>NC_086321.1:308429665-309029665 GCF_036172605.1 Pelobates fuscus
GGCAGAGGTTGGGTTGCTCGTCGCTCCAGTGTCTCCCAGAAGCGGTGAAATAAGGCATCCAACCGCTCTTGCAGGGATGGGCAGGGAGCTTGCTCAGGCTCGTGTTCCTCCGCCGCCATCTTGGAAGCAGGGAGCAGGCCACTTGGGTTTGTCAATGTGGGTAGCGTTTTACAAGCCAGGCTAATGTGGACCGGGATAACCCCCGCCGGTCCATGGGGGGGGGAACGTGGGCTCTGCAGATTGTCAGCCGAGTGTTGTTGTGGCGGCGGGAGAGCGGCCGTCTCCCCCGGGCCATCCGTGTGTGTAGGCCGCTTATGGTGGCCGAGCAGTACCTGGCAGAGTGTCAGCTTATGTGGTATCATTGTGCTGTTCACAGGTTCCCCTGTCGAATGGCAGCTCGTGGGCATCAAGATTAGGTGGCTCTGCGGATAATTGTGGCTCAATTTCTCGTTAGTGGCAGGAGCCGATCGGCAAGTTGTATTTTTGAGGATTAATTTTATTATTGAACAACAACCATGTTCTCAATGAACCCAAAAAAACTCATTAATATCAAAGCTGAATATTTTTGGAAGTAGTTTTTAGTTTGTTTTTAGTTTTAGCTATTTTAGGGGGATATCTGTGTGTGCAGGTGACTATTACTGTGCATAATTATTAGGCAACTTAACAAAAAACAAATATATACCCATTTCAATTATTTATTTTTACCAGTGAAACCAATATAACATCTCAACATTCACAAATATACATTTCTGACATTCAAAAACAAAACAAAAACAAATCAGTGACCAATATAGCCACCTTTCTTTGCAAGGACACTCCAAAGCCTGCCATCCATGGATTCTGTCAGTGTTTTGATCTGTTCACCATCAACATTGCGTGCAGAAGCAACCACAGCCTCCCAGACACTGTTCAGAGAGGTGTACTGTTTTCCCTCCTTGTAAATCTCACATTTGATGATGGACCACAGGTTCTCAATGGGGTTCAGATCAGGTGAACAAGGAGGCCATGTCATTAGATTTTCTTCTTTTATACCCTTTCTTGCCAGCCACGCTGTGGAGTACTTGGACGCGTGTGATGGAGCATTGTCCTGCATGAAAATCATGTTTTTCTTGAAGGATGCAGACTTCTTCCTGTACCACTGCTTGAAGAAGGTGTCTTCCAGAAACTGGCAGTAGGACTGGGAGTTGAGCTTGACTCCATCCTCAACCCGAAAAGGCCCCACAAGCTCATCTTTGATGATACCAGCCCAAACCAGTACTCCACGTCCAACTTGCTGGCGTCTGAGTCGGACTGGAGCTCTCTGCCCTTTACCAATCCAGCCACGGGCCCATCCATCTGGCCCATCAAGACTCACTCTCATTTCATCAGTCCATAAAAAAATCAGTCTTGAGATATTTCTTGGCCCAGTCTTGACGTTTCAGCTTGTGTGTCTTGTTCAGTGGTGGTCGTCTTTCAGCCTCTTACCTTGGCCATGTCTCTGAGTATTGCACACCTTGTGCTTTTGGGCACTCCAGTGATGTTGCAGCTCTGAAATATGGCCAAACTGGTGGCAAGTGGCATCTTGGCAGCTGCACGCTTGACTTTTCTCAGTTCATGGGCAGTTATTTTGCGCCTTGATTTTTCCACACGCTTCTTGCGACCCTGTTGACTATTTTGAATGAAACGCTTGATTGTTCGATGATCACGCTTCAGAAGCTTTGCAATTTTAAGAGTGCTGCATCCCTCTGCAAGATATCTCACTATTTTTGACTTTTCTGAGCCTGTCAAGTCCTTCTTTTGACCCATTTTGCCAAAGGAAAGGAAGTTGCCTAATAATTATGCACACCTGATATAGGGTGTTGATGTCATTAGACCACACCCCTTCTGATTACAGAGATGCACATCACCTAATATGCTTAATTGGTAGTAGGCTTTCGAGCCTATACAGCTTGGAGTAAGACAACATGCATAAAGAGGATGATGTGGTCAAAATACTAATTTGCCTAATAATTCTGCACTCCCTGTAATGGTTGCGCATCACTCATTTCTTCAAACGGATGTATGAATAACTCCTCTGACATACCAAGTAAAGCGGCTGTGGTGCTAGTTTTGGTGGTGGCGGCAGGCGGGTGAGTGCTATCTTGAGAGGTGCCTGAAGCTAAGCTGGAGGAGGATGGTGCGTCAAGGTTCCGAGCGGAGGCTGTACAAGATTGGGTGTCCTGTGTTAGCCAGTCAACTATGTCCTCAGAACTTTTCAAGTTCAGGGTACGTGGCCTCTGAAAACTGGGCATTATTCTAGGGCCAAAGGGAATCACAGCACAACGACGGCCCCTGCGGGGTGGCCTGCCTCTGCCCGTCATTTTTTTTGGGATTAGTGGTACTATGCGTGCAAGCTACTGTGAGACCAGATATGAGTGGCACTGTGCAGTGGCAGAGGTTGTCAGAGTACACGCTGTAGGCCTGACACACCCGCTTGAAGACAACTAACTGCTATTCAATCTATAACAGTGAAAAAAGTTTTTTCTTTGTAAAGGCACGCTATAGAGACACCAGATATGAGTGGCAAAGTACACTTGCTGAGGTTGGCAGAGCACACGCTGAAGGCCTGACACCCGCTTTAAGGACACTGATTGCTATTAGCTTACAGTGAAACACTTTTATTGTTTTTAAAGGCACGCTATAGTCACACCAGATATGAGTGGTGGCACTGGGCAAGTGGGCACAGTATCCACTGTGAGCCTGACACAGAAGCTGGCAGGCAGGCAACTGCAATTACATTACACAGAAAAAAAAAAAAAGCAGACTGATGTTCTAGCCCTAAAAAGGGCTTTTTGGGGTGCTGTTCTTACAGCAGAGATCAGATGAGTCCTTCAGGACTGTAGTGGACACTGAATACCCTAGCCTAGCTATCAATTTCCCTATCTAATGAGCAGCAGCTACACTTTCCCTCCTCTCACTAAGAATGCAGCTTCAGAATGAATCTAAAATGGATGCTGGGAGGGAGGTGGGAGAGTCTGGAAGGGAGGGTCTGCTGCTAATTTGCTGGAATGTGTCTGCTGACCGTGAGGCACAGGGTCAAAGTTTGCTCAATGATGACGAATAGGGGGCGGATCGAACTGCGCATGTGTTCGCCCGCAACAGCGAACACGCTATGTTAGCTGGGAACTATTCGCCAGCGAACAGTTCGGTACATCACTATTCATAGAACCTGGTGTTGTTTATATGGGCAACTATGGCAGCGACCAGGGGAGCGCCATGGCACGTAATCATGTGGGGCCGGAGTCAGTGGTCTCTGCAGTCAGATGGGGTGAGTTTAGGATTTACTCTGTTATAAATTGATTGTAGTGGGGCGTGGCCAACTGCCGAGCAACCTGGCTGCTTAGGAAACTGCTCCGGCACTCGGGCTCTCTAAATCCACATACATCCATTCTCAGAATGCTCAAAAAACCAAATTAGCACCCTGTCTCACCCCAAGAGTAAGAAGAACACCCAGAAAGCTGACAATATTAGCTTTTTTCACCAAAAATCTGCAATAATCACTGAAACTGAGCGAAGCTCAAATCAATATGGCGCCGAGGATATAGACGCGGGAACACTCCCTCCGGATGACACTCCCCATGGGGCTCCAGGGGGGCTTAGCAAAGCACAAACTAGTAAAAACCTGGCAATCCTCCATTGAACAACTCCGAAAGGAGGTGCTGGACATGGGGAACAGAACGGCGCATGTAGAACATAAACTCAGCAAGTTCGCCACAGCACATAATGACATAGCCGACCACGTGGCAGCCTTAGAACAAAAGTTAGCGTTTATGGAGACACACATGGCCAACACAGAGGACAGATCACAGAGGAACATCCTCAGACTGCAAGGTGTCCCAGAGACAGTCCTTCCATGCGACTTACAAGCATACGTCAGAGGCCTGATACTCCCGAAATACCCGTGAACATGCTGCTAGTGGATAGGGTCCACAGGGTCCGAAACCGCAAAACCTACCTGACACACATTATTTTCATATTAAAGAGATTGTTCTCCGAGCCAGTAAGAACCAAGCAGAACTGCACAAAGACTACCCATTGGTGAAAATCCTGGGGGACTTATCGGCAGCTATCCTTAAAAGACAAAAGGACTTCCATGAGATCACGGAGGAACTGAGGAGAAATGGGATTCGATACCGTTGGGGCTACCCCACCAAATTGCTGATAACCAAAAATGTTGGACTGAAGGTCATTCATTCACCGGAAGAAGGTGCCAAACAACTCCGCAAATGGGGACTGCTCACAGGCTCCCCGAAGAAACCTGCAGACCCAGCCGGGCGTCTGACACCGGAATGGTGCGAAATATCCGCTTAGCCCTGAACGACCGGTAACACCAGACCAGCTCAATATACGTGAGATATCGTTGTGTACTGTTAACACTTGTTTATTGTTATGAATGTTCTTACCTAAGCTCGCATATGTATTAGATAGTCATGGTATACTCAATAATGTCTAGGGAATGACAACTATGGGAATGACAGCAGGAATGTGACAATGGGACTCATGAGGGTTTGCAGGGACCATGTTTGGAGTAACTTGACCTGCACCATGTAAATATGTGGGGACACCAAATGTATTGAACACTTGTTACCATTTTATTATCTGCTAGCCAACAGACACCCCCGCTGCCACTGTGTTGATGTACTGGGGAACATCAGGGCAACGAGATCACCGGGGCCTGTAAAGGGAAGACAAGAGTGCCGGAACACACTTCACAGAGGTGTCGCCTTCATGGCGAACAATCCCGGCCACACTTCCATACTCCCGGGGTAACTGGAGTTCAGATATGTGCGACCCACACAAGCCCATTCTCATAAGTACCATGCCCCAAAGTCTCATTTCGCCCCGATATTTAGTTTGAGTGCCCCGGAGAGAGAGGATCGAGGGCATAGGCACACCCACAACCCTCAGGCAGGCCGAACCACCTGAGACCCATGACACACAGAAAGACCACACGACTACAACCGCACGTGTTGGTCTCCCCACCTATAGCCTTGAGTTTAAAACTGGCGAACGTCACATTATCTGCGCACAAGGTTAAACCGCAGACCATCTGACCACCGCCCATGTCCTACACTCCATCATAAGAGACAACCAGAATACCGAGTTCGCTCCTCATAACCTCTTATCCCTAACAGGTCTGTACAGACACATCAGGTAACAAAGCTGCATCTCAGTGCGGTCCTACAAGGGCCCACCTCCTAAATTTCCGCTAGCTACGTAACTGACACCGGTATCCTGCATACCCAAGGTCAAACGACTGCTGTTCATTTCACCTAATACAAGCATTCTAACCTAGAGCTCAAAACAGTGCACTATGGTTCTGAGAAACTATACCCAATAAGCACTAGAGCCCAATGGCCACTCAGCTAGAGGCGCTACAAAGCTTCCAACCCCCAAGACCACTGTTTGGGTCACTGTGTATATACTTTGGTTTCTAAACTTTCCTAATCCCCCCCCCCCCCCCCCACTTCCTATTAACCCCCACTCCCCAGACGCAATGCACTTCCTAATATACCACCAAACACGGGCAGTATTGCCTTGGTCAACACAGCAAACAAACATAGAAACACAACATTTGAATACGAGCTCTCTATCTCTATCATAAACCCATAATATGAGAATATATTCCAACAACACTAGAGGGATAAACACCCTGCACAAAAGGCACATGGTTTTAGAGGAATAGAGGTTGCTGCAGCAACCGGATAGATATGTTCCTTGTTTATATTAGGCAGCTTTGATTTGTACAAGATTCTATCAGATTTCTACTCATAACCCTCTCTCCTAAAGGGTATTAGGTAACTAGTCCAGTGTGTATTTAGTCAAGTGTGTTTTCTATTGCAATTGTTGCTATCTCTAAGCCAACAATCCCCTTGCATCCTTCTCTAGACATATTGTTCCTACAGGCGGCTCAGCAAGGCTATTTGGCATTATGAGTTTCTATATAGCAGGTAGTTAGAATATTTATCTAATAAAGCATTTTTTATTCAATTGTATACAGACCAGTCTCTATTTCTATAGATATCTGAGTTTTGATCTAGGGTCAACTTGTTTGAACCCTTGATCACCTTTCTTTTCTTTTTTGGTATTAGAGGAAGCCAAAAGAATCAAAGCAGACATTGTGTGCTTACAAGAAACACACTTTGTCACTGCTAGAGTGCCACGATTTGGCTTGAAGGATTACCCCCACCAATATCACGCAACACATACTTCTAAATCGAAAGGGGTCTCCATACTCCTCCACTCATCCCTAACAGTGGGGTTTCTCCACGTTAAAAAAGACAAACAGGGAAGATATGTGATGCTACAGTGCCTAATCAATGATTCCAACTATGTCATAGTCAGCTTTTATAGTCCCAATACGAACCAAAGGAACTTTCTACACAAGGTGTTATCCACGGTCTCTACCCTCCACAGTTTCAGTGGTGCTCTATGGAGATCTTAACCACCCTCTGGATCCACATATGGACACTACCTTAAATTCTACAGCACCCAGCAGTAAAATCGCAGAGTAAAGCCCTAAACAAACCTTTAGGGGAATTTGGGCTATATGACTCCTGGAGGTTAAGCCACCCAGATGACAAAACGTTTCTCATACTACTCGGCAGTCCACAAATCCTACTCAAGGATAGACTTTATATTCTTGGCAGGCCCTCTCATACCCAGAGTCAAAATAGCGACATTAAAGACATCAGACCATGGCCCGACCAAAGTAGTGCTAAAAGACTACCACCAATACAGGGGAAAGGCGCCTAAACTATTCACTATTACACGACCACACATTTTCCCAAACCCTGACGAGCGCACTTAACTATTTTCAAATAAATGTAACCACAGATGTTAAGCCAACCACGGTGTGGCAGGCCCACAAGGCAGTCATATGAGGCCTGATAAGCCACGCCTCACATTTAAAAAAGAAATTCCAAGAAGAACACCGAACCCTCCTGCGCACACTGAGGGATATGAGTGCCGCGAACATGCGCACCCCAGCCCACAAAGGACACAAATAATTCAAGACACCATGGCACGTATCAACAATATATCACTTTCCAAAACTACACATATCCTACAAAAACTTAAACAGACAACATACTCACAAGGGAACAAACCAGGGAAACCTTTAGCGACACAGCTCTGACAAAAGCAATCCAATGCAAAAATCCCATACCTATTTACCCACAAGGGACAACAATCCATAGCCCGCAAGACATTAATGACAACATACACTATATAACCTAAAGGACGACGCGGACCTGCACCAACCCACCAACTTAGAAATCCAGGATTTTCTCCAGCTTTCCACGCTGCCATCATTGACGGACCAACAGTGATCACATTTACAAGAACCAGTCACAGACAAGGAGGTCTTACTCACCATACACTCCCTCCCACCCGGCAAATCTCCAGGACCAGATGCGGTCTCTCACAAATGCATACTATAAAAAGTTTGCTGCTGCCCTGGCCCCACATCTATGATTTAACCACATCATAACAACAAGCCAGATACCACCGGAAATGCTAATGGCACATGTGGCCACTCTGCCAAAACCGGGAAAAAAAACCCCACCAGGTGCCAGAACTTGAGACCAATCTCCCTTCTAAATACAGACGTCAAACTGTTGGCTAAAATTTTCGCTGATAGATTAGCACCAATAATCCCTACTCTAATATATGGCGACCAAGTGGGGTTTGTCAGGGGCAGTAAAGGGGCGGACGGCACACTAAAGGTTCTGGACCTGCTGGGGGTGGCCGCTAGGGGGGAGCCCAGTGCATGCTACTTTCACTCGACGCAGAAAAAGCATTTGACAGGCTGCATTGGCCCTTCCTCCGCGCAGTCCTGGACAAGTTTGGGTTTCCGGATACTTTTATGCAACTGGTGGGGGCACTATACTCCACACCGACAGCGAAAGTCACCAATGGCAGCTTTACCTCCAAATAATTCACCATCACTAATGGCACGCGACAGGGCTGCCCTCTGTCGCCCCTATTATCTATCCTGTCATTGGAACCACTTACAGAACTCATAAGGAACAACCAATTCATGGCATAGCTAGACATTGCAGGGAGTACAAAACCACGCTGTTTGCAGACATACTAATTTCCATGACACCGTCTTCCCTCTATACTAAATGCTCCCACTATAAGCTCAATGTCGATAAAACACAGGCTTTAGGCATAAACATCCCCACAGCACAACTAGACCACCTACGTAAATCATTCAACTATGATTGAAGAAATTACCATCTCAAATTCTTAGGGATTAACATCACCCCCCCACGGACAAACCTATACAAGGCAAACTACCAAAATACGTTACGCGAAATAAAACACATACTAACAGGACGGAAGGGTAAATACATCTCCTGGTCCGGTAGGATAGCCGCAGTAAAAATGATAAGCTTACCGAAATTGCAATCTCTCTTTAGAGCACTTTTAACTGCCATGCCACTTTCACGAAGAAGCACAACGCACAATATTGTCGTTCATTTGGGATGGCAGTAAATCCAGAGTAGCAAAGTAAGCACTATATCTACCGCGCGCAAGGGGTGGGATGGGGGTGCCAGATTTACATAGCTACTACCAAGCAGCTATCCTCAGCCCGCTACTGGTGGCAAGTCACAGGGACCGACCGCTCCAGTGGCCGGAGCTAGAGGCACACCACGCCAATAATATTCCCATCTCCATCCTAGCATGGCTCCCACGCCAGCAAAAACCTACATCTGCTAGAGGTGTGTGATGCCATAGCGGTGCCACATGGTGTAATTGAAGTTGGGAATTATGTAATGTAGTGCTTTCATTGGAGTGACAGGCGACGTTCTACCCTTCCAACCACGGTGCTTACTCTGCACATGTTGGACAAATACTTTCGCAAAATGGGTTGGAAGGGTAGAACGTCGCATGCCACTCCAATGAAAGCACTACATTACATAATTCCTGACTTCAATTAGACCATGTGGCACCACTATGGCATCACACACCTCCATCAGATGTAGGAAATTTGAAGATTTAAAGGAACACTATAGTCACCTAAATTACTTTAGCTAAATAAAGCAGTTTTAGTGTATAGATCACGGGTAGGCAACCTACGGCACTAGTGCCATGCACGGCACTCGAGGTGTCTTTCCACGGCACTCAAGGCTGCTAGAGCCAAACAGGGTCTGGCCTATCAGGAGTCTCAGTGAAACTTCAGATATCTGCTAATACAAAGAGGTAGTGAAGGATAATCCTCAATTTATGCATTGCAGCACATAGAGGTAGTGATCTCAGATCAGTTCCTCCCAGCACTTGTGAATAGGAATCCACACTGTAGTAGAGCAGCCCACAGCTGATGTTGCAGCTCCTGACCTTGACCTGTACCTGCCCAGGCTGGTCCCCACTGGAACCCAGGGAAGCCACCCACACTGCTAGATATACACAGACCTGCAGAATAAACCTCCCCTCATACAAATAATACGAACAGCCCACACACAAACATACACACAATCCCCACAAACGCAACACCACTAACATTCTACATACATGCACACAATCCCACATGCAGCCTCTCACATGCAAAACTCCAAACAGCCCTAACACACTACCTAACACACAATTCCACAAGCAGCCCTCATACACAGCCCAAATTCATATGTATCATACACGATACCATAAACTACTAATGAACATATACAATATAATAGCTCATATACGCACAAATACAACGATACAAAGCAATTACAGTATAAATAACACAAGCAGAATACGGCAGCACACACACCTCAATTTAAAAAAATAGGATCGGCAGGGCCGTTTGAAGGAATTTGGGGGCCCCAAGCAAAACGGACATGGTGCCCTCCCCCCAACCCCCCCCCCCCCCTGCACACAAAGCCTACAGGAACCACAGCATAGCCATACAGTTTAAGTTCACCCACATAAATAAAAAAGGTTTACAGTGCAAATACTGCTGTTGCATATAATGTGCATAAAACTTGAACATTTTCAACAATTGAAAATTCCATGTGTTCTCCTCACCCCCCTCCCTGTGTTCTCCTCATCTCCCCTTCTCCTCACCCCCCTCCCTGTGTTCTCCTCATCTCCCCCCTCCCTGTGTTCTCCTCATCTCCCCTTCTCCTCACCCCCCTCCCTGTGTTCTCCTCATCTCCCCTTCTCCTCACCCCCCTCCCTGTGTTCTCCTCATCTCCCCTTCTCCTCACCCCCTCCCTGTGTTCTCCTCACCCCCCTCCCTGTGTTCTCCTCATCTCCCCTTCTCCTCACCCCCCTCCCTGTGTTCTCCTCATCTCCCCTTCTCCTCACCCCCCTCCCTGTGTTCTCCTCATCTCCCCTTCTCCTCACCCCCTCCCTGTGTTCTCCTCACCCCCTCCCTGTGTTCTCCTCATCTCCCCTTCTCCTCACCCCCCTCCCTGTGTTCTCCTCATCTCCCCTTCTCCTCACCCCCCTCCCTGTGTTCTCCTCATCTCCCCTTCTCCTCACCCCCCTCCCTGTGTTCTCCTCATCTCCCCTTATCCTCACCCCCCTCCCTGTGTTCTCCTCATCTCCCCTTATCCTCACCCCCCTCCCTGTGTTCTCCTCATCTCCCCTTATCCTCACCCCCCCTCCCTGTGTTCTCCTCATCTCCCCTTATCCTCACCCCCCCTCCCTGTGTTCTCCTCATCTCCCCATATCCTCACCCCCCTCCCTGTGTTCTCCTCATCTCCCCTTCTCCTCACCCCTCCTCCCTGTGTTCTCCTCATCTCCCCTTCTCCTCACCCCTCCTCCCTGTGTTCTCCTCATCTCCCCTTCTCCTCACCCCTCCTCCCTGTGTTCTCCTCATCTCCCCTTCTCCTCACCCCTCCTCCCTGTGTTCTCCTCATCTCCCCTTCTCCTCACCCCTCCTCCCTGTGTTCTCCTCATCTCCCCTTCTCCTCACCCCTCCTCCCTGTGTTCTCCTCATCTCCCCTTCTCCTCACCCCTCCTCCCTGTGTTCTCCTCATCTCCCCTTCTCCTCACCCCTCCTCCCTGTGTTCTCCTCATCTCCCCTTCTCCTCACCCCTCCTCCCTGTGTTCTCCTCATCTCCCCTTCTCCTCACCCCTCCTCCCTGTGTTCTCCTCATCTCCCCTTCTCCTCACCCCTCCTCCCTGTGTTCTCCTCATCTCCCCTTCTCCTCACCCCTCCTCCCTGTGTTCTCCTCATCTCCCCTTCTCCTCACCCCTCCTCCCTGTGTTCTCCTCATCTCCCCTTCTCCTCACCCCTCCTCCCTGTGTTCTCCTCATCTCCCCTTCTCCTCACCCCTCCTCCCTGTGTTCTCCTCATCTCCCCTTCTCCTCACCCCTCCTCCCTGTGTTCTCCTCATCTCCCCTTCTCCTCACCCCTCCTCCCTGTGTTCTCCTCATCTCCCCTTCTCCTCACCCCTCCTCCCTGTGTTCTCCTCATCTCCCCTTCTCCTCACCCCTCCTCCCTGTGTTCTCCTCATCTCCCCTTCTCCTCACCCCTCCTCCCTGTGTTCTCCTCATCTCCCCTTCTCCTCACCCCTCCTCCCTGTGTTCTCCTCATCTCCCCTTCTCCTCACCCCTCCTCCCTGTGTTCTCCTCATCTCCCCTTCTCCTCACCCCTCCTCCCTGTGTTCTCCTCATCTCCCCTTCTCCTCACCCCTCCTCCCTGTGTTCTCCTCATCTCCCCTTCTCCTCACCCCTCCTCCCTGTGTTCTCCTCATCTCCCCTTCTCCTCACCCCTCCTCCCTGTGTTCTCCTCATCTCCCCTTCTCCTCACCCCTCCTCCCTGTGTTCTCCTCATCTCCCCTTCTCCTCACCCCTCCTCCCTGTGTTCTCCTCATCTCCCCTTCTCCTCACCCCTCCTCCCTGTGTTCTCCTCATCTCCCCTTCTCCTCACCCCTCCTCCCTGTGTTCTCCTCATCTCCCCTTCTCCTCACCCCTCCTCCCTGTGTTCTCCTCATCTCCCCTTCTCCTCACCCCTCCTCCCTGTGTTCTCCTCATCTCCCCTTCTCCTCACCCCTCCTCCCTGTGTTCTCCTCATCTCCCCTTCTCCTCACCCCTCCTCCCTGTGTTCTCCTCATCTCCCCTTCTCCTCACCCCTCCTCCCTGTGTTCTCCTCATCTCCCCTTCTCCTCACCCCTCCTCCCTGTGTTCTCCTCATCTCCCCTTCTCCTCACCCCTCCTCCCTGTGTTCTCCTCATCTCCCCTTCTCCTCACCCCTCCTCCCTGTGTTCTCCTCATCTCCCCTTCTCCTCACCCCTCCTCCCTGTGTTCTCCTCATCTCCCCTTCTCCTCACCCCTCCTCCCTGTGTTCTCCTCATCTCCCCTTCTCCTCACCCCTCCTCCCTGTGTTCTCCTCATCTCCCCTTCTCCTCACCCCTCCTCCCTGTGTTCTCCTCATCTCCCCTTCTCCTCACCCCTCCTCCCTGTGTTCTCCTCATCTCCCCTTCTCCTCACCCCTCCTCCCTGTGTTCTCCTCATCTCCCCTTCTCCTCACCCCTCCTCCCTGTGTTCTCCTCATCTCCCCTTCTCCTCACCCCTCCTCCCTGTGTTCTCCTCATCTCCCCTTCTCCTCACCCCTCCTCCCTGTGTTCTCCTCATCTCCCCTTCTCCTCACCCCTCCTCCCTGTGTTCTCCTCATCTCCCCTTCTCCTCACCCCTCCTCCCTGTGTTCTCCTCATCTCCCCTTCTCCTCACCCCTCCTCCCTGTGTTCTCCTCATCTCCCCTTCTCCTCACCCCTCCTCCCTGTGTTCTCCTCATCTCCCCTTCTCCTCACCCCTCCTCCCTGTGTTCTCCTCATCTCCCCTTCTCCTCACCCCTCCTCCCTGTGTTCTCCTCATCTCCCCTTCTCCTCACCCCTCCTCCCTGTGTTCTCCTCATCTCCCCTTCTCCTCACCCCTCCTCCCTGTGTTCTCCTCATCTCCCCTTCTCCTCACCCCTCCTCCCTGTGTTCTCCTCATCTCCCCTTCTCCTCACCCCTCCTCCCTGTGTTCTCCTCATCTCCCCTTCTCCTCACCCCTCCTCCCTGTGTTCTCCTCATCTCCCCTTCTCCTCACCCCTCCTCCCTGTGTTCTCCTCATCTCCCCTTCTCCTCACCCCTCCTCCCTGTGTTCTCCTCATCTCCCCTTCTCCTCACCCCTCCTCCCTGTGTTCTCCTCATCTCCCCTTCTCCTCACCCCTCCTCCCTGTGTTCTCCTCATCTCCCCTTCTCCTCACCCCTCCTCCCTGTGTTCTCCTCATCTCCCCTTCTCCTCACCCCTCCTCCCTGTGTTCTCCTCATCTCCCCTTCTCCTCACCCCTCCTCCCTGTGTTCTCCTCATCTCCCCTTCTCCTCACCCCTCCTCCCTGTGTTCTCCTCATCTCCCCTTCTCCTCACCCCTCCTCCCTGTGTTCTCCTCATCTCCCCTTCTCCTCACCCCTCCTCCCTGTGTTCTCCTCATCTCCCCTTCTCCTCACCCCTCCTCCCTGTGTTCTCCTCATCTCCCCTTCTCCTCACCCCTCCTCCCTGTGTTCTCCTCATCTCCCCTTCTCCTCACCCCTCCTCCCTGTGTTCTCCTCATCTCCCCTTCTCCTCACCCCTCCTCCCTGTGTTCTCCTCATCTCCCCTTCTCCTCACCCCTCCTCCCTGTGTTCTCCTCATCTCCCCTTCTCCTCACCCCTCCTCCCTGTGTTCTCCTCATCTCCCCTTCTCCTCACCCCTCCTCCCTGTGTTCTCCTCATCTCCCCTTCTCCTCACCCCTCCTCCCTGTGTTCTCCTCATCTCCCCTTCTCCTCACCCCTCCTCCCTGTGTTCTCCTCATCTCCCCTTCTCCTCACCCCTCCTCCCTGTGTTCTCCTCATCTCCCCTTCTCCTCACCCCTCCTCCCTGTGTTCTCCTCATCTCCCCTTCTCCTCACCCCTCCTCCCTGTGTTCTCCTCATCTCCCCTTCTCCTCACCCCTCCTCCCTGTGTTCTCCTCATCTCCCCTTCTCCTCACCCCTCCTCCCTGTGTTCTCCTCATCTCCCCTTCTCCTCACCCCTCCTCCCTGTGTTCTCCTCATCTCCCCTTCTCCTCACCCCTCCTCCCTGTGTTCTCCTCATCTCCCCTTCTCCTCACCCCTCCTCCCTGTGTTCTCCTCATCTCCCCTTCTCCTCACCCCTCCTCCCTGTGTTCTCCTCATCTCCCCTTCTCCTCACCCCTCCTCCCTGTGTTCTCCTCATCTCCCCTTCTCCTCACCCCTCCTCCCTGTGTTCTCCTCATCTCCCCTTCTCCTCACCCCTCCTCCCTGTGTTCTCCTCATCTCCCCTTCTCCTCACCCCTCCTCCCTGTGTTCTCCTCATCTCCCCTTCTCCTCACCCCTCCTCCCTGTGTTCTCCTCATCTCCCCTTCTCCTCACCCCTCCTCCCTGTGTTCTCCTCATCTCCCCTTCTCCTCACCCCTCCTCCCTGTGTTCTCCTCATCTCCCCTTCTCCTCACCCCTCCTCCCTGTGTTCTCCTCATCTCCCCTTCTCCTCACCCCTCCTCCCTGTGTTCTCCTCATCTCCCCTTCTCCTCACCCCTCCTCCCTGTGTTCTCCTCATCTCCCCTTCTCCTCACCCCTCCTCCCTGTGTTCTCCTCATCTCCCCTTCTCCTCACCCCTCCTCCCTGTGTTCTCCTCATCTCCCCTTCTCCTCACCCCTCCTCCCTGTGTTCTCCTCATCTCCCCTTCTCCTCACCCCTCCTCCCTGTGTTCTCCTCATCTCCCCTTCTCCTCACCCCTCCTCCCTGTGTTCTCCTCATCTCCCCTTCTCCTCACCCCTCCTCCCTGTGTTCTCCTCATCTCCCCTTCTCCTCACCCCTCCTCCCTGTGTTCTCCTCATCTCCCCTTCTCCTCACCCCTCCTCCCTGTGTTCTCCTCATCTCCCCTTCTCCTCACCCCTCCTCCCTGTGTTCTCCTCATCTCCCCTTCTCCTCACCCCTCCTCCCTGTGTTCTCCTCATCTCCCCTTCTCCTCACCCCTCCTCCCTGTGTTCTCCTCATCTCCCCTTCTCCTCACCCCTCCTCCCTGTGTTCTCCTCATCTCCCCTTCTCCTCACCCCTCCTCCCTGTGTTCTCCTCATCTCCCCTTCTCCTCACCCCTCCTCCCTGTGTTCTCCTCATCTCCCCTTCTCCTCACCCCTCCTCCCTGTGTTCTCCTCATCTCCCCTTCTCCTCACCCCTCCTCCCTGTGTTCTCCTCATCTCCCCTTCTCCTCACCCCTCCTCCCTGTGTTCTCCTCATCTCCCCTTCTCCTCACCCCTCCTCCCTGTGTTCTCCTCATCTCCCCTTCTCCTCACCCCTCCTCCCTGTGTTCTCCTCATCTCCCCTTCTCCTCACCCCTCCTCCCTGTGTTCTCCTCATCTCCCCTTCTCCTCACCCCTCCTCCCTGTGTTCTCCTCATCTCCCCTTCTCCTCACCCCTCCTCCCTGTGTTCTCCTCATCTCCCCTTCTCCTCACCCCTCCTCCCTGTGTTCTCCTCATCTCCCCTTCTCCTCACCCCTCCTCCCTGTGTTCTCCTCATCTCCCCTTCTCCTCACCCCTCCTCCCTGTGTTCTCCTCATCTCCCCTTCTCCTCACCCCTCCTCCCTGTGTTCTCCTCATCTCCCCTTCTCCTCACCCCTCCTCCCTGTGTTCTCCTCATCTCCCCTTCTCCTCACCCCTCCTCCCTGTGTTCTCCTCATCTCCCCTTCTCCTCACCCCTCCTCCCTGTGTTCTCCTCATCTCCCCTTCTCCTCACCCCTCCTCCCTGTGTTCTCCTCATCTCCCCTTCTCCTCACCCCTCCTCCCTGTGTTCTCCTCATCTCCCCTTCTCCTCACCCCTCCTCCCTGTGTTCTCCTCATCTCCCCTTCTCCTCACCCCTCCTCCCTGTGTTCTCCTCATCTCCCCTTCTCCTCACCCCTCCTCCCTGTGTTCTCCTCATCTCCCCTTCTCCTCACCCCTCCTCCCTGTGTTCTCCTCATCTCCCCTTCTCCTCACCCCTCCTCCCTGTGTTCTCCTCATCTCCCCTTCTCCTCACCCCTCCTCCCTGTGTTCTCCTCATCTCCCCTTCTCCTCACCCCTCCTCCCTGTGTTCTCCTCATCTCCCCTTCTCCTCACCCCTCCTCCCTGTGTTCTCCTCATCTCCCCTTCTCCTCACCCCTCCTCCCTGTGTTCTCCTCATCTCCCCTTCTCCTCACCCCTCCTCCCTGTGTTCTCCTCATCTCCCCTTCTCCTCACCCCTCCTCCCTGTGTTCTCCTCATCTCCCCTTCTCCTCACCCCTCCTCCCTGTGTTCTCCTCATCTCCCCTTCTCCTCACCCCTCCTCCCTGTGTTCTCCTCATCTCCCCTTCTCCTCACCCCTCCTCCCTGTGTTCTCCTCATCTCCCCTTCTCCTCACCCCTCCTCCCTGTGTTCTCCTCATCTCCCCTTCTCCTCACCCCTCCTCCCTGTGTTCTCCTCATCTCCCCTTCTCCTCACCCCTCCTCCCTGTGTTCTCCTCATCTCCCCTTCTCCTCACCCCTCCTCCCTGTGTTCTCCTCATCTCCCCTTCTCCTCACCCCTCCTCCCTGTGTTCTCCTCATCTCCCCTTCTCCTCACCCCTCCTCCCTGTGTTCTCCTCATCTCCCCTTCTCCTCACCCCTCCTCCCTGTGTTCTCCTCATCTCCCCTTCTCCTCACCCCTCCTCCCTGTGTTCTCCTCATCTCCCCTTCTCCTCACCCCTCCTCCCTGTGTTCTCCTCATCTCCCCTTCTCCTCACCCCTCCTCCCTGTGTTCTCCTCATCTCCCCTTCTCCTCACCCCTCCTCCCTGTGTTCTCCTCATCTCCCCTTCTCCTCACCCCTCCTCCCTGTGTTCTCCTCATCTCCCCTTCTCCTCACCCCTCCTCCCTGTGTTCTCCTCATCTCCCCTTCTCCTCACCCCTCCTCCCTGTGTTCTCCTCATCTCCCCTTCTCCTCACCCCTCCTCCCTGTGTTCTCCTCATCTCCCCTTCTCCTCACCCCTCCTCCCTGTGTTCTCCTCATCTCCCCTTCTCCTCACCCCTCCTCCCTGTGTTCTCCTCATCTCCCCTTCTCCTCACCCCTCCTCCCTGTGTTCTCCTCATCTCCCCTTCTCCTCACCCCTCCTCCCTGTGTTCTCCTCATCTCCCCTTCTCCTCACCCCTCCTCCCTGTGTTCTCCTCATCTCCCCTTCTCCTCACCCCTCCTCCCTGTGTTCTCCTCATCTCCCCTTCTCCTCACCCCTCCTCCCTGTGTTCTCCTCATCTCCCCTTCTCCTCACCCCTCCTCCCTGTGTTCTCCTCATCTCCCCTTCTCCTCACCCCTCCTCCCTGTGTTCTCCTCATCTCCCCTTCTCCTCACCCCTCCTCCCTGTGTTCTCCTCATCTCCCCTTCTCCTCACCCCTCCTCCCTGTGTTCTCCTCATCTCCCCTTCTCCTCACCCCTCCTCCCTGTGTTCTCCTCATCTCCCCTTCTCCTCACCCCTCCTCCCTGTGTTCTCCTCATCTCCCCTTCTCCTCACCCCTCCTCCCTGTGTTCTCCTCATCTCCCCTTCTCCTCACCCCTCCTCCCTGTGTTCTCCTCATCTCCCCTTCTCCTCACCCCTCCTCCCTGTGTTCTCCTCATCTCCCCTTCTCCTCACCCCTCCTCCCTGTGTTCTCCTCATCTCCCCTTCTCCTCACCCCTCCTCCCTGTGTTCTCCTCATCTCCCCTTCTCCTCACCCCTCCTCCCTGTGTTCTCCTCATCTCCCCTTCTCCTCACCCCTCCTCCCTGTGTTCTCCTCATCTCCCCTTCTCCTCACCCCTCCTCCCTGTGTTCTCCTCATCTCCCCTTCTCCTCACCCCTCCTCCCTGTGTTCTCCTCATCTCCCCTTCTCCTCACCCCTCCTCCCTGTGTTCTCCTCATCTCCCCTTCTCCTCACCCCTCCTCCCTGTGTTCTCCTCATCTCCCCTTCTCCTCACCCCTCCTCCCTGTGTTCTCCTCATCTCCCCTTCTCCTCACCCCTCCTCCCTGTGTTCTCCTCATTCTCCCTTCTCCTCACCCCTCCTCCCTGTGTTCTCCTCATCTCCCCTTCTCCTCACCCCTCCTCCCTGTGTTCTCCTCATCTCCCCTTCTCCTCACCCCTCCTCCCTGTGTTCTCCTCATCTCCCCTTCTCCTCACCCCTCCTCCCTGTGTTCTCCTCATCTCCCCTTCTCCTCACCCCTCCTCCCTGTGTTCTCCTCATCTCCCCTTCTCCTCACCCCTCCTCCCTGTGTTCTCCTCATCTCCCCTTCTCCTCACCCCTCCTCCCTGTGTTCTCCTCATCTCCCCTTCTCCTCACCCCTCCTCCCTGTGTTCTCCTCATCTCCCCTTCTCCTCACCCCTCCTCCCTGTGTTCTCCTCATCTCCCCTTCTCCTCACCCCTCTCCCTGTGTTCTCCTCATCTCCCTTCTCCTCACCCCTCCTCCCTGTGTTCTCCTCATCTCCCCTTCTCCTCACCCCTCCTCCCTGTGTTCTCCTCATCTCCCCTTCTCCTCACCCCTCCTCCCTGTGTTCTCCTCATCTCCCCTTCTCCTCACCCCTCCTCCCTGTGTTCTCCTCATCTCCCCTTCTCCTCACCCCTCCTCCCTGTGTTCTCCTCATCTCCCCTTCTCCTCACCCCTCCTCCCTGTGTTCTCCTCATCTCCCCTTCTCCTCACCCCTCCTCCCTGTGTTCTCCTCATCTCCCCTTCTCCTCACCCCTCCTCCCTGTGTTCTCCTCATCTCCCCTTCTCCTCACCCCTCCTCCCTGTGTTCTCCTCATCTCCCCTTCTCCTCACCCCTCCTCCCTGTGTTCTCCTCATCTCCCCTTCTCCTCACCCCTCCTCCCTGTGTTCTCCTCATCTCCCCTTCTCCTCACCCCTCCTCCCTGTGTTCTCCTCATCTCCCCTTCTCCTCACCCCTCCTCCCTGTGTTCTCCTCATCTCCCCTTCTCCTCACCCCTCCTCCCTGTGTTCTCCTCATCTCCCCTTCTCCTCACCCCTCCTCCCTGTGTTCTCCTCATCTCCCCTTCTCCTCACCCCTCCTCCCTGTGTTCTCCTCATCTCCCCTTCTCCTCACCCCTCCTCCCTGTGTTCTCCTCATCTCCCCTTCTCCTCACCCCTCCTCCCTGTGTTCTCCTCATCTCCCCTTCTCCTCACCCCTCCTCCCTGTGTTCTCCTCATCTCCCCTTCTCCTCACCCCTCCTCCCTGTGTTCTCCTCATCTCCCCTTCTCCTCACCCCTCCTCCCTGTGTTCTCCTCATCTCCCCTTCTCCTCACCCCTCCTCCCTGTGTTCTCCTCATCTCCCCTTCTCCTCACCCCTCCTCCCTGTGTTCTCCTCATCTCCCCTTCTCCTCACCCCTCCTCCCTGTGTTCTCCTCATCTCCCCTTCTCCTCACCCCTCCTCCCTGTGTTCTCCTCATCTCCCCTTCTCCTCACCCCTCCTCCCTGTGTTCTCCTCATCTCCCCTTCTCCTCACCCCTCCTCCCTGTGTTCTCCTCATCTCCCCTTCTCCTCACCCCTCCTCCCTGTGTTCTCCTCATCTCCCCTTCTCCTCACCCCTCCTCCCTGTGTTCTCCTCATCTCCCCTTCTCCTCACCCCTCCTCCCTGTGTTCTCCTCATCTCCCCTTCTCCTCACCCCTCCTCCCTGTGTTCTCCTCATCTCCCCTTCTCCTCACCCCTCCTCCCTGTGTTCTCCTCATCTCCCCTTCTCCTCACCCCTCCTCCCTGTGTTCTCCTCATCTCCCCTTCTCCTCACCCCTCCTCCCTGTGTTCTCCTCATCTCCCCTTCTCCTCACCCCTCCTCCCTGTGTTCTCCTCATCTCCCCTTCTCCTCACCCCTCCTCCCTGTGTTCTCCTCATCTCCCCTTCTCCTCACCCCTCCTCCCTGTGTTCTCCTCATCTCCCCTTCTCCTCACCCCTCCTCCCTGTGTTCTCCTCATCTCCCCTTCTCCTCACCCCTCCTCCCTGTGTTCTCCTCATCTCCCCTTCTCCTCACCCCTCCTCCCTGTGTTCTCCTCATCTCCCCTTCTCCTCACCCCTCCTCCCTGTGTTCTCCTCATCTCCCCTTCTCCTCACCCCTCCTCCCTGTGTTCTCCTCATCTCCCCTTCTCCTCACCCCTCCTCCCTGTGTTCTCCTCATCTCCCCTTCTCCTCACCCCTCCTCCCTGTGTTCTCCTCATCTCCCCTTCTCCTCACCCCTCCTCCCTGTGTTCTCCTCATCTCCCCTTCTCCTCACCCCTCCTCCCTGTGTTCTCCTCATCTCCCCTTCTCCTCACCCCTCCTCCCTGTGTTCTCCTCATCTCCCCTTCTCCTCACCCCTCCTCCCTGTGTTCTCCTCATCTCCCCTTCTCCTCACCCCTCCTCCCTGTGTTCTCCTCATCTCCCCTTCTCCTCACCCCTCCTCCCTGTGTTCTCCTCATCTCCCCTTCTCCTCACCCCTCCTCCCTGTGTTCTCCTCATCTCCCCTTCTCCTCACCCCTCCTCCCTGTGTTCTCCTCATCTCCCCTTCTCCTCACCCCTCCTCCCTGTGTTCTCCTCATCTCCCCTTCTCCTCACCCCTCCTCCCTGTGTTCTCCTCATCTCCCCTTCTCCTCACCCCTCCTCCCTGTGTTCTCCTCATCTCCCCTTCTCCTCACCCCTCCTCCCTGTGTTCTCCTCATCTCCCCTTCTCCTCACCCCTCCTCCCTGTGTTCTCCTCATCTCCCCTTCTCCTCACCCCTCCTCCCTGTGTTCTCCTCATCTCCCCTTCTCCTCACCCCTCCTCCCTGTGTTCTCCTCATCTCCCCTTCTCCTCACCCCTCCTCCCTGTGTTCTCCTCATCTCCCCTTCTCCTCACCCCTCCTCCCTGTGTTCTCCTCATCTCCCCTTCTCCTCACCCCTCCTCCCTGTGTTCTCCTCATCTCCCCTTCTCCTCACCCCTCCTCCCTGTGTTCTCCTCATCTCCCCTTCTCCTCACCCCTCCTCCCTGTGTTCTCCTCATCTCCCCTTCTCCTCACCCCTCCTCCCTGTGTTCTCCTCATCTCCCCTTCTCCTCACCCCTCCTCCCTGTGTTCTCCTCATCTCCCCTTCTCCTCACCCCTCCTCCCTGTGTTCTCCTCATCTCCCCTTCTCCTCACCCCTCCTCCCTGTGTTCTCCTCATCTCCCCTTCTCCTCACCCCTCCTCCCTGTGTTCTCCTCATCTCCCCTTCTCCTCACCCCTCCTCCCTGTGTTCTCCTCATCTCCCCTTCTCCTCACCCCTCCTCCCTGTGTTCTCCTCATCTCCCCTTCTCCTCACCCCTCCTCCCTGTGTTCTCCTCATCTCCCCTTCTCCTCACCCCTCCTCCCTGTGTTCTCCTCATCTCCCCTTCTCCTCACCCCTCCTCCCTGTGTTCTCCTCATCTCCCCTTCTCCTCACCCCTCCTCCCTGTGTTCTCCTCATCTCCCCTTCTCCTCACCCCTCCTCCCTGTGTTCTCCTCATCTCCCCTTCTCCTCACCCCTCCTCCCTGTGTTCTCCTCATCTCCCCTTCTCCTCACCCCTCCTCCCTGTGTTCTCCTCATCTCCCCTTCTCCTCACCCCTCCTCCCTGTGTTCTCCTCATCTCCCCTTCTCCTCACCCCTCCTCCCTGTGTTCTCCTCATCTCCCCTTCTCCTCACCCCTCCTCCCTGTGTTCTCCTCATCTCCCCTTCTCCTCACCCCTCCTCCCTGTGTTCTCCTCATCTCCCCTTCTCCTCACCCCTCCTCCCTGTGTTCTCCTCATCTCCCCTTCTCCTCACCCCTCCTCCCTGTGTTCTCCTCATCTCCCCTTCTCCTCACCCCTCCTCCCTGTGTTCTCCTCATCTCCCCTTCTCCTCACCCCTCCTCCCTGTGTTCTCCTCATCTCCCCTTCTCCTCACCCCTCCTCCCTGTGTTCTCCTCATCTCCCCTTCTCCTCACCCCTCCTCCCTGTGTTCTCCTCATCTCCCCTTCTCCTCACCCCTCCTCCCTGTGTTCTCCTCATCTCCCCTTCTCCTCACCCCTCCTCCCTGTGTTCTCCTCATCTCCCCTTCTCCTCACCCCTCCTCCCTGTGTTCTCCTCATCTCCCCTTCTCCTCACCCCTCCTCCCTGTGTTCTCCTCATCTCCCCTTCTCCTCACCCCTCCTCCCTGTGTTCTCCTCATCTCCCCTTCTCCTCACCCCTCCTCCCTGTGTTCTCCTCATCTCCCCTTCTCCTCACCCCTCCTCCCTGTGTTCTCCTCATCTCCCCTTCTCCTCACCCCTCCTCCCTGTGTTCTCCTCATCTCCCCTTCTCCTCACCCCTCCTCCCTGTGTTCTCCTCATCTCCCCTTCTCCTCACCCCTCCTCCCTGTGTTCTCCTCATCTCCCCTTCTCCTCACCCCTCCTCCCTGTGTTCTCCTCATCTCCCCTTCTCCTCACCCCTCCTCCCTGTGTTCTCCTCATCTCCCCTTCTCCTCACCCCTCCTCCCTGTGTTCTCCTCATCTCCCCTTCTCCTCACCCCTCCTCCCTGTGTTCTCCTCATCTCCCCTTCTCCTCACCCCTCCTCCCTGTGTTCTCCTCATCTCCCCTTCTCCTCACCCCTCCTCCCTGTGTTCTCCTCATCTCCCCTTCTCCTCACCCCTCCTCCCTGTGTTCTCCTCATCTCCCCTTCTCCTCACCCCTCCTCCCTGTGTTCTCCTCATCTCCCCTTCTCCTCACCCCTCCTCCCTGTGTTCTCCTCATCTCCCCTTCTCCTCACCCCTCCTCCCTGTGTTCTCCTCATCTCCCCTTCTCCTCACCCCTCCTCCCTGTGTTCTCCTCATCTCCCCTTCTCCTCACCCCTCCTCCCTGTGTTCTCCTCATCTCCCCTTCTCCTCACCCCTCCTCCCTGTGTTCTCCTCATCTCCCCTTCTCCTCACCCCTCCTCCCTGTGTTCTCCTCATCTCCCCTTCTCCTCACCCCTCCTCCCTGTGTTCTCCTCATCTCCCCTTCTCCTCACCCCTCCTCCCTGTGTTCTCCTCATCTCCCCTTCTCCTCACCCCTCCTCCCTGTGTTCTCCTCATCTCCCCTTCTCCTCACCCCTCCTCCCTGTGTTCTCCTCATCTCCCCTTCTCCTCACCCCTCCTCCCTGTGTTCTCCTCATCTCCCCTTCTCCTCACCCCTCCTCCCTGTGTTCTCCTCATCTCCCCTTCTCCTCACCCCTCCTCCCTGTGTTCTCCTCATCTCCCCTTCTCCTCACCCCTCCTCCCTGTGTTCTCCTCATCTCCCCTTCTCCTCACCCCTCCTCCCTGTGTTCTCCTCATCTCCCCTTCTCCTCACCCCTCCTCCCTGTGTTCTCCTCATCTCCCCTTCTCCTCACCCCTCCTCCCTGTGTTCTCCTCATCTCCCCTTCTCCTCACCCCTCCTCCCTGTGTTCTCCTCATCTCCCCTTCTCCTCACCCCTCCTCCCTGTGTTCTCCTCATCTCCCCTTCTCCTCACCCCTCCTCCCTGTGTTCTCCTCATCTCCCCTTCTCCTCACCCCTCCTCCCTGTGTTCTCCTCATCTCCCCTTCTCCTCACCCCTCCTCCCTGTGTTCTCCTCATCTCCCCTTCTCCTCACCCCTCCTCCCTGTGTTCTCCTCATCTCCCCTTCTCCTCACCCCTCCTCCCTGTGTTCTCCTCATCTCCCCTTCTCCTCACCCCTCCTCCCTGTGTTCTCCTCATCTCCCCTTCTCCTCACCCCTCCTCCCTGTGTTCTCCTCATCTCCCCTTCTCCTCACCCCTCCTCCCTGTGTTCTCCTCATCTCCCCTTCTCCTCACCCCTCCTCCCTGTGTTCTCCTCATCTCCCCTTCTCCTCACCCCTCCTCCCTGTGTTCTCCTCATCTCCCCTTCTCCTCACCCCTCCTCCCTGTGTTCTCCTCATCTCCCCTTCTCCTCACCCCTCCTCCCTGTGTTCTCCTCATCTCCCCTTCTCCTCACCCCTCCTCCCTGTGTTCTCCTCATCTCCCCTTCTCCTCACCCCTCCTCCCTGTGTTCTCCTCATCTCCCCTTCTCCTCACCCCTCCTCCCTGTGTTCTCCTCATCTCCCCTTCTCCTCACCCCTCCTCCCTGTGTTCTCCTCATCTCCCCTTCTCCTCACCCCTCCTCCCTGTGTTCTCCTCATCTCCCCTTCTCCTCACCCCTCCTCCCTGTGTTCTCCTCATCTCCCCTTCTCCTCACCCCTCCTCCCTGTGTTCTCCTCATCTCCCCTTCTCCTCACCCCTCCTCCCTGTGTTCTCCTCATCTCCCCTTCTCCTCACCCCTCCTCCCTGTGTTCTCCTCATCTCCCCTTCTCCTCACCCCTCCTCCCTGTGTTCTCCTCATCTCCCCTTCTCCTCACCCCTCCTCCCTGTGTTCTCCTCATCTCCCCTTCTCCTCACCCCTCCTCCCTGTGTTCTCCTCATCTCCCCTTCTCCTCACCCCTCCTCCCTGTGTTCTCCTCATCTCCCCTTCTCCTCACCCCTCCTCCCTGTGTTCTCCTCATCTCCCCTTCTCCTCACCCCTCCTCCCTGTGTTCTCCTCATCTCCCCTTCTCCTCACCCCTCCTCCCTGTGTTCTCCTCATCTCCCCTTCTCCTCACCCCTCCTCCCTGTGTTCTCCTCATCTCCCCTTCTCCTCACCCCTCCTCCCTGTGTTCTCCTCATCTCCCCTTCTCCTCACCCCTCCTCCCTGTGTTCTCCTCATCTCCCCTTCTCCTCACCCCTCCTCCCTGTGTTCTCCTCATCTCCCCTTCTCCTCACCCCTCCTCCCTGTGTTCTCCTCATCTCCCCTTCTCCTCACCCCTCCTCCCTGTGTTCTCCTCATCTCCCTTCTCCTCACCCCTCCTCCCTGTGTTCTCCTCATCTCCCCTTCTCCTCACCCCTCCTCCCTGTGTTCTCCTCATCTCCCCTTCTCCTCACCCCTCCTCCCTGTGTTCTCCTCATCTCCCCTTCTCCTCACCCCTCCTCCCTGTGTTCTCCTCATCTCCCCTTCTCCTCACCCCTCCTCCCTGTGTTCTCCTCATCTCCCCTTCTCCTCACCCCTCCTCCCTGTGTTCTCCTCATCTCCCCTTCTCCTCACCCCTCCTCCCTGTGTTCTCCTCATCTCCCCTTCTCCTCACCCCTCCTCCCTGTGTTCTCCTCATCTCCCCTTCTCCTCACCCCTCCTCCCTGTGTTCTCCTCATCTCCCCTTCTCCTCACCCCTCCTCCCTGTGTTCTCCTCATCTCCCCTTCTCCTCACCCCTCCTCCCTGTGTTCTCCTCATCTCCCCTTCTCCTCACCCCTCCTCCCTGTGTTCTCCTCATCTCCCCTTCTCCTCACCCCTCCTCCCTGTGTTCTCCTCATCTCCCCTTCTCCTCACCCCTCCTCCCTGTGTTCTCCTCATCTCCCCTTCTCCTCACCCCCCCTCCCTGTGTTCTCCTCATCTCCCCTTCTCCTCACCCCCCCTCCCTGTGTTCTCCTCATCTCCCCTTCTCCTCACCCCTCCTCCCTGTGTTCTCCTCATCTCCCCTTCTCCTCACCCCCCTCCCTGTGTTCTCCTCATCTCCCCTTTTCCTCACCCCCCTCCCTGTGTTCTCCTCATCTCCCCTTTTCCTCACCCCTCCTCCCTGTGTTCTCCTCATCTCCCCTTTTCCTCACCCCCCTCCCTGTGTTCTCCTCATCTCCCCTTCTCCTCACCCCCCTCCCTGTGTTCTCCTCATCTCCCCTTCTCCTCACCCCCCCGTGTTCTCCTCATCTCCCCTTCTCCTCACCCCCCCGTGTTCTCCTCATCTCCCCTTCTCCTCACCCCCCCGTGTTCTCCTCATCTCCCCTTCTCCTCACCCCCTCCCTGTGTTCTCCTCATCTCCCCTTCTCCTCACCCCCCGTGTTCTCCTCATCTCCCCTTCTCCTCACCCCTCTGTGTTCTCCTCACCCCCGTGTTCTCCTCACCCCCGTGTTCTCCTCATCTCCCCTTCTCCTCACCCCCGTGTTCTCCTCATCTCCCCTTCTCCTCACCCCCCCATGTTCTCCTCATCTCCCCTTCTCCTCACCCCCTCCCCGTGTTCTCCTAATCTCCCCTTCTCCTCACCATCCCCCTCCCTGTGTTCTCCTAATCTCCCCTTCTCCTCACCATCCCCCTCCCTGTGTTCTCCTAATCTCCCCTTCTCCTCACCATCCCCCTCCCTGTGTTCTCCTAATCTCCCCTTCTCCTCACCATCCCCCTCCCTGTGTTCTCCTAATCTCCCCTTCTCCTCACCTCCCCCTCCCTGTGTTCTCCTAATATCCCCTTCTTCTCTCCTCCTCCTCCTCCTCCCTGTGTTCTCCTCATCTCCTCACCCCCCGTGTTCTTCTTACTTCTCCCCCCTCCCTGTGTTCCTCTTACTCCTTCCCCCTCCCTATGTTCTTCTTTCTGCCCCATGTTCTTCTTTCTGCCCCCATGTTCTTCTTTCTGCCCCCATGTTCTTCTTTCTGCCCCCATGTTCTTCTTTCTGCCCCCATGTTCTTCTTTCTGCCCCCATGTTCTTCTTTCTGCCCCCATGTTCTTCTTTCTGCCCCCATGTTCTTCTTTCTGCCCCCATGTTCTTCTTTCTGCCCCCATGTTCTTCTTTCTGCCCCCATGTTCTTCTTTCTGCCCCCATGTTCTTCTTTCTGCCCCCATGTTCTTCTTTCTGCCCCCATGTTCTTCTGTTCTTCTTTCTGCCCCATGTTCTTCTTTCTGCCCCCATGTTCTTCTTTCTGCCCCCATGTTCTTCTTTCTGCCCCCATGTTCTTCTTTCTGCCCCCATGTTCTTCTTTCTGCCCCCATGTTCTTCTTTCTGCCCCCATGTTCTTCTTTCTGCCCCCATGTTCTTCTTTCTGCCCCCATGTTCTTCTTTCTGCCCCCATGTTCTTCTTACTCCCCCCCATGTTCTTCTTACTACTTCTTACTTACTCCCCTCCCACCCTCCCTGTGCCCTTCTTATTCCCCTCCCCCTGTGCCCTTCTTATTCCCCTCCCCCTGTGCCCTTCTTATTCCCCTCCCCCTGTGCCCTTCTTATTCCCCTCCCCCTGTGCCCTTCTTATTCCCCTCCCCCTGTGCCCTTCTTATTCCCCTCCCCCTGTGCCCTTCTCATTCCCCTCCCCCTGTGCCCTTCTTATTCCCCTCCCCCTGTGCCCTTCTCATTCCCCTCCCCCTGTGCCCTTCTCATTCCCCTCCCCCTGTGCCCTTCTCATTCCCCTCCCCCTGTGCCCTTCTCATTCCCCTCCCCCTGTGCCCTTCTCATTCCCCTCCCCCTGTGCCCTTCTCATTCCCCTCCCCCTGTGCCCTTCTCATTCCCCTCCCCCTGTGCCCTTCTCATTCCCCTCCCCCTGTGCCCTTCTCATTCCCCTCCCCCTGTGCCCTTCTCATTCCCCTCCCCCTGTGCCCTTCTCATTCCCCTCCCCCTGTGCCCTTCTCATTCCCCTCCCCCTGTGCCCTTCTTATTCCCCTCCCCCTGTGCCCTTCTTATTCCCCTCCCCCTGTGCCCTTCTTATTCCCCTCCCCCTGTGCCCTTCTTATTCCCCTCCCCCTGTGCCCTTCTTATTCCCCTCCCCCTGTGCCCTTCTTATTCCCCTCCCCCTGTGCCCTTCTTATTCCCCTCCCCCTGTGCCCTTCTTATTCCCCTCCCCCTGTGCCCTTCTTATTCCCCTCCCCCTGTGCCCTTCTTATTCCCCTCCCCCTGTGCCCTTCTTATTCCCCTCCCCCTGTGCCCTTCTTATTCCCCTCCCCCTGTGCCCTTCTTATTCCCCTCCCCCTGTGCCCTTCTTATTCCCCTCCCCCTGTGCCCTTCTTATTCCCCTCCCCCTGTGCCCTTCTTATTCCCCTCCCCCTGTGCCCTTCTTATTCCCCTCCCCCTGTGCCCTTCTTATTCCCCTCCCCCTGTGCCCTTCTTATTCCCCTCCCCCTGTGCCCTTCTTATTCCCCTCCCCCTGTGCCCTTCTTATTCCCCTCCCCCTGTGCCCTTCTTATTCCCCTCCCCCTGTGCCCTTCTTATTCCCCTCCCCCTGTGCCCTTCTTATTCCCCTCCCCCTGTGCCCTTCTTATTCCCCTCCCCCTGTGCCCTTCTTATTCCCCTCCCCCTGTGCCCTTCTTATTCCCCTCCCCCTGTGCCCTTCTTATTCCCCTCCCCCTGTGCCCTTCTTATTCCCCTCCCCCTGTGCCCTTCTTATTCCCCTCCCCCTGTGCCCTTCTTATTCCCCTCCCCCTGTGCCCTTCTTATTCCCCTCCCCCTGTGCCCTTCTTATTCCCCTCCCCCTGTGCCCTTCTTATTCCCCTCCCCCTGTGCCCTTCTTATTCCCCTCCCCCTGTGCCCTTCTTATTCCCCTCCCCCTGTGCCCTTCTTATTCCCCTCCCCCTGTGCCCTTCTTATTCCCCTCCCCCTGTGCCCTTCTTATTCCCCTCCCCCTGTGCCCTTCTTATTCCCCTCCCCCTGTGCCCTTCTTATTCCCCTCCCCCTGTGCCCTTCTTATTCCCCTCCCCCTGTGCCCTTCTTATTCCCCTCCCCCTGTGCCCTTCTTATTCCCCTCCCCCTGTGCCCTTCTTATTCCCCTCCCCCTGTGCCCTTCTTATTCCCCTCCCCCTGTGCCCTTCTTATTCCCCTCCCCCTGTGCCCTTCTTACTCCCCTCCCCCTGTGCCCTTCTTACTCCCCACCCCCTGTGCCCTTCTTACTCCCCACCCCCTGTGCCCTTCTTACTCCCCACCCCTGTGCCCTTCTTACTCCCCTCCCCCTGTGCCCTTCTTACTCCCCTCCCCCTGTGCCCTTCTTACTCCCCTCCCCCTGTGCCCTTCTTACTCCCCTCCCCCTGTGCCCTTCTTACTCCCCTCCCCCTGTGCCCTTCTTACTCCCCTCCCCCTGTGTCCTTCTTACTCCCCTCCCCCTGTGTCCTTCTTACTCCCCTCCCCCTGTGTCCTTCTTACTCCCCTCCCCCTGTGTCCTTCTTACTCCCCTCCCCCTGTGTCCTTCTTACTCCCCTCCCCCTGTGTCCTTCTTACTCCCCTCCCCCTGTGTCCTTCTTACTCCCCTCCCCCTGTGTCCTTCTTACTCCCCTCCCCCTGTGTCCTTCTTACTCCCCTCCCCCTGTGTCCTTCTTACTCCCCTCCCCCTGTGTCCTTCTTACTCCCCTCCCCCTGTGTCCTTCTTACTCCCCTCCCCCTGTGTCCTTCTTACTCCCCTCCCCCTGTGTCCTTCTTACTCCCCTCCCCCTGTGTCCTTCTTACTCCCCTCCCCCTGTGTCCTTCTTACTCCCCTCCCCCTGTGTCCTTCTTACTCCCCTCCCCCTGTGTCCTTCTTACTCCCCTCCCCCTGTGTCCTTCTTACTCCCCTCCCCCTGTGTCCTTCTTACTCCCCTCCC
This sequence comes from Pelobates fuscus, assembly GCF_036172605.1. NCBI lineage: Eukaryota > Metazoa > Chordata > Amphibia > Anura > Pelobatidae > Pelobates > Pelobates fuscus. The sequence continues at coordinate 308,458,937 of NC_086321.1, forward strand.
CCTGTGTCCTTCTTACTCCCCTCCCCGTGTCCTTCTTACTCCCCTCCCCCGTGTCCTTCTTACTCCCCTCCCCCGTGTCCTTCTTACTCCCCTCCCCGTGTCCTTTTTACTCCCCTCCTCCGTGTCCTTCTTACTCCCACGCCTATGTTCTTTTTACTCCCCCCCCTCCCTCCGTTCTTCTCACCTCCCCTTCCCTGTAGCGTGGCCGAGCTCAGGGTGCACTTCCTGTCAGTCCGGCCAGGAACAGGAAACTGAATCTCCTGTACCGCGTGGTACCCGGCCGGACTGACAGGAGGAAGAGGAGCTCGGCCACGCTACAGGGAAGGGGAGGTGACGAGAGAGGCAGTGCTGCAGCCGCCTGAGGCTCTCTATAGAGCGCTCAGGTGGCTGCAGCCTTATAGGAAGCGCCGGCCCTGCTTGGGTCCCAGGCCAGCTCGGGACCCAAAGCAATTGCTTGGTTAGCTTGCCTGGTAGCGACGAGCCTGAGGATCGGCACGCTACGGGACATCACAATCCTATATCGGCACAGTGCTGCTAAAAAGTTGCCTACCCCTGGTATAGACTATTCCCCTGCAATTTCACTGCTCAATTCACTGTCATTTAGGAGTTAAATCACTTTGTTTCTGTTTATGCAGCCCTAGCCACACCTCCCCTGGCTATGATTGACAGAGCCTGCATGAAAAAAAAACTGGTTTCACTTTCAAACAGATGTAATTTACCTTATATAATTGTATCTCAATCTCTAAATTGAACTTTAATCACATACAGGAGGCTCTTGCAAGGTCTAGCAAGCTATTAACATAGCAAGGGATAAGAAAATCTTAATTAAACAGAACTTGCAATAAAGAAAGCCTAAATAGGGCTCTCTTTACAGGAAGTGTTTATGGAAGGCTGTGCAAGTCACATGCAGGGAGGTGTGACTAGGGTTCATAAACAAAGGGATTTAACTCCTAAATGGCAGAGGATTGAGCAGTGACTATAGTGTCCCTTTAAAAACCTCCTTTCACCTTAACTCAATGGTTCTCTCCTCTTATCTTCAAGTCCAGACATGGTTTAACCCCTTAAGGACACATGACATGTGTGACATGTCATGATTCCCTTTTTATTACAGAAGTTTGGTCCTTAAGGGGTCAAGAAACAAACACTCACTGAGAGGGGTGATGTACAGGGACAAAAGCTGACGGTGGTAGAAAAAAAAATCTGCTCACGCCTCACACCCACCCCCAAAACACTAATCTCCGCAGTCTATCAAACATTGCAAGTTCAAGACGACCATACCCCATTCTCCTTCATTACTGCCTGGGAGAAAGAGTTTACATATACCCTGATTCCACCACAATGGAAAGAAATAATGATGGCATATAGCCCACTTTAAAAATGCGCCTCCCATATGGAGCTCTCCCGTAAACTTTTACACAGGTGGTATTTAGTTCTCTTGCGCATCAAAGCAGCACACCCACAAGCCTCAGATATATACTGGAGATGCCAACAACACAAAGGCACAATGCACCACATTTGGTGGACATGCCCCACCCTCACTGCTTTCTGGGACGAGGTGACAACAATCATATACTTAAGCGCACACATACGCTTACCTCGCAAACCAGAAATATTCCTTCTACAACTATTCCCCAAGAACCTCAAGAAGGCGCAGAGATATTTGATTTACCACATACTTATGGCTGCACCAAAAGTGATAAGCAGGCATTGGCGATCTACTAATCAACCCCTGATCGTGCAGTGCATACAAACGCTTGAAACCAGCCAGACGCACACCCCTCCAAAAGACAAACTGGATAGAGGCATGGTAGGGCTTCAATACATATCTGAAGCACTCCAAACCACCCCCCAAAGTGAGCTTACATGGGCGGATGCCTACAAACCGACAGCTGTGTCCCTAAAAATGGGAAATGAAATTGTAACTAACATTGATTTAAACACTAAGCGTGATAATGCACCATAATGTAGCACTGCACAACCAGCACCACCCATATTGCTGAAAGACACCAATAAGCTGATAACGGGCAAACTGGAAGAGTATATTGCGGCTACTAACTGTCAAAACCATACCTCCCTCCGCCCCGCGCAGACACTGGGAAGTGTAACTGACCAAGCCCCCCCCCCCGCCCAAATGTTAAGAAACGCAAAATGTTAAGCGGAATATTTCACTGTAATGGTGTATTGCATTGTCTATATGGTATTCCTCCTCCCCTTTCCTTCTGTACCCTCCACTCCCCTAAAAATTCTTAATAAAAATTGTCAAAGTAAAAAAAAAAAAATAAGCATTATAGTGTTCATAGCCGTGCAGATGTGATATAATAAAGTTATGGCCAAAAAAAAAATAGGATTTTTTTTGAGCAAATAAAAGTTATATTTTATTTCAAATAAAGACCTGAGAGGGTTACGCTACTAATTATTTCTCTCTCTCTCTCTCTATATATATATATATATATATATATATATATATATATATATATATATATATATATATATATATATATATATATATATATATATATATATATATATATATATATATATATATATATATATATATATATATACACACACACACACACACACATTGCAGGTTCTTAAAAACAGGACTAAGGGGGACAGGGACATTGCACCCAGTCTACTTCAATAAGATAAAGTGGTCTGTCTATAGTGCCCTTTTATGGGATTACTCCAAACACCATAACCACTACAGTTCTCAGTGGTTATGGTGCCAATAGTGCCCTAGTGTACCTCTTGTAAGCATTTGAATAATATTTGAACAGTTTGACTTGTGCGCCAGGTGCTGCTCCCTGCCTTCACTACTATCACTGCAGAAACTTCCTTTATATATTGAGGAATCTTGCACGTTACTTCTATATACTACTGTGCAGAATATGTGCTGTACCTGAATGTGTATTATTGAAACGTATGCAGAAGCTCATGGTGGGGTCTAACAACCAAAATGTGGGGACCTGATTTAGATGCCCCAAGCTTTCTAGTGGCAGCCCCATGACACTATAATTATACCCGTTTCCAGTTATATTTATAAGGAGATCGAGAAATGTCTGAACATTTTCCAAGCTGCACAGATATATATAATAATTTATTTTTGGGTGGGACTGAAGGAAGATGCCTATCCATAAAGATTCATTAATAAAAACAGTACAATAGCCAGCAGCAGGTGTGTTTCTGGTTGACATTATTTCCCAGTCTATCAAGACCCGGATATTATGGTCTGTGTAATAATTGTAGAAGGAAGATTTGTCACGTTACCTGCAGATGGCTCAGCTGGGATCTCGGAAGCGGTGTTTTTCCTGGACTGAGACTTCACAGATACAGGAAAGAAGCCGCGGAGAAAAAGTATTAGACCAATAGCGTGAATAAGTAAGTAGGAAAACGCCAGTAGTGAGGATGCCACTCTCATTGTGCAGGTCTACGATTGGCAGGTGTTCTGTCAGATTGGTATACCTTGTCAGATTGGTATACCGGAAGTGACGCGGCCGCACCGGACGTGACGTTTCCGAGCAGGAGGAGGAGCACAGCGCCGCGCAGGCGCAGAAGAACAGGTAGGAGAAATTTTCTACCACGGTACAGAGGACGCCTAAGGCGCATGCGCGAACACCACACTGCGCCTGCGCCTGGAGCCACAAGGGGGGAGGTAGGGGATCTAACGGGCCAGTGCGCACGCACACCTAAGTACTCCCGTCGGGCACAGACAGCGGGATACAGCGCGCGTGCGCACCAGCGGGCAGGTAGATCGATTCAGCCGAACATTCATCCGATCTCCCTGCCCACGCGTCTACCCAGTCAGGACAGCCTCGGGCACGGACACCGCGCATGCTCACTGAGGGGTATAGAAATCTGATGGCCATTTGTTGTTCTAAGAAATCTCCTACCCCCTGAGTGCGCATGCGCGGTGTCTGCTCCACTGCATCCTGACAACTATCAGGTAAGCTCCCAACACTCTCAGCCATCAGGGGGAGGGGGGTCTGTACAGTATTGGGGGGGGGGTCTGGACAATATGGGGGGGGTCTGTACAGTATTGGGGGGTCTGTGCTGTACATTGGGGTGGTCTGTGCTGTGTATTAGGGGGCTGTGCGTTAGATGTGGGATGCAGTGTATTAGGGTGCTGTGCGTTAGATGTGGGATGGGGGGTTGTGCGTTAGATGTGGGGGGGGGGGGGGGCAGTGTACTAAATGGGGGGCTGTGCAGTATGTGGGGCCTGTGTGTTAGATGTGTACAGCCCTAGTTTGACTACAAAACATTTTGTTTCAGAGATCTCAGACGCCATGGCCTGCTTTTTGCTACGAAAGCCCAGCCGTCTAGTCGCTCACCAGGGGTGGATGAGAAACTGCACCCCAGCCAGAGGGACTGCCCCACATCTGGAACCAAATCTGTCTGTCACTGAATTCTGTAATCTCCATGTCATTGTGCATTGTGTATGTATAGTACTCCCAATTCTTATATTTAATACGGTGTGTCTCTCACAATCTTTGTGTCTGTCTGCTGTAAATATGTGGCACGCAAGTCTGCATGCACTGTTACTGTTATGCCATTTTACTCTAACCATTATATTTTTGTGTGTGTCACAACTCTGACAAGCATGTTCTCCTATGGGTCACGAAGTACATAAAGAGGAATGAAGAAGCCCACGTTTGAGGCTCGCGTCCAGGGTGAATTATTGAAGTGCCATCTGACACGTGACAAGTTTCTCCTGTTTGCACGGCGACTTCAACATTGTGTACTGTGATCAGAGGTAGGTAACCTTAGGCAGTCCACATGCTGTGAATTACATCTTTGCCAGCATTATGGGAGGTGTAGTCCAAAACATCTGGAATACCGAATGCGTATGAATGAAAAGTATGGTGTGTGTGAATGGTCAGTAACAAGGGTTGAAGCTTTGATGTGGCGTTACTGCTCACATGTGTATTCATGTGCCAATTCAACCAATGTGAGTCACTGTAATACTTATAAGGTAACCAAAGTACTGTGATTGTGGAGAATGAAACGCCTGTATCACCTACACACTGTTTACACTGTGACCGTATCTCCTAAACACGGCTTACACTGTGACCGTATCTCCTATACACGGCTTACACTGTGACCGTATCTCCTATACACGGCTTACACTGTGACCGTATCTCCTATACACGGCTTACACTGTGACCGTATCTCCTATACACTGCTTACACTGTGACCGTATCCCATAAACACTGCTCACACTGTGACCGTACCATCTAAACACTGCTCACACTGTGACCCTATCGCCTAAACACTGCTCATACTGTGACCGTATCTCCTAAACACTGCTTACACTGTGACCGTATATCCTAAACACTGCTTACACTGTTACCGTATATCCTAAACACTGCTTACACTGTGACCGTATCTCCTAAACACTGCTCATACTGTGACCGTATCACCTAAACACTGCTCACACTTTGACCGTATCCCATAAACACTGCTTATACTGTGACCGTATCCCATAAACACTGCTTATACTGTGACCGTATCTCCTAAACACTGCTTACACTGTGACCGTATCCCATTAACACTGCTCATACTGTGACCATATCTCCTAAACACTGCTTACACTGTGAGCGTATCTCCTAAACACTGCTTACACTTAATTAACAGGTTATCGTTAATTCAAGACAAATTACTGTAAATGTAAAAATTGTTAAGAGTTTTAATCTTTTTAAAAGTTGCAATATACAAAAGTCAAACAATATTTTATTTCCAATTTAACAAAAAAGTGAAAAAGTATGTTATCCATTAATTAATTACATAATAATTGCACATGTGGCTGAATATCAAATATTGTTATTGTCAACCCCCTCTTACTCTGTCACCCCCCCTCTCACTTTGTCACCTCACCTCATCACCCCCTCTCACCCTGTCATCCCCTCACACTACGTCACCCCCCTCTCACTCTGTCATCCCTGCTTTCACCCTGTCCCCCCCATATCTTACTGTCACCTCACCACCCCCTCTCACCCACCACACTACGTCATCTCCCTCACACTGTCACCCCCCCTTACTGTCACTCACCCTGTCATCCCCCTCTCATTCTGTCATCCCCCTCTCACCCTGTCATCCCATATCACACTATGTCACCCACCTGATCATCGCCTATCCTCGTCACCCCCCTCACTCTGTCATCCCTCCTTCCACCCTGTCACCTCACCACCCCTTCTCACCCACCACAGTAAGTCATCCCCCTCACACTATGTCACCCCCCCTTACTGTCACTCACCCTGTCATCCCCCTCTCATTCTGTCATCCCTCATCACACTATGTCACTCACCTGATCATCCCCTATCCTCGTCACCCCCTCTCACTCTGTCATCCCTCCTTCCACCGTCACCTCACCACCCCCTCTCCCCCACCACACTAAGTCATCCTCCTCACGCTATGTCACCCCCCTTACTGTCACTCACCCTGTCATCCCCCTCTCACCCTGTCATCCCTCATCACACTATGTCACCCACCCTCACTGTCACTCACCTGATCATCCCTCTCCTCGTCACCCCCCCTCACTCTGTCATCCCTCCTTCCACCCTGTCACCTCACCACCCCCTCTCACCCACCACACTAAGTCATCCCCGTCACACTGTGTCACCCCCCCTTACTGTCACTCACCCTGTCATCCCCCTCTCATTCTATCATCCCCCTCTCACCCTGTCATCCCTCATCACACTATGTCACCCACCCGATCATCCCCCTCTCACTCTGTCATCCCCTCTCACTCTGTCATCCCCTCTCCTCGTCACCCCCTCTCCTCGTCACCCCCTCTCACTCTGTCACCCCCTCTCCTCGTCACCCCCTCTCACTCTGTCATCCCTCCTTCCACCCTGTCACCTCACCACCCCCTCTCACCCACCACACTAAGTCACTCACCCTGTCATCCCCCTCTCATTCTGTCATCCCTCATCACACTATGTCACCCACCCTCATTGTCACCCACCCATCCCCTCTCCTCGTCACCCCCTCACTCTGTCATCCCTCCTTCCACCCTGTCACCTCACCACCCCCTCTCACCCACCACACTAAGTCACTCACCCTGTCATCCCCCTCTAATTCTGTCATCCCCTCTCACCCTGTCACCTCTCCTCATCACTCCCTCACACTACGTCACCCCCCTCTTACTCTGTCACCCCATCACACTTTCACCCCCCTCTTACTCTTTCACTCACTCTGTCATCCCCTCTCACCCCCCCCCCCTCACTGTCACCCTCCCCACACACTCTGTCACATCTATTCTCACACGGGCACCACTCTCTGCACTTTGGCACCTCCTCCATACACACTGTCAACACTCTGGCACCCTCCTGCTCTTTTACACTCACCCTGCCACCCCCTGAAGGCAATCATTATACACACTGTCATAAAACAGAACTTCGCCATAAACTCAGTGCCAAAGGCCGTACACAAACATACACATGCTCAGAGAAACATACATACAGATACAAGGATACTCACTGCCAGACACACACTCAGGTAGACAATGTAAACAGAGACTAGCTCTCTGTATCCAGTGCTGGAAGCTCCCCTATAAACATATCTACAGCTTCTTATACACAAAGTCAACTGCTATTTTTTATTTTATTTTCAATAATGGTGTTCGTGGTGGCCTCATGTATGAGTTTCGACTAAGGCCTCGCCAAGTCTAGAGCCGCCACTGTAGTACAGCCCTTCAGTATCTGAAGTGGAAATCAATCAATACATTGATTATTTTGTGTATCTGCCCCTGGCCAAATTAAGAAACACTGCGTGCACGCTCCCTGAAGTAATTCACACCAGACACAAGTTTCAGGTTAATGAAGAACTTGAGGAATGTTTATTAGAGGGGGCAGGCATGCCCCTTATAAAGCAAGAAATACATCATAGCATTGTCAGAGATAACATTGATTTATACATCAATAATTGGTTAGGGGTTAAGTGGTTGATTTATTGCTCGTCCTACCGGGGGTGATGTCAATGGCATCATGCGGGTCTCCCCCAGATTCCAGCGCCATCTTGTTAGTGAGGGTATTATTCGATGACTAAGGGAAACTCCCTGGCCCTAGCGGCCATTTTAAGTAAATCATGTAAAACGATAAATGCTGATTGAGAATATATATAAAGTAAATAGACATTTTACTAATTTAAGAAATCAGGATAATATCTAATTTCCACAACAGTCCCCCCTTAAAATGGCTATTTACTAAACAGACAACTACAACTGTCCCTGATATGTCCCTAAATGACTGCAGCACATCTGTCTCAACAAGCCTCGAACACTTCACTCCGTGGGTATCCCGCAGTGGCTAACCCACTACATCTCCCACTACAGACTTTTGCCCGTAGAGACAGACGCTAACCCTACACCATCCCTATAGGAAAGCAGTTGTCTGTTTGAATTGGTGAGACTGGAGAGGTGTGTGTGGAGTGTCACATTCTGTTTCCTCAATATACTGGTGTAGAAATGTAGGAGTTACGTTGTCAATGGACTGTCCTACTGTTTTCTGCAGGTATTTCTGTATACAGTGTAGTATGCAGCATGTCAGGAAGAGAAAGATGACTGTTACTGTCAGGACAGCTATTCCTACCTGGAATAAGGTCTTCTGCCACCCATTCATCCATCCAAACCATCTATCCCATGTATTGGGTACCCCAGAATTCCTTTGTAATTCGTCGGAGAGATTGTCTAATTTTTCTATAGCCATAGTTACCTTCCCATTGGGCCCAGTATTGTCAGGAATGAAGGTACAACAGGTCATGGTGTCAGGGAGTATTTTACATACTCCTCCCTTTTCAGCTAGGATCATATCTAAGGCCATTCTATTTTGAAATGTCATTTGGGAGGTAGCTTGTAATTGTTCCGCTAGGCCCTGTAGGGCCTCTCTAGTATAATTGACAAACCGTTGTTGGTTATAATAAATATAGTTTATCCAGTTAACATTTTTGTTGGCAGTGATAAGTGGCACAAGGGATTCAAATCCTGCTGCTACCTCATCTCTTGCTTTGAACTCATTAGGCACCCCCCTTGGCACCCCTATGGCGTCAATATAAATATGTGGATCGAAACTTCCACGAAGGGGTGTCTCTCGTTTAACTCGGAAATAGGTGTGTGGGGAGTCTAGTGAACCTTGGTGCTCGTCTGAAATAATGTGAATGGGCATTATAGCCTTGGTCAGGGTGCACTCTCCCCACCATAGGCCAGCTCGTTGGAATCTTAGTTGAATATCGCCACATAGCCAATAAATATCTCCTACTGATTTTAAATGATTCATCAGTAATGTCACAGATGGATCATGATAAAAGGCACAATAGCCAGACAGGAATTTCCCCAGGAACTTACCAGTGTTTTTATGCATTGTATAACAAGTGTAATTACCTGGGTACACTGTAACTCCATCGGGTGGTCTAACACTCCCTTGGGTAATGGGGTATACCTTTTTCCAGGATTCACAGGTAGATGAATTAGTGGGTAACTGTACATAAAGGCTCAGAAAACATAACTCTACCTCGGGGGGCAGGTCAAGGGGCACAGTTCCTAAGTGAGGCCTAGCCCCACCACATACATAACAATTAGTCTTGTTGTGTGAATTAGCATTATATCTCATCCATTCCAGCCACAGGTTGGTATCTGAAAACCCGGTTTCTACTGCCATTGTGTCTTCAAAGGTGGGATTGGCGATAGCAACCCTGTCTTTTAAGGTCTTGATGTGGGGTTTCAGTGGGTTAATGGTCATGTGAGTAGTACCTATCCAGTCAGGTGACGTGAGCATGTCTTGTAAATAAAAGGTTCCCAGTTGATTATACGAACCACCTCCTTTCCAATACATACCCATTACATATTCCCCGGCATCTCCCGAGCTGGTGTGTTCTATGTTTAAAGTAAGTTTCATAGGGGTCGACCCTGCGGGCTTACACAGGGTCATTCTATGTAGCAATGGCTTCCCATTCCTGTCAACCTTGTCAAGAGCACATTGGGGCTTGTAGCCCCATGGTCTACCGGTGTTCCATCCAGCTGCTTTCCAGGAGCTACAGTGATGTCCCCAGTGGCCCCCTGTTACACAAATGTATGGGTCTTTCTTGTTAGGTATGTCTTTGTATATGGCAGAATGTTGTGTCTGTGGGAAAGTACAATGAACAATATCACAATAATCAAACGTAAAAGTAGCCACATGTGTGTTGGATGAGTTATACCAAAATGTGTAAACATGATTGTCTTTAGTGATAGCCACTTGTTGGGCCTTTGTCAGGCCTAGCAGCAAAAATAAGCGCAGGAAGCTCATGATTCAGCGGAGGTAGCTTCCTCTGGATTGGGTACTTTCTTGCAATGTGAAGCGTGTATCCAGGAACTCTTCCCGGCCAGTTTTACTGAGGTAGCGGTTGTCAGCAATACTTGGTATGGGCCATCGAATCTCGGCTCGAGGGTATGTTTTCTTAGGAATTTCTTGACCATTACCCAGTCACCAGGAAGTAATTTGTGTGTGCCTGTATTTGAGTCCGGATCTGGAATAGAAGAAAACACTTGGGCATGGATTTTGGTCAAAGCATTAGAGAGGGCAGTAACATAATCTACCATAGCGTCTGACTGGATTTGAAGTTGTTGGGGAAAATAACAACCTAACCTAGGTGCTGTACCAAATAGGATCTCGTAGGGAGACAGACTATGCTTCCCCCTTGGGGTATATCGTACGCTGAACAGTGCTAAAGGAAGACTCTCAGGCCAGGGCATGTTAGTTTCTTGTGACATTTTGAGCATTCTGGCCTTTAGTGTGCCATTCATGCGTGTTCTACCTTACTGCTACTCTGTGGGTGGTATGGTGTATGAAAGGCAAGGGTCACCCCCAGTGCTGTCCAGATCTTTCTGGTTAATAGTGCAGTAAAGGATGTTCCTTGGTCACTTTCAATTACTTCTGGTACCCCATACCGGCAAACTATTTCCGTAAGAAGATGCTTGGCTGTAGTTTTTGCTGTAAGGTTAGCAACTGGAAAGGCTTCAGGCCAACCCGAGAACATGTCCACTATGACCAGTGCATATTCATACCGCCCGCTCTTTGGCATCTGGATATGATCAATTTGAATCCTTTGGAAGGGGTACAGTGGTTTAGCCAGATGATTAGGAGCAGCCTTGATAACTTTCCCGGGGTTACATCTTGCGCAAATTGTGCAAGATCTGCAATAGTTCTGTGTCAGGGTAGTAATACCAGGTGCTTCGAAGTATTTATCAATTAAGGAGTTCATCAGATGTTTGGATAGATGAGCTGGTCCATGAGCCCATTGGACAACGGCTGGATACATATTTTTAGGTAGACAAAACTTGAGGTTAATAGTATAGACATCATTCTGGAGGATCGCCCCCTTGTCCTTCCAACTCTGTCTTTCTTGGGGGGTTGCTGCAGCTTGTTGCTCTCTGAGAAGTCTAAGATCTGTAGGTAAAGTCTGCATAGTGTAGATGGGGGTTTCGGTAGAGGTCACTCTTCTGTCCACTTCCCATCCTTGTCGTGCTGCTTCTTTGGCAGTTTGGTCTGCCAAATGATTGCCCTGGGCTTCTGTTGAGTTCAACCGGCCATGTGCTTTCACCTTTAGTATGGCCACTTCCTTAGGCAGTAGTAGGGCATCCATTAGTTCTGCAATAGCTTCCCCATGTTTCACCGGGGTGCCAGTGGCTGTGAGAAAGCCCCTGGTTTTCCAGATTAGACCAAAGTCATGTGCTATGCCCAGGGCATATCTTGAATCGGTATATATATTGACACGTGTGCCCTCTGACAATTTACAGGCCGCTGTGAGTGCTATTAGTTCGGCCTCTTGGGCTGATTTTGATGGCGGGAGTGCAGCAGCCTGTAGTATTTGGCTTTCTGTAGTGACTGCATACCCAGTATGGTATTGTCCAAATTCATCAGCAAATCGGGAGCTGTCCACGAACAGTGTGCAATCTGGATTTGGTAAAGTGGTTTCCTGCACGGTTGGTAAATGAGTGGTCTCCATCTTCATCTGTTCGAAGCAATTATGAGGGGCTTCTGGGTCTTGTCCTGTAGGAGGGGACTCTTCACATATTTCAGTATGATATCGTGGGTAGCTGACTGTATTACAATTAATTATCCTTTTACTAATTCCCGTCAACGTGAGTTGGTCTTGGGTTGCGGTACTCCAAGATTTGGCTAGTGGGCCCAAATCTTCCCAGGTAAGTTCTGGAGATTTGGTGAATGAAATATGAGGAACAGCCACATCCCAGTGGTGGTAAAGGTGTGCTGTCTCCATTGGCAAGTGAACCAGTGAGACCATGTTGCCTTTGGAGTCCCATAACAAGTCTGTCAGTGTAATACGTATTTCCACTAAGTGGAATAGTTCTTCCTCGTAGTGTGGATCAGATCCTGGGGTATCTTTGAACCACAATGTGCAGTGTAGTAGGTTCTCCGGTTGTTCATCATGTGGAATTGCAAATGTAGGCACTTGGAATTATGTCCGGACGTCAGGATTGATATCCAAGCTGTACCAGTAGTGTGGTACTCCCCCCTTGGGAAGTGGCAGAAGAGTGGCCGGATTCAGGGTATAACAGCGTTGATAGTATAAGGAGAACGATTGCAAACCACCAAAAATTAAGGTTAATGCAAACACAAAGATATTAAAATAACTTAACTTATAGGTACAAACAGCATCCCACGGTTGCCTCCCAGTTGGTAACCATATAATATAGATATCTCAGAAGATAGGGTTTTGGGATGTCGCTGAAATGCCTATAATGAAAAATAGAAAACGTAGTGCAATATTGTTTGAAACCAAATCAAGTTGTAAGGTGTGACAATACACTCACAAATTCCAAGCGTTTTTAGAGCATATCAAAGGTGCCTCTCCACAATGAAGATGGGGGTTGGAATAGAAAGCCTCCTTAGATAATGGCCGCAGGGTGCCCGGTTGCTAGGACAGAGCAAGTATCCAGCCTCACCAAACAGCTCCCAAAAACGGTTTTAATTGATGAATAAAATACAAAATAGCAAATTGATTCAATTTGAGAATAAAAAATAGAATAAAATAAAAAGTCCACAGGTCCTACGCGTTTCGTTTTTATACAAGAACTTCCTCAGGGACCAAATAGTAAAACAATGATTAAGATTCATGCATCAAAAAATCAATCTAACAAACAGTCTCAAACATACTGCTTTAAATAGGGCTAACCCTTAAAGTTCATTGGAGTAATCGATGGGCGTCTTCACCTTCTAGCTTCTTTCATTTGCTCAAGGAATTCCTTCCATCTGTGGCAGATTACCGGTGTAATGAAACTTCCGACGGCTGTTTAGAATGACTTCCGCATTCATGCACGTGATGCGCTTGCGTTCCAGTGAAAATGGCCGTGCGTTCCAAGGGGTGAGGATGTGAGAAAACTCATCATCTCCCCCTCTGGTCGCCAGGAGAAAAACGCCAATACATCTAAATGAAAAACTTGTTACTAAACAGTATAATGCACTAAACGAATTACATCTCATAATTCATATAAATTAATAAAGTCTAATTCTTATTTATACAACACAGTGGTGCTCCCTATCATAGCATCCCACTTGTTTATATATTTTTTTTTTTTTATAAAACATGATTAAGTGTATATTTCATTATATTAATGTCGCCTGTAAAATATAATTAAATATGTGTTTCCTTGTATTAATTTCACCTCAATACGGTGATAAGGTGCTAAGATATCAGAAATTGTGTACCGTATATACTCGAGTATAAGCCGACCCGAATATAAGCCGAGGCCCCTAATTTTATCCCAAAAAACTGGGAAAACTTATTGACTCGAGTATAAGACTAGGGTGGGAAATGCAGCAGCTACTGGTAAATTTCTAAATAAAATTAGATCCTAAAAAAAATACATTAATTTAATATTTATTTACAGTGTGTGTATAATGAATGCAGTGTGTGCGTATGTGTGTGTGTATGAGTGCAGTGTGTGTGTGCATGAATGCAGTGTGTGTGTATGAATGCAGTGTGTGTGTGTATGAATGCAGTGTGTGAATGCAGTGTGTGCAGGGCCGGTGCAAGGATATTTGCCGCCGTAGGCAAAAATTTTTTTGCCGCCCCCTCCCCCCCCATATGTCCTGACTTCCCCCACTCCTCCCTCAGTGGTCCTTACCTCCCCACCCCCGTGTTCCTTCACCCCCCCCCCCCCCCAGTGGTCCTGACTCACCCCTCCCCTAGTGGTCCTTACCCTCCCCTCCCCTAGTGGTCCTTACTTCCCCCTCCCCTCCCATAGTGGTCCTTATCCCACCCCCTCCCTCTCATAGTGGTCCTTATCCCCCTTCTCCCTCCCATAGTGTTCCTTATCCCCCCCCCATCCCTCCCATAGTGGTCCATATACCCCCCCTCCCTCCCATAGTGGTCCTTATACCCCCCCTCCCTCCCATAGTGGTCCTTATCCCACCCCCTCCCATAGTGGTCCTTATACCCCCCCTCCCTCCCATAGTGGTCCTTATCCCCCCCCCCCCCCTCCCTCCCATAGTGGTCCTTATCCCCCCCCCCCCTCCCTCCCATAGTGGTCCTTATACCCCCCTCCCTCCCATAGTGGTCCTTATCCCCCCCCTCCCTCCCATAGTGGTCCTTATACCCCCCTCCCTCCCATAGTGGTCCTTATACCCCCCTCCCTCCCATAGTGGTCCTTATACCCCCCCCCCCCCTCCCATAGTGGTCCTTATACCCCCCCCCCTCCCATAGTGGTCCTTATACCCCCTTTTTTGTTATTATTAATTTTTTTTTATTATTATTATTTTTTTATTATTATTTCTTATTTTATTTATATTTTTTTTTTCGTCCCCCCTCCCTGCTTGATACATGGCAGGGAGGGGGGCTCTTCTTCCCTGGTGGTCCAGTGGCAGTTCAGTGGGGGGAGAGGGGGGCTGGCAGAGCTGTAACTTACCTTTCCTGCAGCTCCTGTCAGCTCTCTCCTCCTCTGCGCCGTCCGTTCTGCTCTTCTGTCAGCTTACACTGTAAGTCTCGCGAGAGCCGCGGCTCTCGCGAGATTTACACTGGGAGCTGACCGAGGTGCTGACCGGACAGCGCAGAGGAGGAGAGAGCTGACAGGAGCTGCAGGAAAGGTAAGTTACAGCTCTGCCAGCCCCCCTCTCCCCCAGTCTGTATTATGGCAATGCAAATTGCCATAATACAGACCTTGACTCGAGTATAAGCCGAGTTGGGGTTTTTCAGCCCAAAAAATGGGCTGAAAAACTCGGCTTATACTCGAGTATATACGGTAATAAACATTATTTATTTTTCCATATTTATTTCTCTATGAGAGCTTTTTTTATCAAGTTTATTTTACAAACAATGTCGACCGTAGCATTAGAGTTATATAAGGAAAAAAGTTAATAAAAATAAAAGAAAAATGGTTTATCATAACAAACACACACAATCAGGTATCCAATTACCAATCCATGCTGTGCTGATATATTATCCTTAATTCAGTGCTATAAATGGCTATGCTTATCTCAAAAATAATGATAATTTCTTCCAAAAAATACAGAAGAAAGTTGGAATATATAAGGAACATAGAGGTTAACATCCCAGGAAGCACACTAGATCCACATCTAAATTAAGACCTCTTGGTGATAATGTTCCCAATTCGTGGATCCAGTATGTCTCCCTCTGTGCCAATTTTCTTTCCCTATTTCCCCCCCTCCAATGAGGCAACACTCGCTCTATACCCATACACCGCAGCTGTTTCAAAGAAAAAGGGGGGCAAGTGTTACAATGGAGGGGAACAGAATGAGTATCCAATTTCTTTTTGATGTTGTTAATATGTTCTAACAACCTTACTTTAAGACATCTTTTTGTACGACCCACGTATTGGCTGCCACATGGACACTGGAGGAGATACACCACGAAGTCCGAGCGGCAACCAATACCTGTCCGTATGGGATAAGGGCGATGATGACAAGAGCTAAGAAAAGTAGTGGCCTGACTCGTATTGACCTGATAACATGCTTTACATGATTGACACCCTTTAAAACCGTTGGTCTGGATCTGGGTATTAATACTGTTCTTTCTTTTTAAAGCATAGCTGGGGGCTAAAATTTTTTAAGGTTTTTTCCTTTTATACACTATATTTGGTTTAGTCGATAGATGGCTCCCCAACAGGGAGTCTTCCAAAAGAATAGGCCAGTATTTTTGTAAACTTTTTCTGATTTTCTGATGGTCACTATTGAATTGGGTGAAAAAGGCTTGTTGAAAATTACCTCTTTTGTTTTCCCATTTTTTTGGATTCTCAATTAATAGTTCATTTCTATTAATTTTAGATATGTCATGTATCTCTCTTTTAATTCTTTTTTGACCATAACCTTTATGTATCAATTTGCCAGCTATATGTTGTGACTGAATATGGAAATCTTTAGTATGGGAACAGTTACGTCGAACTCTCATCAATTGTCCTCTGGCTATGCCTTTAAGCCAGGGTTGATGATGGCAACTTTGTTGGTGGACGTAACTGTTCCCATCTGTGGGTTTAAAGAAACATTTAGTTTCAATTTCATTTCCTTCACCCAAAAGGGTCAAATCCAAGAAATTGATCTCTGTACGATTCCATATTGGTGACAATTTTAAATTATAATTGTTCTGGTTCAGATGTTGAACAAAAGACATAAACTGAGACTCCGACCCTTTCCAGACTATGATTACATCGTCGATGTAGCGACGCCACAGGACCAGGTTCTCCACCCAGTCATGCCCCAACCACACACAGAGGTCTTCCCATCTACGCATGTAAATGTTGGCATAACTGGGGGCGAACCTGGTCCCCATGGCGGTGCCCACCAACTGTAAATAAAAAGAGTCATTAAAAAAGAAATAATGATGCTCCAATATGAATCTTACTCCTGTAATAATGAAAGATCTTAAATCCTGTGTAATAGTTCTATCTTGATTTAGGAAGAATGTAATAGCTTCCAAACCCAAATCATGGTATAGAGCGAGGTCACATCTAGTGTGGCCCAGCTATAACCATAACACCATTCCAGATTTTCAATTTCTTGCAAGAAAGATTTTGTATCTTTTGTATATGATGTCGCTTGATGAGCATATTTCTGCAAATGAAAGTCCAAAAAAGCCGATAAGTTTGCAGTTACTGAATCGATGCCGCTAATTATGGGCCGTCCAGGTGGAGTCTGTATATTTTTGTGTATCTTTGGGATAAAGTAAAAAATCGGAATTACAGGGTGCTCATTCCACAAAAATTCAAAATTCTTATCTGAGATTGTATCTCTACTTCTCGCCCCATCCAAAAAATCTTTAAGTTCTTTGTTAAATAGTAGGGTTGGGTCTTTCTTTAATTTTTTGTATGTTATTCCATCAGATAGAATATTGGCAGCTTCTTGTAAATAGTATTGGGATGTCATAATGACAATAGCCCCCCCCCCCCTTATCTGCCTCTTTAATTACTATGTCATCCCTAGAGGTTAGTTTTTTTAAGGCCAATTTCTCGCCCTTTGTTAGATTTGATATACTTCCCTTATTCTTAGATTTATTTAATTTGGTCCATTTTTTTAAATCTTTTTCAACCAGATTTTCAAAAGTCTCCAAATGGGCCCCTTTACTTTGGACTGGAAAAAAATTTGATTTGGGTCTAAATGGATCCTTCACTACCCTTTGGTTTTCTGGATCGTTTCCCTCCATTGGATTTGGGAATCTTAAAAAATGTCTTTTAATTGTCATAGATCTCACAAACTTCTTTAAATCAATATACAGTTGAAAATCATCTGCCCCTTCACTTGGGGCAAATTTCATACCCTTCTCCAATAGATTTAGTTCCTGTGTTGTTAATATTGTATCTGATAAATTGACAATTCCCCTTTTAGTTTCATTCTCATGCAGTATCAATCCCTTTTCAACTCTCTGTCCTGTTCCTCGGTTCTCATTCTCTTCTGGGGAGACTCTGTGTATAGGGGGGAGAAGCGGTTCGGATGTTCCCACCGCTCCTCTCGGGGTCTGAAATAACTTGTAATGTTTTTCTCTTTGGGGACTCTTGACCTTCCCTGAAAATGTTCCTCCTCTCCCCTGTTTGGGATCTGATTCCTTCTCGTATCTATATTATTCTTGAGTGCATGAGCATAGGAGTCAAAAGAATCTATTTTTCTCCGTGGGATTGCACCACTGGAACTACCAATCCTACTACTAATATCACCCTCTTGTATTTTCTTAAATGGTTGTCTAGTATCCTTTTCTGGTAATCTCTTTCCAGGATATCTATTTTCCCTTTCAGGAGATCTTTTCCTGGATTTTTTTGAGGGAGTTCTTCCTACTCTTCTTCTATTACTATAATCATTTTTAAATGGACCCAGTTTTCTGTGAGTGACTATTTTTTGTTGAATAATTATTATAAATTTTATCATCTTTATCTCTTAGGTATTTGGAATTTTTTACATCTGAAATTTTCTCATCTAGACTTTTTAACCTTTTGTGCATGGTCTCTTCTCTGTCTTTTAATGCTGCATCATTTCTATTGGTTACCATTGTCTCCTCCAGAGTTTTCAAGTCTTCCTCTGCTTGTGCTTTACTTGCTCTGGAGAAACTCAACAGCAACTCCATCAATTGACATGAACATTTAAATAGGATCTCATCCCATTTTTCCAGAAAATCACTATTATCCAGACCAAAGGCTGGAATTTTATCTATCCGAAGTCCTCTGGGTATGAGACCCTCTTTTAGATAGTTCTCTAGAAATGCTATTTCCCACCATTTTTTTGTTTCTAGATTTAGCAATTTTTCTTTTTGTCTAAAGTACTCATCTAATCCTTCTATATGTCTGGGTTTCTCTATATTAGTAAACATAGACTCAAATCTTTGTTGTCTGGCTCTATGTATTCTCTGTAAATAACCATTACTATCGGCCATATTATCAATCTCAGCACAGTATGGAACAGTATTACAAAACTGGGAAAATACAAAATAGTATAAGGAGAACGATTGCAAACCACCAAAAATTAAGGTTAATGCAAACACAAAGATATTAAAATAACTTAACTTATAGGTACAAACAGCATCCCACGGTTGCCTCCCAGTTGGTAACCATATAATATAGATATCTCAGAAGATAGGGTTTTTGGATGTCGCTGAAATGCCTATAATGAAAAATAGAAAACGTAGTGCAATATTGTTTGAAACCAAATCAAGTTGTAAGGTGTGACAATACACTCACAAATTCCAAGCGTTTTTAGAGCATATCAAAGGTGCCTCTCCACAATGAAGATGGGGGTTGGAATAGAAAGCCTCCTTAGATAATGGCCCCTGCGGTTGCTAGGACAGAGCAAGTATCCAGCCTCACCAAACAGCGTTGAAGAGTAACATTGTCAGGCAGCAGGAGAGAAGTCTGTAAACGGAGGTGGCGTTGAGAGGAAAGATGTCTATGCTGTACTTGCTGTAGGATAGCTGAAATGTCATGTGGCGCAAGGACGGTCAGAGGACGAAATCATTGGTTTTATCCAGTAAGGCGCTGGCGGCAAATACGGCACGCAAACAGGAGGGGCTACCCCTGGCAACAGGGTCAAGCATGCACGAGAAATATCCAATAGGTCTCTGGCGGGTCCCGTGAGTCTGAGTAAGGACCCCCGAGGCGTGGCCCATCTTCTCAGAAACGAACAGTTTGAAGGGCAACTGGTAGTTGGGGAGTCCCAGGGCCAGAGAGGAGGAGATGGCTTTCTGGAGGGTATAGGGTAGGGAACATAGAACAGACGTGTCTTCGCGTGACAGGGGAGTGAGTAATTGTACCTGACCATCTGCGGTGAAGGTGATAGAAGCTTGTAAGCTTGTCAGCACCTAGGAGGTTAATGGGGCAGGTAGAGGAAACAACAAATCGTGAGAGGATATCAGAGCCTACACGTACAAGTTTAGTGAGGGGATTGCTGCGGGGAGTGCCATCTACACCAACACAGGAAACATCAAGATCTGATAAACAGGATGGATCTGGCAGGTCTTGTTCTCTGAGAACACTGTGGGCTGCACCTGTGTCAACCAAAAAGGTGGTGGGATGTCCCTCAATGGGGAGGACCACTGTGGCAAATGCCCCCCCCCCCCCTTTCCCCTATAGACACTGCCATGTCAGGGGTACTGGACACAGGCTTGCCAGCTACCTATAGTAGTAAATCCAAATGGGCTTTGTCAGGACCAGTGTAATGTCGTGTAGAGGTTGATGGTAGACTAATCTGGGAAACTGGGCGAGCTGCACGAGTCTGCCTAAGGGCAGAACGAGTGTCCTGAGATTCACTGCCACCAAACCCATCTGCAGGAGCTGGTGAGGGTGGTGGCGGTGCTGGAGAATATTCCGGAGGTGGAGGAACATATGGGGCCGGTGGGGTTGGCGGTTTGAAATACCTGGGGGAAGAATATCCAAAACCTGCAGCTGCAGGGTTTGAGAATCGTGGGGATGGTTGTCTGATGTCTCTGTAGCTGGGGCATTCTCTCCTGAAATGACCAACCTGGTGACAATGAAAGCAAATCCTTTGTCCAGTTGGGGTTCTAACTTGTGTGTACTGGATGGGGGTCTGTGTTGGTTGCATGGGGTACACCTGGGGAACAGAAGGTGGCACGGGGGTTGGAGCTGGGGTAGTAACCATCAGGGGGCTATTCCTCCTCTGTGTGGGCTGTAAAACAGATTCCAACCCCTTAGCAACCAACAAAAGAGTATCCAGGGGAATGATTCTGTACTCGGGACGTGCAAGTATCAAACCTTTACGAATGTGTTCTTTGAGACCGGCCACAAAAGCAGCGGATAACATCTGTGTGTGTGCTTTATTATAAACACAAAAGCCTAGGTCAGAAAATGTTTGGGTCAGGCGTGAATGGTACTTTTCTACGGACTCAATCTTGTCTTGGACAATATCATTTATGCAAGTGGCCTGGTCCGCCAGTTTATCTTGGGCCCAAGCCCGTAGTTCACAAAAGGTGACACCGGATTGAAAGTCTGTGTCTGTAGTTAGGGGAGCGTCATTGAAACTCCTTGCCATAATTGGCCAATATGCATCACCAGCCTTAATTTCACAAAGGCTATATAGGTCCCGCCAGGCGGCGGAATATGTCTTACGTATCTGAGCCACCCTTCGGAAGAAAGGCATGGGTTGTTTCTCAGGGTCTGGGAGGGAAGTTACTAGAGTGGCAGCCTGTGAAGGATTAAATGTAACATACATCGGTGGGGTGCCTTCGGTGGCCGCGGGCACTTGCACATGCAAGCCGGAAGGGACCTGTCTCGGTAGGGGTCTATTCTCATCCACAAAGGAGACTTGGTTTGGGAGACCATGATAGGAGGCTGCATCAAGGGAGGCAGGGGCCTGCATGGCTGGGGGCCCGGGAACACAGGGGGTGACCATCTGTGATGTGGTGGGATGGAAGCCTGAAGCCGCCGGAGAATTGTCTACAGCGTAGGCATGATCTGAAGTAGCGGGCTCGTCCCAGCCAACCACCATAAGCGGAAAACTTGGGTCTGTGGAGGGGGAATACGGGACTAAGGCCATAGAGGAGGCCGGGGCTGCTGCGGGTTGGGTTGTGTGTAGGAAATGGGCAGATAGGGCAGAGGTCAGCACGGATAAGGGATCGGAGGGAACGGGGAGAGATTCAGGAAGAATGGAGGGAGAAGGAGGAGTAGGAGTCTTGGGATAAGCTAGGTTAGAGAGAACTGAGAGGAGTGAGGTCAGGTCCACGGGAGGGGTCGTAGGAGGGATGCTAGGGGGGACTGGGGTAGTAGGTTGGGACGAGGTAGGAAGGAAGGATGCGAGGAGGGATGACAGATCAGTGGAAGAGGAGGAGGAATAGGTGTAGTAGGTTGGGACGAGGCGGAAAGAAAGGATGAGAGGAGAGATGATAGGTCAGTAGGAGGGTCCGGAGGTGGAGGAGGAGGAAGAGGAATAGTAGGTTGGGATGAGGCGGAGAGGAAGGATGAGAGAAGGGATGACAGATCAGTGGGAGGGTCGGGAGGTGGAGGAGGAGGAGGAGGAATAGTAGGTTGGGATGAGGCAGAGAGGAAGGATGAGAGGAGAGATAACAGGTCAGTAGGAGGGTCCGGAGGTGGAGGAGTAGTAGGTTGGGACGAGGCGGAGAGGAAGGATGAGAGAAGGGATGACAGATCAGTGGGAGGGTCAGGAGGTGGAGGAGGAGTAGGTTGGGACGAGGCGGAGAGAAAAGGATGAGAGGAGAGATGATAGGTCGGTAGGAGGAAGAGGAGTAGTAGGTTGGGTCGAGGCGGAGAGAAAGGAAGAAAGGAGAGAGGACAGGTCATTAGGAGGAGAAAGGGGAGAAGGAGAGGGTGGGTCAGGAGATGGAGGAGGAGAAACGGGACTGGTAACTCTGGGAACGGGGGTTGAGGGGACAAAATCAGGGACAGTGGACAATGGGTCTGGCAGGGGGGCCATGGGAACAGGTGGAGTCTGTAGGGGAGGGAGATGACACGGGGATGATGTTGGAGTGAAGGGAATATCAGAGAGGAATGGAGGATGGGATAGTGGCAGAGTCGGGTCGGGCACTGGAAACTGTTGTGGCAGCTGGATGGGGGAATGTAACGGGACGGGGTAATAGTAGGCTCCATCAGCTCCGAGTACAGGACACAGGGGAGTGGGGGCGGGCCCCACGCTTGGAAGGGGCGGCGGTTGGGCATCAGTAGGGGAGGCGGGGCATGAGTCATTCGATATGTTCTGGGCGCCATCATAGGGCGGTGGCCGTGGGGTGATCTGGGACACATCATTAATGCAATAATTTCGATGGTATACAAACGGTTTGCCCCCCGAATTCTAGTTCTTCCTCTGTCCAACCCTCACGTTTGAGTCCTCTAGCAACTCGATACCAAGCTTCTACAATCTTAGTCAGCCCGTGGTCTAATAGTAAACCCTCTTTGTCAATGAGGAGCTTTCTCCAAAACTCAGGCTGCAATCTACCACTGGGTGACAATTGAAAACCTTAGCTATCTTCTTCATCTTCAACACCGCCTCCTCACCCGCTCTCTCTCTTACAATATCACAAGCTAAAAGTCCCTTAGCAGGTCTAGCGTGTTCCTGCCCCATTCTAGCTAAACAGAGATACAGTGATAGAGACAGGAAAGGGGAGAAGAAAGGGTGAAATGTCTACAGTGCTCGACTGCCACAAGAACCAAGGTCCTGTGTGTCTTCCCCAAACGTAGACCCGAGATGGTGATCATGGACTAACATGTATGAGCGTGGGTGACTAACACAGCTCTGGGCAGCAAACAGAAGAAAGGTATAGCACAAAGGAGAAGATGAACGTAGCAAGGCTAAGCAAAAGGCATTTGCAAAAATCACATATGTAGAGATGTGTATACACTCCGGAGTCTAGCGCGAACCACACAATACACACGCACACACCTAGGGTACCCACGCTATAACAACAGTTGAACAAAATCCACAGATTTGCAGAAAGTAATATGGCCATGTACATATTAGAGCGATGCGCATATAAAACGGTAAAACACAGCAAATCACCCCTGATCCAGTCAGGTTAATAGTCCCAGCCTTCCTCTAGACTGTATCCCAACCCTTCTCTGGGTCGGCACCAATAACATAGTAATAATCACAGTACAAGAAAAACCCCAACCCTCTACTAGAGTGGTCCACAGCCTTCACCGGCAGTCACTATATAGAAACCCCGACCCCCTACTAGGGCGGTCCACGGCCACTAATTTAGCCGACAAACAATTATGAAAACCCCAACCCTCTATCAGGGAGGTACCAGGCTCCTAAATCGGCCAACAAACAATACAAAGTTTCAGGTTAATGAAGAACTTGAGGAATGTTTATTAGAGGGGGCAGGCATGCCCCTTATAAAGCAAGAAATACATCATAGCATTGTCAGAGACAACATTGATTTATACATCAATAATTGGTTAGGGGTTAAGTGGTTGATTTATTGCTCGTCCTACCGGGGGTGATGTCACTGGCATCATGCGGGTCTCCCCCAGATTCCAGCGCCATCTTGTTAGTGAGGGTATTATTCGATGACTAAGGGAAACTCCCTGGCCCTAGCGGCCATTTTAAGTGAATCATGTAAAACGATAAATGCTGATTGAGAATATATATAAAGTAAATAGACATTTTACCAATTTAAGAAATCAGGATAATATCTCATTTCCACAACAGTATCCAATAGTCTCTTATGCAGGGACTCCTCAAATAGGTTTGCTCCTTCCCTCTGGAACTGTAAAAATAAAAGAATAGTTACAACTCACCAAATCGTAACCAGAAAGCATATTACAATGTACTTATTTTATATTATTACAAACTACAATTTCAATGTTGAGGATTGGAGGCGTAGAATAGAAAGAATGGTAGAGCTTTTTCAATTTTGAATACAAGCATCTCTGTGATCCCTTTTAGTTTGTTAGAAATACCCCACAGTTTAAACATAGCGCAATCTGATCGTAAATGGTTCTCAAGTATCCACCATCGGCTGCCATTGTTAATACATTTTCAGTAAAATTAAAATGGTTAGAAATTGGGTAGGGAACTTTTTTCTAAAATTCAATATTGGTGAAAAAAGTTTTTGTTCCCCACCATTTTTGAAGCTCAGCTTTGGCTCTAACTTAATAATTTCCTGACATTTAGGAGTATTCTGTATAACCTGCTATGTGGGGGGAGAACAAACCGTGTGTAGCTGCAACGCTGCACCTAACCAAATAATTTAACAGGTTTTACATTATGGTAGAACATGTTAAAATGACATTGAATGTGTATTGTCACATTCATTGAATGTGTATTGTCACTTAAACGTTTTTTGGGAGTGATTTAATAATAAACACATTTCTAGCAAGATTGGATCCATGAGGATTTAGAGTATGAATACATGTTTATTTGCCTGATAAAGCTTTCATGCAGTGTGTGATATAACTGACCATTATACTGGAGTAGGGCAGAAGATATTTCCAGTCGTGCATCAGCTACATCTTCTGCAGAGGTCTTCACTGCATGTATGGTTCTGGTCTGAAGAAACTCCTTGGCAAACTAATACATTATTAAATTTGTAACAGCAATTCACATGTATGATAAATAGATTTTAGAATGGTACATGAATGTTTACCATCAAGATCAAAACTCCACAGCTGCTGGTATCCTCCTGGTTGCTGTGATGCATTACATGGATATTCAATTGGGCTACTTCTTCTTCAGGAATATACTTCTTCAAGAACATACTAGGAAAAAATAACAAGAAATTACACAAGTTTTAATTGAATGTTGTGCACATCAGTTTAAGTGAAAACTTTTTCCCAAGACACACTCCCCTCCAATTGTGCTGTACTTTTAATAGACAATTATGTTCATTTCCCAGTGGGTCAATTAGCACAATAACCTTCTTCGACATGATGACAATCTAAAAGATAATTCAGGAAAACACAACATTTTCTTTATGACATTCATATTATTGGTGTATACAGCTGGTGTGTTCTGCGGTGTCAGAGGGATGTAGGTAAATATCTGTATATGTAACATAATTACATGAATTATAAAAGCACATGATAACACAAGTAAAGAAAGTTTAATTAACGTAGTCCTATAGTAAATACCACTAAAATCCAGTGAGCTCCGAAGTTCACAGGGCATAGCCAGAGATCTTCCCCAGGAATACTCATCTGAAGAATACAAAGAAATCAAAAGAAGACATTTTGTTTGTATTTTATATAACATAAAATTGCATAACGAGGCAACAATGTGATTATTTGCTGAACTCATTACCATATGCTTACCCAGATTCCCCTGCAGTAGTAATATCACTGCAAATTTAAGATTTCTGTGGGAAAAGCAAGTCTTATGGCTTGACAGGTGTGTGTAGATCTGTGTTTAACAAAGCACTGACACATTATAAATACACACATCTCTCTCTCTCTCTCTCTCTCTATATATATATATATATATATATATGCACACGTATGTATAATATGTGTGTGTGTATATATACAGTAGTAGTAGTCCGAGTTGTGATAGGAGCACTCGGGCTGTGACTCCAAAGTTAGGGGAGTGACTTCAACAGATTCAAGGTGGGACATCTGAGATCGCTGTCCAGAAGAGAAGATATTGCGCAGAACCCTTCAATTCCCAGGCCTTTGGTAGAGAACCCGAGAATGAGGAATAAACATAACAACCAGGAGAGGGTGAGAAAATCAATTTTATTTTTGTTAATGTGTGTGCGTGTGTGTGTATGAATAGCTGTTATTGAGACAAATAACTAACCTTTCCAAGTCTATCCAATTTTCCAGAAAATAATGCCGATGAAATAACTGCATCAAACTGGTGAATAGGTTCCTGTTTAAAAAGATTAAGAGTAATAATGTAGAATAACAACGCAACAAACATTCAACACAAGCATACACTAAGTCACACTTGCCTGATGCTTTCCAATCAGGTGATGAAGGTATGCATCAATCACCTGCATTACAGAGAAATAAAAATAAACAATTTTTTATTAGAGATTTTTGCTTTTTATAAATTTTCTACAGTGCAGACTCTTACCTCATCAACAAGCCACTCTGTCCCATGCAGTGTTTTGAATGACGACTTATATAGTTTGAATTGTCCGACAATGGCTTCCACCAGGTCGTCATCTTCAGCATTCCACGGCCCTTTAAATGGAGGGGGGAAAAACAAGAAACTTAAACCGCACTTAAGTTATTGTACTATTGGGATCCAAAGCTAATACAGGTCGAGTATGCCTTATCTTCAAATTCTAAAGTATTGGTTCCAAATACAGCAGCCATTCTGCATGAGCTCTCCTCATATGCAAATATTCGTACATCAAAATAACCTATGTTCAAAAGCATTTGTGATAAGTTGTTCTGCTTTTCATTTACCAATTTAGAGAGAGCTCTAGAATGAGAAAAAGAAAAACATTAACACCATTTACAAAACTCTACAAAGTAATGTGAAATGTATAGCTCTAATCACTAATCGAAACAAGTGGAATGTAAGAATAACATTAGCTAAAGTGAAACCTTTGGAGCAAAGTTCTAATAAAACCCTGAATGAAAAGTAAAGTTGAATGAAACTTACCTCTTAATAGTGTAATTTGTTTTCTCATCCAGCCCATTTGTCTGCGGATGATACGCCGCTGTCACGCTTCTTTCTATTCCTAGAACGCTGCACATCCGGTTGTTAAGCTTCAAAAAAAAGAAAAATACATACAGGTATATATGTCTCATTTTAAAAAAGTTAACTAAATCATTTGTACATGTATGGCACATGGAAAGTAAACATACTTGACTGACAAATTCTCTCCCTTGGTCAGAAAGGATCCTTTTTGGGCAATCATGTTGGTAGATCAGGGAACAAAGATGACTTCCCACCTCGGCAGCAGTTTTTGACTTCAAAGGAAAAGCCTCTACCCACTTGGACAAATAAT
This sequence comes from Pelobates fuscus, assembly GCF_036172605.1. Taxonomy (NCBI): domain Eukaryota; kingdom Metazoa; phylum Chordata; class Amphibia; order Anura; family Pelobatidae; genus Pelobates; species Pelobates fuscus. The sequence goes on from NC_086321.1 coordinate 308,486,291, forward strand.
CCGTGGCCGTTAAAATGTATAGGAAACCATCCACTGTCTTTGGGAAAGGGCCTGTCAGGTCAATCCCAACCAGCTCCCAGACAGCAGACACCCAATGCGATGAAAAAATGCATATATATTTATTTGCAATAGACCAATGTAATAACTGATGTAATTATATACTAGACATTTACCTTAATACACTAACGGCTGGGGAGCTAACAGAGGCTTTCCAACCGTCTGACACTTTGCACATTCCTGGATCTGTAAGAAATCAGTTGTTAACCTGTGTAAAGCATTCATAAAAATTGCAAAACAAAAAAATTATTAGTGTACCCAGTTCTTAATATCTTTTGTCATTCCATGCCAAAAGAATCGTGAGGAGATTGCCAACCGCGTCTTGACAATTCCTGAATGTCCTCCAATTGGTGCAGAATGAAATTCTTCAAATATCCTTCTCGCTTCTTCTTCGAATTTTACGACTCTTTTGCTGCCGACTAAGACCTTTCCTTCTGTAATAAAAGGAAAAAATTCAAGAGCAACATTCTTCAAAAGCAACTAACATTGCTTATATTGAAGATACTCACCCTTCAATGTATATTTGGCAGTGGCCTTTCTAAAGCATTGTCTCTGCGACTTATACCCGGATGGGTATATTCCTGCTGAGAGGAATTGGAAGATTTTGTCATACTTCTTCTCCATACCTATGAATGTAGAATACCATTCTCGGGTAAACTATTACAATCTTTCACAGCCGTCATTAGCCATCTGCTCAGATTAATAAACAATCGACAAATGTAGACAATATAAAAACTACCCTAATTACCATATGTAAACCATATCTAAAACTATCCCTTTCACATTGTAAAAGGAAAGATTACCCACCACGCTGTGTAACGTCTGCTTACACCTACACACTACGTTGCAACAGATATTAATTAACTGCAAAGCGTATGAGGAGAAAACTGTGAAGTGTGATAGCAAAGCGTATGAGGAGAAAACTGTGAAGTGTGATAAATGTCTTTGATTTGTATATCCACTGGCAATGAGGGATTTACCTACTGCACTGATAGCTCCGGTTCGTAAAGGATGTATCTAGCACACTGGCAATTCTCTATAAGTAAGTACTCTATAGTAGAGAAAAACAGCAATATAGCTGGATGCTTCAAGAGAAACACAAGCTCCTTCTTGGTAAATCACGCACACACTTTATTCCTGTTCATAGACAGAATCAGTTGTAGATTGACGGTTTGTACCGGTTTGTGCGAACCTGTCATTAAAGGGACACTCCAGGCACCCAGACCACTTCTGCCCATTTGAGTGGTCTGGGTGCCAACTACCATCACCCTTAACCCTGCAAGTGTAATTATTGCAGTGTTTATAATCTGCAATAATTACCTTGCAGGGTTAAGACCTCCTCTAGTGGCAGTCTATCATACAGCCACTAGAGGAACTTCCAGGTTCCTAAAACCCAAAAAGTGGTTTAAATGACGCTGGACGTCCTCACACTATGGTTGAGGACCTCCAGCGTCGCCAGAACCCCTAAAGGAAAGCATTGAATACTGTTTTCCTATGAGCAGGTGTAATGCCGCACATGTGCATTAGGTCTCCCCCGCCAGCTGGGTAGGAGCGTGGGCGGAGCCTGACCCAGTGCTGAGGGACTTCGGCACTAGATTCAGGTAAGTCACGGAAGGGGTTTTAACCTGATTCTCATCAGTATTGTTGATTTAACCCTTCAAGTGTAAATATAGCATTTTTCATAAACTGCTATATTTACCTTTCAGGGTTAACTCCTCCTCTAGTGGCTGTCTACTAGACAGCCACTAGAGGGCACTTACAGGTGCTATAGCATCGCTGGAGATCCTGACACTATGTGAGGACCTCCAGCGTCGCTGAAATACCCATAGGAAAGCACTGAAAGCATTTTTCAATGCTTTCCTAAGTTGAGGTCTAATGCGCGTGCACGGCATTGCCGCGCATGCGCATTAGGTCTCAGCCGCCGGCACCCGTGCATGCGCAAATGGTCTCCACCGCCGGATGACGTCGGCGGGGGAGGAGCATGGGCGGACCCCAAACCCCTTCAGCAACCTGGGATGGGGGATGGTTGGGAAAGGGGACCTGCAGTGCCAGGAAAACGGTTTGTTTTCCTGGCGCTGGAGTGTCCATTTAAAATTTAACAAGTTCGCCGAACCGGTTGCTACTACGGCTGACTGAAGTGTCGGTTCATCGGTCAAGGGCCGACACCAGAAGAGGCCTCGCACCCGGCAGCATACAGCACCTCTTGCTCCCTGATGATCTAGTGGTCTGCTCCAGCTCCCTGGTGGTCCAGAAGGCTGGGTATGTAGTGTCCCATAGCCTCCCTGTCTGCAGCTACGCCGGGCGCATAGCTGCAGACTCTGGAGTAGAGATCTTGCGATATCCGGACAATCACTGTGTTGACATGGGTTACCACGGCAACACTGTTACCCAAGCTCTTAAGCTCTCTACTCCGTACAAGGAGGCTCTGAGAGACTACATACCCAGCATTCTGGAACACCAGGGACCTGGAACAGACCATCGGGGAGCAAGAGGAGAGTGTACCACCAGGGGCTGGTGGTTGGTAAGTGAACAACAGCCTCCCCACACTTCCTCCCCCCCACAAACTGTCGTCACCTTCCACACAGTCACCTTACACCAACACTGTCACAACCTCCCACACTGTCATCATCACCACCCCATACACACACACACACACTGTCTCCCTTAATGGAGGCATAGACAAGGCACAAAGAGGCTGAGGGCAGAAAGATGGCGCAGAGAGGCTGAGGGCAGAAAGATTGCACAGAGAGGCTGGGGCAAGAGAGATGGCAATTGCAGGTTGTTTCAGGGAACATGGCACTAGTAGACTTTTTTGAGGCACATGTGGCTCATTGGCATGACATTCAGGAGTTATGCATTTACTGCTCATTAGCATGAGATACCAAGTTTATGTATTTATAGCTTCATTGACATGATATATTGTGGGTGTGTGTGTATATATATATATACATATACACACAAACACACACACACACACACACATATTTATATCTATGTGTGGGGGATGGAGTCTTGGTCCCAGGTAGCACATTGTCTTGGGCAGATTCTTTAAAGTTGGAAACATAGTCGGAACTGGTTACTAAAATTTGTAAATCACACTACTGTACAGAATACATGGTGAACACGCTGTGATGGGATTTCAGCTAGGTCCAAAATCTCCATGTGGCATTTACAAGTACCATACTGCCTATCCATATAAGGTAATACTGTGTATTCTGTTTGATGATGGGTGTAAGGGTATAGTAGGGGATGTGTAGCTTATAAAAAGCTTGTACTCCATTTGCTCAGTGCTGACATTTTGGACATGAGTTCAGCTGTGCAACGTACAGATAAGACAGCAAATTATTCATTACAGGGTCACTACCTCACCTTAATGAGGGCCTGGTACTCCTCCTTCAGCCGCTGCTCCAAAGTATTAGCCAAATTCAGCCAAGAACCAGCAACTCAGCTCAGTTCAAACTCAGAATGCCCTCTCACTAAAACTGTATTAGTGGCAGAACTACTGCCTGCACGCCGGAGGGGGTGCATGAATTTAGGGTCACCTAATGGGTGTTATTGCTGAACAGGGACCCAGTCAGGCACGAGGTCTCTAAGACCGGGACCCTTTCACTCGGCAGTGCTGGTAGGAAGTTACATAAGTTTATTTTCTCCCAGCTTCTTTATAGAGTGGCATGGCGAGCAGCAGAAGGGCCAATCTGCTGTCCCTCAAAAGGGCACAGCCAGGTTCACTAGTTTCCCATGTGCCCACACTCCTTCGTGGCAGCGCTAAGAGGGAGTGATATCCCATCCGGTCACTTCCTCCTGGAGCCCTATGGAAAGCATGTAGGAGGGAGTTCTGGCAATATGCAGTACATGGGACCTGTTTATGCAGACTGGCCAGCAGGAGAGATAAGAGTCATGTGGATATTCCTGCAATGAAGGTGGTACTCTTTGGGTCAGTGTGTGTGTTTATGTCCTTATATTTGTGTATCTGTGTGTGGCAGTGTGCATGTGTATGGCAGTGTATATTTATGTCCATACACCCCAGCATTCAAACACCAACACAATAACCCCTGCATTCAGATGCCAACATTACACACAAATGCACAACTACATACAGACACACCACTACATTCAAATACACTACTACTACATACTCCATGTAGATTTAAACATACATACAATCATCACAAATATAACCATGCAATAAATGTTAGATTTAGCTGGCAAAGCATTGTGGGAGTTGCACAATAGTTAAGGATCCACATTTTTGCCATCCTTGAGCTAGAGAAACCCCCAAAAATGTCATGCACCAGGGCCCTCTCTATATTAGTTCCACATCTGAACTGTATAGTCTGTCAAGATCTGAGCAAAATAAAATAAAAAATACATTGCCCCTAGGGACACCTCCAAGTGGCCTGGCCTCCTTGCCGATTTTAGTCAATCCCTATGGGAAAGCATTGCATTGTCTAAAAATCGGCAATTCTGATGTCATTAAGGAGGTGGATCGGGGGCGTGGCCACCACAGCGATGGATGTAAGGTGAGTTTTCACCTTTTCGAAGGTGGCTGAGGGGTGGGGCAAGCCACCTAAATGGTGATTTTAACACTTTAGGGTGAGGAATACATGTTTGTGTTCCTGACCCTATAGTGTTCTTTTAACTCCTTAAGGACGGAGGACGGTTCAGGACCGTCATCGGCATTTTTGCGTTGCCGACCGGTGACGGTCCTGAACCGTCCTAAACGTCCAATGTACTTACCTGATCGCCGTCGTTCCCCCGGCGGCGATCGGTGGTGCTCCCGGTGTGGGGAGACTGCCTGCAGCCCAGACAGTCTCCCCATGGCGGTTTAGGACCCCTGTGGCCATGTGATCGCCCAACAGGGCGACCACATGGTCACAATAGGTGTCCAAGTATCTGCCTGCAGGGGGACTGTCTGTGCTGACATGCAGTCTCCCTGCTAGTGTAAAATCATAAAAAAAATTAAAGTGAAAGTTAATAAAAAAAAATTATTATTATATATGTGTATATATGTGATATATAGACATATATTATACCTATATAATATATGTCTATATATCATATATAATGTCATGCTAAGTGTATTTTTATATTAATATGTACATATATTAATATAAAAATACACTTATAATTAAATTACACACGTATATATATATAATATATATATATATATAATAACTATATATATTGTATATATATTATAAAATATGAATAATAAGTAATTTAAATTAAAAAAATTTAAAATAATAATAAAAATTAAAAAAAAATTATATATCTATACGAAATTTTATTCTAACTGTATTTTGATATTAATATATATATATTTATATCAAAATACACTTAGAATGAAATTGTATATATATCTATGTATATATAAATAAAAAGAATGCGAACTATTCATATGTCCATATACAAAATTACATAAATTATTATATAAATATACACGTAGACTTCAAATATATTAATATGCATATATATTTAAATTCTACGTGCGTATTTATGTAATATTTTTACATAATTAAGTTATTTTATTGATTGCAATTTAAGGGACCTGCCTGCCAACCCAGGCCGAAAGTCCAGAGAATTTAATTTGCTATCACTGTATTTTACCCTGTAACGTTCTACGACACCCTAAAACCTGTACATGGGGGGTACTGTTTTACTCGGGAGACTTCGCTGAACACAAATATTAGTGATTCAAAACAGTAAAACATATCACAGCGATGATATTGTCAGTGAAAGTGACTTTTTTTGCATTTTTCACACACAAACAGTACTTTTACTGATGATATAATTGTTGTGATACATTTTCCAGTTTTGAAGCACTAATATTTGTGTTCAGCAAAGTCTCCTGAGTAGAACAGGACCCCCCATGTACAGGTTTTATAGCGTTTTTGAAAGTTACAGGGTCAAATATATGGGTCAAATATTTTTACATTGAAAATGGCCAGGTTGGTTACGTTGCCTTTGAGAGCGTATAGTAGCCCAGGAATGAGAATTACCCCCATGATGGCATACCATTTGCAAAAGAAGACAACCCAAGGTATTGCAAATGGGGTATGTCCAGTCTTTTTTAGTAACCACTTGGTCACAAACACTGGCCAAAATTAGCGTTCAATTTAGTTTTTTACTTTTTTCACACACAAACAAATATGAATGCTAACTTTGGCCAGTGTTTGCGACGAAGTGGCTACTAAAAAAGTCTGGACGTACCCCATATTGAATACCCTGGGTTGTCTACTTTTAAAAAAATATGTACATGTGGGGTGTTATTTAGCGATTTATGACAGATAATAGTGTTACAATGTCACTATTGATACATTTTAAAAATGTATGTTTTGAAACCGCAATATCCTACTTGTACTTATAGCCCTATAACATGCAAAAAAATAGCAAAAAGCATGTAAACACTGGGTATTTTTAACCCCTTAAGGACTGGACTTTTTTTGCGATGTTGTACATTTGCGACCAGGCATCTTTTTACACTTTTGTGGTGTTTGTGTTTAGCTGTAATTTTCCGCTCTCTCATTTACTGTTCATATACAAATTATATATTGTTTTTTTCAGGACAAAAGGGGCTTTCTTTACATACCATTATTTATATAATCTCATGTAATTTAATTTTTAAAAAATGAAAAAATATGATGAAAAATTGAAAAAAAATACATGTTTTTTGACTTTTATGTGAAAAATCTTTTATTCATCTACAAAAGCGAATGAAAAAAACTGCTAAATAGATTCAAAATTTTGTCCTGAGTTTAAAAATACCCCGTGTTTACATGCTTTTTGCTATTTTTTTGCATGTTATAGGGCTATAAGTACAAGTAGGATATTGCGGTTTCAAAACATATATTTTTAAAATTTATCAATAGTGACATTGTAACACTATTATCTGTCATAAATCGCTGAATAACACCCCACATGTACATATTTTTTTTAAAGTAGACAACCCAGGGTATTCAATATGGGGTATGTCCAGACTTTTTTAGTAGCCACTTAGTCGCAAACACTGGCCAAAGTTAGCGTTCATATTTGTTTGTGTGTGAAAAAAGTAAAAAACTAAATTGAACGCTAATTTTGGCCAGTGTTTGTGACCAAGTGGTTACTAAAAAAGACTGGTCATACCCCATTTGCAATACCTTGGGTTGTCTTCTTTCGCAAATGGTATGCCATCATGGGGGTAATTCTCATTCCTGGGCTACCATACGCTCTCAAAGGCAACGTAACCAACCTGGTCATTTTCAATGTAAAAATATTTGACCCATATATTTGACCCTGTAACTTTCAAAAACGCTATAAAACCTGTACATGGGGGGTACTGTTATACTCAGGAGACTTTGCTGAACACAAATATTAGTGTTTCAAAACTGGAAAATGTATCACAACAATTATATCATCAGTAAACGTGCTGTTTATGTGTGAAAAATGCAAAAAAAGTCACTTTCACTGACAATATCATCGCTGTGATACGTTTTACTGTTTTGAATCACTAATATTTGTGTTCAGCAAAGTCTCCCGAGTAAAACACTACCCCCCATGTACAGGTTTTAGGGTGTCGTAGAACGTTACAGGGTAAAATACAGTGCTAGCAAATTAAATTCTCTAGACTTTTGGCCTGGGTTGGCAGGCAGGTCCCTTAAATTGCAATCAATAAAATAACTTAATTATGTAAAAATATTACATAAATATGCACGTAGAATTTAAATATATATGCATATTTATATATTTGAAGTCTACGTGTATATTTATATAATTATTTATGTCATTTTGTATATGGACATATGAATAGTTTGTATACTTTTTATTTATTTATATATACATAGATATATATACAATTTCATTCTAAGTGTATTTTGATATAAATATATATATATTAATATCAAAATACAGTTAGAATAACATTTCGTATAGATATATATATTTTTTTTAATTTTTATTATTATTTTTAATTTTTTAAATTTAATTTAAATTATTTATTATTCGTATTTTATAATAATATATATATACAATATATATATAGTTATTATATATATTATATATATACGTGTGTAAATTAATTATAAGTGTATTTTTATATTATTATATGTAAATATTAATATAAAAATACACTTAGCATGACATTATATATATGATATATAGACATATATTATATAGGTATAATATATGTCTATATATCATATATATACACATATATAATAATATTTTTTTTTTTATTCACTATAACTTTAATTTTTTTTTGATTTTACACTGGCAGGGAGACTGCCTGTCAGCACAGACAGTCCCCCTGCAGGCAGAGTCTAGGACACCTATTGTGACCATGTGGTCGCCCTGTTGGGCGATCACATGGCCACAGGGGTCCTAATCCGCCATGGGGAGACTGTCTGGGCTGCAGGCAGTCTCCCCACAACGGGAGCAACGCCGATCGCCGCCGGGGGAACGACGGCGATCGGGTAAGTACCTCTTAAATTTAGGACGGTTCAGGACCGTCGTCGGTCGGCAACGCAAAAATGCCGATGACGGTCCTGAACCGTCCCGCGTCCTTAAGGGGTTAAACTCAGGACAAAATTTTGAATCTATTTAGCAGTTTTTTCATTCGCTTTTGTAGATGAGTAAAAGATTTTTCACATAAAAGTAAAAAAAGTGTATTTTTTCAATTTTTCATCATATTTTTTCATTTTTTTTAAATTAAATTACATGAGATTATATAAATAATGGTATGTAAAGAAAGCCCCTTTTGTCCTGAAAAAAACAATACATAATTTGTATGGGAACAGTAAATGAGAGAGCGGAAAATTAAAGCTAAACACAAACACCACAAAAGTGTAAAAAGATGCCTGGTCGCAAATGTACAACATCGCAAAAACAGTCCGGTCCTTAAGGGGTTAAGCTACCCATAGGAATAAAAAGTTGTTTGGTTGTGGATAAGTGAGACATACCTGGAGATAAAGATAACAGTATAAGCATATAGTTAAAACAAAAATGAATTTTAATTTCAAATGTATTAAAAGTGAACATTAAACATTCAGAAACGTACGTACAGCTTTCTTATGTTCTATTTAAATATTTACATTTTGATGTTCTCTTTTAATCACAGGCTTGGCATATGGTATAACTAAGGTTTTTAAAACATATTAACACTTTTTTTTATTTCCTTTTATAAACATACTATAACTTTTATTTCTTCCCTCTTTCATCTTTTGTTTTTTTTTGCAAGAGGGGCAATAAAACCTTTTCTTTGATTGCACACATTTGTCATCTTTTTTTAACCCAACACAACTGAAGTGAAACCAGAGCTTGCAGGTAAAACATTCCACCATGGGAGTTTTTGACCTGTAAATATGACACTTGCAATGAAATGTAAGCTCAACTCGCTTAAAATATTTTTTTGCTGGTATTTTCAATATCTTGTGTGGAAACATTGTTATTGTCTTTTCAGCTAGACAATTAACTAAGTGGGTCCTCATTTTACTTTGTTGTAGATTTATCATGCTTAAATCAAATCCACTTGCAAGGGCTACATCATTTGCAATGGCAAATACGCCACAGTCCTCCCTCTTGCTTTTGATAGCAAATATGGTCCATTTTTAAGACTATCAGTTCCACTAAATAAAGGCCTGTACAATTTTACCAGTTGTTCTTTTAGTGTATCTTGCATTTTAGAGGGCTTAAAGGAGTCATACACTGTAATAGTATCACCATTTCTGTGAGATACAACCCAATGATTGGGTACATGATGTATTTGCATGGTTTGCTCACATTCAGGTGCTAGCAAAGACTGATGTGCTAGAAGTAATGTGTCTATTAGTCCTGAGAACAAAGGGAAATGCCTAGAAATCAAATGTTGACATACATTTATAATGTTGTCATCCAACCAGTTTTGTTTTCAATATCCCATTTATCACAGTAAGTGAGTGAAATATTATTTATAGTCACCCATTTATCTAATGGATTTAAGTCAACCACTCTTGCAGAAGAATCTTCACTACTTTCCCAAACCTCTTGTTTTTGGATGTCCGCTTTGGACCCAAATCTTTGTGATCCGAGCGTTTTAGGCCTTCCATATGCTCTTATTGGTAAAGACTGCAGATTTTTCAAAAGTTTGGATTTCTGTGGAGGCTCAAGCAGAGGGAGTCCATGGTCTACAGGTATTTTTAGTTTTGCGCCTTGGAGCAGGTCTTTGATTGAGGAATCCAATTCCCCAAGATAGTCTTCATCCTTTATTAAATACACAGAATCCAAGAGACGCTTTAAATTCTGTGTACAGCTACGCAGTAATGTAACTCTTTTTGTTCTCCTGCGTGGTGGAAGTGGAGGTGGAGATGGAGTAAGAATATCAAGGTGCAATAAGGTAGGGCTATTAAAATCTGGAGTTTTTGTTTCTAGCTTGTGCTCAAAATGCAATAAAAACATCCTAAATCCAAAGAGAACAGGTGATTACTAGAATATGATGAATGGAGCTTTTCCCATCCCCCATCCATCCACAAATTTAAAAATGCAACACATGTGCTTACAAGGTAAGACATGTTTTTTCCAGTCCTCAAATGTGCATATTGGTACATTTCCTGAAAAATTAACAGTATATTCTTGAGATTTTTGTGACTCGCTTTTTACTGTAAACAGCCCTACTGTGTAGTTGACATTGGTGATATCAGCCTCCGTAAGAGAGCTTGACATTCTATACATCACGTGAGAAATAAACTCTCTTGGACGATTTTTTAAAAATGCAGGAACGTCTTCATATCGCCGATACAGTTCAGAACTTTGTGAATTCATTTGCACACATCTGAAAAATAGTTTAACCCCTTAAGGACCAAACTTCTGGAATAAAAGGGAATCATGTCATGTGTCCTTAAGGGGTTAAAAATGTAAATATCAAATTCAACCATGTTTACTACAGGCGTGTATTATATGCAGTCATTAATATTTTTTTACATTATATAACATAAAATTATCTTTGTGGGATGAGTGAGCATAAACACCTTCCTTGCCTTTATAATCAATCTTCCAATTGAATAATGTACCTTTTACTACAAGCATCAGATAAAGTGATATTATATTAACACAGGTCACTACCTCTGTGCAATTTTACATTTCTTTCCTGTGTGCCAATGACCGGAGCATAATATGTACCCTGCTGTATGTACCTAGTACTAGCTATCTTTTTTAATTTGTCAATGTATAATGATGACATTTAAAAAAAATAAAATATCGGGGGCGGAGCCTGGCTTCCAGGCTGCATGGACGTGCTGAAACAGAGCTCCTGAGCACAATGGCACAATTCGGGGCAAAGACCCCCAAAAAAATGCACGCACAGCACCTGGAGGGTGACAGAAACCTGGGCAAAGCGATGGATACCAGTCATTAACCCACTACTTACCGGGAACCGGCACCAGCAACTAGAGGCCTATTTTAGACCCTGTAGGGGAGAGGCGGCCGCTCTCCTCGCGGGCAACCCTGCACATAGAACCTCCACGCTACTCACCTCCTAACCCCCCCTCCCCCCCTGGACCGGCGGGGGTCATCCCGGTCTGCACGGTGTGTTCGGAGCCACCAGCTACACGGGGATGCGAAACGAAGAGAAAGCAGTGCTGGCACCCACACAGCTCCCCCAAGATGGCGGCCATCAACACGCTTCTTGCAATGAATCAGCTACAGCATACGATGATCCGACAAGACACCGCACAGCGCCTGAACGCAATATTCAGCCGCTTCTGGGCACAACTCGGAGACCGCATGAGAGCAGCACAAATCACTCAGAAACCTGCACGGACGGCAGGTAAGAGAGGCAGCTGGCGGCAGGGACAGGGAAGTGTACCCTTGGGCACAGCGACAGGCGACCCACACACCCCCAAACCACAGAGCCCACCCGGGCTGAAGGCCAAAAGGGCGAAGACCTGGACGCATCGCCCACACACAATGAGGCTTTATCGCCGCAAGTGGCCAAAGTCCATCAGGCCCTCCATTGCCCCCGTGAGGGGAAGAAACTCAGGCTCTAGTAGTTTCAGAGTTCGTGGCACCGAGAGGCAGGCCTACAAAACAGCTACTGCAGCCTTCAACACCACTCCAACCAATGCTCACTGTCTCACAAGAGACAGCATCGGCTAATAGAGAGACTCTACATAAAGTCTCCGGACAAGTCAGCGCCAGGCCCATAATACCTCAGTTTAAGCCTGTTAAACCAAGTGTCCAAGACTGAAAACCATGGAGAGCAGAAAGCACAAACACACAACTCCGAACCACAGTGCCTTACAAGCAAACAGTAATGCTTAACAACGTGCAAATGTTATATTTTCTTTAATGTCTACTGTTATGATCTCTCATCACGCAACCGACACATTATACCTTAAGCGTCAACAAAGCATGTTAACCATATAATTTCTCACTATGTCTATGAGAATGTATAGCAAAGCACCTCTCTTTTAATTGTTACTATAGACATGCTGTGTTTAACCCCTTAAGGACCAGACTTCTGGAATAAAAGGGAATCATGACGTGTCACACACGTCATGTGTCCTTAAGGGGTTAACCTACATTTACCTCCATCTAACATTCTGGCCACTACTCTGAGCACCTCACAGGCCATGGTCACCGCTAGCGCTGCAGTAGGTGTCCATATTGAAACGCGAACGGCTAAACTCTTATTGCATTGTTTAGCCCGGCATGTTAGTAGATAATAGTTTTATGCTTCACATAACCCAGCCGACAAACCATACCACAATATACGACACAACAATTCAAGATAAAAACCTAACTTGTAGACATATAGCAGCTATATGAGTGACTATTGCAATGATTTAGCTGGTATGTAACCTTATATAAAGTGCTAGCTGGATTAATACGACTAATTTAGCATTGTTAAGCTCTAACTGTCGACTGTCTTATTTTTTTGCCTCCTCTACTTTAACTTAGATACTATAACTGTTTAGTTAAGCTGAATAAAAAATACAGAAAAATTTGCATATTCTCATGCCACTGTCTAACATGTATTAATCTTGTTATACGCTGTTGTGGCGTTCGTTAACACCATGTACCCATCTGCACAATACAAATAAAGAATTAAAAAAAATAAAGTATATGTATGTTCAAATATATTAATTGAAATAAACTTTGCAATATCTGACATCCATTGTCACCCAATATCTGGATCTGAGGCTTATTAGCGGATCTCTATTAAAAAAATTTGATCAAAAGGTAAAATAGAATATAAGGTGAGGTAACTTTAATAGCATTTCCTCAGAAAAATAACTTCTTATATTTGAGTAAATACGATATATACTTTTATAGTGTTATACGCCTAATAAGGGTACATACAGACATATGTGTGACAGATAGTGACTTGGGATTAACTATACAGCAGATTCTACACATTAGCTAATAACACCCTTTTTCACAACTCAGGTACTGGCTGTAAAAAAATAGATTTTAACATAATCTTAAAGTGAAGGACACAAACATTTTTATAAACAGTTACTGTAGAGAAAAAAAGTCATATATTGCATAACCTAAATTGAAATCAAATGCATAGGTAATGGTCTTGATCCATGCATTTGCTTTGTCTACAATCACAGTAGGAATAATATTTAGTTAACAGGGCAACTTTACACTATAATTGTAGTTGCATTTATTAGTTCACATAAAATGATTTCCAATAGCTTAACTTACTTTTTGTAGGCATTTGGGAAAAAATTACAATGAAGAACCGTTATCAACTCTACAAGGGTGCAGTTCTTATAGCCCTCCAGATATGTATGCTTCAGTACTTCATTCTGCCTCTCCAGTCCATTGTTGGTATGGATGCCAACATGTAATTCTCCAGTTCGATAAGCATGTGCCCACTTCTATAATATGAAAAAGGTAAAAAAATAAAAACTTTTTATACTTCCAAAATAATAAAATAAAAGTGCAGTCTTGCTTTAATTGCTAATGTAAAAATAGGGTGGTGGTGTATAGAACTCTTGACTCCACACACAGACAACATACAATATGTTTGAATGGCATTCTTTGACAAAAACTTTGATATTACCTTTATTTCTGGCAACCATTTGTTTGAAAACCATTGTCTCAATGCGTCACTTTTGTGCCATATGTGTGATTCAGTAAGTGCACAAAGTGCCTTCTGGTGGTCTTCAAAGCTAGCTGCTAAGGCAATTTTCCGATTTTACTTAGCACATGTTGCCGACTCTCATATACACCGTGGTCCTTTTTGGTAACCCACTCGGTCCAGGCTTTCTCTCGATGAAAGTGGTAAAGAAAAATCTGTGTGTCTAAAATGTGAGATTTTAATTAGAACTGGAGAGTGGATAGATTTTCTCTCATCTTGCATTTCAAGAGTAATAATAACAGCATGTAAACCAGTAACATTTGTGGGTAAAGGGTGAGTAATGAAAAATATCTTTAAATAATATACATCACAGTAATTTGTAGGTCATTTTCTATTTTCACACATGAACTTGTAAAAGTTAATCTTAATGCACACCAAAATATTAAAAACTGTAAAGTTGCAACTGCACTCAAATTTTATGATTGTCTAAAAAGAAAAAAATGAAATGATTGATCTACATGCTTTCAAGTAACATTCAAAAATACGTATAATACTAAAGCCTTTTATCAGTCATAAATTATATTTGCGACAGAGATTTTGTACCATTGAACAAATCTTTGCACGTTAGTGATATTTTATATTTTCTTTACTTGAACCTATAAAATATAATATAGCTACCTTTGAAGGTTTTGGATATGGCATTTATCTCTTCCATACAAAAAAACAAAAAGCTACTTGGTTTCCACCCTGGATTCCATGTTTTGAACATTTCCAATGCCTCTTGAATTGATGTAGCAGTCTCCTGTTGAATCACAAAGGCAAGGTTCAGTGTGATCGAAGTTTCAGTCCCCTACCGGGACTTTTATCTGGATCCTGATAAAAGTCCCAGAAGGGGACTGAAACGTCGATCACACTGAACCTTTGATTTAAATATAGATATACTTTAACAGAAGACAGTGAGGGCAGCCCCATTCCCTATTGTTTTGTATACAAATTGGTGCCTTTGGTACTGGCACCCGGCAATACTTTAAAATTGCGGAGCCTGTGTGCAAGGACAAAACCTAATATTTTTTTTTAGATATTTCTTTTAATTTTGGTATATTAGTTTCAACAAAAATATACAACCAAATTATAAAAATGTGTATGCACAATTACGTGTGAGATATGTTAATTTTTGCAGGACATCCCATTTTTTTGGTATCCTGTATCAGATGTCTTATTTTAACAAAACTATGGTCTTCTCCCTATCAGCAAGATTTGTAAAAAGTAAAATAGGTTAAAACATTTCAGAGGATATGGAAGGAAAGTGATCATCACTTTGAATAATCAAGTCCAGTTATTAGGTAGTGGCTTTAAGTTCTTTTGTCAGTTGCTTTTAAAGTGATAAGGTAATGCTGCTCTTTTGAAAAATTTGATTATTATTGACAAAGCAAATCATTTTTGTAAATGTAACATTTGGCTATACTTAACCCCTTAAGGACCAAACTTCTGGAATAAAAGGGAATCATGACATGTCAGATATGTCATGTGTCCTTAAGGGGTTAAAGGAACTCTATAGTGCAAACCCCACCATTTAGGTGGCTAGCCCTCCATTAACCCACTTAAATGGTAATAAAATGTACCCTAGTTGCAGCGCCGCGCTTACCCCGCTCTTATGTGTCTCCTTGCGGACATATGATTTTATGATTTCAGCCAATTCACTGTTTTCCCATAAGGAAAGGAAAGGATTGGCTAAAATTGGAAAGGAGGCAGGAAGGGGGCAGGACCAAACACTAGCATGGCCAATCAGCACCTCCTCATAGAGATGCATTGAATCAATGCATTTGTATGAGGAAAGTTCAGAATTGAGATGCTGAATGTCAGTGTGTGCGCATCACTGCCACATGAAGCACCTCCAGTGGCCATCCGAGGAGTAGGAGTCCCTAGGGGGTAATGTAAACACTGCCTTTTAAATGAAAAAGAATGAAGAAAATGATTACACTCACCAGAACAACTACATTAAAGGAACACTATAGGGTCAGGAAAAAAAAAAACAAGCAGTCTGCTGACATAATCAAAAGTGGTAGCCTGATCCAATCACAATGCTTCACCATAGGATTGGCTGAGACTGACAAAGAGGCAGATCAGGGGCAGAACCAGCACAATTCAAACACAGCCCTGGCCAATCAGCATCTCATCATAGAGTTTAATTGAATCAATGAATCTCTATAAGGAAAGTTCAGTGTCTGCATGCAGAGGGAGGAGATACTGAATGTTTGGATGCATTTTAGGCAGCCATGACCCAGGAAGGATCTCTAACAGCTATCCGAGGAGTGGCCAGTGAAGTTATCACTAGGCTGTAATGTAAACACTGCATTTTCTCTGAAAAGACAGTGTTTACAGCAAAAAGTCTGAAGATAATGATTCTATTCACCAAAACAAACACAATAAGCAGAGGCGGCTCTCTAATTAGGCGATTTAGGCGGCCGCCTAAGGCCTCGCGCTTATGGGGGCCTCGCGGCCGCCTAAATCGCCTTAGGGCAGTGTGACAGGTCGGGTCCTCGGTCAGAGACCGAGGACCCGACACAGGAGGGTGCCCGGCGGCTTGCCCTTAATGCCGCCGGGTGCGAGGCCCCTCCTATGCCTGCCCGGGAGAGCCAGCCTGTCTGCAGCTCCGCTGAGCGCAGAGCTGCAGACTGAGTGGCTCTCGCGATCTCAGCCAATCAGAGCGTTGCCGCGGGTTACCACGGCAACGCTCTGACTGGCTGAGATCGCGAGACTAAACTTACCACGTGGTCTGCATCTCTGCACCCGGCGGAGCTGCAGACCGTAAAGGGAGCCCACCGGACCACCAGGGAAACAGCCTGGCCGCCCACTGGACCACCAGGGATCCTAAGGTATGCCTCCGCTCCCCACCCTGCCCTCCTACCACCATTGCCCCAGCCACCCCACCACCATTGCCCCAGCCACCCCACCACCATTGCCCCAGCCACCCCACCACCATTGCCCCAGCCACCCCACCACCACTGCCCCAGCCACCCCACCACCATTGCCCCAGCCACCCTCTGCCCCAGCAAGCCCACCACCACTGCCACCCCACCACTGCCCCAGCCACCCACTGCCCCAGCCACCCCACCACCACTGCCCCAGCCACCCTCTGCCCCAGCCACCCCACCACCAATGACCCAGCCACCCCATCACCACTGCCCCAGCCACCCTCTGCCCCAGCCACCCCACCACCAATGACCCAGCCACCCCATCACCACTGCCCCAGCCACCCCACCACCACTGCCCCAGCCACCCTCTGCCCCAGCCAGCCCACCACCGCCACCCCACCACCACTGTCCCAGCCACCCTCTGCCCCAGCCACCCCACCACCACTGCCCCAGCCACCCCGTCACCCTCTGCCCCAGCCACCCCACCACCCTCTGCCCCAGCCACCCCACCACCCTCTGCCCCAGCCACCCTCAGCCACCCTACCACCACTGCCCCAGCCACCCCACCACTACCCTGTCACTGTCCTCCTACCACCCCCTGCCCTGTCATAGTCCCACCTACCGCCCCAGCCACCCTCTGCCCTCTTACCACCCCAGCCCCCCACCACCCTCTGCCCCAGCCACCCCAGCCACCCACTGCCCCAGCCACCCCAGCCACCCACTGCCCCAGCCACCCCAGCCACCCACTGCCCCAGCCACCCCACCACCACTGCCCCAGCCACCCTCTGCCCTCCTACTACCCTGTCACTGTCCTCCTAGCACCCCCTGCCCTGTCATAGCCCTCCCTACCATCCCAGCCACCCTCTGTCCTCCTACCAACCCCTGGCCCAGCCACCCTCTGCCCTCTTACCACCCCCTGCCCCAGCCACCCTACCACCCTCTGCCGTCCTACTATCCTATGCCCCCTACCATCCCCTGCCCTGTCACAGCCACCATACCAACCTCTGCTCCCTACTACCTGTACCCTGTCACTGCCCTCCTACCACCCCCTGCCCAAGCCACCCTCTGCCCTCCTACCTCCCCACTACCCTGTCACTGTCCTCCTACCACCCTCTGCCCCAGCCACCCTCTGCCCTCCTACCACCCCACTACCCTGTCACTGTCCTCCTACCACCCTCTGCCCCAGCCACCCTCTGCCCTCCTACCACCCCACTACCCTGTCACTGTACTCCTACCACCCTCTGCCCTCCTACCATCCTATGCCCCCTACCATCCCCTGCCCTGTCACAGCCACCCTACCACCTTCTGCTCCCTACCACCCCGTACCCTGTCACTGCCCTCCTGCAACCCCCTGTCACAGCCACCCTACCACCCCGTACCCTGTCACTGCCGTCCTACCACCCCGTGCTTTGTCATAACCCCCCTGCCCCAGGGGAACCCTACCACCCTCTGCCCCAGCCACCCTCTGCCCTCCTACTGTCCTCCTACCACCTCACTACCTTGTCACAGCCCCCCTACCACCACCTGCCCCACCACCCCCTGCTCCAGCCCCCCCACTACCCCTTGTCCTGTCAAAGTCTCCTACCCTCTCACAGCTCCTCTACCCTGTCACCCCACACCCACCCAATCACAGCCTTCCCACACACACGCACTGTCACAACTTTCCACCGCACCCTCCAACCGGACCCTATCATTACCACACACACTGACATCCCCTTCACATACACTATCACCATTCCCAAAGAGTTCAGACCCCACACACTGCCGCCCCCTACACCCAGCTAAACTTACATAACCCCTCCTAATCCTGTCACTCTCACCCACTGCAACCATACAATACTCCTTGCTTTGCCACACCTACCCTATTGCATTAACCCCCCCCATCAACCCTGTCAGACTCACCTTCTCTTGCACTGTCACACTCACCCCCCGACCCTGTCACTCATCCTCTATCAGTCTGTCCCACTCACCCCCTTCACCCTGCCACACTCACCCTATTACATAAACCCTTACAATCCTGTACTCCAACTGTGCAACACTCACCCCAAACCCTGTCACACATAGGTAGACAATGCCAGATACACTCATATATACATATTCCGGCACTTATGTATACACGACTGCAAGGCGATGTAACCATACCCCTCAGTCATGTATAAACGATTGGCATAATTGCTAATTAAATTTGTTTATTGCAAATTAAGTTAGTTTGCATATTATGCCATAACTACAGTCAGAGAGATCATAATGCGGCGGCACAGGGAGCCGCTACACTGCAAGCCTCTGAACGATGAATACAGAGACTAGCTCTCTGTATCCAGCGCTGCAAGCTCGTCCTTAAATACAACAACAGCTCCTTATACACACAATGCAACCCCTATTTTTAACTTTAGGTGTTAGTGGGGGCCTCAAGTTTGAGTTTCGCCTAAGGCCTCACAAAGTCTAGAGCCGCCACTGACAATAAGCTGTAGTTGTTCTGGTGACTATAGTGCCCATTTAATATTCTTCGCACCATTATATAATTGTAACTATTGAAAACCAATCACTGCTCATGTTGTTGGATAATGAAGACTTTTCAGTTGGTACCACAGTTAATCCTAGCAATAATATTTAACATTGTTACATGCATATTGCAGGGTCTATAAAACCATTAAAATGCAACTGTCATAAAAATTTAAGTTACGTTTAATTGAAAGATTGCATTATTTGTTGGCATTTTAACTAGAAATGTTTAAATGAAAGAAAACAAAATTATTTTATCGAGCCCTCTTTGCTCCATATAAAACAACCAGGAGGCAATCTAGTCACCAGACCTTCCTTCATCTGACTCAAGAATCTTAACAATATGTCTGCCGCCTGGTACAAAGAGCGAAGAGTGCTCAGTAACCCACTTTATTTATATTATTCCATTAAAGCATTTCTATTTAAAATGCCTACACTTGAGGCAGTCTTTCAGTTAAGCCCAACCTAATTTATGTTGACAGTTGTCCTTTAAAAGTGTTTTAACAATTGACTTATTACAGGAATCATGCCAATAATAAAAAAAAAGAACGTAAATGAAATCGTTGATTGTCAGAGCACATGTTGGTGTTCACCTAAACTGAAGTAGACAACGTTCACTCCCAGTGGCAGCAAAAAAATAAAACTCTCCTATTGTTGAACAGAGCTAAAAACATGCTTCATCAAATATTTTTCGGAGCGTATGGGAATCTTAGTACCAATTAACTGATGTAAAAAAAAAAAAAAAAAGATAGAGGGAGTGCTTAGACAGAATCTTTTAACTTTTATAATGATCACGGAATCAGGATTTTACTTTATTTGGAAGCGTCCTTGAATTAAATAACATTTGTGACAACATGACTTAACTGTAGATTTCTTTACCAAACTTATGCTAATCAAATATTTATTTTAAGTTAACCCGATCTTGATAGTTAATTCACAGTTGACCTGAAAATACCTGTTTTAGATCTCTTTGTTCAGCATATTTCCTTTTTTTGAAAGTCCAGTATCTTTCCCTAAATGACACTGAAGAACTTTGGTTCCGACTATTACATAAGGAATGCCTGTACACAATGGTGGTATATCACACTTGTCTTTCCATTGAAATCGTGACTTTGGAGTTACCTGAAACTCTATAAATAAATAACCACATATATGTTTTATGTTTGTTTTTTAAATCAGTATATTCATAAAAAGATTTAACCCGTTAACGCCGTTACGGCGTTCTATGCCGTCCCGCATTTAGTGGGCATTAAAGCCGTTGCGGCGGCATGGAACGCCGTAACGGCTTTAAGCCCTGGAGCGCCCGGGATACTTACCTTCCTGGCGCTCCGCTTCGGGAAGACTGCCTCACAGCCCAGGCAGCCCCCCCACGGCAAATCAGGCCCCCGGGGGCCATGTGATCGCTCTCAAAGAGCGATCACATGGCCCCCTATAGCTGGCTGTGGATCTGCCAGCAGGGGGACTGTCTAAAATATTAGACAGTCCCCCTGCTGGTAGGTAGTGTAAAAAAAAAAATATATATATATATATTAGACCGGTTATAAATTTTATATATATTTAACGTCATACATAGTGTATTTTAATACTAATATAAGTACATATATTAGTATTAAAATACACTTAGAATGACGTTACATATATATATTATATATATATAATAGATCTATATATTATATATATATACGTATAATTACAATAAATAAAATAATAAAATTAATAAATAAACTATTGAAACAAAATTTAATATAAATTATATATGCATATGTAATTTCATTCTAACTGTATTTTGTTATTAATATATATATTGGTAACAAAATACACTTAGAATGACATTCTACATATATCTATCTATATATAAAATGCAAATAACCGCAAATATATATATATAGATAAATACATATAATTACATAAAATATTACATTAGTATACACGTAGAATTTAAATACCTATAAATGCATATATATTAAAATTCTACGTGTGTATTTAAGTAATCTTTTAACATAATTAGTTGATTTGATTAATTAACATTTGATTGACATACCTGACAACACAGGGAGAAAGTGCAGAGAATTTAATTCGCAAGCACTATATTTGACCCTGTAACTCTCCAAGACACCATAAAACTTGTACATGGGGGGTACTGTTTTACTCGGGAGACTTCGCTGAACTCAAATATTAGTGTTTCAAACTGGTAAATTGTATTACAACGATGATATTTTAAGTAAAAGTGACTTTTTTGCATTTTTTTACAAACGAACTGCACTTTTATGGACTATTATTGTTGTAATATGTTTTACTGTTTTAAAACACTAATATTTGTGTTTAGTGAAGTCTCCAGAGAATAACAGTACCCCCCATGTATAGGTTTCATGGTGTTTTGGAAAGTTAGAGAGTCACATATAAGGCTTGCATTTCGATTTTTTGACATTGAAATTTGCCAGATTGGTTATGTTGCCTTTGAGAGCGTATGGTAGCCCAGGAATGAGAATTACCCCCATGATGGCATACCATTTGCAAAAGTAGACAACCCGAGGTATTGCAAGTGGGGTATGTCCAGTCTTTCTTAGTAGCCACTTAGTTACAAACACTGGCCAAATATTCGTTTTTTGCTTTTTTCACACAAAATCAAATATGAACGCTAACTTTGGCCAGTGTTTGTGACTAAGTGGCTACTAAAAAAGACTAAACATACCCCACTTTCAATACCTTTGGTTGTCTACTTTTTCAAATGGTATGCCATTATGGGGTAATTCTCATTCCTGGGCTACCATACCGTCTCAAATGTAACATTACCAATCTGGCAAATTTCTATTTGAAAATGGAACATTCTATATTTGACCCTGTAACTTTCCAAAACACCATAAAACCTGTTAATGGGGGGTACTGTTGTACTCGTGAGACATCGCTGATTACAAATATGTGCATTTTTGTGCAGTAAAACCTAACAGTATTATGACATTCACAGCTAAAATGTCAGACGGAAATACAAATTAAAAAAAAAAATCTTATTTTCTCACATTTTTTTCAATTTTATTCATAATGAATTATGTTCCATATATGAATAGTTCATGATAAATTAAAGCCCTGTTTCTCCTGAACAAAATGATATATAATAAGTGTGGGTGCATATAATATGAAAGAGGGGAACTACGGGTGAACAGACATATAGCGCAAATTCAAGTTTTTGTTTACGTTTTGTTTTGATCAGAACGTGCACTATTGACTCCGTCCTGAAGGGGTTAATTTCAATTGAAAAATATGCTACAGAGAAACTAAAACAGTTTAGTTAGGCAGAAGCACACTTCTGTCTTATTAAAACATATTTTGAACAGTTAGGGCTTTAGCTGCAACTGAGGAAAGCTCAGTCAAATGGTCTTCAGTCAGATTGAAAAGGATTTTTAGAGTTTAGATCATTGTTCAAATCAAAGTATTCACAGATTATAATTTTTTTGTACCTGGCAACCTAATTTATATTTTTTCTATTATTTCAAAGAGTAAAAGATAATGCATATTGGACGTAAAAACCCAAGGGCAGAGTACAGAACAAGGCAGTAAGGCAGTGGCTGAGTGACAGGCAACAGAGGGTTGTAGTCAATGGAGTATATCCAAAGCTTGGGCTTGTCATCAGTGGGGTACCTCAGGGATCTGTACTTGGACCCATTCTCTTTAATATTTTTATTAGTGATATTGCAGACGGTCTTGATGGTAAGGTATGTCTTTTTGCTGATGATACCAAGATATGTAACAGGGTTGATGTTCCAGGAGGGATAGGCCAAATGGCAAATGATTTAGGTAAACTAGAAAAATGGTCAGAGTTGTGGCAACTGACATTTAATGTGGATAAGTGCAAGATAATGCATCTTGGACGTAAAAACCCAAGGGCAGAGTACAGAATATTTGATAGAGTCCTAACCTCAACATCTGAGGAAAGGGATTTAGGGGTGATTATTTCTGATGACTAAAAGGTAGTCAGACAATGTAATAGAGCAGCAGGAAATGCTAGCAGAATGCTTGGTTGTATAGGGAGAGGCATTAGCAGTAGAAAGAGGGAAGTGCTCATGCCATTGTACAGAACACTGGTGAGACCTCACTTGGAGTATTGTACGCAGTACTGGAGACCGTATCTCCCAAAGGATATTGATACCTTAGAGAGAGTTCAAAGAAGGGCTACTAAACTGGTTCATGGATTGCATGATAAAATTTACAAGGAAAGGTAAAAGTAACTTAACATGTACAGCTTGGAGGAAAGACGAGACAGGGGGGATATGATAGAAACATTTAAATACATAAAGGGAATCAACACAGTAAAGGAGGAGACCATATTTAAAAGAAGAAAAACTACCACAACAAGAGGACATGTCTTAAATTAGAGGGACAAAGGTTTAAAAATAATATCAGGAAGTATTACTTTACTGAGAGGGCAGTGGATGCATGGAATGACCTTCCAGCGGAAGTGGTTGAGGTTAATATGGTAGGGAGTTAATGCATGCGTAGGATAGGCATAAAGCTTGTAGATAGGCCAGGGACTAACAAACGTATTCCTTTTTTCAGGCAGAAATTGGGCAGACAATATAATCTTATATAATCAGAAATAGCTGTCTATGTGAAATAAGAAATAGCTGTCATTTAGAATTGACTGGTTAAGACAATATGCAATGTGGTCTTTTTGCATATGCACTATGTAGCATTTGAGGGATGGATTAATTAGTGACCTTCTGTCTCATGAAAAGCACAATATCACAGTGATGTGGTCATCCTAAGTCAATTTTGGTTTCAGATACTTCATCATCTTTTAAGATATACACTTAATTTGAAATCTATTTGAATAATTTAAATAAAATGGTGTAATGCTTACCTTCCTTTGTAAAGTTCTTGCTTTTTTAATACATACAAAGTTTGATTTTGTGACTTCCTCAAATTCATTTACGGCATTGAACATTGTGAGAACTGAATTATACAACTCTACTTTTGGATTTTCTGCTGGGTTTGCATCATCATGAAATTCAAAATGAGAAACCTAGGGACCCAAAAAACAAGATATATTCAAGATACAGATGTTTGTTTTATGAATGCTCAGATTGATAGTAATGTGTGTAAACCACAAATCCATATTTCTTAAACATGTGCATTTAAAAGACAAAGTATGAAATGAACAAAAAAAGTGTATGTATACATATATATTTTGCAGAAACGTCAGTAAAGCGTCCTGTCAACTGGAGTAGGTGATGATTATGGTTTGTATTACTATATACATTTTTAAATACCTGACCAATGTTTAATCTGGAAAAACAGCACTTAGTGATCCTTGAGACATCAAAGGAAAGCAGTGCATTAGGTGTGCCATGTACATGTGCAGTAGGAGTGTGCGCTAAATGGCATTGAATGAAGTAGAGGTGGTTATTCAATTTTTAACATTACATTTAATTTTAAGTTAGTTCGAAAAGGTTTTGTTGTGCGCATATAAATGATGTGCTCTCACTCTGTGGGTTATATTTGTTAAATAACATTATACACTCTTGTGCAGAAAACACGAGCATAAAACATAGTAATCTAATTATGTTCACACCTTTGGTTCTATTTCTTTCTCCATTTTATTTATCTCGTCTGCCATAGTAGCTGAAGTAAATTTTTTTCACATCAGCTCCCCTGCCCCCCCCCAAAAAAAAATAAAGCAATAAGGTAAAGGTGATTTTTTTTTTTTTTTTTTACATATATTATTTTTCTAAATGGTTGCTATGGATGAAGTGTGGAAAGGACAAAATAAAAATACACTTTAGTGAGTATTGTCAGGATCGGGACAGGGATCCAACACGCAAAGTACAAACAGGAGGTAGGTACGTATACCGGACCTTAGAATGGCCGGACTAACGTAAGGAGTAAGCAAAGAATGGTCTAGAGACAAGCCGAGGTCGAGGGAACGAGAGGACAGATAAGCGAGAGACAAGCCGAGTCAAAGGGTAATAGAGGTAAGCAGAATAGAACAAACAAGCCGAGTCAAAACCAAAGAGACAAATAGATAACAAGAGCACTGAGTGACTAGACAAGCTAGAACCACGACAGGGCAATGAACAAATGCATAAAGCCCTACTTTATACCCTGGTTCTAGATAGGTAATCACGCCCCCGACGAGTCCTGATTCGTGGTCGGGACTTGATTGACAGGTCGGAACGGATTGTCGTCATGACGTCGGCTACTGAGCGCCGCGTCATAAAAGGAAGCGGGTCCCTCGCGGCCGGCGTGTAAACGGCCGAGAGATTTGCGAGGAACGAGTGAGTCAACCCCTCTGAGAGGATGAACGTCTAAGTATCTCACCTCCTCTGAGGTAGAGACAACAGGTACCCTGACAGTACCCCCCCTCTCAGAAATGCCCACCGGGCGGAAGGAACCGGGGCGAGATGGAAAACGAGAGTGAAAAGCCCTGCGGAGGCGAGGAGCATGCACATCCTCCTGAGGTACCCAAGTACTCTCCTCAGGACCATATCCCTTCCAGTCAACAAGATATTGTAACCTCCCCCGAGAGATTCGAGAATCGAGGATGGAGTTGATCTCATACTCCTCCTGACCCTCAACCTGAACAGCGCGAGGAGAGGATACAGTGGAGGAAAACTTGTTACATACTAGAGGCTTCAACAAGGAAACATGAAAGGAGTTAGGAATGCGTAAGGCAGATGGAAGGACCAGACGATACGCAACTGGGTTAATTCGAGTTAGAACCCTGTAAGGACCAATGTAACGAGGGGCGAATTTCATAGAAGGAACCTTCAAGCGAATGTTTATGGTACTCAGCCATACCCTATCACCTGGAACAAAAACCGGAGCCGCCCTTCTACGCTTATCAGCGTGTTTCTTGAACAACGCGGAATTATGCAGGAGAATTTGTCGAGTCTGATCCCACAACTTCCTCAAATTGGCAACATGAACATCAACCGACGGTACCCCTTGGGAAGGAGAAACCGAGGGAAGAATGGAAGGATGAAAGCCATAATTCATGAAAAAGGGGCTAGAACGAGTAGAATCACAAACGAGATTGTTGTGTGCAAACTCCGCCCAAGGAATCAGACCGACCCAATCGTCCTGGTGTTCGGAAACAAAACAACGCAAATATTGTTCAATCTTTTGGTTGGTGCGTTCAGCAGCTCCGTTAGACTGGGGATGATAGGCAGAAGAGAAATTCAATTTGATGCCCAGTTGAGAACAGAAGGATTTCCAAAAACGGGAAACAAATTGGGAACCTCTATCAGAAACAATTTCGGAGGGTATCCCATGTAAACGAAAAATCTCTCTCGCGAATATCTCAGCTAATTCGGGAGAAGATGGAAGTTTAGGTAAGGGTACGAAATGAGCCATCTTAGTAAACCTGTCAACCACCGTGAGGATAACAGTCTGTTTTTTTAGAAACAGGCAAATCGACAATGAAGTCCATAGCCAGACAGGACCACGGTCTCTCGGGAATTTCCAAGGGATGCAAAAACCCACATGGAAGCGTATGAGGTTGTTTAGTCTTCATACAGACCTCCCATGCTCCGACGAAATCCCTAATATCCTTACGTAGTGAAGGCCACCAGAAATCTTTGGAAATCAAGGCACACGTCTTGCGAATGCCAGGATGCCCAGCCACCTTACTGTTGTGAAAGCACTGTAACAGTTCCAGTTGGAGTTCAGGAGGATGAAATACCTTGCCCCAGGACCCTGTCTAGGAGCCAGATGCTGTAACTTCATGATCTCGGCAAGCAACGGAGAATGAATCCTGAGACTCGTGTTGGCGATAATATTGCACTTGGGAACTATAGAAGACAAAACCGCCTCAGATATAGTAGTATGTTGGCGAGACAAAGCATCGGCTTTAGAGTTCTTAGAACCAGGTCTATAAGTGAGCACGTAATTGAAATGAGTGAGGAACAAGGACCAACGAGCTTGCCTGGCGGACAAGCGCTTGGCCTCCCCAATATAGGACAAGTTCTTGTGATCCGTCAAAATAGTAACAGGATGCAAGGTCCCCTCCAATAAATGTCTCCACTCCTTTAAAGCCATGATGACCGCTAGTAGTTCCCTGTCACCAATGTCATATCTGCTTTCAGGCCCAGATAATTTCTTGGAAAAAAAAACACATGGATGTAACGGTTTATCCACACCTAACCTTTGAGACAAGATAGCGCCTAAACCTGTCTCTGAGGCGTCTACCTCGAGTAGAAAAGGCAAAGTCGTATCAGGGTGAACTAAAATTAGTGCAGAAGCAAAAAGTTCCTTGAGTGTCTTGAAAGCAACGAGAGCTTCAGTAGACCAAGTCTTAGTGTCAGCCCCCTGTCTGGTCATATTGGTAATAGGAGCAATAATAGAAGAGTATCCTTTAATGAAACGCCTATAATAATTGGAGAATCCAATAAACCTCTGAATGGCTTTGAGACCCCTGGGTAATGGCCAATCTAAAATAGACTGGAGTTTATCCGGATCCATTTTAAACCCGTCCCCAGAAATCACATAACCAAGAAAGTTTATCTGAGATTGGTCAAAACTACATTTCTCCAATTTGCAGTACAACCCATGTTGTAGAAGTTTGCGCAATACCCTTCTGACTTGTCTGTGGTGGGTCTCAATTTCTCTAGAGTGTATTAGTATATCATCCAAATATACAATAACGCAATCCTGTTGAAATTCCCTAAGAACTTCATTGATCAGGTCCTGAAATACTGCCGGTGCATTACAGAGCCCAAAAGGCATTACCGTGTACTCATAGTGCCCATATCGGGTATTGAACGCTGTTTTCCACTCGTCTCCCTGCTGAATTCTCACCAAGTTATACGCCCCTCTGAGATCTAAC
The DNA here is from genome assembly GCF_036172605.1 of Pelobates fuscus. Taxonomy (NCBI): domain Eukaryota; kingdom Metazoa; phylum Chordata; class Amphibia; order Anura; family Pelobatidae; genus Pelobates; species Pelobates fuscus. The sequence continues at coordinate 308,514,621 of NC_086321.1, forward strand.
TTGGTGAAAATCTTGGAGCCTTTTAGACGATCAAAGAGCTCAGTAATCAAAGGAATTGGGTAGGCATTTCTAATCGTTATTTTATTCAAGCCTCGATAATCAATGCAAGGCCTTAACGTACCATCCTTCTTATTCACAAAAAAAAACCCGGCCCCGGCAGGAGAGGAGAATCTCCTAATGAATCCTTTGTCTAGGTTCTCACGAATATACTCCTCTAAGACTAAGTTCTCCTTAGTGGATAAAGGGTATACCGTACCCCTCGGAGGCATGGTCCCAGGCAGGAGTCTGATCTTGCAGTCAAAGGACCTGTGTGGGGGTAAAGTGTCAGCATTCTTTTTGTCAAAGACTGCCTTTAAATCCAGGTACAGAGGCGGTATTTGTACGTCTGTAGACTGGGTAGAATTAGCCGGTGCGTGAACTACGCAAACCGGTGAGACTTTCTGTAAGCAGCTGCTCTGGCAACCCTGGCCCCATGAAGTTATCTCCCCTAGTTCCCAATCAATAATAGGGTTATGTTTCTTTAACCACGGATACCCCAGGACTATAGGAACAGAAGGAGACGAAATAAGCATAAGAGATATACCTTCCTCGTGTAGGATACCAACAGTTAAGTTAACAGGTATGGTCTCACGAAAAATAACAGGTTCAGATAATGGTCTACCATCTATGGCCTCAACGGCCAAGGGTGTATCCCTTAGCTGGGATGGAATAGAGTGTTTAGTAAGAAAAACTTGGTCAATAAAGCTCTCAGCAGCTCCGGAATCTACCAACGCCATAGTTTTTAGTACTCCCTTCTCCCAAGCTAAAGAAACAGGTAGCAGAAGCCTGTGATCTTTATAATTATGTATAGAGGACAAAATAGAAACACCCAAGGCCTGTCCTCTAGAGAAACTTAGGTGCAAGCGTTTCCCGGGCGATTAGGACAATTTAGGCGTAGGTGACCTCTTACTCCACAATACATACACAACCCCTCCCTTCTCCTGTACTGTCTCTCTTCTTCTGAGAGGCGAGTATTGCCTATCTGCATAGGTTCTGGAAAAGCTGAGGTTGTGGATTCAGGACTTTGAAATGAGGGAGCTAGTTTAAAGGAAGTCTACGGGTTCTATCTCGAGTGTTCTGCCTCTCTCTTAAACGTTCATCAATACGAGAAATAAAATAAATTAAATCCTCCAAATTTTCAGGAAGCTCTCTTGTAGCAACCTCGTCTAGAATTTCATCTGATAATCCGTTTAAAAATACGTCTATATAAGCCTGTTCATTCCACTTAACTTCTGCCGCCAAGGACCTGAACTCTAGTGCATAATCCACAAGGGTTCGGTTATCTTGTCTAAGGCGCAACAATAATCTAGCTGCATTGACCTTTCTTCCTGGAGGGTCAAAAGTTCTTCTAAAAGCAGCGACAAAGGCATTATAATTATAGACTAACGGGTTATCATTCTCCCACAATGGATTGGCCCATCTCAGAGCCTTATCAATGAGTAGTGTGATAATGAATCCAACCTTCGCCCTATCTGTAGGGTAGGAGCGAGGTTGTAATTCGAAATGAATACCTATCTGGTTTAAAAAACCACGACACTTATCCGGAGAACCACCATAACGTACAGGAGGAGTAATACGGGAAGAAGCACCTACTGTGGCTACCTCTAGACCTGAACTTACAGGGGAGATGGATGTAGTACGCATCTCTTCTGGTTGATTATTAGAACGAGATAATAAAGCCTGCAGCGCTAGAGCCATCTGATCCATTCTATGGATCCATTCTATGATCCATGGCCTCAAATCTAGAGTCGGAAGAACCAACCTGAGTGTTTGTACCTGCAGGATCCATTGGCCCTGTCGTAATGTCAGGATCGGGACAGTGATCCAACACGCAAAGTACAAACAGGAGGTAGGTACGTATACCGGACCTTAGAATGGCCGGACTAACGTAAGGAGTAAGCAAAGAATGGTCTAGAGACAAGCCGAGGTCGAGGGAACGAGAGGACAGATAAGCGAGAGACAAGCCGAGTCAAAGGGTAATAGAGGTAAGCAGAATAGAACAAACAAGCCGAGTCAAAACCAAAGAGACAAATAGATAACAAGAGCACTGAGTGACTAGACAAGCTAGAACCACGACAGGGCAATGAACAAATGCATAAAGCCCTACTTTATACCCTGGTTCTAGATAGGTAATCATGCCCCTGACGAGTCCTGATTCGTGGTCGGGACTTGATTGACAGGTCGGAACGGATTGTCGTCATGACGTCGGCTACTGAGCGCCGCGTCATAAAAGGAAGCGGGTCCCTCGCGGCCGGCGTGTAAACGGCCGAGAGAACTGCGAGGAACGAGTGAGTCAACCCCTCTGAGAGGATGAAGTCTAAGTATCTCACCTCCTCTGAGGTAGAGACAACAGGTACCCTGACAAGTATGTCCTTAACCCCTTAAGGACACATGACGTGTGACGTCATGATTCTATTTTATTCCAGAAGTTTGGTCCTTAGAGGGTTAACCCCTTAAGACCGCAGCCAAATGTACAAGTTGTGAACAGAACAAAACGTAAACAAAACCTGGCATTTGCGCTATATGTCTGCCCAACCGTAATTCACCTCTTTCATATTAAATGCACCCCCCTTATTATATATCATTTTATTCAGGGGAAACAGGGCTTTCATTTAACATCAAATATTTAGGTATGGAACATAATTTAATATAAAAAAATATATATAAAAAAATGGGAGAAAATACAAATTTTACATTTTTTTTTAGTTCTACGTGACATTTTAACTGTGGATGTCAAAATACTGTTTGCTTTTACTGCAATACAATACACATATTTGTATTCAGCGATGTCTCACGTGTAAAACAGTACCCCCTATGTACAGGTTTTATGGTGTTTTGGGAAGTTACAGGGTCAAATATAGCGTGTTACATTTGAAATTGAAATTCGCCAGATTGGTTACGTTGCCTTTGAGACTATATAGTAGCCCAGGAATGAAATTTACACCCATAATGGCATACCATTTGCAATAGTAGACAATCCCAGGTATTGCAAATGGGGTATGTCCAGTCTTTTTTAGTAGCCATTTGGTCACAAACACTGGCCAAAGTTAGCGTTAGTATTTGTTTGTGTGTAAAACATTCAAAAAACGCCAATTTTGGCCAGTGTTTGTGACTAAGTGGCTACTAAAAAGACTGGACATACCCCATTTGCAATACCTTGGGTTGTCTACTATTGCAATTATTATGCCATCATAGGGGTAATTTTCATTCTTGGGCTACCATAGGGTCATAAAGGCAATGTAAGCAGTCTGGCGAATTTTAATGTGAAAAAAATGAAACACAAGCCTTATATTTGATGCTGTAATTTTTGAAAATACCATAAAACCTGTACATGAGGGGTACTGTTGTACTCGGGAGACTTCGCTGAACACAAATATTTGTGTTTCAAAACAGTAAAAAGTATTGCAGCAATAATATCGTCCGTGTAAGTGCTGTTTGTGCGTGAAAAATGCAAAAAACGTCACTTTTACTGGCGATATCATCGTTGTAATACATTTTACTGTTTTGAAACACTAATATTTGTGTTCAGCGAAGTCTCCCGAGTAAAACAGTACCCCCCAATGTACAGGTTTTATGGTGTCTTGGAAAGTTATAGGGTTAAATATAGTGCTAGCAAATTAAATTCCCTATACTTTCGGCATGGGTTGTCAGGCAGATCCCGCTAATTGTAATTAATTAGGATACCTAATTATGTAAAATTATTACATAAATATATGTGTAGAATTAATATATGTATATATACACATATGTGTATATATATATATATATATATATATATATATATATATATAATTTTTTAAAAATATTTTTATTTATATATAGGTATATATATAGTGATATATACGTATATATTTATGTATATAGATATATATATTATTTCGTTCTACGTGTATTTTGATATAAATATATATATATATTAATATCACAATACAGTTAGAACGAAATAAAACACATCTATATATTTTTTTATATTTTATTTTTAATTATTTTTTTATTTTATTTTTTTACGTAATTACATATTTTATTATATTATATATATATAACAATAATTATATATATATTTAATCAGTATCAGTCTACGTGTAATTTGATATTAATATATATATATATATATATATATATATATATATATATATCATTATATATTAATATTAAAATACACCTAGACGGTGTACGTGTGTGTATGTATATGTGTATATTTATACTTAGATCATATATATCACATGACCTGGGGACACCGGAGGAGGAAGATCGTGGGACCGCGTGGGACCGCCGGCGACCGGGTAAGTAAGGAAAATCCGGAGGGCGTACTATTACGTCCTGCGGCGTTTAGAGCCGATTTAAAAAGGATGTAATAGTACGCCCTCCGGATTTAAAGGGTTAAAGAGCCTTGATGCAGTTTTGCATGTTAGAGCAATATTTCAAATTCAATGTACTAAGCTAAAATTTCTAAAGTTATAAAACATAGTTAATGATGAGATTAACCTTACTGTTAGACAACCTTTGTCATAGTTATTTGTCTGGGAAATGTCCTGAATACATACACGATAATAAAAAATGAGACAAGGTGGGCACACTCGACTAAACGTTGAATTAGCCCCAGGAAAAGGCTAATGTAATATATGCTGGGTGCTCACCCACATAGGGCTCTATCCCCTGAAAAAAAACCAAAATCTTTATATATATGAAATGAATAAACTTTATTTACATGGGTGTATATACTCTGGGTCTGTCTCTTTAAATAGTATCCACAGAAATACAAAGTCATGCTATAATAAATCATTTACCAAAACAACATATGTATACAGACACATATGAACACGCAATGCGTGGTATATAAACGACAGAAATATCATACAAACAGACCACTATAGTATAAAGTATAAACAAAACCCAAACATATAAAAAAATGCAAAAAAACATACCAAGATAAGTGAGAAGCAGGGACATAGTCAATCAAAAAAAAAACAACGTTTCGGCTACAGAGCATTTGTCAAGGGAGCATGTTGAGAAACTAAGTTCTCCCCTTATATACCCACCAAAAATACCAAGATTAAAAACACCTGAGAGTAATGGATGGCCACCCATAGTGATTGAAATCCTCACAACCATCAAACACCTGTTTATGGTTGCCAAGGATACAAGCTTAGGTAATATATACACATCAATCATACATACATGACATCCAAATGGGTTATAAATGATAATATAAATCAATTTAGAAACATCAATATGTGTATGCATAAAGAACTACTATCCTAGACATGCAGTATATGACAGAACTTTATCAGATCGTAAGTAATAATGTTAAGAATAAGTCCCCAAAAATAGCAGCGATATTACATTAGCCATACCGAAGCCAGCTTACATTAGCCATACCAAAGAGATCTTAGCAAGGGAAATAATAAGGCATGTACTACATAAACATAAGAGACATCGCACTGATCAGCTGCCAGCCGATCAGAGTGTAATCTCGGTCCGTCCAAAGCGAAACCGAGGCGCAAGCAGCAGCGTGCGTTCCAAAAGCCGAACCCGGAAGTAGGTAGAGTGAAATGGAACGCGTGCGTTCCAATATCTGCATGCGTTCCAGCAAGAAAAGCCGGTCTCTATCTATTCAGATCGTTACCACATCAACCATTGACTAATAGCTTCTTTAAGTACTGACTTTCAGTATTTTGGGGTATATCTGGTTACTGTTGCTTTATTCTGTATGCATTATTTCAGGTATTTTTATTTATTCTTCTATTTATCATTATTTCTCTGCTTCATACAGCAGCCCTTATAGTCTCCTGGGACATTTTTAGCTCTTTGTAGCTTTATTTGATTTTCCTCATTATTCGTACGTGATATAGCCTTTCCAGGGCTGTGATTTGCTCAACCCATGCGCTAGAAAGAGACCGGCTTTTCTTGCTGGAACGCATGCATATATTGGAACGCACGCGTTCCATTTCACTCTACCTACTTCCGGGTTCGGCTTTTGGAACACACGCTGCTGCTTGCGCCTCGGTTTCGCTTTGGACGGACCGAGATTACACTCTGATCGGCTGGCAGCTGATCAGTGCGATGTCTCTTATGTGTATGTAGTACATGCCTTATTATTTCCCTATGCTAAGATCTCTTTGGTATGGCTAATGTAAGTCGCTGCTAGTTTCTTGGGACTTATTCTTAACATTACTTACGATCTGATAAAGTTCTGTCATATACTGTATGTCTAGGATAGTAGTTCTTTATGCATACACATATTGATGTTTCTAAATTGATTTATATTATCATTTATAACCCATTTGGATGTCATTTATGTATGATTGATGTGTATATATTACCTAAGTTTGTGTCCTTGGCAACCATAAACAGGTGTTTGATGGTTGTGAGGATTCAATCACTATGGGTGGCCACCCATCACGCTCAGGTGTTTTTAATCTTGGTATTTCTGGTGGGTATATAAGGGGAGAACTTAGTTTCTCAACATGCTCCCTTGACAAAAGCTCTGTAGCCGAAATGTTTTTTTTTTTTATTGACTCTGTCCCTGCTTCTCACTTATCTTGGTATGGTTTTTTGCATTTTTTTATAATTTTTATAAATTAAAAGAGGGCAGGGAATATTGAGTGTAGGGACAGAGGAAGGAAATAAGAATGAGGAATGCATTTTTTTCAAAACAATATTATTATCTGACACCTTACAGTGACTGGCGATGAGGTGGCGCCACGGGGGTGCCCAGCACTTGGTGTCAGAACACCAAAGGCCAGCTCTGCCTGTCCCAGGCCTCTAAGAGTTGCTTAATGCAACTCCAAACATGGGTAAGCATTTTGAATGATCAAGCAGAGTGGGGAAAAAGGAAAATAATAATAAAAATGATCTATATATTGTGTTACCAGAACTGCAGAAAATACATGAATGTATTAAAAAAAAAAAAAGTAGAGGTTTTAAATTGTCTTTGCTGTGTTCTATTCGTGACATCATCTATGGCTTGATATGCAAATTGCAGATTTTTCATTAAGCATATTTTATGTGCCTATAAAGCCACAGGTCATGCAGAATAAAGAAAATAGGTAGACAATTTTAACACATACGGTAATTGTTTTCTTATATTATGCATTTACAATCATTGATTCCTAATCTGGACTGGCACTATATGGGTATGTTTGTTATGTGTATCATGGTGCATCCATGCAAAACAATGTCCACAATACACTCAAATCTAAAAAAAAAACCACCATTGTAGGACTGAAAAATAAGAACAATTATTTTTATTATTAAAAGAATAAGAAAAAATATTTTCATTACCTTGTATCTTCCAGATAGTATGCCACACTCAACCTCCTCTTTCTTGGCTCCTCTTTTGCAGTCTTTTTATAGAGGGAGGGAGAAGCTGGATCCTCCCTTGAGTTTCCAGAAACTTCCACAAACATGCAGTTGAGCATGCATTGAGCACCTGCTCTTCATACAAAGTGGATTAACCTGCAGATAGGAGAAATAACACACTCCCAAGCGGCCCACAAGGAATGGGCACTCACTTAATAAGTGGGTGGTGAAGACATAAACACAAAGGCACTCTTGATACCGGAGAAACTGACGGAAGCCAAGCACAGAGAGATGGACACAGGTTTCTTCAGGAAGGAAGAGATTCTTTATTGGATCACCGATCGGGACTCAGAGGGACTAATGTCACCAAAATACAGCAAAGTCTGAGCCCCGGACAATAGTGCAGGCTCCTTATATAGGCATATAACTCCTCCCATATTAAGCTCCACCCGCACATTCTCTTAACCAATCAACACAAATAAGAATTAACTTCCTGTTTGACCGCATGGCTTGTCCAGCACAATGGAGGAGGGGAATACTATATCCTGTATTCTTGCACATGCTCCGTACACTACTGATCGTATCTTGCCTCGTGCATCCAACTGATCGATACGTCAGCATATGCACGTACACATGCCACGTGGTAATCTCGGCCTACTAAATTTATTTTTACCGAGATTCCACCACATTCCCCCCTTTGATGCCTCTTGATATTTTACAATTACTTGAGGCATCACTTAACCTTAGTTTTGCTTACACCGCAAGTTACCTTGAAACAGACCAGACTTATCCTATGATGTGAATCTTTTAACACTCATCTTCCTGCATTGGTTCTCCTTGATCTAGAGCCTTATACTTATATATCGCCATTATCTGTGCGGCAGCCTTCCTCTCTGCTATACTTCCTATCAGGCTTTGCACAGACCTAACTACTAAGGGTATAAGACACGGTAGGAGTAGACACAACAGTAAAATCAGTAGGACTCCACCTACCACTGCCTTAAGCCCTCCAAACCACTCATACCAGCTACCAAACCAACTACTTGGATTGTACCCTTTCCATACCTGAGTAGGCACATGCGCTAGTTTAACCATATGGCTAGTAAGCTCAGCTATTGCTTGCCCTTCGTCGTCTATTTGAAGACAGCAATTGCTTAGGTTAAACTTCCCACATACACCTCCCTCTACTGCCAAAAGGTAATCCAAGGCTAATCTATTTTGGTAGACTGCTGTCCTCATCCTGGTGTTATGCTTCGCTAGAAGATTGAGCGCTTGTGATGTTTCATTTGTGATAATCTCAACCACCGCCTGTAATCTTATAATACGGTTGAGCATATAAATAGGGGTTCTATAACCAAAGGTACCATCCTCAGCCCACTGGCTGGCCCATAATAGTCTATGATACGCTGGGGAGGCCATTCATTATCTTCCCAGGTACCTATCTCTATGGGTCCCCTTTTCTTCCTATGATTCACATCATACACTTTAACACCTAAAGTCTCACCTGTTTCAATAGGTAACAAGAAGAAGGATGGTTTGAGCATACCCAACACACATGCCCCTTCCCAGTCCTGTGGCAGCTCCGAATAGGCCTTCTTACCACAGATCCAGTACAAATTTGCTGGGGCTCTCCAGGTAGATGTGATGGATAAATCAAACCACACATCCTTTAAACTGGCATATCTAGCAAACGGGTTAGATGGTTCTGAGACATTTGAAGCCGACCACCAAGTTGTATTTTTAGTATCATCATCATAAGCTTTTTGCCCTAGACAAGTTAATTCTCCTACAGAAGTATTATACATTATTCCTTTCCTTGCTATGCAAACATAACCTATGATGGAGGTCTTTAATCTCCACTCAGATTTACCTCTAACACTCATATGATAATCGGCTTGTGTAGATATTAATTGGTCAACTGCCTCAGAACCGGACATTACCTCCTTTGCTTCCCAAGGCCATTGGTCTCCCATGTTAGTACCTCCACACACATAGCAGTTGGTAACATTAAGACTACCGGCAATACTCTCAGCTAGGTCAATGAACAGGTTCTTAGCATTATGGGGGATCTTATTATCTATACTCATCTCTTCATAAAAGGAATGGTATACTTGATGAGTCTGGGAGGATACCGTATCAGTCTCTATTCCTATAAACAATAATGTCCCAGGATCTAAACCCGTCCCGTATATTTGAAACCCAAATAAATTTCCATACTTATCTAAGAACTTGTCGGGGTTATTAATAAGTATATGGACTGGGTTGCATTCCATAGACTTACAATATGGGCTAGTCGGCAACTTAGTCACTATCATGTCTTTGTCTACTGTCTGTCCCCAAGTCGCCCACCCCACACAAGACCAATATGGACAAAAGTTATAGTCTTTATTTGGGCATCTAGGACTCACATATTTATTTTTGCTACTGGGACAAATGTATTTATCGTTAGACCCATACGTCCTCTCCCATCTAAGATCCCCACATACATTCCACGGCTTTCTACCACTCGATATCGCTTTACACGCATCAAATAGCAGAACACCCGAAGAATGTACGGATTCTAACACCGTCTTGTTAATTAGGGTCCCCTGAGGATCTCCATTCCTGAGAGTCAACCAAATTGTACGAGGTTGATACTCTGGACTGAAGCACCTAGGTTCTCCTACTCCTAAATGGCATACACTATAGTCTATATTTAGGTATCTACATTTTGATACCTCTCCTTTACACTCGTACTGTGAATGCCAAATTAGGGTTTGGGAAATATGGTTACCTGTTCTCGTAGTCTTAATGCATACCTCACAGCTAGGAGTGTCGGTACCTCTACCTTCCTGAATATAAAAACACATGTAAATAAACACAATCAAGAGCACATCTTTCGCCGTCATCCTCAGTCTTCGTCCGTGCGATGGAACCTCAGCTTCCAGGATGTGAGGGCTGCAGGGAATGGAGTTCTGCTCGTCTTCACAGGTGTCCCTTCGAGACTTTCCTGGCTTATACACTATGTGTTGGTAAGAGGACAGGCTTTATTATGGCCTTCTCACTCACACCTGTAACAATAAAATTTGTAATCCACAATAATTCCTCGTTACTCCGACTGAGTAGTGCGTTTCAACCGGATCTTGCAGGGATTCTCTGGATCTGCTGTAACTTGCCAAGAATCGACTGCTGCTGGCTTAACCCTGGAGTGATGTATCCACGGAGTCACTTCGGCTACTTTTATCGCTGTAGGGGTAGACAAAAGAACAACATAAGGACCTCTCCACTTGGGCCCTAACGGTACATTATTCCACTCTTTAATCCACACTTGATCTCCTGGATGATAGCTATGAACAGGGGGATAAATATTCACAGGTAATCTATCTTGTACCCATTTCTGTACCTCCTCCATAGTCTTACCCAACTCTACAACCTGCTGCCGGGTAATTCCTTCTCCCAACTGACTCAAATCCCCCCTTAAGTTACCAAGTACGGGAGGTGGTCGTCCATATATAATTTCAAAAGGAGAGAGGCCCATCCTTCTGGTAGGGGTACTGCGGATTCGCAATAGAGCTATAGGTAAGAGAACGTTCCACTTAAGTTGGGTTTCCTGACACATTTTAGCCAACTGGTTCTTAATAGTTCTATTCATTCTCTCTACCTTACCAGAACTCTGGGGTCTATATGCAGTATGAAGCCTCCACTTTATACCAAGCATATGAGTCAGTTGTTGTAGGCACTGGTGAACAAAAGCTGGACCATTGTCCGATCCTATAGAACAGGGTAGTCCATATCGGGGTATTATTTCTCGTAACAGGAATCTCACAACTTCTCCTGCTTTCTCTGTACGAGTAGGACATGCTTCTACCCAGCCTGAATAGGTGCACACAATTACTAACAGGTAACGATGTCCACCCGATTTAGGCATCACTGTAAAGTCTATTTGTAGATCGGACATGGGGAGTCCCCCCATAAACTGGACTCCTGGTGGCTTTACTGGTCCTTGTCTTGCATTATTTTTAGCACACGTTACACATCTACGTACAATGGCCTGAGTCAAGTTGGACAATCTTGGTATGTAGAAATGTTTCCTGAGAGATTCTTCTGTACTGTCTCTCCCAGAATGTGTCCCGTTATGATAGTTCTGGACAATTTCTACTGCTAGTGATGCTGGTATAACTATTCTTCCATCTTCTAGCTGATACCACTTGTTCTCCAAATACTTTCCCGGTTCAGTCTTTAACCACTCCTCTTCTTGAGTTGTATAAACTGGAGTCCATTGAGACAGTGGAGTTGGTATAAGAGCAGCTATATGCCCCACATACTCCTGTCTTCCTGATTCAGCAGCACGCTTAGCTGCACTATCTGCCATCCGATTTCCCTTGGTTACATCACCATCTCCTCTCAGATGCGCTCGACAATGTATGATACCGACTTCTTTCGGCTCCCACACTGCTTCCAATAGTTGTAGGATTTCAGCTGCGTATTTGATTTCTTTGCCTTCTGAATTCAGTAGTCCTCTTTCTTTATACAAAGCTCCGTGGGCATGAGTGGTTAAAAACGCATACTTAGAGTCCGTATAGATATTTACTCTTAAACCTTCAGCCAATTGTAACGCTCGTGTTAGTGCTATTAATTCTGCCTTTTGTGCTGATGTTCCTTTTGCCAGTGGCCGAGCTTCTATCACCTTGTCTATTGTTGTCACTGCATATCCTGCATAGCGGATCCCTTCTTTCACATAACTACTGCCGTCGGTATAATATTGAACATCGGGGTTCTGGATGGGAAAATCACGAAGATCTGGTCTACTTGAGAATACTTCATCCATTACTTCCAAACAATCATGTTGACTTTCAGTAGGTTGCGGCAAAAGGGTAGCTGGATTTAAGGTGTTTACAGTCTCTAAATGCACTCTTGGGATTTCACACAACATTGCTTGATACTTGGTCATACGGCTATTACTAAACCAATGATTTCCTTTGTAATCCAACAACGTCTGTACTGCATGTGGGACTCGTACATAAAGTTCTTGACCCAGAGTGAGTTTATCGGCTTCAGCTACTAGCAAGGCGGCTGCAGCTACGGCTCTTAGACAAGGTGGAAGTCCGCTGGCCACTGCATCCAGTTGCTTAGACATGTAGGCAACAGGTCTTTGCCATGATCCCAAGTACTGTGTCAATACTCCCACAGCCATTCTTCTTTGCTCGTGTACATATAAGTAGAATGGTCGTGTGTGATCAGGTAGACCTAATGCTGGGGCACTCATCAAAGCCTTCTTCACATCTTCAAATGCCGTTTGCTGTTCTTGGGTCCATAAGAAGGGGTCATGCTCTGTACCTTTGATGGCTGCGTACAGAGGTTTTGCCAGTATCGCATAGCTGGGAATCCATATCCTACAGAAGCCTGCTGCCCCCAAGAATTCTCGCACTTGTCTTCTATTCTTGGGTATTGGTATTTGGCAGACAGCTTCTTTTCTCTCTGGCCCCATAATCCTTTGACCTTCAGAGATATGGAATCCCAGATACTTGACAGTTGGCAAACACAACTGAGCCTTCTTTCTAGACACCTTGTATCCTGCCTTCCAGAGAATGTGTAGTAGATCGTGCGTTGCTTGCTGACATTTTTCTTTTGTAACTGCTGCTATCAACAAGTCATCTACATACTGTAACAATACACACTCTCCTGGGATGGACTCGAAATCCAGTAGATCTTGACTTAGAGCTGAACCAAATAGGGTAGGTGAATTTTTAAACCCTTGGGGTAGTCTTGTCCAAGTCATTTGGCGTTTTGAGCCCGTTACAGCGTTCTCCCATTGGAAAGCGAAAATACATTGACTTTCTGTGGCAATTCGAAGGCAAAAGAAGGCATCTTTGAGATCTAAGACTGTGAAGTAAGTAGCCCCGCCCGGAATTAAAGCAAGCAGGTTATATGGATTGGGTACAACTGGATGTATACTAACAACCGCATCATTGACTGCTCTTAAGTCCTGCACAGGTCGATACTCATCTGTACCGGGCTTTTGAACAGGCAACAATGGGGTGTTCCAGGGGGAAGTACAGAATTTTAGGATACCATACCGTATGAATTTATCCAGATAGGATTGGATGTTCTTCTTAGCCTTCTGTGGGATGTGGTATTGTCTTAGGCTTACTGGATAAACCCCAAGTTTCAGTTCAATTTTTATAGGTGGAATATTGCGGGCCAGTCCTGGTGGGTTGTTCTCTGCCCAAACTCCTGGTATGTTAAACAATGTCTCATCACTCCTAGGGTTTTGGCTAGTCAACACTGTATAAAGTCGCCACTCTTCTTCCTTTGGTACGGATAAAGTCATAATACCTGAAGGTCCATTAAACTTTAAGGATGTTGTTCCATTTGGTAGGAACGTAATCTGCGCTTGTAATTTTGATAGCATATCACGTCCCAGCAATTGGACTGGACATTCAGGCATATAAAGGAATTGGTGTTTTACTACGTGGCCTCCCAATGTACAGAGTCGACTTTTAAGAACCGGTCTTTCAGCACTTCTTCCAGTTGCTCCTATCACAGTAATAGTCCTTCCAGATGGAGGAGCAACTAGATTAGTCACCACTGAATGTTCAGCACCAGTGTCGATCATGAACGCACTCCTTTTTCCCCCTATTGATACATCGACCATAGGCTCCGCTCGACCAAGGGGGATGGAGCCCGGTCGGTATCAATAGTCCTCCATGACCGTGTCAGCCAATCCTACAAAGTCCCTACCTTCTCTATCGCGGGACCTTTGCGCTGCTGGAATATACCTGTCTTCCCTAACACTTCCTCTGTTCCCATTACTCCCTCTATAACCATTACTCCCTCCGGGGCCTCCTCTACCTCTCGCTCTGCCTCTAAAGTTTCCGTAACCTGACCTAGGTCTGTCTCTCTCAGACTGTTCTCTTCGCGGACACTCATTTCTCCAATGCCCTTCTTCCCTACAGTAAGCGCACTGATTCCTACTTAGAGGTTCCTCATTCCACTTACTATCGCCTCTATCCGGGCCCCGTCTATCTACGCCTGCGATCGCTACCGCTAGCATATCAGCCTTTTTACGCATCTTGCGCTCTTCCTCTTTCTTACTTTCTGTATCCCTGTTCATATAAACCTTATTAGCTACCTCCATTAGTTGGGTGATGGACATACCTGCAAACCCTTCTAACTTTTGTAGCTTGCGCTTAATATCTCCGTATGCTTGGCTGACAAAGGCGGAGTTAACCATTCGGGAATTATCTGCGTCTTCCGGATTAAAGGGGGTGTACAAGCGGTACGCCTCCAATAATCGGTCATAAAAGACACTGGGCGCTTCATCGCTTTTCTGGATCACCTCAACTGTCTTCGACATGTTAATGGCTTTCTTTCCTCCTGCTTTCATGCCAGCAATTATAGCGTCTCTATAGGCTCTGAGTTGAACCATATCAGCACCATTTACGTTCCAATCGGGATCAGTATTGGGATAATGTGTTGCGGCCCATGCTGCTGGATTAGCTTGGTTCAAAGCACGGGCTCTATCTTCTAATGCTTTAATGGCTGCTTGATTTATTCTTGTCCTTTCCTCATTGTTAAATAAAGTCATTAGTAACTGCTGGCAATCAGCCCATGTCGGATTATGCGTCTGTACTATTGAGGTGAACAGATCAGTCATGGCTTGTGGTTTCTCAGTATACGAGGAATTATGGGTCTTCCAGTTTAAAAGGTCGGTAGTGGTAAATGGGACATATACGAAGACTGGGTCAGCGTGTGCCATTTGACCTGCGGCATCGATATAAGCTGACCCGGGATTCAGACGAAGAGGCATCTGATAGTGCTTTAATTGTTGGGCACCAGTCAACTGTCGGGTTTGGATGGGGCTACGTAGAGAGGCGTCAGTCATGGGTTCCGGTCGGGGAGAGATAGGGTATGGGGATGTGGGAGGTTGGTTTTGTGAAAAGGTCGTAAATAAAACACTTCGAGCCGAGCTAGATGAAGCTTGACCGGAAGTCTGAAGTGGCGCCAAATCAGGATATTCGTTTTTAATGGGGGTGGGTTCTGGTTCCGGAAGGGGAGATTTAGTACGAGGGGGGGTGGATCCTGTACTGGAGGAGGAAGCGGAAGTGGATGAGGGTAATGAGGGGAGGGGTGCAGGGCTTCCTGCGTTTGCGTCACTTCTTCTTAACGGAAAGTAAGGGGGCGGCAAAGGGATCTCGGACTCAGGGGGCGTGTCCAAAATGGGCCTAACACCGATCCTAGTGGACGAACAAGTCCTAGCTACCATGAGGCGACACTGCTCCTCGTGGCATGTCTGGAGCCATTTTGGCGAGTCATTTACGGCCTGTCTCCAACAGTCAATATAAGGAAACTGGCCGTAAAGTTCAGGCCTACCTGATACAGCCACGTGTAAGCGCTGTACCAGAGTTAAATCCAAACTGCCACGTGGCGGCCATGCCGCAACCAAAGTAGGCCACTCCCTAGTGCACAAAGTAACTAAACGCACAGGAGACATCTTAACCCCAAAATCACAAGTTTTGAATCCCTTTTTAAAATTCTTCACCATACAACCTAAGGGATCCGGAATCGTTGACTGCGACGCACCCATACTTAACAATGTAACGTCGTCGACAACGAATACTATGCACGCGTACTATTCAACAGTCACACCCGTTTCCTCTGGCAACAGCACCACGTGGTACGGTTACCAAGTGAAACGTACACAATAACAATAAACACTCAGGGAATTCCCATACACACACAGCTGTTACACCAGTCACTATATAATCAATATTATGCCCTTTGGCGTAACTATACAGTCACCCACGCTATAATTCTCTATATACGAATTACCCGTCTATAACACACCCCAGTAACATCGTCTTTTACAAATAGCGGTTACAGTACGGTTAGCATAGGTCAAAGCACAAGTTAAGGTCACAATACAATTATTAGTGGTTATGGTGTTAAACATGCAATGGACGACAATGATTAGTACTTATTATACAATGTCAGTAAATATACAGGGTTATGGTACCGTGCACTATAATACAGCAACACACTATTAACACTCTCGCTAGACGGCTGAGCTCGCGCTATCTAACAAGATATACACTTTACTAAAACAATCGTTAACACATTTACAATTCCCAACTAAACTATTGGCCAGTACCTTGAATGGACTACCTAAAAACAATCTACATACGTTTTGGTTAGCCACACTGCCCAATCACCACATATATAGCGAGCTAGAGAACCGAATTTACACAGACGCCTCTTAGTCGCACTATACAACGAGCTAGAGGACCGAATTTACACAGACGCCTCTTAGTCGTACTATCAAAAGTCTAGTGGGTTCCAAATTTACACGCCTTCCCACTTAGCCCAGATAGGATGAGAACTAGCGAACCGGATTTACACAGACGCCGCTTAGTCTCCCGGTCCCTCCGACCTAGCGAACAAAATATACACCCTAGAACGCTAGTCTAGACAAGACACCGGTGTCCGGCTAGGGCTTATTTTACACCAGAGCGCCCCGCCTGACTAACCAAATCAAACGGTCTGACTAAAGAGCGTTCGATCGAGCGGTGCGCCTTCGCTCCTTCCCTCCGACAGAGGGGGCAGATACACAGATTCAAAACCCCTTTGGGCCTACCGCACAATCGGTATACCCCTAGTGGGTCCTGCCGTCTAAAACAGCAGTTGTCTTACCTCCTCGTTCCTGAACCTGAGTTCACACTCATCGACGGGGACACCCCAGCACTTCTCACGTAGAGGCCGATGATCTCCTGGACAACAGACCAGTGGCGCCGAGACGAAGGGAGGTCCACGCAGAAGTTCAGGGGTGCAGCCGTAGAGAACGTGGGCAAAGATAGACCGTCTCACGCCTCTGCCTCTCAGCTACCGTTGAACGATGAGCTTCCCGGCCAATGCACCAAATGATACCGGAGAAACTGACGGAAGCCAAGCACAGAGAGATGGACACAGGTTTCTTCAGGAAGGAAGAGATTCTTTATTGGATCACCGATCGGGACTCAGAGGGACTAATGTCACCAAAATACAGCAAAGTCTGAGCCCCGGACAATAGTGCAGGCTCCTTATATAGGCATATAACTCCTCCCATATTAAGCTCCACCCGCACATTCTCTTAACCAATCAACACAAATAAGAATTAACTTCCTGTTTGACCGCATGGCTTGTCCAGCACAATGGAGGAGGGGAATACTATATCCTGTATTCTTGCACATGCTCCGTACACTACTGATCGTATCTTGCCTCGTGCATCCAACTGATCGATACGTCAGCATATGCACGTACACATGCCACGTGGTAATCTCGGCCTACTAAATTTATTTTTACCGAGATTCCACCACACTCTAATGAGTGGACATTAGATTATTGTGACCACATCACTTTTTTAATAAGGGATGTTTATGATTAATGTAGGAAACAAGTAGAGTTAAAGGGTAACTATAGTGCTTGGAAAACAAACTCTTTTTCCTGGAACTGTAGCTTCCCCTTCTATCAAGAACACTTCTTGCGGCGCTGAAGGCGTTAATAAATGTTAATCACATGGCCACTATAGCTGGCTGTGGATCTGCCAGCAGGGGGACTGTCTAAAATAGCAGACAGTCCCCCTGCTGGTGGGATCTGTAAAAAAAAAAAATTAAACATGTGTAAAATTAAAATAAATATATTTATATATATATATATGTATAATTAATATATATGTATATTATATATATTTAACGTCATACATAGTGTATTTTAATACTAATTTAACTACATATATTAGTATTAAAATACACTTAGAATGACGTTACATATATATAATATACATATATTATATATATAATAGATATATACACATGTTGGAAGGCAGGGCCTGAATTTGTGGGAGGGGCTATAGACCTACTTAACCCCTTAAGGACACATGACGTGTCTGACACGTCATGATTCCCTTTTATTCCAGAAGTTTGGTCCTTAAGGGGTTAAGGGACTCCCCCCTTCCCTCACTTACCTTCATTGGTCTAGACGAACAGCCTGTTACTCGCAGGCCTCCGTTGCTCCCGACTTCCTGGTTGAATTCGTCATTTCCGTCGAGACGCGGCGCCCTCCTCTGACGTCACGCGCCGACTTCCGTCTGCTCCACCGGCTCCTATTCTGGCACGAACGTCGGTTTCCAGCCCTCCTCGCCTACCCGGTCCGGTGCGTTAAGCGGAGCTCCCACACGGGCACACATTACAGAGACTCCATTAACACGTAGGAGTCTCTGTTTTCCGGACGACGGGGAGTCATGAGTGTGGGGAAAGGGAGGGGGAATCTCCTTACTGCCGGACGGGAACAGGCTCAACCAGACCCCTATAACGTTAGGGGTCCCTGTTCCCGCCGACCACACACATGGGGGGGGGGGGCTCGTACTGCTGCTGACCCTTAGTTCAGCCAGCCACCACCATTTGTTATGCATAAATAGGCAATAATGGTTACAAACTGTTATATGTATATGTGGTATTAGTTTTAACATACATGAAGTAATATATATATATATTTATAAAATCCTGCTGCTGGTTGACCCTTAGTTCAGCCAGCCACCACCATTTGTTATGCATAAATAGGCAATAATGGTTACAAACTGTTATATGTACATGTGGTATTAGTATTAACATACATGAAGTAATATATATATTTATAAACCATCTGTGTTTTACGCATATACTGATAAATAGGATGCTGGTTAAAGTAAACTATAAAAACATTTTAAATATAATGTATGATTTGCTTGTTAAAAAAATGATACATGACATATATGGTTACAATTGCTTTTTAAGATATATTAAGAGTTATTCTGCAAGTAGAATAGTAACGTTAAGTCTTAAGCCATACATTATGTACGTTGGGGGGGGGGACGATATTTCGCCTTACATCCCCCCCCCAGAACTCTTACTACGCTTATTTTATATAAATTCCTTATGAGAGTGCATGATCTAAAAATTCTCATACCCCCAGGAATCCGCATAACCTCGGACGCAGGGGCGTATTAGCCGCAAGGCAAACAAGGCATTTGCCTTGGGCGGCATTTTCCAGGGGGCGGCAAAAAAAGCCGCCCCCAAATGCCCAAGGCAAATGTCTTGTTAGCCAGTGGCGGCTCTAGACTTTGTGAGGCCTTAGGCGAAACTCAAACTTGAGGCCCCCACTAACACCTAAAGTTAAAAATAGGGGTTGCATTGTGTGTATAAGGAGCTGTTGTTGTATTTAAGGACGAGCTTGCAGCGCTGGATACAGAGAGCTAGTCTCTGTATTCATCGTTCAGAGGCTTGCAGTGTAGCGGCTCCCTGTGCCGCCGCATTATGATCTCTCTGACTGTAGTTATGGCATAATATGCAAACTAACTTAATTTGCAATAAACAAATTTAATTAGCAATTATGCCAATCGTTTATACATGACTGAGGGGTATGGTTACATCGCCTTGCAGTCGTGTATACATAAGTGCCGGAATATGTATATATGAGTGTATCTGGCATTGTCTACCTATGTGTGACAGGGTTTGGGGTGAGTGTTGCACAGTTGGAGTACAGGATTGTAAGGGTTTATGTAATAGGGTGAGTGTGGCAGGGTGAAGGGGGTGAGTGGGACAGACTGATAGAGGATGAGTGACAGGGTCGGGGGGTGAGTGTGACAGTGCAAGAGAAGGTGAGTCTGACAGGGTTGATGGGGGGGGTTAATGCAATAGGGTAGGTGTGGCAAAGCAAGGAGTATTGTATGGTTGCAGTGGGTGAGAGTGACAGGATTAGGAGGGGTTATGTAAGTTTAGCTGGGTGTAGGGGGCGGCAGTGTGTGGGGTCTGAACTCTTTGGGAATGGTGATAGTGTATGTGAAGGGGATGTCAGTGTGTGTGGTAATGATAGGGTCCGGTTGGAGGGTGCGGTGGAAAGTTGTGACAGTGCGTGTGTGTGGGAAGGCTGTGATTGGGTGGGTGTGGGGTGACAGGGTAGAGGAGCTGTGAGAGGGTAGGAGACTTTGACAGGACAAGGGGTAGTGGGGGGGCTGGAGCAGGGGGTGGTGGGGCAGGTGGTGGTAGGGGGGCTGTGACAAGGTAGTGAGGTGGTAGGAGGACAGTAGGAGGGCAGAGGGTGGCTGGGGCAGAGGGTGGTAGGGTTCCCCTGGGGCAGGGGGGTTATGACAAAGCACGGGGTGGTAGGACGGCAGTGACAGGGTACGGGGTGGTAGGGTGGCTGTGACAGGGGGTTGCAGGAGGGCAGTGACAGGGTACGGGGTGGTAGGGAGCAGAAGGTGGTAGGGTGGCTGTGACAGGGCAGGGGATGGTAGGGGGCATAGGATGGTAGGAGGGCAGAGGGTGGTAGGAGTACAGTGACAGGGTAGTGGGGTGGTAGGAGGGCAGAGGGTGGCTGGGGCAGAGGGTGGTAGGAGGACAGTGACAGGGTAGTGGGGTGGTAGGAGGGCAGAGGGTGGCTGGGGCAGAGGGTGGTAGGAGGACAGTGACAGGGTAGTGGGGAGGTAGGAGGGCATAGGGTGGCTTGGGCAGGGGGTGGTAGGAGGGCAGTGACAGGGTACAGGTAGTAGGGAGCAGAGGTTGGTATGGTGGCTGTGACAGGGCAGGGGATGGTAGGGGGCATAGGATAGTAGGACGGCAGAGGGTGGTAGGGTGGCTGGGGCAGGGGGTGGTAAGAGGGCAGAGGGTGGCTGGGCCAGGGGTTGGTAGGAGGGTGGCTGGGATGGTAGGGGGGGCTATGACAGGGCAGGGGGTGCTAGGAGGACAGTGACAGGGTAGTAGGAGGGCAGAGGGTGGCTGGGGCAGTGGTGGTGGGGTGGCTGGGGCAGTGGTGGTGGGGTGGCTGGGGCAGTGGGTGGCTGGGGTGGCTGGGGCAGTGGGTGGCTGGGGTGGCTGGGGCAGAGGGTGGGGGGGGGCTGGGGTGGTAAGAGGGCAGAGGGTGGCTGGGGCGGTAGGTGGGACTATGACAGGGCAGGGGGTGGTAGGAGGACAGTGACAGGGTAGTGGTGGGGTGGCTGGGGCAGTGGTGGTAGGGTGGCTGAGGGTGGCTGGGGCAGAGGGTGGTGGGGTGGCTGGGGCAGAGGGTGGTGGGGTGGCTGGGGCAGAGGGTGGCGGGGTGGCTGGGGCAGAGGGTGGCGGGGTGGCTGGGGCAGTGGTGGTGGGGTGGCTGGGGCAGAGGGTGGCTGGGACAGTGGTGGTGGGGTGGCAGTGGTGGTGGGCTGGCTGGGGCAGAGGGTGGCTGGGGCAGTGGTGGTGGGGTGGCTGGGGCAGTGGTGATGGGGTGGCTGGGTCATTGGTGGTGGGGTGGCTGGGGCAGAGGGTGGCTGGGGCAGTGGTGATGGGGTGGCTGGGTCATTGGTGGTGGGGTGGCTGGGGCAGAGGGTGGCTGGGGCAGTGGTGGTGGGGTGGCTGGGGCAGTGGTGGTGGGGTGGCTGGGGCAGTGGGTGGCTGGGGCAGTGGTGGTGGGGTGGCAGTGGTGGTGGGCTTGCTGGGGCAGAGGGTGGCTGGGGCAATGGTGGTGGGGTGGCTGGGGCAGTGGTGGTGGGGTGGCTGGGGCAATGGTGGTGGGGTGGCTGGGGCAATGGTGGTGGGGTGGCTGGGGCAGAGGGTGGCTGGGGCAGTGGTGATGGGGTGGCTGGGTCATTGGTGGTGGGGTGGCTGGGGCAGAGGGTGGCTGGGGCAGTGGTGGTGGGGTGGCTGGGGCAGTGGTGGTGGGGTGGCTGGGGCAGTGGGTGGCTGGGGCAGTGGTGGTGGGGTGGCAGTGGTGGTGGGCTTGCTGGGGCAGAGGGTGGCTGGGGCAATGGTGGTGGGGTGGCTGGGGCAGTGGTGGTGGGGTGGCTGGGGCAATGGTGGTGGGGTGGCTGGGGCAATGGTGGTGGGGTGGCTGGGACAGAGAGTGGTAGGAGGGCAGGGTGGGGAGCGGAGGCATACCTTAGGATCCCTGGTGGTCCAGTGGGCGGCCAGGCTGTTTCCCTGGTGGTCCGGTGGGCTCCCTTTACGGTCTGCAGCTCCGCCGGGTGCAGAGATGCAGACCACGTGGTAAGTTTAGTCTCACGATCTCAGCCAGTCAGAGCGTTGCCGTGGTAACCCGCGGCAACGCTCTGATTGGCTGAGATCGCGAGAGCCACTCAGTCTGCAGCTCTGCGCTCAGCGGAGCTGCAGACAGGCTGGCTCTCCCGGGCAGGCATAGGAGGGGCCTCGCACCCGGCGGCATTAAGGGCAAGCCGCCGGGCACCCTCCTGTGTCGGGTCCTCGGTCTCTGACCGAGGACCTGACCTGTCACACTGCCCTAAGGCGATTTAGGCGGCCGTGAGGCCCCCATAAGCGCGAGGCCTTAGGCGGCCGCCTAAATCGCCTAATTAGAGAGCCGCCTCTGTTGTTAGCCTTGCGGCTAACAGACATGCCGGCGGGCTGCTGGGCGATCGGGCGGCACTGCCTGGTGGGCGGGCGGGCGGCCGGCGAGGGAGCACTTCCCCTGAGCTGTCTGCTCAGCTCCCTCGCCAGCCGCAGAGTGAGGCTGGGAGGCGGAGCCGGAATATGACGTCATATTCCGGCTCCCAGCCTCACTCTGAGGCGCGCGAGGGAGCTGAGCAGACAGCTCAGGGGAAGTGCTCAGGCAGTGCCGCCCGATCGCCCAGCAGCCACTGGATCACCAGGGAGGAAGAGACACCCCCCCTCCCCAGCATTCCCAAAGGTAAGGAGGCTGGGGGGGGGGGGGGGGGTGTTAAATAAAAAAAAAATGTGTTAAAAATAAATTTAAAAAAAATGTGTTAAAAATAAATTTTAAAAAAATGTGTTAAAAAAAAATTAAAAAAAAATGTGTTAAATGTGTGTGTGTCAGTGTGTGTGTCTGTTAGTGTTTGTGTCTGTTAGTGTGTGTGTGTGTGTGTGTGTGTGTGTCTGTTAGTGTGTGTGTGTGTGTCTGTTAGTGTGTGTGTCTGTGTCTGTTAGTGTGTGTGTCTGCTAGTGTGTTTGCCTGTGAGTGTGTGTGTATGTTAGTGAGTGTGTGTGTCTGCCAGTTTGTGTCTGCTAGTGAGTGAGTGTGTGTCTGTTAGTGTGTCTGTTATTGAGTGTGTTTGTCTGTTACTGAGTGTGAGTGTGTCTGTTAGTGTGTGTGTATTTCTGTTAGCGAGTGTGTGTTTCTGTTAGCGAGTGTATGCGTATCTGTCAGTGAATGTGTGTGTATTTAGAATGCGGGGCGGGGGGAAAGGTTGGGTGGGGGTGGCGCGGGGGGAGGGGGGGCGCCTGAGTTTTGTCCTGCCTAGGGCAGCACAAAACCAGGATACACCACTGCTCGGATGGTCCACCTAAACTAAAAACCCCCTACTCAAGAGACACCCGAATCTCTTACATAGAACTGGTGCTCAATTTTCTGCAGGTATGTTGGTCACACGCTCTTCTTTTCTACAAGGCCTTGTTAGTTAATTCCCTGCCCCTTAATCATAGAGGTCCGCGAGGCCAACTCCCATCCTCCACTTCGAGGTACTTTACGCCCCTCGGGCCAAATCATAGTTAGCCGCCTCGCAATTATATAGAGAGGGCGACACCTGTCACTACCAAACCCCCCCCTTTTTTCCTCCCTACTTACCCTTGGAGAGGCAACATCCCGTTTCACTGGGCAGGTTACCATACCCCTCGCGCCAACTCATAGATAGAGCCTCTCTAGCCACTTGGCACTAGCAGGGCCTCACCTGCCACGAAAGCTAGATTGCATTTTTTCGCCATCTGGCACTAGCTAGCTACTGGCTATTCCCCAACAAGCCACCAACAGTGCCTATTATTACTTTCAGTATGTCTCTACTCCCAGACGATGGTGATGACATGTCAGTCCCTAGCACCCCGGCTAGGTCACTTACCCCGACACGTAAGGACGACATAGGAAGTCCCTCGTCCATCAGATCGTGGACTATCCCTCGCATCACGGCAGAGTTACGCAAACGCAGTATCCCTTTCCCGGCCACGGCCAGGAAAGCAGTACTGTTCAAATTGCTTAGAACAAACACCCTTATTACGGACGCGGGGGAAGGCACTAGTAGCTCCCAGGACCCGACTCTCCATGCTATGGTTGCCTCCCTAATTTCTTCTATGGGGAAGGTCAACGACAGACTGGAAAGGCTGGAAGCACGCAGCTCCACCATAGAGCCACCTGTGCCTCTCGTTGTAGCAGCCCCGGTCATACCCACAGAAATAGCGGGTAATCCTATACCTAACAAGGTAACGGCACACGTTATTAACCCTGCCCACATGGTTCCGGCTAATCTTAAAAAAGAAATCCTGGAGGGCAAGGACGTTAACTTGGTCTCGTTGCTCATTGCCTCCCAGGATGTAGTGGAGAACCACTCTTACGACTACGGGGACATCTCTGTCGTTCTAAAAGCAAGAGACCCCAGACTCAGTAAGAAATTGACCATTCCCGATTTTGTCCTGTCTTTTGGTATCTTTAGGGATATCCTGTGCACAGTTCATCCGCATAGGAGAGAGGAACTGGACTTATATTTGCATAAGCTGGTGGACCTGGGTAACAAATATGGTGGTTACACTTTTTATGACTACCACAAGTCTTTTTCATCTAAAGTGTCAGCCACATTGTCCCAGTATGGCATCCAGATGGATTGGAGCCAACTGGACAATGAATTGTTCCTCAGACACTTTGCGGGGCTCAGGACACCAGCTTGTGCCATATGTACGTCACCCGCTCACTCAGCTTATTTGTGCCCTCTCTGCCCGGACAGCGCTCCCAGCACGTCCCTACAGCACCCCTTTAAAGCTGAGAAACAGACCAGAGACAAATTGGGTCGTCCGGTAGTGTACCTAGGCAAGTCACAAATTTGCAATAATTTCAATGAAGGCTCCTGTGGTTACAGCGCTTGCCGCTTATTACACGTGTGCTCACACTGTTTTCGGGCACACGCAAAATCCATGTGTACAAATAAAATGTTTCAGAAACCTTATTTGTCTCCAGTGAACGTTCCTGCATTTGAACACATGCTGTCCTCTCACCCCTCTAAACACCTGGTGGAATTTTTATGCACAGGTCTCACCCACGAGTTTCACACGGGGCTCATTTACATGCCAACAGGGGTGTTGAATGTCACAATTTGCAGTCAGCCACTAATAACCCTACTGCAGTCACTAACGTGCTACAATTGGAAGTGGACCAGGGATTTGTCATTGGTCCTTTTGGTAATCCCCCCTTTTCCAGCTGGGAAACTAACCCTATCGGGCTGGTCTCAAGCAAAAATTCAGATAAACAAAGGCTCATCATTGACCTATCCGCACCCCACTCTTCAGCCATCCCCAGCCTAAACTCATTGATTCCTTCTGAAGAGTTTTCCTTACAGTACTCCACTATTGACCACGCTATGGCAGCTATCAGGTCAGCAGGGGTGGGGGCCTGGCTTAGCAAGACGGATATAGTCAATGCGTTTAAACTGTTACCTATACACCCCTCGTTATGGCACCTGCATGGAGTTTAATGGCAAGAAGCCTACTACTTTTTCACAAAACTCACTTTTGGGGCCAAGAGTAGTCCAAGGATCTTTGACACGTTCGCAGAAGCTTTGTGTTGGCTCCTCCTTAATACCTGTAGGTGCCAAAATGTGATACGCTATCTGGATGATTTTCTGTTCATCGAAGCCAATACCAACCCCCCGTGTAGCCTAGACAAAGCTGTCAAACTATTCACCGCACTCGGGGTCCCCGTATCACCCACCAAAACTGAAGGTCCAGACACAGTCATTAATTTTCTAGGTCTTCTGCTGGATTTAGCAACTATGATGGCCAGCCTCCCTAGAACAAACATTGATAATATCCTACATGACATTAACCACTACATGCACAGGGGGTCATGCAACCGTAAGGAACTACAATCACTGTTGGGTTCACTAAATTTCGTCATGCGCATAATTCCCCAGGGCAGGGCTTTCATTTCCAGACTCCTTGCCCTATTCCCCACCTTCACCAACGACTATGCCCGCATATCCTTGGACTGCCCTGCGACCGCCGACCTTCAGATTCCTCTCTGACTGGAATGGTAGGAGCATGTTCCTTCCACAGCTGGATGCTCAGTCACCTGTCATTTGGACAGACGCAGCATCATCCGCGGGATATGCGGCCATTTTTGGCACAAATTGGCTCTGGGGCACGTGGCCAACAGAAACACAGGGCATCGAGGGGTTTCACACTAACTCGCCCCTCTTTGAGGTATACCCAATAGTTGGCGCAGCTGTCACTTGGTGTAGGTTGTGGGAAGGTTAGTCAGTACGCTGTTTCTCTGATGACATGGCTATATGCCACATTATCAACAAAGGCCGCTCTTCCTCCTTGATGATTATGAACTTCATTAGGAGACTGACATGGCTGGCAGCTACCCATCACTTTCACATTGTATGCTCTCATGTTCCCGGCATATACAATACGGCAGCTGACCAGCTATCTCGATTTCAATTTCAGGCTTTCAGACGGTCCCTACCCTCGGCAGCTCGTATGGCAACCCCAGCGCCAATCTTCCAAGACCTTGTCATGGAGTAGAGGAACTACTTCAGCACAGCCTCACTCTCACAAAATGAGCTTTGTCCACTAGCACTCAACACTCATATCATAGAGCTTTTCACCTATATAAACGATTCATGTCTGACCATCACCTAACCAACTGGTTCGAGGTAGCGTCTCTAATAGCTTTTGCATCCTTTTGCCACCTTAAGTTAAATTTCTCACACAACACCATTAAGCTTTACCTCACGGGGATACAACACCACATGTATTACTCCTACTCCTTCTTAACCTCATACCCCATCCGCACACTACTGAAGGGTATAGCAAAGGCAGACGGTCCATCAACACTCAAAAGATTGGCTATTGACATAGAGATGTTCAAATCCTTGTCCAACCTACTCGATCAGGCACCATTTGAACCCAATACTAATGCGGTTATTAAAGCCGCCATGTATCTGGCCTTCTATGGGTTTCTTAGACCACGAGAATTCACCATTAGTGGACAACTACATAGCCAAGGGTGCCTCCTCACGTCACATCTCACAAAACACACAGACTACTACGTCCTGTCTCTACCTAAGACTAAGACAAGTCAGATGGGGGAACCAGTCCACATAAACTACTACCCCACGGGTAACATTTGGTGCCCAGTAAAAGCACTAGACGTTTTCTTAGCCACGACACCAACACAACCTGAAAGGCCTCTACTTATGTTGCACGATATCATTCTCACCACGGCAAAATTCATGCTTTACGTTTGAATACTTATCACCAGGCTTGGTCTGAACCCTAGTAGCTACTCGGGGCACTCCTTCAGAATTGGAGCGGCCTCCACAGCCTCTAGCCAAAACGTTCCTGTTCATGTCATTAAAACACTGGGTCGTTGGAAGTCCTCAGCTTACGCCACCTACATCCCGCACCCAGTCCAAGAGCTTAGGAGGGCTTTCATTAAGATGTCGACATAATAATGTTTATGTGTTTATGTATTTATGTTTACCAAATAAATGGTTATCTTGCTTTTCTCTTTTTGCCCACTTTATTTACCGGCCTACAGCATACATCGGTTTCGGCACACCTCAACTGACTATTTCCTTTTATTTGTATTACTCTCCACCAGAGTATTCCATATCATATGAGAATGCCCCGAACACAAGTTGGAAGGCAGGGCCTGAATTTGTGGGAGGGGCTATAGACCTACTTAAGGGACTCCCCACTTCCCTCACTTACCTTCATTGGTCTAGACGAACAGCCCCACCCTCCACTCCCATTATTCATATTTCCTCTATGTAAGCCCACTTTATTTACCGGCCTACAGCATACATCGGTTTTGGCACACCTCAACCGACTATTTCCTTTATTTGTATTACTCTCCACCAGAGTATTCCATATCATATGAGAATGCCCCGAACACAAATATTATATATATAAATACGTATAATTACAATAATAAATAAAATAATATTAATAAATAAAATATTGAAACAAAATTTAATATAAATTATATATACATATGTAATTTCATTCTAACTGTATTTTGTTATTAATATATATATATTTGTAACAAATTACACTTAGAATGACATTCTATATATATCTATCTATATATATAAAATGCATATAACCGCAAATATATATATATATAGATAAATACATATAATTACATAAAAGATTACATTAGTATACACGTAGAATTTAAATACCTATAAATGCATATATATTAAAATTCTACGTGTATATTTAAGTAATCTTTTAACATAATTACGTGATTTGATTAATTAAAATTTGATTGACATACCTGACAACACAGGGAGAAAGTGCAGAGAATTTAATTCGCAAGCACTATATTTGACCCTGTAACTCTCCAAGACAACATAAAACCTGTACATGGGGGGTACTGTTTTACTCGGGAGACTTCGCTGAACTCACATATTAGTGTTTCAAATTGGTAAATTGTATTACAACGATGATATTTTAAGTAAAAGTGAAGTTTTTTGCATTTTTTACAAACGAACTGCACTTTTATGGACTATATTATTGTTGTAATATGTTTTACTGTTTTAAAACACTAATATTTGTGTTTAGTGAAGTCTCCCGAGAATAACAGTACCCCCTATGTACAGGTTTTATGGTGTTTTGGAAAGTTAGAGAGTCACATATAAGGCTTGCATTTCCTTTTTTGACATTGAAATTTGCCAGATTGGTTATGTTGCCTTTGAGAGCGTATGGTAGCCCAGGAATGAGAATTACCCCCATGATGGCATACCATTTGCAAAAGTAGACAACCCAAGGTATTGCAAGTGGGGTATGTCCAGTCTTTCTTAGTAGCCACTTAGTCACAAACACTGGCCAAATATTCGTTTTTTGCTTTTTTCACACAAAATCAAATATGAACGCTAACATTCGCCAGTGTTTGTGACTAAGTGGCTACTAAAAAAGACTAAACATACCCCACTTTCAATACCTTTGGTTGTCTACTTTTTCAAATGGTATGCCATTATGGGGGTAATTCTCATTGCTGGGCTACCACACCGTCTCAAAGGTAACATTACCAATCTGGCAAATTTCTATTTGAAAATGGAACGTTCTATATTTGACCCTGTAACTGTAGCGTTACTCACCTTTTCCAGGGGCCGGCCGCGGTCCTCTCTTCAAGCCGCGCGCGGTCATGCTGCTGCACGAGCCGCGCGCGGCTCATCCGACTGCTCACACAGGAAGGCGGGCAGTGACCGCGAGAAGCGGTCACGTGTCCTGCCTGAATCTAAGAGCGCGCCGCGAGTCTCGGGCACGCTCTTAAAGAGACAGTGGGAGCCTAAATTGCCAAAAGGCTCCCATTGGCCCCTGTCATGCCACACACCCCATACACTTACCTTTTGGGGGTGTGGATATGACAGGAGCCAATCACATTAGTTCAGATGCTACATATACTTACCCTTTTCCCTTAGTTCCTTGCCCTATCGTGGTTTCTGTTTCAGTTCCCTTTAGCGCTTGTTGTGTTCAGTTGTGTTCCTCCGTATTTGACCTTGGCTTTGTATTCTGACTTCGTTTTCGCTTTATCCTTGTCTGTTCTGTTTGCCGGCTTGCTGTTTCCTGTGTACCAGACCCCGGCTAGTCCTCGTTTACGCTGTCTCTTTGTGCCCTTGACCTCGGATCGTTCCTGACTCTGTACTTCTCCTATATACGTTGAGTCCGGACATTCTAAGGTCCGGTAGATGTACCTCTCCTCTGTGCTGTTTTCTGTTTAGCTGGATCCTGCGTGTAGGGGTATATTCTCGTTACATTACGATAGGGCCATGGACCCCGCAGATTTAGCTCAACAGATGGCGTCCCATGAGGCTAGATTTGTAGAGCAGGATCACCGAATGGATCAAATAGCCCAGGCTCTCCAGACGCTCTAAGCTAGAACCATTCCAGCAACCACACCTAACCCTCCTACACCCCTTCTTCCTGAAGTATCTACTATGCCTAATACTTCGGCCCATTTAACACCTCCTCCTAGGTATGGAGGGGACTCTAAGACATGCAGAGGGTTCATTAACCAAATAGAATTCCACTTTGAGATGTACCCACGTTCATTTCCCACAGAGAGGTCTAAAGTCTGGTTCTTTATGCACCAACTTACCGATAAAGCACTTGAGTGGGCAAACCCTATTTGGGAGGCTAATGGACCTATGGTGCATGATTTCCGCAGTTTTCTTACGGCTTTTCGCAGAACTTTTGACACAATGAAAAGGTCAAAGAATGCCGCAAGAGCATTAATGAGAGTTAAACAGGGTTCTAGGTCTGTGGCTGATTACGCTATTCAGTTTCGTACCCTTGCCTCACAGGTAGATTGGACCAACAATGGGTTAACTACTGCCTTCATGGAAGGTTTATCAGACTCTATATTGGATGAGGTAGCAGCTAAGGAGCTTCCTATTGCCTTAGAGGACCTTATTGACTACCTCATTGATATAGATAATAGGATTCGTGACAGGCTCTATACTAAGAACAGGAATAGACGTTTTGTTACACCTATTCAACCCAGAGTTAATATACCGGAGAGTGTTAAAGTATCTGATGAGGAACCTATGCAATTAGGGGTTGCCAAACTCTCTGATACTGAGAAATTACATAGGAGAAGGGAGGGACTCTGCCTATATTGTGGTAAGAGAGACCATATGGTAAAAGAATGTCCTTTGCTCCCGGAAAACTCTCGCACCTAAGACCTTATAGGGGACTGGCCTTGGGTGTGATTTCTAAGTCTCCTACATTGCCTCCTAATCGACTGCTTCTCCCTGTTTCTTTACATATGGGAGAGAGTTGTATAGTTGAAAACATATACGCTCTGGTTGACTCCGGGGCAGCTGAAAATTTTATAGACTCTGGTTTTGTAAAGAACAACATTCCCATCAGAGACAAGGAGATACCCTTGGCCGTTGAGGCCATAGATGGTAGACCATTAATTTCTCCAATTGTTACTCATGAGACTGCACCGTTACACATGTACACAGGGGTTTTACACTATGAAACCATACGGTTGCAGGTCATCACCTCTCCCTCTTCACAGTTAGTGTTAGGATATCCATGGTTACGTGCCCACAATCCCATTTTTGACTGGGAGACAGGGCAGATAAAATCATGGAGTGATGCCTGCCACGAGTCTTGTACCATTGAAGTCACGCCTGTGAATTCTATTAATGTGCCTACCATTCCTCCTTTGTCTACGGCTATACCCTCTCAGTACTTATCTCTAAAGACTGTCTTTGATAAAAGAGAGGCTGACAAATTACCGCCTCACAGACCCTAAGATTGTGCTATTGACTTGTTGCCTGGCACTATACCTCCAAAGGGCAGGGTGTACCCTTTATCGGTTCAAGAAAACCGTGTCATGGAGGAATACATTAAGGAATCATTAGACAAGGGATTTATTAAGAGATCCTCTTCTCCGGCTGGAGCGGGGTTTCTTCTTTGTATCGAAAAAAGGTGATCTAAGACCGTGTATTGATTATAGAGGTCTAAACAAAATCACCATCAAAAATGCATACCCTATACCGTTAATCACAGAATTGTTTGACAGGCTCAAACATGCTAAGGTATTCACCAAACTGGATCTTCGTGGAGCATACAATTTAATACGTATAAAAAAGGACCACGAATGGAAGACAGCATTCAACACTAGATCAGGCCATTATGAGTATACTGTTATGCCATTTGGACTTTGCAATGCCCCAGCAGTATTTCAAGAATTTATTAATGATGTCTTAAGAGACTTTATTCATACATTTGTTATTGTGTACTTGGATGACATTTTAATATATTCTACAGACTTACACACTCATCACAGACATGTTACGACAGTTCTGAAGACCCTTCTTGCTAATGCTCTTTATTGTAAACTAGAAAAATGTCTATTTGACCAATCTGAACTCCAGTTTTTGGGGTATTTGATTTCCGCTAAGGGTTTTCGTATGGATCCACAGAAGCTCGCTGCTGTCATAGAATGGCCTCTACCGCAAGGTCTGAAAGCCATTCAGCGTTTTCTTGGTTTCTCCAATTATTATAGACGTTTTATCAAAGGTTTTTCGTCTATTGTAGCACCTATTACCCGTATGACAAAAAAGGATGGCAATACTCGTGTCTGGTCTACCGAGGCACTTCAGGCTTTTGAATTTCTTAAGACTACGTTCGCCTCTGCACCTATTTTACAGCATCCTGTCCCCTCATTGCCCTATATACTTGAAGTTGATGCTTCCGATATCGGGGTAGGTGCTGTCTTATCTCAAAGAGAGTCGCCTGAAAAGCCATTGCATCCTTGTGGCTTCTTTTCTAAACAAATGTCCAAAGCAGAGAAGAATTATGATGTGGGAAATCGCGAACTCCTTGCTCTCATTTTAGCACTTAAAGAATGGAGACATTTGTTAGAAGGTACTAAGGATCCCATCCTCATATTTACGGATCACAAGAACCTATCCTACCTTAGCGAAGCTAAAAGATTGTCTTCCAGGCAGGCTAGGTGGTCACTGTTTTTATCTCATTTCAATTATATTATCACCTATAGGCCAGGTGATCGCAACACTAAAGCAGACGCTCTGTCCAGACAGTTCGAAACTATTGACAAACAGGAGATTGATGTTACTCCTGTCATTCCCCCAGACAGGATAATAGCAACTACTATATTGTCTATTTCCTCGTCCCTCTTGCAGGCCATACAAGCGAAACAAAGCATGGCACCTAGCGAGAGGCCTAATGACAAATTGTTCGTTGATGTTCCTGAGAGACGGGATATTCTGTCACTATATCATGATACTAAGACTGCTGGACATCCTGGTATTTCCAAAACGGTGTCAGCTGTTTCTCTGTATTTTTGGTGGGATTCCTTATCCGAAAGGATGTCACTGACTATATAAGTGCTTGTACTACTTGTGCCTGTATGAAATCCTCTCGTAGAGTTCCTTGTGGGCTGTTGCATCCGTTACCCGTTCCCGAGAGACCTTGGTCTAACCTATCAATGGATTTTATTGTTGAATTACCCCCTTCGAATGGTAACACAGTCATCCTGATGATAGTAGATCGGTTTTCCAAAATGGCTCACTTTGTGTCTCTTCGCAAGTTGCCCACATCCAAGGAACTGGCTTTTATCTTCGCTAGAGAAGTATTTCGGTTACATGGTATTCCCTTATCTATTGTGTCCGATAGGGGTAGCCAATTTATTTCCAGGTTCTGGAAAGCCTTTTGTTCGGAAATGGGTATTTCTCTCTCATTTTCTTCCGCTTACCATCCCCAGTCTAATGGAGCTGCTGAACGTGCCAACCAGTCTCTGGAGCAGTACCTCCGTTGTTTTGTGTCTCACCATCAGGACAATTGGTCTGACCTGCTTCCTTGGGCTAAATTTGCTCGGAATAACGCCACTCATGATTCTTCCGGCAAAAGCCCTTTTTACGTTGTCTATGGCCAGCATCCCGTTGTTCTTCCGGCTGCATTCTCCTCACAGGGCATGCCAGTTCTGGATGAGCATTTGGCTGGTTTGCGTAATACTTGGGAGCAGGTTCAGCGTTCTTTGGTGGACTCTGCTGCTCGCCAGAAGGCTCAGGCTGACAAGCATCGCAGAGCGGCTCCTTCCTATGTTGTGGGGGACAGGGTTTTGCTTTCCACACGGAATATTCGCATCCGGGTGCCTTCTATGAAATTGGCCCCCCGATTCATTGGTCCTTATCATATTATACATAAGGTTAATCCTGTTTCTTATGCCTTAGGTCTGCCTAAGAATCTGCGTATACCTAATGTCTTTCACACCTCATTGTTGAAGCCTTACGTACGCAACCGCTATACCCGGCATGCTCCTCCTCCCCCTCCTGTCTCTGTGGAGGGTCATGAGGAGTTCGAAGTGTCTGCTGTTCGTGACTCTCGTTTCCTTAGGGGTCGGCTTCAGTACTTGGGCCTGAGGAGCGCAGTTGGATTTCTGCTGATGCTGTTCATGCTCCCCGCCTTGTGCGTTCTTTCCATTCGCGTTTTCCTGCCAGACCTGGTCCTGCCCGCCCGGAGGGCATGTCCTCAGGGGGGGGTACTGTAGCGTTACTCACCTTTTCCAGGGGCCGGCCGCGGTCCTCTCTTCAAGCCGCGCGCGGTCATGCTGCTGCACGAGCCGCGCGCGGCTCATCCGACTGCTCACACAGGAAGGCGGGCAGTGACCGCGAGAAGCGGTCACGTGTCCCGCCTGAATCTAAGAGCGCGCCGCGAGTCTCGGGCGCGCTCTTAAAGAGACAGTGGGAGCCTAAATTGCCAAAAGGCTCCAATTGGCCCCTGTCATGCCACACACCCCATACACTTACCTTTTGGGGGTGTGGATATGACAGGAGCCAATCACATTAGTTCAGATGCTACATATACTTACCCTTTTCCCTTAGTTCCTTGCCCTATCGTGGTTTCTGTTTCAGTTCCCTTTAGCGCTTGTTGTGTTCAGTTGTGTTCCTCCGTATTTGACCTTGGCTTTGTATTCTGACTTTGTTTTCGCTTTATCCTTGTCTGTTCTGTTTGCCGGCTTGCTGTTTCCTGTGTACCAGACCCCGGCTAGTCCTCGTTTACGCTGTCTCTTTGTGCCCTTGACCTCGGATCGTTCCTGACTCTGTACTTCTCCTATATACGTCGAGTCCGGCCATTCTAAGGTCCGGTAGACGTATCTCTCCTCTGTGCTGTTTTCTGTTTAGCTGGATCCTGCGTGTAGGGGTATATTCTTGTTACAGTAACTTTCCAAAACACCATAAAACCTGTTAATGGGGGATACTGTTGTACTCGTGAGACATCGCTGATTACAAATATGTGCATTTTTGTGCAGTAAAACCTAACAACAAATTTAAAAAAAAATCTTATTTTCTCACATTTTTTTAAAATTTTATTCATAATGAATTATGTTCCATATATGAATAGTTAATGGTAAATGAAAGCCCTGTTTCTCCTGAACAAAATGATATATAATAAGTGTGGGTGCATAAAATATGAAAGAGGGGAACTACGGGTGAACAGACATATAGCGCAAATTCCAGTTTTTGTTTACGTTTTGTTTTGATCAGAACGTGCACTATTGACTCCGTCCTCAAGGGGTTAACATACACAGTGTAGGCAAATTTGGTGTTAAATAAGGGAGATGCAGGGTTAATGGGGGCAGGGAGAGGAGAGTAAACCATTAAAGGACAGCGTGAGTGAAAGATCATTCATGGAAGGGGGAGTGGAAGAGACATACAGAGAGGCTGAGTAAGGGGTTAAAGAGAAGCATAAAGGGGTTGGTAGGGGAGAAAGACACACAGAGGGAATCTGGAGGGAGACAAAGTGACACACAGTGGGCTGAGGGGGGACAAAGACACGCAGAATGGATGAGGGGGACAAAGTGACACGCAGAATGGATGAGGGGGACAAAGTGACATGCAGAATGGATGAGGGGGACAAAGTGACACACTGTGGGCTGAGGAAGGGACAAAGTGACACACTGTGGGCTGAGGGGGGACAAAGCAACACGCAGAATGGATGAGGGGGGACAAAGTGACACACAGTGGGCTGAGGGGGGACAAAGAGACACGCAGAATGGATGAGGGGGACAATGTGACACACCGTGTGCTGAGGGGGGACAAAGCGACACGCAGAATGGATGAGGGGGGGGGGGAACAAAGCGACACACAGAATGGATGAGGGGGACAAAGTGATACACTGTGGGCTGAGGAAGGGACAAAGTGAACCACTGTCGGCTGAGGAGGGGACAAAGAGACACGCAGAATGGATGAGGGGGGACAAAGTAACACACCAGGTGCTGAGGGGGGACAAAGCAACACGCAGAATGGATGAGGGGGGACAAAGTAACACACAGTGGGCTGAGGGGGGACAAAGAGACACGCAGAATGGATGAGGGGGGACAAAGAGACACGCAGAATGGATGAGGGGGACAAAGTGACACACAGTGGGCTGAGGGGGGACAAAGAGACACGCAGAATGGATGAGGGGGACAATGTGACACACCAGGTGCTGAGAGGGGACAAAGCGACACGCAGAATGGATGAGGGGGGACAAAGTGACATGCAGAATGGATGAGGGGGACAAAGTGACACACTGTGGGCTGAGGAAGGGACAAAGTGAACCACTGTCGGCTGAGGAGGGGACAAAGAGACACGCAGAATGGATGAGGGGGGACAAAGTAACACACCAGGTGCTGAGGGGGGACAAAGCAACACGCAGAATGGATGAGGGGGGACAAAGTAACACACAGTGGGCTGAGGGGGGACAAAGAGACACGCAGAATGGATGAGGGGGGACAAAGAGACACGCAGAATGGATGAGGGGAGACAAAGTGACACACAGTGGGCTGAGGGGGGACAAAGAGACACGCAGAATGGATGAGGGGGGGGGGGGAACAAAGCGACACACAGAATGGATGAGGGGGACAAAGTGACACACTGTGGGCTGAGGAAGGGACAAAGTGAACCACTGTCGGCTGAGGAGGGGACAAAGAGACACGCAGAATGGATGAGGGGGGACAAAGTAACACACCAGGTGCTGAGGGGGGACAAAGCAACACGCAGAATGGATGAGGGGGGACAAAGTGACACACAGTGGGCTGAGGGAGGACAAAGTGACACGCAGAATGGATGAGGGGGACAAAGTGATATGCAGAATGGATGAGGGGGACAAAGTGACATGCAGAATGGATGAGGGGGACAAAGTGACACACTGTGGGCTGAGGAGGGGACAAAGTGACACACCAGGTGCTGAGGGGGGACAAAGCGACACGCAGAATGGATGAGGGGGGACAAAGTGACACACAGTGGGCTGAGGGGGGACAAAGAGACACGCAGAATGGATGAGGGGGGACAAAGACACGCAGAATGGATGAGGGGGGACAAAGAGACACGCATAATTGATGAGGGGGGACAAAGATGCAGAATGGATGAGGGGGGACAAAGACACGCAGAATGGATGAGGGGGGACAAAGAGACACGCAGAATGGATGAGGGGGGACAAAGACACGCAGAATGGATGAGGGGGGACAAAGAGACACGCAGAATTGATGAGGGGGGACAAAGATGCAGAATGGATGAGGGGGGACAAAGACACGCAGAATGGATGAGGGGGGACAAAGAGACACGCAGAATGGATGAGGGGCGACAAAGTGGCACACAGTGGGCTGAGGGGGGACAAAGAGACACGCAGAATGGATGAGGGGGGACAAAGAGACACACAGGATGGATGAGGGGGACAAAGTGACACACCAGGTGCTGAGGGGGGGACAAAGCGACACGCAGAATGGATGAGGGGGGACAAAGTGACACACAGTGGGCTGAGGGAGGACAAAGTGACACACAGGGTGCTGAGGAGGGACAAAGCGACACGCAGAATGGATGAGGGGGGACAAAGTGACACACTGTGGGCTGAGGGGGGACAAAGACACGAAGAATGGATGAGGAGGACAAAGTGACACACTGGGTGCTGAGGGGGGACAAAGCGACATGCAGAATGGATGCGAGGGGGAACAAAGCGACACACAGAATGGATGAGGGGGACAAAGTGACACACAGGGTGCTGAGGAGGGACAAAGTGACACACAGGGTGCTGAGGAGGGACAAAGCGACACGCAGAATGGATGAGGGGGGACAAAGCGACACGCAGGGTGCTGAGGAGGGACAAAGAGACACACAGAATGGATGAGGGGGACAAAGTAACACACCAGGTGCTGAGGGGGGAAAAAGCGACACACAGAATGGATGAAGGGGGACAAAGTGACACACAGTGGGCTGAGGGGGGGACAAAGACAGACCGTGGGCTGAGGGGGGGACAAAGACACACAGAATGGATGAGGGGGGACAAAGTGACACACAGTGGGCTGAGGGGGGACAAAGAGACACGCAGAATGGATGAGGGGGGACAAAGAGACACGCAGAATGGATGAGGGGGACAAAGTGACACACCAGGTGCTGAGGGGGCACAAAGAGACACGCAGAATGGATAAGGGGGGACAAAGTGACACACAGTGGGCTGAGGGAGGACAAAATGACACACAGGATGCTGAAGTGGGACAAAGTGACATGCAGAATGGATGAGGGGGGACAAAGTGACACACTGTGGGCTGAGGGGGGACAAAGAAACACGCAGAATAGATGAGGGGGACAAAGTGACACACTGTGGGCTGATGAGGGGACAAAGTGACACACTGTGGGCTGAGGGGGGACAAAGTGACACACTGTGGGCTGAGGGGGGACAAAGAGACATGCAGAATGGATGAGGGGGGACAAAGTGACACACAGTGGGCTGAGGGGGACAAAGAGACACGCAGAATGGATGAGGGGGACAAAGTAACACACCAGGTGCTGAGGGGGACAAAGCGACACGCAGAATGGATGAGGGGGGACAAAGTGACACACAGTGGGCTGAGGGGGGACAAAGAGACACGCAGAATGGATGAGGGGGACAAAGACACACAGAATGGATGAAGGGGGACAAAGACGCAAAATGGATGAGGGGGGACAAAGAGACACGCAGAATGGATGAGGGGGGACAAAGTGACACACAGTGGGCTGAGGGGGGACAAAGACACACACAGAATGGATGAGGGGGGACAAAGAGACACACAGGATGGATGAGGGGACAAAGTGACACACCAGGTGCTGAGGGGGGGACAAAGCGACACACAGAATGGATGAGGGGGGACAAAGTGACACACAGTGGGCGTAGGGAGGACAAAGTGACACACAGGGTGCTGAGGTGGGACAAAGCGACACGCAGAATGGATGAGGGTGGACAAAGTGACACACTGTGGGCTGAGGGGGGACAAAGACACGAAGAATGGATGAGGTGGACAAAGTGACACACCGTGTGCTGAGGGGGGACAAAGCGACATGCAGAATGGATGCGGGGGGGGGGGGGAACAAAGCGACACACAGAATGGATGAGGGGGACAAAGTGACACACAGGGTGCTGAGGAGGGACAAAGCGACACGCAGAATGGATGAGGGGGGACAAAGCGACACGCAGTGGGCTGAGGGGGGACAAAGAGACACACAGAATGGATGAGGGGGGACAAAGAGACACACAGGATGGATGAGGGGACAAAGTGACACACCAGGTGCTGAGGGGGGGACAAAGCGACACACAGAATGGATGAGGGGGGACAAAGTAACACACCAGGTGCTGAGGGGGGACAAAGCAACACGCAGAATGGATGAGGGGGGACAAAGTAACACACAGTGGGCTGAGGGGGGACAAAGAGACACGCAGAATGGATGAGGGGGGACAAAGAGACACGCAGAATGGATGAGGGGAGACAAAGTGACACACAGTGGGCTGAGGGGGGACAAAGAGACACGCAGAATGGATGAGGGGGGACAAAGAGACACGCAGAATGGATGAGGGGGACAAAGTGACACACCAGGTGCTGAGGGGGGACAAAGCGACACGCAGAATGGATGAGGGGGGACAAAGTGACACACAGTGGGCTGAGGGAGGACAAAGTGACACGCAGAATGGATGAGGGGGACAAAGTGATATGCAGAATGGATGAGGGGGACAAAGTGACATGCAGAATGGATGAGGGGGACAAAGTGACACACTGTGGGCTGAGGAGGGGACAAAGTGACACACCAGGTGCTGAGGGGGGACAAAGCGACACGCAGAATGGATGAGGGGGGACAAAGTGACACACAGTGGGCTGAGGGGGGACAAAGAGACACGCAGAATGGATGAGGGGGGACAAAGACACGCAGAATGGATGAGGGGGGACAAAGAGACACGCAGAATTGATGAGGGGGGACAAAGATGCAGAATGGATGAGGGGGGACAAAGACACGCAGAATGGATGAGGGGGGACAAAGAGACACGCAGAATGGATGAGGGGGGACAAAGACACGCAGAATGGATGAGGGGGGACAAAGACACGCAGAATTGATGAGGGGAACAAAGATGCAGAATGGATGAGGGGGGACAAAGACACGCAGAATGGATGAGGGGGGACAAAGAGACACGCAGAATGGATGAGGGGCGACAAAGTGACACACAGTGGGCTGAGGGGGGACAAAGAGACACGCAGAATGGATGAGGGGGGACAAAGAGACACACAGGATGGATGAGGGGGACAAAGTGACACACCAGGTGCTGAGGGGGGGACAAAGCGACACGCAGAATGGATGAGGGGGGACAAAGTGACACACAGTGGGCTGAGGGAGGACAAAGTGACACACAGGGTGCTAAGGAGGGACAAAGCGACACGCAGAATGGATGAGGGGGGACAAAGTGACACACTGTGGGCTGAGGGGGGACAAAGACACGAAGAATGGATGAGGGGGACAAAGTGACACACTGGGTGCTGACGGGGGACAAAGCGACATGCAGAATGGATGCGAGGGGGAACAAAGCGACACACAGAATGGATGAGGGGGACAAAGTGACACACAGGGTGCTGAGGAGGGACAAAGTGACACACAGGGTGCTGAGGAGGGACAAAGAGACACACAGAATGGATGAGGGGGACAAAGTAACACACCAGGTGCTGAGGGGGGAAAAAGCGACACACAGAATGGATGAAGGGGGACAAAGTGACACACAGTGGGCTGAGGGGGGGACAAAGACAGACCGTGGGCTGAGGGGGGGACAAAGACACGCAGAATGGATGAGGGGGGACAAAGTGACACACAGTGGGCTGAGGGGGGACAAAGAGACACGCAGAATGGATGAGGGGGGACAAAGAGACACGCAGAATGGATGAGGGGGACAAAGTGACACACCAGGTGCTGAGGGGGCACAAAGAGACACGCAGAATGGATAAGGGGGGACAAAGTGACACACAGTGGGCTGAGGGAGGACAAAATGACACACAGGATGCCCAAGTGGGACAAAGCGACATGCAGAATGGATGAGGGGGGACAAAGTG
This sequence comes from Pelobates fuscus, assembly GCF_036172605.1. Lineage (NCBI taxonomy): Eukaryota > Metazoa > Chordata > Amphibia > Anura > Pelobatidae > Pelobates > Pelobates fuscus. The sequence goes on from NC_086321.1 coordinate 308,555,805, forward strand.
ACACACTGTGGGCTGAGGGGGGACAAAGAAACACGCAGAATAGATGAGGGGGACAAAGTGACACACTGTGGGCTGATGAGGGGACAAAGTGACACACTGTGGGCTGAGGGGGGACAAAGTGACACACTGTGGGCTGAGGGGGGACAAAGAGACATGCAGAATGGATGAGGGGGGACAAAGTGACACACAGTGGGCTGAGGGGGACAAAGAGACACGCAGAATGGATGAGGGGGACAAAGTAACACACCAGGTGCTGAGGGGGACAAAGCGACACGCAGAATGGATGAGGGGGGACAAAGTGACACACAGTGGGCTGAGGGGGGACAAAGAGACACGCAGAATGGATGAGGGGGACAAAGACACACAGAATGGATGAAGGGGGACAAAGACGCAAAATGGATGAGGGGGACAAAGAGACACGCAGAATGGATGAGGGGGGACAAAGTGACACACAGTGGGCTGAGGGGGGACAAAGAGACACACAGAATGGATGAGGGGGGGCAAAGAGACACACAGGATGGATGAGGGGACAAAGTGACACACCAGGTGCTGAGGGGGGGACAAAGCGACACACAGAATGGATGAGGGGGGACAAAGTGACACACAGTGGGCGTAGGGAGGACAAAGTGACACACAGGGTGCTGAGGTGGGACAAAGCGACACGCAGAATGGATGAGGGGGGACAAAGTGACACACTGTGGGCTGAGGGGGGACAAAGACACGAAGAATGGATGAGGTGGACAAAGTGACACACCGGGTGCTGAGGGGGGACAAAGCGACATGCAGAATGGATGCGGGGGGGGGGAACAAAGCGACACACAGAATGGATGAGGGGGACAAAGTGACACACAGGGTGCTGAGGAGGGACAAAGCGACACGCAGAATGGATGAGGGGGGACAAAGCGACACGCAGTGGGCTGAGGGGGGACAAAGAGACACACAGAATGGATGAGGGGGGACAAAGAGACACACAGGATGGATGAGGGGACAAAGTGACACACCAGGTGCTGAGGGGGGGACAAAGCGACACACAGAATGGATGAGGGGGACAAAGTGACACACAGTGGGCGTAGGGAGGACAAAGTGACACACAGGGTGCTGAGGTGGGACAAAGCGACACGCAGAATGGATGAGGGGGGACAAAGTGACACACTGTGGGCTGAGGGGGGACAAAGACACGAAGAATGGATGAGGTGGACAAAGTGACACACAGGGTGCTGAGGAGGGACAAAGCGACACGCAGAATGGATGAGGGGGGACAAAGCGACACGCAGGGTGCTGAGGAGGGACAAAGTGACATGCAGAATGGATGAGGGGGGACAAAGTGACATACAGAAATTCAATTCAGCAGGAATTCAACAGGTTCATGAAATGGAACCCTCTGTTGCATTAGACCCAATTCTGAGATTATGACCGAACCCTAAAGCACTTAATATTTTTATGATATTTTATTTATGTATTTTGAATGTTGTGCAAAGACCCCAGATGGTCACTGTTCCACTTGTATTCCAGTGGCCATGAAGGGCAGGCGAAGGTAGTTTTTATTTGACTTAAAATGTCCTTTGTATGCATCTTCTTTCTCAAGGTCCTCTTCCGCTCCTGGAGCGTTAATCTGCCAGAAGCCAACGGAAGCGCTCTACTAAGTGTATGCATTAGCAATGTCTTTTGTCAAAAGTAGAAAAAATACTTAAGATAAAGTTGTTCCTGTTTGCTCTTAATTTGTGGGTGTCGCAGGGATGCTTTAAGTCAAAATTGAAAGCGCTCTATCATTCTTTCTATTCTACGACTCTAATCCTCAACATGGAAATTGTAGTTTGTAATAATAGAAAATATGTAGATTGTAATATGCTTTCTTTATATGTTCTGGTGAGTTTTAACTTAATTTTTTTATTTTTACAGCTCCCGAGGAGTCCCTGCATAAAAGACTATTGGATACAGAAGGCTGTACTAAAGAAAGATCTCATCACAGCATCATCCAAGTCCTAGTCAGGAGTATATGAGGCCTCTTAAGAGTGAAGAGCGGCTAACAATATCTGATAATAGGCCACATGTGCAATTATTCTGTATGTAATTGATGTACAACATATTTTTACAGAATATCGGTAAGTTATCGGCTATCGGTCTGAGGGTTCACAGATTATCGGTATCGGCTCTAAAAAAAAAATCCCTAATATATATAATTTTATTCTAACTGGATTTTGAGATATATCTAACTATATATATATATATATATATATATATATATATATATATCTCAAAATACCCTTAGTAATATAAATAATGTGGAAAAAATGCTTTCAAAATGTTCTATATATTATAATAAAGTAAAAAGATTGAATTATATATTTAGACCATATGGTTCCAAAGTTTTTAATTTGTGGACCATTTCATTTCTTCTCTCCCAATTTTTAAAACGTGGTCACCCCCTCTATGGGGTTTGTTTACCACTTCTATTCCTAGAAAAATTAAGCCTCTGGAGTCCTTTATTGTGTTTGGCTTTAAAGTGTGCTGAAACACTATGTAAATATTATTTACATGTCCCCCCTCTTGTGAAGTGGGCGTATGGTTCGGCCCACATACTGTAATCCACATGGACATATTAAAAGATAAATTACATTCCGTGTGAAACAAGTAATAAAATCATTAATATTGAATTCATTGTCTTTATGCTTACTCCTAAATGTACCTATCCCTTTAAGAGTTGTATTTATACTATATTTACACCCTGTGCATTTTCCACAAGAATAAAAACCTTTTCTATCATTCATAAAAATAAATTCACATTTTTTCAGGTTGTCTGAGTTAAAATTAAATTAAAATTTGGTGCACCTCTAAAGGTTATAAAAGGGTTTTGTGGTAACATTTTAACCAATTCTGTATCCTCTTTCAATAGGTGCTAATGTCTATTTATTATCCTTTTTACGTCCCTATGTGCAATATTAAAATCAAATACTAGCAGTACATTATTTAATTTCTCTATCTCGCTGTTCAGAGCCTCCTTACTTTCAATAAGTTTATCCTGATTGAAAGTGACAGTATCATCATAAGCTTCATTAACCAAATGTTCAGGATATTTTTTATCCAAAAAGGCCCTTTTAAAAGTTGTGCCTGTTTTTTTAAAACTTCTGTATCAGTACAGTTCCTTCTGATTCGTCTAAGTTGGCCTTTGGGGATGTTGTTTAGCCATGGCGTATAGTGCCCACTATTATATAAAACATAATTATTAGCATCAACTTTTTAAAACAAAATTCTTTGTTTTTATTTCTTCATTTTCTATGTACACTTCAAAATCTAAAAACTATATTTTAATAGGGATATATGTTCTGGTTAACTTAATGCCCCAATTATTCTGATTAAGACTATTTAAAAAAAATATTAAGATCTACTTCGCTGCCATTCCATATGAAAATAAGGTCATCTATGTACCTGCGCTATAGGGCCAAGTTTGCCCCTTATCTTAAGTTGCCATACACACATTCATTTTCCCATCCAGCCGTGTACAAATTGGCCCCCATGGCAGTACCCTGTCGTTGTAAGTAGTATTTTTTGTTAAAATAAAAATAATTATCTAAAATCCAAGTTATACTATCTATAATAAAATTAACATGATCTTGGGACATTTTTTGAGAATTCTCCAATTGATTTCGTATTACTTGACACCCTAGACTCTGATAAAACCACTTCTTCAGGCAGAGAATTCCACATCCTGATTGTTCTTACAGTAAAAAAACCTTTCCTTTGCCTTAGACGAAATCTTCTTTCTTCCAGTCTAAACGCATGGCCTCGTGTCCTATGTAAAGTCCGGCTTGTGAAAAGATTTCCACACAATGGTTTGTATTGGCCCCGAATACATTTGTATAATGTTATCATATCCCCTCTCAGGCGACTTTTTTTCTAAACTAAATAGGTTTAAATTTGTTAACCTTTCTTCATAGCTGATATGTTCCATTCCTTTTATTAATTTTGTAGCCCGCCTCTGCACTTTTTCTAGTGCCATAATATCCTTCTTTAGAACAGGTGCCCAAAATTGCACAGCATATTCTATATGTGGTCTTACCAGTGATTTATAAAGAGGCAAAATGATATTCTCGTCCCGAGAATGAATGCCCTTTTTCATGCATGACAATACCCTACTGGCGTTGGCAACTGCTGATTGACATTGCACATTGTTGCATAGTTTGTTGTCTATAACAATTCCCAAGTCCTTTTCGTGTGTTGTTATCCCTAATTCGCTTCCATTAAGGGTATACGTTGCTTGTGTATTCTTTACACCAAAGTGCATTACTTTGCATTTTTCAACATTAACATCTGCCATTTGAGTGCCCAGTCCTCCAGTCTATCTAAATCCCTCTGCAGCAAAGTAATATCTTGCTCACATTGTATTATTTTACAAAGTTTTGTGTCATCTGCAAACACTGAAACATGACTTTCATTGCTGTCTTCAAGATCATTTATAAACATGTTAAATAGAAAGGGTCCCAGAACAGACCCCTGAGGGACACCACTTGCCACCTCTGTCCAGCTTGAAAATTTACCATTAACGACAACTCTTTGTACTCTGTTTTTAAGCCAATGTTCTACCCAAGAACAAGCATTTTCATCTAGACCGATTTCCTTGAGTTTAAACACTAATCTTTTGTGTGGAACTGTATCAAATGCCTTGGAAAAATCCAAATAGATCACATTCACTGCAACACCCTGATCTATACTACTACTTACTTACTTCGTAGAATGCAATCAAGTTAGTTTGACACGACCTGTGCTTCATAAAACCGTGCTGATTTTTGCTGATAACCATGTTCTTCTCAAGGAATTCTTGAATATTATCCTTAATAACCTTTCAAATATTTTACCAGCCACAGAAGTTAAGCTCACAGGTCTATAATTTCCAGGCAAGGATTTTGAACCCTTTTTGAATATAGGAACCACAACTGCCTTCCTCCAATCCTCCGGAACACTTCCTGAAAGAAAAGAATCTTGAAAGATTAAGCAGTAATATGTAGAGTAACATATGTGTGTTTTACCTCTGTTTTAAACCATCTAGTTTTTGCTGTCTTAGATTTGTTTAAGTATAACTTTTTTTTAGCATTTTAGGTAATAATCCAGTGTTGAAATAACGATATTGTAATGTATGCAAATATATTTTTAACTGTGTCCAATGAGAGAGACGAAATTACGGACTTTTTTGGGAAAACACGCCCCCAAATAGTATTTAACTAAACATTCGGAATGTGAAAAAAGGTTTATTCACGCACAACCTATCCAGGCATTTTAAAGAAGTTCATGATGGAAATCCAGCAGATTTAAGTTTTATGGCAATTGAGAAGGTAGAGACTCATTGGAGAGGAGGTGATTTGGAAAAGAATTTAGATCAAAAAGAAGCAAAATTGATTTTTACTCTCAACACCCTAGTACCCAATGGTCTTAATGTTGATTTTGAGTTAAATGCTTTTTTATAAAAAAAATTAAAAACTTTTTATAAGATTGTATACACTGATTCTTCATCCTTTTTATTATTAATCATATACATTTTATTGATTTGTATTTTTTTCTTATACTTTAGACTATCTTCTATTCTCCATTTTATTCTTCATTCTGTTTTGATTGAGCAGTTACCCCCCTTTATTGTAACATATTCTGATTTTGTATTCTTCTATTTTCATTTAATTAGGATTACTGTAACTATTTCTTCTTTATCTTCTGGTCACTATGCTGCCTTTTTATTTTGAGAATACACCTTATAGAGCGTTTTGCATTTTTTACAACATTTTTTATAGCATCTAACTATATTATTGCATAAACTGCTTTTATTTTATCTTACTTTATTTTATGAACTTTAGTTCCAGAATACCATTTAAATGAGTGGTTAATGTTTGTTTTATCTCTCTTTTATATGGATGTATTATAAGGATAATTTACTGCAAATGATGCTTCTTTTATACTCCCATTTTCTTTGCTTAGAGTATAACATTTTTTGCTAAGCACATCTTTTCAGTTAAAGGACCACTCTAGGCACCCAGACCACTTCAGCTTAATGAAGTGGTCTGGGTGCCAGGTCCAGCTAGCGTTAACCCATTTTTTTTTATAAAATAGCAGTTTCAGAGAAACTGCTATGTTTATTAATGGGTTAAGCCTTCCCCCAAATCCTCTAGTGGCTGTCTCTTTGACAGCCGCTAGAGGCGCTTGCGTGATTCTTACTGTGAAAATCAGTGAGAGCACGCAAGCGTCCATAGGAAAGCATTGTAAATGCTTTCGTATGCGACCGGCTGAATGTGCGCGCAGCTCTTGCCGTGCGTGCGCATTCAGCCGACGGGGCGGAACGGAGGAGGATCGGAGGCAGAGATCTCCCCGCCCAGCGCTGGAAAAAGGTACGTTTTACCCCTTTTCCCCTTTCCAGAGCCGGGCGGGAGGGGGACCCTGAGGGCACTATAGTATAAAAATGATATACTAAACGAGTATGTTTTCCTGGCACTAGAGTGGTCCTTTAAGTATACTTGTTGCTTATTTTAGCATTATTTCATTGTGATTTTGATGTTCTCACAAAGGAGGTCATCATTTCAAATTAGATCCTCCTAAATTCGTATTTAAGCAAACTAGCTAGGCTATAATTTTATACAGTTTTATGTATTTTCGATATCTGCTTCATCTAGATATGTAAAATGGTCTTCAAATTATTATCTTAATATGAATGTCATAAACTAAATGGTTTATTTTTTGCTAAGTACATCTTTTCAGTTAAAGTATACTTGTTGCTTATGTAACGGAGCTCCGTGTACTCCGACCGAGTACCCTCCGTTGATGGATGCTCCTAGCGCTTACAGAGGACTACAAGCACCGCACTGGACACCACAACCACCGCAGACTCCACAACCGCCGTAGCTTAACTGGAGCCGCGCCGTCTTCCTTCCACCCTGGATCGGCTTCTGTCCTCCAGGACCGTGTGGGGAAGACCTCTCCTCCAGGAGTGCGTATCCGGAACAAGCTCTTAAAAGAGCTAAGTGATTAAGCTCAGGGTAATATGCAGAGCATAGCAATCCCCAGTGTGATACAGCAATTCCCTCCAATAACGAGACAAGGTTACGTTTTGAAGGGTCAAGAAGAACTCTGAGGTCTGGAACACCCAGCCTGCTTTTTATTCCGGTTGTGCACATACAGGACACACCCAGGGAGAGGCATAAAACAACCAATCAAGTAACAGTACAACCCACACATCCCCTCCCCTCAGATAAGCAATTAACATAATTATTACATACAGTAAAAATACAGTTTCCACACATACTCTGTAACTTTAAAACCATACATCACATTCACATAAAAATACATATCCACAATCAATCCATTCAAGGGAACAACATATTAAAAATGGCATGAATCAGACCAGGGGTTCAAAAGTTAGTAAAGTATCTTTTAAAACCCCTGTCAGCATGGCTTTTCAGTTTAGACCTGTTTTACAGAGTCTTCTCTCCTGGAGACAAGGTAGAAGTAATCCAATTACCTCCCAGGACAGAGACAGACTCTATTGAGCACATGGGGACACAAAGACAGTAAAACACTTTAAAATACAGAAGGTCACCTTTTACACATAACACACAGACATTTCACATATCCCCAGATAGCTGGGATCTGAGCGCACAAAACTACCGAATAGCGCGCAGATCCTATTCACACAGTACAATTGCCATGGAGCTAAAGTCTTTCCCATAGTCTTTCATTATATGAATATGCTCCATGGCGTAGCTATCTGGGGTAACACATTCCCATAAAGTCTGGACCATAGTCCAAAGGCAAGAGGCGGGCAATCAGCCCCCTCCAAGGACACGTGGCGAGGTCGGTTTCGCCACACCCAAATGTAAGTTTTACAGGGCAATACAGTCCAGGGCCATAGTCGCAGGGGAGGAGGCAGGCAAGCAGGCCTCTCCAGGACAAAGTGGCGAAGGGCACTTCGTCACACATCTCCCCTTTGGGGGGAAGACTAACCAGGCACCTGACCTTCTGTCGGTCAGTGCCTCCGTTAGTCGATCCATCAACCCACAATAAATAGATGCCAGAGTAGCCCACCCACAACACACAAGTACAAGGGTGACCCATCCACAAGAAACAGTTACTGCACCTGGGTATATTGCTGGGGTGATGGGGCAACATGCTGTGGGGACTTGAGGGAGGGCAGAGGCTGACTGCACTCTGCCCAGCTGCCAGCTCTTCTGCTGGGGTGCTGAGACCATAGTCCGGCTCAGTAGCCAAGGGAACATGGAAGTCAGTAGGGGTTAACATCGCCTCTGTTAACCCTGAGACCACATTAGGAGTTAGCTGGGGAGGGGAATTGGTACTTACCCCCTCCTCCTGTTGTCCCGGTGAGGGTAGTTGGGGATCTGGGTAGGCTGTCCAGCATCCCGGTAGGTCAGGCACAGAGACCACGGTCCCATCTGCGCCGTCTGGGAGATTGGTGTCTCCCCTTGTAATGGTAAGCTGCCGCTGGGGAGAGAGGGTGCTGCGCTCCTCTACCTGAAACACAGGCTGCCGCTGGGGAGGAAGGACAACACCTTCAGCTCTCTGGGGTACACACTGCCGCTGGGGAGGAAGGACGACACCTTCAGCTCCCTGGGGTTCATACTGCCGGTGGGGGGAAAGGACGACACCTTCGGCCCCCTGGGGTACATACTACCGCTGGGGAGGAAGGACGACAACTTTAGCTCCCTGTAACACACACTGCCGCTGGGGAGGAAGGACGACACCTTCAGCTCCCTGGGGTTCACACTGCCGCTGGGGGGGAAGGACGACACCTTCGCCCCCCTGGGGTACACACTGCCGCTGGGGAGGAAGGACGGCACCTTCAGCTCCCTGTAACACACACTGCTGCTGGGGAGGAAGGACGACACCTTCAGCTCCCTGGGGTTCACACTGCTGCTGGGGGGGAAGGACGACACCTTCGGCCCCTTGGGGTTCACATTGCCGCTGGGGGGGAAGGACGACACCTTCGGCCCCCTGGGGTACACACTGCCGCTGGGGAGGAAGGACGACACTTTCCGCTCCCTGGGATACACACTGCCGCTAGGGGGGAAGGACGACACCTTCGGCCCCCTGGGGTTCACACTGCCGCTGGTGGGGAAGGACGACACCTTCAGCCCCCTGGGGTACACACTGCCGCTGGGGAGGAAGGACGACACCTTCAGCTCCCTGGGGTTCACACTGCCGCTGGGGGGGGAAGGACGGCACCTTCGGCCCCCTGTAACTCTGTTGCTGGGGCGCAGGGACGGAATACTTCGCTATCACTGCCCGATATTCTGCTTCCATCTGCAGATACTCCACCAGTTCTCTCCTCACTTTTGGTACAAGTTCCTCTGTTAGGTAGGGCCCGTAGACAGCCAACCGCCGCTTCAGCATAGCGTCAAACCGTACGTGACTATACCAATATTCCAGTTTTGCTTGGTGTTCCCAGGATGCTGCTCCTCGCACTAGGGAAGCCATCCCACCGCTGCCACCACTGTAACGGAGCTCCGTGTACTCCGACCGAGTACCCTCCATTGATGGATGCTCCTAGCGCTTACAGAGGACTACAAGCACCGCACTGGACACCACAACCACCGCAGACTCCACAACCGCCGTAGCTTAACTGGAGCCGCGCCGTCTTCCTTCCACCCTGGATCGGCTTCTGTCCTCCAGGACCGTGTGGGGAAGACCTCTCCTCCAGGAGTGCGTATCCGGAACAAGCTCTTAAAAGAGCTAAGTGATTAAGCTCAGGGTAATATGCAGAGCATAGCAATCCCCAGTGTGATACAGCAATTCCCTCCAATAACGAGACAAGGCTACGTTTTGAAGGGTCAAGAAGAACTCTGAGGTCTGGAACACCCAGCCTGCTTTTTATTCCGGTTGTGCACATACAGGACACACCCAGGGGGAGGCATAAAACAACCAATCAAGTAACAGTACAACCCACACATCCCCTCCCCTCAGATAAGCAATTAACATAATTATTACATACAGTAAAAATACAGTTTCCACACATACTCTGTAACTTTAAAACCATACATCACATTCACATAAAAATACATATCCACAATCAATCCATTCAGGGGAACAACATATTAAAAAATGGCATGAATCAGAGCAGGGGTTCAAAAGTTAGTAAAGTATCTTTTAAAACCCCTGTCAGCATGGCTTTCCAGTTTAGACCGGTTTTACAGAGTCTTCTCTGTGCTGGAGAAGTAATCCAATTACCTCCCAGGACAGAGACAGACTCCATTGAGCACATGGGGACACAAAGACAGTAAAACACTTTAAAATACAGAAAGTCACCTTTTACACATAACACACAGACATTTCACATATCCCCAGATAGCTGGGATCGGAGCGCACAAAACTACCGAATAGCGCACAGATCCTATTCACACAGTTCAATTGCCATGGAGCTAAAGTATTTCTCATAGTCTTTCATTATATGAATAGGCTCCATGGCATAGCTATCTGGGGTAACACATTCCCATAAAGTCTGGTCCATAGTCCAAAGGCAAGAGGCGGGCAATCAGCCCCCTCCAAGGACACGTGGCGAGGTCGGTTTCGCCACACCCAAATGTAAGTTTTACAGGGCAATACAGTCCAGGGCCATAGTCGCAGGGGAGGAGGCAGGCAAGCAGGCCTCTCCAGGGCAAAGTGGCGAAGGGCACTTCGTCACAGCTTATTTTAGCATTATTCCGTTGTGATTTCGATGTTCTCACAAAGGAGGTCATCATTTCTAATTAGATCCTCCTAAATTCGTATTTAAGCAAACTAGCTAGGCTATAATTTTATACAATTTTATGTATTTTCGATATTTATTTTATCTAGATATGTAAAATGGTCTGCAAATTATTATCTTAATATGAATGTTATAAACTAAATGGTTTATTATTTTTTGCTAAGTTCATCTTTTCAGTTAAAGTATACTTGTTGCTTATTTTAGCATTATTTCGTTGTGATTTCGATGTTCTCACAAAGGAGGTCATTATTTCAAATTAGATCCTCCTAAATTCGTATTTAACCCGTTCGCGCCGTTACGACGTACTATGCCGTCATGGCGTTTATGGGCTTAAACGCCTTCACGACGGCATAACACGTTGCAGCGTTTTAGACCACCCACATGGCTCCGATCCCTCCCAAACGGTTGGGGGACCTGCCTGGCAACTCAGGCAGGTCCCCTGTGGCCAATCCGTGGTGATCTGCAGTTTGTGATCGCAGTGACAGCCAGTCAAATCACTGGCTGACACATTGTCTCTGCCCCTCTCCTCACCTCACTTCGATCTGAGAGTGAGAGGCAGAGAGATCGTAGCTGGAGAGTCATGTGGAGAGAAAATTGTTAAAAAAGAAAGTAAAAGTTAAAAAAAAAAAAAAAAATTAACCCTTCCAGTGCTGGTCACAGCATTTTACACTGTGATCAGCCTGTTTAGGGATTTTAGTACATTTGTACTATTATTCATTTTTTTATTTTAGGGTCAAAAAAATGTTGTACATTTTGTTTTGACCCTTTGTCAGCCGCAGCAACCCAAATCACCCTTAACCCTTTCCCCGCTGCCGTGATCACTGTACTGTACAGTATCGCTACTGTACAGTATTGTACCAGTGATCACTGTGATCAGAGGGCTCTATGATCAGGCTGACTTTTTGGGGGGGTTATTTTTATTAAAAAAACAGAAAATAAAATAAAAATTAACCCTTTCTGTACTGGTCGCAGCAGCCTAAACTGTGATCAGTACATTTATTTTATTTTTTGTGGGTTTTTGAGGGTGGGTAGTAGGGTCTTAGGCAGGTAGGAATTTAGTAATTTCCCCCTTTTTTTTTTTTTATTAATTATTGAGTAGTCCCCCCCCTAGAATGGCACGTCGCTACTCGGCCGAGGAGGCGTACGCTATTCTGGCAGGCAGTGATAGTGACACTCTGCAAGACAGTGACACTATCACTGCCTCTGACATTGAGGCTATGACTGACTCCTCTAGTGATGGTGCCCCACCACCACCAACAAGAGGACGCTCAGCAACCCCAATGCCAGATGGAGACTGGGTGCCCCCAAACCTGATGGCCCCAGATATTTCCCCATTTATGGCGACCCCTGGCATCACGGTTATAGTGGATGCTTGGGAGCCCCTCAAATATTTCGATTTGTTTATGTCAGAGGACGTATTTCAGTTATTGGTTGAGCAAACCAATTTATTTGCCAACCAATATCTCACTGCGAATCCAGGGGTCACATTACAATCGGCGTAATATGTGGCACCCCACAGATTTCGCATAAATGCGCAAATTTTGGGCCCTAACTCTAGTTATGGGCAATGTCAAAAAGCAGAGTATCAGGTCCTACTGGTACAAGCACCCCATCCTGGCGGCCCCTCTTTTCCCTGGGGTTTAACGACAACACACTGTGCCCCCCAAGAAACGACCCATTGTTTGACAGGCTGTACAAAATTCGGCCCCTAATTGAACTCCTGTCAGACAAATTCTCCCAAAATTATGTCCCTGAAGAAAATATTTGTATAGATGAGTCCTTAATGAAATTTAAGGGTAGATTACTTTTTAAACAGTATATCCCTTCTAAACGGACCCGATACGGTGTAAAATTTTCTAAATTGTGTGAATCAAAATCTTGATTTACATGGGTGTTTCGTATTTATCAGGGGAAGGATAGCCATCTTGACCCACCAGGATGCCCTGATTCTGTGGGTACATGTGGCAAGATAGTATGGGACCTAATCCTTCCCTTGTTAAATAAGGGATACAGGCTATGGGTCGAAAACTATTACACAAGCATAGAGTTATTTAAAACTCTATTGTGCTTTGAGACCGTAGCCTGTGGCACAGTGCGTAAGAATCGTAGAGGTTTCCCCCAAACCCTAGCAAGAGGTAGACGCAGTAGAGGCTCCCTTTCAGCGCTCCGCCAGGATGAGTTGCTTGCCCTTCGCTTCACCGATAGGAAATATGTGTACATGTTGTCTACAATGCACGATGAAACTTCAGTGCCAGTGTCTGTGAGAGGTGGAACTGAGCAGCTGGAGAAGCCGAAGTGCATTGTGGATTACAGCAAGTTTATGGGGGGAGTAGACTTGGCTGATCAGTGCATACAGCCCTATCTGGTGAACCGGAAGAGTAGGACCTGGTACAAGAAAATTGCAGTCTACATAACCCTGATTGCAATTTTCAATGGCTATGTGCTTTATAAAAAGGAAGCCATAGGTAGACCATGCCCATTTCTAGAGTTTATGGTCCAAATTTTGTCTCAAATTATATTTGCCCAGACCCCAAATCCTAACCCTCCTTTGGAATCAGAAGATGTCCAACGACTTTTCAGCAAACATTTCCCTTCCCGAATCCCCCCGACATCCTGTAAAAGGTCACCCCAACGAAGATGCCGTGTTTGCTGGAAAAGAGGAGTCCGAAAGGACTCCAGTTATTATTGCCCCTCCTGTCCATCCCTACCCGCCCTCTGCGTAACAGACTGTTTCAAAGTCTACCATACAGAGCTGAACTACTAAATCACTCTGTATGGTACTTTGGCAGTTTGTTTGCTTGATTTCCCTGGATTCCCTGACCTCGGCTTGTCCTGACTATGCTTCGCTGCCTGTACCTAGCTGCCTGTAGTTAGCTGCCTGTACCGACCCATTGGCTTGTTTTACCGACTACTATGATTTCTGGATTCCCCTGACCTTGGCCTGTCCCTGTTTATGCTAGCCATTCTAAAGTGGCTACACCAAACAACTCAAAATACTACATTTGTAGTACTTGAAATGTGCCTTCTCAAAAAAAAGCAAAAAACTAATCACAGGGTTAATGCTACAGTATCTGAGTCAAAGATCTATCTGCCTCTCTCTGCCTTCAGATCAAAGTGTATGTGGGGGTACTGTACTATTCCTGTGATATACTAAAAACCTGGAAACATTGTACATGTAGGTATCGTTATATTCAGAAGACAGTGTTAAATCAAAATACTGAGGTTTTAGTGCACTAACTAATACCAGGATTATGACATTTCTAGTGAAAATGCAATTTATGGGATTAAAAAGACAAAAATAAAAGTAGAAATTGCTACATGGGCCCATCATTTCTGTTAAAATTGCTAGACCAAACATCTGAAGGTCTGCCATTTGTTGTACTCTGGGTTGCCTACTTTTGAAAATGGTATGCCATAACGGTGGAAATGTCATTACCCAGGCTGCCATGCTCTCTAAAAGCCACATAGGCCCAGCAAATCACTTTGTCAAACTTACAAGCTAAAAGGGCATCTAATATATTTCGAACTGTACTTATTGGAAAGAATCTGAAATAATGATACGTGGGGGTACCGTTATATTCAGAAGACAGTGTTAAATCAAAATACTGAGGTTTTAGTGCACTAACTAATACCATGATTATGACATGTCTAGTGAAAATGCAATTTATGTGAATAAAAAGACAAAAATAGGCGGAGCCTGACAGCACAACCGACTAGACGCCATTTTCTGAGCTCTGTGCGCTGATCTATAGAATCCAGCAAATATCTCCACCATCCTGGGGAAACTCGACAAAAGAGTGACATATATTGACACAGCACGCCACCCTGATTCCGCCGATGCCTTTTTTTACATACCCCGGGCAAAAAATCCAGACCCGCGGCACTAAGGCCTACCGCGCCATCCGGCACACTCCAGCAGTCTTCGGAGGCCCACTAGACTGGGACGACCCCAATCCCGACTACCTGAACCTGCTAACGGGCGGCATGGGGAGAAAATCCCAAAGACAAACTGCGCCCGCAGCCAAGCCGCAACACGACATCAGCTACATGCTGCAGCAACCGGCATCAGTAAAAACCCCGTTATTACGGGAGCCCTCACCTGCCCGGGAGCATCCCCCTTCACCAGTAAGGACAACTAGCGGGACCACACAGAAAAGCTCTACCATGACGGACAAAGGTACTCCTAGCCCAGAAAACACAGACTCACCGGCGACCAAACGGGAGCTACAAGAAATGTTAACCGGTCTCCAAAACAACCTCAGAAGGATGTGGGAGGCAGACCTGGAGGCCCTTAAAATAGAGGTACAGTCAGTCCAGGGCCGCACACAAGCCACTGAGCACAATGTGACAGACCTGCAACAAGGCCTTAAAGAGTTGAGCGACAGGGTGCTACACATACAGACTCAGCAAGCAGAACCGAACAGACACCTGCTAATACTCGACGACAAGAGCAGGAGGAAGACCATAAAGCTAAGGGGGATAGCAGAAAACATACCCCTGGAGGAGCTACCGCACTTCATAAGAAGGTTAGTGGCATCACTACTCCCAGCCAAAGAGGCTAAATACTTCTCCTTGGATGGGGCGTACCGAATAGCAAAATCCCCCAAAGGTCCCGCTAACGCGCCGAGAGACATCATCCTTAGGTGCCAAACGATGTCCAACAAATTAGCCCTGTTAGCGGCGATGAAAGGAAAGTCACCATACGGCTTTGAGAACTGTCAAATATCCTTCTTTCAAGATCTCAGCAGAGCCACACTACAGTGGCGCAAAGCCATGCAACCCCTCACACAAGCTTTGCAGAAGGCGAGCCTGACGTACAGATGGGCGACACCGCAAACTATATGGATCACCAAGGGAGGAAAATACTATAAAGCCACAGACCCAGCGGACACTCCTGCGCTCCTAACAGCCCTGGACATACAACCACAGCGGGGCCCAGTCCAAGGTCCACTGGACATGCAGCTCCTCACGGACACTGACTCAGACGCATCCACCACTGAACATAGGAGAACAGGAAGACCAAAAACCTGAATAAATCAGCGTACCCAAATAGCCCAATCAGCAGGGATATTCTTGAGAACTCTATCAGCCTAAAGTTCCTCAATGTTTAATGTTTACCGTTTTAAGGTTCACTCCTTATACCTAATATCAGACATCCAAATATGTACCCTCATAGACACCTAATACAACCGAATAACCCCAAGGGCACATACACAATGCACACACGAAGCTCAGGACACTCCCCCCCCCCCCCCTTACTAACCGACACGCCAGAGAGGGACTGACTGAGAATTAGAGGGACTTACATAGAAGACGACCAATCAATAGCAACTAGCTCACGGACAAGCTCCACCAGAAACCCGACTATCAACTCAATTATGAACCCATATGGAACCTCAATACACACACACCTCACTGGCATATAATCCACTCGACAGCATATATAGCGGGGGGGTCATTCCTACATAGAACCCATATCGATACAACCCGACAGACCACCAAAACCTACAAAAAGTGCAACATACCGCGACGACTGATTATATGCACAATGTTTAACTATGTACCGACTTCAATGTAACATATGCATCAAAAGTCTTAAAAACTGTGTATATTTTTGCCTGCAAACTTGCACCAAAAATAAAGAATTAAAAAAAAAAAAAAGACAAAAATAAAAGTAGAAATTGCTACATGGGCCCATCATTTCTGTTAAAATGGCTAGACAAAACATCTCAAGGTCTGCCACTTGTTGTACTCTGGGTTGCCTACTTTTGAAAATGGTATGCCATAATAGTGGAAATGTTATTACCCAGACTGCCATGCTCTCTCAAAGGCGAAATAGGCCCAGGGAATCACCGTGTCAAATTTCCAACTTTGAAATGGACATCTAATATATTTGTCCCTGTGACTTCCCCAAAAAACATAAAATCCGGTACATGGGGGCAGGGCCGGCCGTAGGGGTGTGCGAGCTGTGCGGCCGCACAGGGCGCAATGGAGCAGGGGACGCCCTGCGGCCGCACAGCTCACACATGGCCGGCCAGAATAAAAAAAATAAAAATAAAAATTGCGGCGGGGGCGGAGCTTACTGTGTGGCGGGGGCGGAGCTTACTGTGCGGCAGGGGCGGAGCTAAAAGCGCCGGAAAACTGCTGCAGGGGAAGCAGGAAGGAGTCCCTGCTTCCCCACCAAACAGTCTCCAGGAGCTGCACTGCCTCCACAATGAACTCCACAGGTAACTGTGTGATTGTCAGTGTGAGTGTGACTGTCTGCCTCTGTATGTGTGTGTGACTGTCTGCCTCTGTCTGTGTGGATGACTGTCTGCCTGTGTGTGTGTGACTGTCTGCCTGTATGTGTGTGTGTGTGACTGTCTGCCTGTCTGTGTGTGTCTGCCTGTGTGTGTCTGTGTGTGTGACTGTCTGCCTGTGTGTGTCTGTGTGCATGACTGCCTGTGTGTGTGTCTGTGTGTGCATGACTGCCTGTGTGTGTGTCTGTGTGTGCATGACTGCCTGTGTGTGTATGTGTGTGTGTGACTGCCTGTGTGTGTGACTGTCTGCCTGTGTGTGTGTGTCTGTGTGTGACTGTCTGCCTGTGTGTATCTGTGTGTGACTGTCTGCCTGTGTGTATCTGTGTGTGTGTGACTGTCTGCCTGTGTGTATCTGTGTGTGTGACTGTCTGCCTGTGTGTGCATGATTGCCTGTGTGTATGTGTGTGTGCATGACTGCCTGTGTGTGTATGTGTGACTGTCTGCCTGTGTGTGTGTGTGTGTGTGTCTGTGTGTGACTGTATGCCTCTTTCTGTGTGTGTGATTGTCTGCCTGTGTGTGTCTGTGTGTGTGACTGTCTGCCTCTGTGTCTGTGTGTGCATGACTGCCTGTGCGTGTGTCTGTGTGTGCATGACTGCCTGTGTGTGTATGACTGTCTGCCTGTATGTGTGTCTGTGTGTGACTGTCTGCCTCTGTCTGTGTGTGTGACTGTCTGCCTGTGTGTATGACTGTCTGCATCTGTGTGTGTGACTGTCTGCCTCTGTCTGTGTGGATGACTGTGTGTGTGTGTGTGTGTGTGTGTGTGTGTGTGACTGTCTGCCTGTGTGTGTGACTGTCTGCCTGTGTGTGTGTGTGTGTGTGACTGCCTGCCTGTGTGTGTGTGTGACTGTCTGCCTGTGTGTATGTATGTGACTGTCTGCCTGTGTGTGTGTGTGTGACTGTCTGCCTGTGTTTGTGTGTGATTGTGTGTGTGTGTGATTGTGTGTGTGTGAGTGTGTGTGTGTGTGATTGTCTGCCTGTGTGTGTGTGTGTGTGTGTGTGTGTGTGTGTGTGTGTGATTGTGCCTGTGTGTGTGTGTGTGATTGTGTCTGTGTGTGACTGTCTGCCTGTGTGTGTCTGTGTGTGCATGCCTGCCTATGTGTGTCTGTGTGTGTATGACTGTCTGCTTGTGTGTGTCTGTGTGTGTGACTGTCTGCCTGTGTGTGTGTGTGTGTGTGTGTGACTGTCTGCCTGTGTGTATGTGTGTGACTGTCTGCCTGTGTGTATGTGTGTGTCTGTATGCCTGTGTGTGTCTGTATGCCTGTGTGTGTGACTGTCTGCCTGTGTGTGTGTGTCTGTGTGTGCATGACTGCCTGTGTGTGTGTATGACTGTCTGCTTGTGTGTGTGCATGCGTGCGTGACTGCCTACCTGTGTGTGTGACTGTCTGCCTCTGTGTGTGTGACTGTCTGCCTCTGTGTGTGTGGATGTCTTCCTGTGTGTGTATGGCCGTCTGACTCTGTGTGTGTGTGTGTGTATCACATACAACCAATACACGCATATCACACACTGTTAATACACCCATTACAAATATCACACACAGTCAACACATAGCATACATATCACACACAGTCATCACACCTACTATCACATACACAGACAACATAAACATTACATCATACATGGATGACGGGGGGGGGGGGAGGATGGGGGCCCTGTGAAGATTCTTCGCACAGGGCGTCTAAAGGCCTAAGGCCGGCCCTTCATGGGGGTACCGTTATATTCAGGAGACAATGTTAAAAAAAATTTGTGAGGCTTTGTTGCAATAACTCCAGGAATAAGAAATGTCCTGTGAAAAGTGAGTTCATGTGTGGAAAAAAGCACAAATAAAACTATTACCGCTATGTGGGGCCTTCATTTCTGATAAAGTGGTTAGATCAAACATCTTAAAATGCACCATTTGAAATACTCTGGGTTGCCTACTTTGGGAAATGGTATGCAATAATAGTGGAAATGTTATTACCCAGGCTGCCATGCTCTCTCAAAGGCGAAATAGGCCCAGGAAATCACCTTGTCAAATTTCCAACTTTGAAATGAACATCTAATATATTTGTCCCTGTGACTTCCCCCAAAAAACAGAAAATCCGGTACATGGGGGTACCGTTATATTCAGGAGACAATGTTAAAAAAAATTTGTGAAGCTTTGTTGCAATAACTCATACCAGGAATAAGAAATGTCCTGTGAAAAGTGAGTTCATGTGTGGAAAAAAGCACAAATAAAACTATTACCGCTATGTGGGGCCTTCATTTCTGATAAATTGGTTAGATCAAACATCATAAAATGCACCATTTGAAATACTCTGGGTTGTCTACTTTTGAAAATGGTATGCCATAATAGGGGATTTGTTATTACCCAGGCTGCCATGCTCTCTCAAAGGCGAAATAGGCCCAGGAAATCACCTTGTCAAATTTCCAACTTTGAAATGGACATCTAATATATTTTTCCCTGTGACTTCCCCGAAAAAACAGAAAATCCGGTACATGGGGGTACTGTTATATTCAGGAGACAATGTTAAAAAACATTGTGAGGCTTTGTTGCAATAACTCATACCAGGAATCAGAAATGTTCTGTGAAAAGTGAGTTCATGTGTGGAAAAAAGCACAAATAAAACTATTACCGCTATGTGGGGCCTTCATTTCTGATAAAGTGGTTAGATCAAACATCTTAAAATGCACCATTTGTAATACTCTGGGTTGCCTACTTTTGAAAATGGTATGCCATAATAGTGGAAATGTTATTACCCAGGCTGCCATGCTCTCTCAAAGGCAAGTTAGGCCCAGAAAATCGCTTTGCCAATTTTCAATGTGTAAAACCAAAAATGGACAAGCGTATATTTGACCCTGTAACTTTCCAAAACCCCATAAAACCTATATATGGGGGGTACCATGGCGCTCGTGAGACATCACTGAACAGAACTAGGAGTGTTTCAGGGCAGTAAACTATATACTGACAATAATATTCTCAGTAAAAGTACAGTTTTTATGTGAAAAACGCAAAAAAAAAAAAACACGGAACACTAAATTTGGCTAGCACTTGTGCCCAAATGGCTACTACAAAAGACTGGCCATACCCAATTTTGAATACCCTGGGATGTCTACTTTTTCAAATGGGATGCCATTAAGGGGTAATTTTCATTTCTTGGCTGCAATACGGTCTCAAAGGCAGCCTAGACACAGCAAACTAATCTGAAAAATTCCATTGTGAAAAAGCATAAATGGATAAGCCTTATATATGATCCTGTAACTTTTGAAAACCCCATAAAACCTATACATAGGGGGTAACGTGCCGCTCGTGAGACATCACTGAACAGAACTAGGAGTGTTTCAGGGCAGTAAACTATATACTGACAATAATATTCTCAGTAAAAGTACAGTTTTTATGTGAAAAATGCAAAAAAAAAAACACGGAACACTAACTTTGGCTAGCATTTGTGCCCAAATGGCTACTACAAATGACTGGCCATACCCAATTTTGAATACCCTGGGATGTCTTCTTTTTCAAATGGTATGCCATTAAGGGGTAATTTTCATTTCTTGGCTGCCATACGGTCTCAAAGGCAGCCTAGACACAGCAAACTAATCTGACAAATTTAATTGTGAAAATGCATAAATGGATAAGCCGTATACATGACCCTGTAACGTTCAAAAAACGCATAAAACCTATACATAGGGGGTACCGTGCCGCTCGTGAGACATCACTGAACAGAACTAGGAGTGTTTCAGGGCAGTAAACTATATACTGACAAAAATATTCTCAGTAAAAGTACAGTTTTTATGTGAAAAACGCAAAAAAAAACACGGAACACTAACTTTGGCTAGCATTTGTGCCCAAATGGCTACTACAAAAGACTGGCCATACACAATTTTGAATACCATGGGATGTCTACTTTTTCAAATGGTATGCCATTAAGGGGTCATTTTAATTTCTTGGCTGCCATATGGTCTCAAAGGCAGCCTAGAGACAGCAAACTAATCTGACAAATTCCATTGTGAAAAAGCATAAATGGATAAGCCGTATATATGACCCTGTAACTTTTGAAAACCCCATAAAACCTATACATGGGGGGTACCGTGGCGTTTGTGAGCCATCACTGAATAGAACTGGGAGTGTTTCAGGGCAGTATACTATATACTGATGTTAATATTATCAGTAAAAGTACAGTTTTTATGTGAAAAACGCAAAAAAAAAAAAACACGGAACACTAACTTTGGCTAGCATTTGTGCCCAAGTGGCTACTACAAAAGACTGGCCATACCCCATTTTGAATACCTTGGGATGTCTACTTTTTCAAATGGTATGCCATTAAGGGGTAATTTTCATTTCTTGGCTGCCATACGGTCTCAAAGGCAGCCTAGACACAGTAAACTAATCTGACAAATTCCATTGTGAAAAAACATAAATGGATAAGCCGTATATTTGACCCTGTAACTTAAAAAAAACCCATAAAACCTATACATGGGGGGTACCGTGGCGCTCGTGTGACATCACTGAACAGAACTGGAAGTGTTTCAGGGCAGTAAACTATATACTGATGTTAATATTATCAGTAAAAGTACAGGTTTTATGTGAAAAACGCAAAAAAAAAAACACGGAACACTAACTTTGGCTAGCATTTGTGCCCAAGTGGCTACTACAAAAGACTGGGCATACCCCATTTTGAATACCCTGGGATGTCTACCTTTTCAAATGGTATGCCATGATGGGGTAACTTACATTTCTTGGCTGCCATACGGTCTCAAAGGCAACCTAGGCCCAGCAAACCAATCTGTTAAATTTCTATGTAAAAAATAAATAAATAGACAAGACGTATATCTGACACTGTAACTTTCCAAAACACCATAAAACCTATACATGGGGGTTACTGTTTTACTCATGAGACATTTCTGAATACAAATATGTATGTTTTATTGCAGTAAAACCAAACAGTATTGTGACATTAACAGTTAAATTGACATGCAGAAATTGAAAAATATCAACATTTCTTAATTTTTCAAACTTTTTTAGATTTTATTCATATAAAATGGAGTTCTATATATGAATGTTTGATATGGAATGAAAGCCCGGTTTCCCCTGAACAAACCGATATATATAATAAGTGTGGGTGCACTTAGTATGAAAGAGGTAAATCAGGGCCGCCATCAGGGCATGACAACCATAACAGTTGTCATGGGCCCGGCGGTCCTGGGGGGCCCCGAGACCCACATACTGCTGCAGTAAGTAATGGCTGAGCTGGGGAGTTAAACAATCTCCCCAGCCAGCCTGCACTCAGCAAGGGGCCCGCATAGCCGTCCGCGGGCCCCTGCTGCTACTAATCATCTCCTCCGTGCAGGGCACACTGAGGGATAGCTATAGGGCCCTCCCAAAGACCCCACTAGGCTGCCCCTCAGTGTGCCTGTCTCCAAACACAGCCTCACTGAGCTGCCTGTAACTGCTCAGGGCAGCTCCCTGCGGCTGGTTCTGCAGGAAGTGACATCACCAGTCACAGTGCAGAGTGAGCTGTGCGGAGCTGCCCTGAGCAGACTTACAGGCAGCGTGTCAGCATTGTGAGGTTCCTTCAGAAGAGGACCACCAGAGAGGTAAGGTTTGGGAGCGTTTTGGGAGCCCCTACCCCTCCTTGCTCTCACTGCATCCCCTACCCCCCCTGCTCTCACTGCATCCCCTACCCCCCCTGCTCTCACTGCATCCCCTACCCCCCCTGCTCCCACTGCACCCCTATCCCCCCTACCCCCCTGCTCCCACTGCATCTCCTACCCCCCTGCTCCCACTGCATCCCCTACCCCCTGCTCCCACTGCATCCCCTATCCCCCCTACCCCCCTGCATCCCCTACCCCCTGCTCCCACTGCATCCCCTACCCCCCTGCTCCCACTGCATCCCCTACCCCCATGCTCCCACTGCATCCCCTACCCCCATGCTCCCACTGCATCCCCTACCCCCTGCTCCCACTGCATCCCCTACCCCCCTGCTCCCACTGCATCCCCTACCCCCATGCTCCCACTGCATCCCCTACCTCCATGCTCCCACTGCATCCCCTGCTCCCACTGCATCCCCTACCCCCTGCTCCCACGGCATCCCCTACCCCCTGCTCCCACTGCATCCCCTACCCCCTGCTCCCCCTACCCCCTGCTCCCACTGCAGCTCCTGACCCCTGCTCCCACTGCAGCTCCTGCCCCCTGCACTGTTCACTAACACACTCTGCACTACATTCACTAAACACACTCTGCACTACACATACACTACATACACTACATTCACTAAACACACTCTGCACTCACTACAAACACTACATTTACTAAACACACTCTGCACTACACACACACACTACATTCACTAACCACACTTTGCGCTACAGACACACACTACATTCACTATACACATTTTGCACTACACACACACTACATTCACTGAGCACACTCTGCACTACATTCACTATACACTCTCTGCACTCACTACAAACACTACATTCACTAAACACACTCTGCACTACACACATACTACATTCACTAAACATACTTTGTACTACACACACACTACATTCACTAAACACACTTTCACTATACACACATTTCACTCACTACAAACACACTACATTCACTACAAACACACTACATTCACTACAAACACACTACATCCACTACAAAAACACACACTCTGCATTCACTATACACACACCTGCATTCACTACACACACACTCTGCATCTAATGCATGCATACAAACATTACATACATTACACAAAATGTACAATCTGCATCCACTATATACACTGCATCCATGACACACATACTGCATCCACTATACACACTGTATCCATGACACACATACCGCATCCACTATACACACTGCATCCATGACACACATACCGCATCCACTATACACACTGCATCCATGACACACATACCGCATCCACTATACACACACACACTTGTGGGCGGACTCGGGGCTGGCCCCGGGGGCCCAGATCTTAAGCTGTGTCAGGGGCCCTAAAATTTCTGATGGAAGCCCTGAGGTAAATTATAGTTGAACAGACATAGAGCCAAATTCTGTGGTTTGTTTACGTTTTGTTTTGATCACAACTTGTACATTTGTCTCCGTCCTTAAGGGGCTAAGCAAACTAGCTAGGCTATCTTTTATCCAATTTTATGTATTTTCGATATCTGTTTCATTTTGATATGTAAAATGGTCTGCAAATTATTATCCTAATATGAATGTCATAAACTAAATGGTTTATTTTTTACCATCAAAAAGTTATTAAATACTTCTTCCATTTTAGGAGAAGTGTGGATAACTATTTTAATTGATTAATACCTATCAATTTGCCGATATAGAAGGTCTGTAAATAAGCTGCACCTTCTTGTATTTCTGGCACACAGTCAAAATCATATTTTTAGAGATCACATTTTTACATATTTTTAGAGATCATATTTTTAGAGATCATATTTTTAGAGATCATATTTTTAGAGATCATATTTTTAGAGTTCACATCCTATATGCTTTTTGGTTTGATTTCCAGGCTTGACATTTAATTAGTATTTTGCCGATATGTATAGATGTGCTACATTGCAACACTGTATCTATCTGTGGTCTAGACACAACGATATAATTATAAGTACAGCATTTGTTTGACATATGTTTAAATATTTTATTATATTACTTTATTTTCTTGTAACTTATTTTCAGTTTTATTCTTATTTTTATTTTTATTTTTATGTATGACGTGCAATCAATTTCCAATTACTGACTTGTAGGTTATCAGGTATATATACTGACACTAAGTAGGACACGGATATGCTTCTGATGAAATAGGGCAATACCCTTTGAAACGCGTAAGGCTACAATCCATACGAACGAGTACTGAGAACTAAGGACTGTTTGGGGAAAGCACCATTCTGCTATCCATTCCCTTTTCCTGACATCATCCTGGTGGCTCACCTATCGATGTGAGGTTGGAGGTGAACTAACCAAGACCGCGGACGCCGTCCTCACCGGCTGCTGCTACATTTACCTGGAAGAAGACTATCACCATCCATAACCATCCAGGAGCATCGGTCAGGTTATATAGCCGTTTTTACTTTCTCCTACTTTGGAACAGTTCTGCAGTACTTTATCCACCTATATTTTTGATGTTTCATTATTTTACGGATTACTATTAATTAAATAAAATAACCTTTTAATCTATATGTTCTACAAGTCATTTTTGGATTCATACGGATTTTATCTGAATTGTTATTACAGCAATAACATAGTAGAACTTGCACATCTATTTTGACTGCTACAGTTGCAATCATATTTTTGGCGGCCAGACCAGATTTTTTTAATGAGAGACTAAATGTCAGGCTGTCAGTTTGCAATACTAACAAGCCCCTAGTTCTATCCCTATTTTTGTCTTGTTTTGGTTTATTTAATTATTTCTTTTTTCTTTTTTGTCTTTCCTTTGTCATTGAAGTATATTAATTCATAAATACCTCTGCTGATTTTGCTATTTATTCTAGCAGATCAAGGGTGGTTTATGATACACACTAATAAACTGGTGTGCAATATTTATCAAATTCTATGTTTGGACTTATATATTATTGACATTTGGACTATTTGCTGCTATACAAAATCAAAGTATCCTACATAGATTATTATTCTGATATCCTGAGTACTCTATGTTTGCATTATTACAGATAAGGTTACAATTTTTGTGATTTATACAATTTAGATTTTGTATACCTTTAAATTGTACAGTTGTATGGTCAGTATATATATTCATCTGCATTCTGTAAGCTCCTGGATAATTGTATTTTCCTATTTGTGATAACCCTTGGGATTTGGTGAAACCCCACTCTTTCCAGTTTTTGAGCTTTCACTTATTTATCTGTCTTGTTCCCTCTTATCTATTTTCTGATAGCCACTCTCTTTGGCTACCAGGATTTACTTATTTTATCAGTATTTAACTAAGACTGTGGTGGATTACTGAACTGATGTGATGAAGCCAAGCACATCGGCGAAAAGCGTCATCACGTTCTGACGTATTACGTCATCACGCTCTGCGGCTGTAAGCCTCGCCCCCCGGAACTGTTGATCGGCATTTTCGGCACTTGGCGTCCTGCATAGCCAGCGCTGGACTAGAGTGAAGCTAATATTCCAACAGGAGAGGAGGGAATTGAGAAGTAAAGGGGACTTTTGCCTGGCAGCTGTTTTAATTGTAAAGCAACAATAAAGTGTTTCAACCTTCACCACAGCTTCAAGCCTGCAAACCTTATACAGAGATGCCATTACAGTTTAGAGCAGACTTTATTGCTCTACCTTTGTGAGTGTTTCAAGTTAACATTCTCTATACATTTATTATTTATGCATATTGCCCTATGAGGTTGTGTCTTCTTTTTCTCTCTATTTTTTTTATTTATATTGTATTGCTGACACAAGTTTGGAGGCTTTCTCCTTATAGTAGGAAAGTTAAGTATACAACATTTGCACTATTTCAACATAAATTAATTTGTGAGTGTTTTTGCACATTTGCACTTTATCATTTTTTTTTGTCTGTATATTGGTAACTTTTTTTGCTATAAATATTGCACCCAATTGCACTTTATTTTGTCTGAATATTGGTCTTAAAGGCACAATGCACTTTGTTTTTATAGTTACATATGATTGGAGCTTTTTCACTATACTAAGTGCTGCTTATTGAATTATTATTTTATTATCACTATTTACTATCTATTTAGCACCATATTTACTTGTGTGGTTTTCTATATGCTATATATACACACACAGCAGCCTGTGTGTTTGTGTTTTATGAATGGATTGCATTTCTTGGAGGTACCAATAAATATAAGCTTAATTTTATCATTGATTTACAATTTATTCCTGTGACTGGTTGTGTAGGCAGGACCCCAGTGCACTGCTTTGCTCAGGGGCCCATAGTGTTGTTAAGATGGCACTGCCTGTGAAGAAGGGACCCAGGATCTTGCACCTCCTGCAGCATCTTCTTATGAGCCGCGTGAGTGTTGCTGCCGACTGCCATGGCATGTAATGCACGTCGGGAGCATCGCCATGGCAACACACACAAGCTGAGGGGCCGGGGCAGAGAGGGACGCACTCACGCTGAGGGGCTGGTGGCTGGGGGTACAAAGACGAAAAAAGGGCTTGGGTGAACAAATATGCACACATAAGGGTTGGGGACACAAAAAGGCACACATAGGGGCTGGGTGGGACAAAGCTGGCAATTTTAGTTTTTTGGGAGGGGTGCAAGTAGCTGGTCTTCTCTAGAGTGCAAAATAGTCTACCACCGGCCTGGCCTTAGTATGAGTGTCTACCACACACCAATTCACTGTTTTATTCAGGACCACTCATGCCTGAGTAAGGGACCTAGCAACTTGGTCTTGAAAGCTTGCTATCAAACTCTCAGTCCAAGTAAATTGTATCATTTTAACTCTATATTTATCAAAAATATCCCTTTGTTTGATCTCACGCCTTTGTGTATGTCTTTACCAGCCACCTTTTGTATGTGTGAGCCCTGTGACGAAAGCACCTTCGTCACTGGGATTTGGAGAGGCCTGCTTGCCAGCCTCTTGCCCCGTGACTATGGCCCTGTGGTGAACAGCTAAAAACCCTGTTCTTGCCTTCTTCCCTTCTGTGGTGCAGTATATGGGGCTTACTGAATGGATTAGGCTTATGGTGTTCGTTTACCGAACAAACTATTGAACAGCCGGACCATCCGGCAAGTTGAGTGTGCAGCCTGTTAACCTCCCAGAAGCTGTGGTTAACCGCAGCTTAATTTACGAACGTCTGACTGGTCATCGTTCGTATAGTCGAACACGTGGTGGTAGCCGTCGAGTTCATGGAACTGAAATCGGACACTCTATGGCACGAACACCACTGGGACTTCCACCTCCATCTATGTTCGGCTAAATATGCATGAACAGAGCACCGTTCGGTAGAAATAATCTACTGAACACACTTCAACACTGACTTTGTGCACGAACATTCACGTTAGACTATTTTAAGTGCACTTTAATAATTGGAAATAGGCCGGCCGCACAGCCTAATTCTCTGCAACTATTTTGGGCATGAAGCCATGCTTGCAGCTGGTCAAAAAGAGACTTCCATGAAACTTTTGAACCCCTGCTCTGATCTGGGTGATTTTTGGATATGTTGTTCACCCAGATCAGGGCTATCAGGGGATATGTTGTATTTTGGGGTACTTATGAGACTTTCTAAAAAATGTGTTTTTTATGCTTGGGGATACTTGCGTTAATACATTATCAACCTTAATTGTATCACAGGCAGAGGGGAGGGATTGTGTGCTGTATGTGGGAGTGTCAGGCACGGTTACATTGATTATATTGGTCTGTACAATTTGTGTCCTGTGCCCCATCAGGTCCAGTGAGTGTTCCTCTGGCCTAAAAAGTTGTATAAAAATCCAACCTCTACCATTAAACTCTCAGATCATTTTGCACCTTCATGAAGTCTTGGCTCATGTTTGGGGGATTGGAGAACTACACTCTAGGGATTGCTATAATCACTATACTCCCCTGAGTATAATCACTAAGCTCTTGTAAGAGCTGTTCCTGCTACGCTCTCGGGACTAAGAGAGGCCTACACACTAGAAGCTGGATCCTGGTCTTGGGTCCAGGTTGGGTGGATGACGGCGAGACCCCAACCAAGCTGCGGCGGTTTGTGGAGTTTACGATGGTATGGTGCTCCAGTGTAGTGCTTATGGTACTCGCCAATTGACTGAGGTACCCGGTCGGGGTGCCAGGCGGGCCGTCACAAGCACCCATTCCTGTAGGGCTGCCTGGGAGCACGAGTTACTACTCCCATCTGCAGGTCAATGCACTTTATGCAAAGTGCATGTGCTCAATGTATCACCATGCCTGTCCAATAAAATCCTCTCAGGAGAACTCAAAATAGGAGTATACCTCCCTTGAGAAGCTCTAAAGATTAATTTTTAAAACATAAGTATTTTAAAAATTAATTTAAAAAAAAGTTTATTATTGCATGTTGAAACTTAATGAAAACATAACTTAATTTAATTAGTTTGACAATTTTTCTGTAATATCTTTTTTTTTTTCTTCACTTATATTATTTATATCCATGTTCATTAATTGTGGAGTTAACCACTGTACATGTTTCATAATTTTAAACATATTCTGGTTTACTTTGAATAAATAAAACTGAAATTAAAATCTGTTTGTTTTCGTTTAACTATATGCCTATACTGTTTTCTTCTCCTGTGCGAAACCACGTCTCTCTCCCACAACCAAACTAACTTTTTAGTCACAGGGGTATAATAATCTAATAGATTAAGTCCAGCCCGTTCAGCAGAATTGGAAGCAGCCCCCACGTGGCAACTGGCTGAGGGAAAATGGAGGCGGCGGCGAAGGAGCTGTGATCTTGTTGCTCTGCTTCCTCACATGCCCTGCTGTGATGCCAGGAGACGGAATATGACATCACTCCGGCCCCGACATCACTAAACACAGGAAGAAGCAGAGCAACCCCACACTGGGGGAAAGGATCCACTCTAGCTCTTACAAAGGTAGGGAGGCTGGCCGGGTGCAGTTAAATTAAAAAACAAATAATTTGTGAGTGTGCGAGAGAATATGTGTGTCATTATTATTATTTATAAAGCGCAAACAAATTCCACAGCACTGTACAATAGGTGTGTGTCATTGAGTTTCAAATTAGTGAGTGTGGGAGTATCAGGCCTCCGCTCACAATGACATGGCTGACCAGGTGCAGCGCCTACAGCAACAATTAGAAAATACACAGCATAAGGTCATGGACCTAGAAGATTGCTCACGGCGCCAAAATCTAAGGATCCGGAGAATACCGGAGGAGGTGAAGCAGCAAGACTTCCACAAGTACCTGATAGGGTACTTTAAAGAATTAGCGCCAGATTTGCCCGCAGATGTGTTACTTTTGGATGGATATCACCGGTACAAAAGCCAACTTTCTTACCACAAGATACCCCCAGGGAAGTGCTCACCCACCTGCATTACTTCCATGTAAAGGATGTATTACACCAAGCCACGAGAGTGGGAAGAGATTTTCCACAAAAATACAGAAACATTTCAACAGCCACGCTGCAAAAACGCAAGGAATTTAAGGAAACTACAGAAGCATTACGCCACAACAACATCCAGTACAGATGGGGATACCCGATTCGCTTCCTGATTAGGAGAAATTGCATGGTGACAACAGTCAACACCCCGGAGGGGTGAACATCATGCACACCTGGAGGGGAGGAGCACAGCCACACAGAACACACTGTCTCCGGAATGGAAAAAAGGCAAAAAATCAACCAGTTTATTGACTCAATGACAGAGTCGCGGACCCTGACACAGCACTAGCCGCAGTTGGGCAGACACCGAGCTGCAACTATAAATTACACGATTCACACAACATATGTTTACCCACACTCCCCCCCTCACCACGCACACACTTATTAAAATGGCATGCCGATATGTCAGGCAGTAGACCCACTCTGCCAGCAGTCCCTGGAGACATGGATGCCGACAGAGAGGGCAGAAATTGCAAAAAAATATAAAAAAGGGGGGGGGGGGGCAACTACGGTCCTAACCTAAATGTGCTCCTAACTCTCTACTTTTATAAACCTCCATATCAAACACCCCTCACAGCACTAGCCGGATGACACACAACCGAGATAGAGCTTTACACTCACGCCAGACGACAGCGAGCATCAGGCCCAGTGTGCTCGTCCTACAACCCAATACACTAACAACCTCACACAGTAACCAAGCTCCCACCCGGCACTATCCAATTGGCGTCTTACCCTTCAGTGGGAAATGTTTACACATGTTATTGAAATTGTATATACTGTAATGTTATATTCAACTGTTACGAATAATGTTTGCTTTACTGTTTTCCTCCCCTTCTACACCTTCATCCCACCCCCCTTCAACAGAAAGGAAATGTCCCCCAGCGTAGACTCCAACAACAGGGAACACGGAACTCCCGAGTGGTCGCAATCAATCAGGGGATATTACAATGGGACCCGCCAGACACCCAGGTACCGTGTAGCACAAGATACGCACATGCCTGCAGCCGACAGCCAGATGGGAGCGTAGCCCCACAGAAACTGGTAGTGATCTTAACGATACACAAGCCAACAGAAAAAATCAGCAACCCTGAGTACAACCCTATGGATCATGAAAATATACAGACATAACGTAAAAGGGCTGAAATCGGTACTGCATGGTCAGTGACCTGCGCAAGGCGTACCCAGATGTGTGCCTGCAAGAAACTCACTTTAAAAAGGCAACCACACTGGCACAAGCACAATACCCCGTACAATACCACATCACCTTGTGGGGATATTTATGGGATAATAATAGTAAACAGTTGAGAATTGCCCACTATTTCAATTCTCAGATCCCAAATATCGTTATTGTGTAAGTGAAATGTATTCCATATAAATAAAATCACAACTTGTTATAAAAATAGATACAATTTATTGTGACAATTTAAATAATAATAATAATAAGTAACATGCGTGATAATAATCAATGAATATTTAGTATAACATAGTATGCAATACAATGGCAATACACATTCCAATGGTTAACACAGTCAATTGTCAAGACAAGATTTATGATGGGCTTCACACAGCACCGCAGCGAAAGGCCATAAAACCCGGCGCTGTGTGCCTTTCACACAGCGCCGCAGCGAAAGGCCATAAAACTTTAGCTAACAGTTAGAATAACCCTTTCAATGCTGGCTAGACCTCCTAGGTAATTAAGACCTATTCTCATGTAATTTTAAATAAAATAACACCTAAACCAGCTCATTAGTCATTTCCTGGAACCATCCAATAAGAGTAATCTACCATGTTCTATAAGCAGAATTTTAACGTGCCTAAACAGATATTTTATCTTATTTTAGAGCAAATCAATACACCTGGATAAAGAACACGATATGCTAACATGTGATTGTAACCACATTAATATATAATTATTATTTTACCACCTGCAGAATGGGATGCTATAACTATATATTCTTTAGTAACTAAGATTTCTAAAGATCGAAATCTGATCGTGATTTATCCAGTCATATATCATGCTATTAGAAATTTTTTATTAATTTAGATTAATTAAATGAAACCAGTATAATTACCAGTTAGGTAGATATTATCATCATATGAGTAGGTAGTCTCAGGAACTTGTTTGGATTTCTCGCCCTGACTTCCAGTTTCTTGCAATCAGTGTCGTTGCTGCTATTATTATGAGAAACGTCAGTGTACGGGTTGGCTTCGGTAGACTATGTGGTATGATGTGCAGTAGGTAAGTTTCTACGGTTCGTGGCACTCGTCTCCCTGTACTGTTAGTGATTATGTCTCCTACACTCACCCAGAATGGCTGAATCAGCGGACACCTCCACCATATATGGATTGTGTCCCCCGGGGCCCTTTGGCACCTCCAGCATCTGTTATCTGACGTGTTGTACATTTTGGACAGTTTATTGGGAGTCAGATGCCACCTGTATAGGAGCTTCCTCGACATCTCAAGATGAGATGCACAGGACGATAAGCCCTTATGTGCTGTAAAGGCCATGCACCATTCTTGTGTTGACAGCTCCCTTTCAAGATCTTTGTGCCATTCCTTCTGGAACCCCCATAGTTGTGTTTGTGGTTCTTCTATGAGTGTGGAGTAGCAAAATGAGAGTTTTTTTTTTGTTGTTGATGCATTTTTATACATTTGCTTTCGAACATTGTCATCTGTGTTATCTCGTCTTTCCCCCTACTCTGATGTATCTCCTCTTTAAGTGTGTGGTGCATCTGTAGATATGAGAATTGTGCTGTGTGTGGGACATGGAATTGCGTCCTCAAGTCCGAGAAGCTCCTGAGAGCACCTCGATGAGTTACCTGGTACATGTGGGTTACATTGTGTGCTGCCCATATCTTAAAATTGAATGAGGGGTTTAGTATGTGTAGAGTTCTCAATGGGGTCGCAGGGGACCACTTGGTTGCTGAGCATACCCTAGGTCTATTCTTGTCCCATATTGAGAGCATTAGTCTGGTGGTAGGTAGTATTTTGGGGGGGGTGTGGACGAAGCTCCTTGGGTGCCCATAAAAAGTATGTGAGGTGTTTCCCTTCCAGTCTGTGGGACTCCAGAGACACCCATTGTGGGGTTTGAGACTGCGAGTGGCACCCAATGATGTTGGCTAAGTGCGTGGCCCTGTGATATTCTCTTATGTTGGGGAATCCCAGTCCCCCGTCGCGTATTGTGCGTGGCAAGAGTCTCCAAGGGAGCCTTGGTTTCTTGTTTTGTCAGCTAAATCTCAACAAGGTTGTCTGTAGGGCCTTGAGGAATTTGGAAGGGACGCTTATTTGTAGTGTACGGAATAAGTATAATATCTTTGGCAATATCACTATTTTGATAGCTGCGCATCGGCCCACCCATGTTATGTATTTCCCTTCCCATGTCTTTAGCGTATTTTCTATTTCAGTGTGTAGTTTTTGGTAGTTAGTTGCAAAGAGAGAGTTATGGGATTTTGTCAATTTAATGCTTAAGAAGGTGAGGTAATCCTGTCTCCATTCATATTTAAACGTCTTGCGTAGGCGTTCCATGGTGTCGCCTTCAATGCCTATTCCCACCGCTTGGGTTTTGTTAACATTGAGTTTATAGTAGGATTGTACGCTGTAATTTTGTAGTTCTTTCTGCAGGTTGGGAAGTGATATAGTTGGTTGGGCAAGAGTTAATAGGACATCGTCCGCAAATAGGTTGATTTTGTATTCTCGGTCACCAATCGGTATGCCATGTATGTTAGGGTTGCGTCTGATCGCTTCTGCCAGTGGCTCTAGGGCGAGAACATAAAGGAGAGGTGACAGGGGGCAGCCCTGGCGTGTACCATTTGAAATGGTGAACTGGACGGATTGGAACCCTGATGTTGATACTGAGGCATTCGGGAAGCTGTATAGGGCCTTAACAGCCATTTGATATTCACGAGGGAAGTCAAATTTCGCTAGAACAGCATCTAGGAAAAGCCAATTCAATCTGTCAAATGCTTTCTCCGCGTCAAAAGAGATTATAAGCCCTTGTATCCGGTCCATGTGTATGGTTTGTAAAATGTCTACTACTTTCCGTGTGTTGTCCGACCCCTGTCTCCCATGTACAAAACCCACTTGGTCGTCTGAAACGATGGTAGGGAGGATGGTCTTAAGGCGGGTGGCCAGTATTTTAGCATACAGCTTGGTATCCGAGTTCAATAGTGATATTGGGCGGAAGTTCTGGCAGTGTGTTGATGGTTTGCCGGGTTTTGGGAGGGTTATCACCCTAGCTGCCAGGAATTCCGAGGGGAAAATTCCTGTACTTTTCGCATGATTAAATGCTGTAGTGAGTTAAAAGGTGTTTAAACTTTGCGTAGTATGCATTCGTATATCCGTCTGGGCCTGGGGCTTTTCCTGTAGGGAGGGAGTCGATGCAGTCTATTATTTTGTTCTCCGTGAATGGGGCTGCTAGAGCTAACTTTTGGGTTTCAGTCAGGGAGGGTAAAGGGATCTCCTGTAGATAAGTCTGTATGCCTTCTGCTGTGAGATTTGGGGAATTTGGGTCATCCTTGAGGTTATAGAGTTGTCCGTAGTATTGTGCGAACTCTCTGCAAATCTCTGCAGGCAGGTGAATTTTCTGTCCTTATTTGTTTACTATGTGAGCTATATGTGTTTGTTGTTGTCACTTAGTTTTTGGGCTAAAAGCTTGCTCGCTTTGTTACCCTATACATATGAGTGTGTTTTCAGTCTTTTTAGCATGAGACCAAACTTATGTAGACGGATCTCATTAAGTTTATGTTGTAGGGCTGATATTTGCTTT
This sequence comes from Pelobates fuscus, assembly GCF_036172605.1. NCBI lineage: Eukaryota > Metazoa > Chordata > Amphibia > Anura > Pelobatidae > Pelobates > Pelobates fuscus. The sequence continues at coordinate 308,590,643 of NC_086321.1, forward strand.
TTACATTCTATTGATGGCTGTGTTTGGTTATCCTTGTGCAGTGACTCCAGCTGCTGTCTGCATTGTGTCAATTCTTTTTCCGACTGCTTCTTAATGTATGAAGCTCTACTTATTAGTGTACCTCTCACCACTGCCTTGTGTGCCAACCAGAGTATGTGGGGGTTTTGGACAGTGGTGTTCGTATTAAAGTAAGGTTTTAGTTCCTTCTCTATATGTGTGCAAAATTGCGTGTCGTTCAGTAGATGCTCATTGAGGTGCCCCGGGTTCCTGTGTTTGTAGTCGTATGTGTTAGTGATCGTCAGTGTTACTGGTGCGTGGTCTGACCAGTTTATTGTTGTGATTTTGCAGTCTATTATTCTGGACATGGTGGATTCGTGCATGAGACATCCGTCTATCCTGGAGTACATGTTATGTACTTTCGAATGGTGTGTGTATGCTCTTTCCCCTGGGTGGAGGGCTCTCCACACGTCACGGAGACCGAACGATGACACTAGTGTCCTAAGGGCTTTGCTTTGTTTTTTTTAGAGAGCTATAATGTGAAGAGGAGGAAGGTCTAGTGGAGTCCCACATTGGGTCAAATATGAGGTTAAAGTCTCCACACAGCAGGAGGGTGCCTGTCCTCATCTTTTCCACTTTGGTGAGAACCCCGTGGAGGAAGTTCCTCTGGTTGGTGTTTGGGGAATAAACATTTACCAGCGTGTAGTCTGAATCGTTTATGGTACATTGCCAAATAATGTAACGTCCCCCGGGGTCTAGTATGTGGCTGTGTGATGTTACCGTGAGGTCTTTACTGAGGAGTATGGAGACCCCCTTAGATTTCTGTGGTGTAGTGGCGTGAAGTTGGTGAGGCTATAAGCGTGAGTTCAGTTGTGGATGTGCGTTTGTCTTGAAGTGGGTTTCCTGCAGGTATACCATATCTGCCTGCGTCTTTTTGAGTTCTCTGTCTAGGACATGTCGTTTGTATGGAATATTTAAACCCTGTGTATTGTGGGAATATTTTTTCATACTGAATGCAGATGGTGGTGAAGCGCGTTAACCTGTCCCTGTGTCTCATGTAGGTCTTGTGGGCTGTTCGTGTGGAGTGCACTCAGCAACTGGCTAGAGAGTGAGTTAGTCCCCTAAGAACGTGTGTGGCTCTTGTGTGGACGTATTCTGGTTATGTGCTTGTGTGAGTTCCACACTGAGTGTGCTCCCTCGACTCTGCCCTGCAGTAAGCATGTATAGGCTTTTACAGCTGTGTTCACAGTTGTGACCATTGAAAAAAAAAAACATTTAACATATATACACAAACATATATTCAACTTGTACATTTATACCCTAATGGTACCTAGTAGTGAAGTCTACCCTGCTAGTTTCTCCCACTAGCTCTAACCTGCGAGGGGGTGATGGGGTCCAGATCCAGCCTGCTGGCCGCTCAAGTACCCATAGCCCCCGTGCCTCTGGCTCTGAGTTGTGACACAATTAAAGAAAGGATTTGCGTGACTAAAGAAACCACTGCTAACTATGAACCGTGGGCGAAAAAACTCTGTATCCCACCGTTTGGCGTCGTATTAGTGACCTTACATATTCAATGCCTTCCGCGGCTATATTGCAAGCATGTCGGATGTTAGCGAATTCGGCAGGGGAGAGGGGGATAAAAGGCGATGTCCATTCTGACGGTTGGGAGGATTCTGGGTTTAATTTGGCCTGGGCCTTATGTTGGCGCAAAAGGGGTCACTTCCCTCTGTCTCTTGCATTACTGCGCCCTAGTCAGAGTGCCCTGCCTAATCTCCCTCGGTTCTGTTATTTGTTTCCCCATGTCTGCTCCCCACATAAAATATAGGTTAACATTAAACACAAAGGAGTATTCTTGCATATTACCCATTCCCGACCAGAGTCCGTGGTGCATATAATTGCACTTTCCAATTGGACCTGTGAATCTTTAATGTCTATGTTGTTCCTTGTCAGGGCTTGGACCCATATAGCTCGAGAGGGTGCTGCTTAACGCCTTCATTTTCCCGTCGATGTCTTAGAGGATTTGGTGTGCTTGACAGTCTGCCATTCCGGCTGGATGTCTGCTGTGACAATGCCCCAGCTGCGTAGCAGGCGGGTGCCCGTCTCTGCTTCCGAGGCTACATGCGTTTTACCATCTTTTGTAATCAGCAGCTTAATCGGAAAGCCCCAGCGGTATGGAATTTTTCTATTCCGTAGCTCTGAGGTTATGGCACGGAAAGCTCTTCGGCGTCGGAGCGTCTCTGCGGAAAGGTCTGCATACACTTGGATGTGTTTGTATTGCTCCGGTAAGTCGTGTGTCGGTCGTTTGGAGCGGAGAAGGGCCTCTTTAACGTGATAATAATGTAGCTTAGTCAGTACATCTCTTGCAGTGGATGCAGGTAAATGTTGGGGCTTTGCTACTCTATGTGCTCTGTCCATAAGAAACATATTGTTTGGTATGTCCGGGGCCATGGCTTGAAACAGTCCCATGAGATATGCCATTAAATCCGTCGCTGGAACATCTTCAGGGACCCCTCTTACCCGTAAGTTTTGGCGCCGTGACCTATCTTCTAAGTCCATATTTTTCAGTTCATGCTTTTCTATACGTTCTTCTAACTCCTCCATTCTTGCAGCTAAGCTGTTGTGAGCTTCGACGTAGTCCACCATTTTGCCTTCCATGTGGGCTGTGCGGTTGCCGAGCTCCATAATGTCACGTCGGAGATCTGCAATAGCGGATTGTACCGTGTTTTGGATCTTGACCGCCATATCATCCAGCATTTTCTGGATCTGCTCCCCCTGTATATGGATAGTGTTTTGAGGGGATTGCGGCCTAGAACGATCTTCGTCCTTTCCACTGCCGTCGCCATCTTGAATCGCCTGCACCGCTGCCTTTAGACCCGCCGGTTTTGCTGCGAAGAAGGAGGGCTTCTCCTTGGCTTCTGCCGTTTTTGCAACATGGTGGGTACTCAAGCTTTGTGGGGTGGTTTTGTGCTGTTCAGCCGCTGTATATTCCGCTTATTTAGCCGTTAGCCGGGGAGCTCTGTCCTTATGCGACCATTCAGCTCGAGTGCAGGCTCCGCCCCCTGTCTTAACTTTTTAAAGGGAAAAATTCTCTGTTCGTCACTAGGTGATAGACCAATAGAAAACTGGAGGTGTGGTTACCTTCCAGATAGCAATTTAGGTATTTGGTCCATAGAGGGCAGTCTCGTCCGACTAAACATTCCTATCCAGGAAACAGTTAACTTTTCCTGATGACGATTTTGACGTTATTTAGCTTATCTTTATGGTTATTATAATTTAAGTTTACTCAGTTCAAAGGGTTTTCTCCAGACATGGTGTCGGCATTTTCTGCTGTAATTTCTAAAATGACAGTTTAAACTTAATTTCAACTTTTACTTTACAATGAGACCTTATACAATTTAGAAAGTAAAATTAATTACTAATCTTCTCTGTCACAAATGTCTGGGTTTAGAATCATTTCTATTCCATTAGCATCTAGACAGAGAATCCATCACCCGTTCTCATTTCTTATCACTTGGTTTGTATATACAAACATTCCTAAGCTCCCAGCTCAGTAGTTAGCGTTACAGAAAGGATAGAAATCTTTGTCTTTTGTTAGCTTGAAAATAACAAAATGGAGTCTGCTCTGTTCAGAGTGATTCTGACAATATACATTTAAATTTCTATCATAGCACAAAATGCTTGCCGATATAAATACCCTGACATAACCCCCCTTTAGTGCATTTCATAGCAAAAATTCATTTAGTCTATGAATAGGCACTATAGAAGTTACAAGACATATTTTGCAATCACATCATTTCTACTGACATAGGCCTTTGCATGGAATGAACATTTTTGTATATTTTCGTACCTGTAAGAGTTTTTAACTTTATACTTAGTACAATCAACCATAATATCATTATTAGCATAGCACACCCATTAACAATCTTAACATGGATGAACCAGTCAACACGAGCAATAAGGTCAGTATCTAGCTCAGAGTATTTAAATGTATCCACAGAAATGTTATATTTTCTGATTGACATTTGGATAGTGTGGTTGGGCTTATGGTCAGCAAGAACTTTAGATTAGGATCTAGAGGGATATCTAGACTCTGGAAGGGATCCACCATCTCAATAGCACTTTCGATGATGTCAGTGTACACTGGGTATAGCATAATGGTCACCGATGGTGATACGAGAGTCGTGGGGTGCCTTGATCAGTGATACAGGTGCTGGTAAGGCAATTACTTTATTAGTCACCTGATCCCTGCAAAAAACACTCATGTTTTTAAGACACGTGCTTACCAACCATTTATCTTTTACTAAGATAGCATTTACTAACGCATTACTGTCGGTTTTTGACACAATTACTTGACATGTTTCAGAGCCATGTTTAAGGTACTCGATTCCACACAAAGCATTGGTAGAATCGTACACAAAAGGTTTTCCATCACATTGGAAATGATTGTCTTTGAATTTTTCAGTCATTCAAAATGGGTATTGAATACCAATCTGGTACCCACGGTTGAAAAGCCAAAACATCTGGGGTTTGGACTTTTACATGGATATTTTCCTTCCATGTACCGACGTTGTAAATAGTTTTCATTTGAAAAATGTTTTTGGGAGTTACATATGGTATGGCCAATAAAAAGCAAATCTCCATACGTTCCGGGTCAATTAAGAGAGGTATAGCGCTCCCCATCTCAAAGGTCAGATTTAATTGCATAGGCTCAATTGTTTCTTCATCCACATTGGCAAGCATCGCATGAACAATATCCTTGGATACAAAATACAGAGGTATGTGTCCCCCTGCCAATTCGATCATTCCAGTTTGCACTTCGTCAAGAAAAGCAAGTGTGTGGAACAATATTGAGTCGTGCAGAAATAGAAGTTCACGCTTAAATAAGTCATGACTTTGGTGCAACTCAGTGGATTTGGCAATTAACTCCGAATGCAATTTTGTTGTAACAACTGTGTCTTCCACAATAGTTAACACGTCTTGGAGAAGTGTTCTTTGCTGTTTTATCACCTGATGAATATCGTTAATGTGTTGCTTTAGCGCATAGATTTCTATATCCAGCTTTTGGACAGTAATAGAGTTGGCTGCAGACATTCCAGTTGCGACAACTGTACCGATAGTGGCACAAACTAATGCAACAATTATAGCGGTGAGGAACCTTTTGGATCGGTTGCTCATCGAAATAGAACTGGATACAAATGGTTTTCGGGCTTGCTCCAAGATGTTTTGCACACGGTCCTGTGCTCTTTGGAGGTGCATCTGGTACCAAGTCTGTAACTCAGGAAGCTGCATCGATGAAATGTTGTACGCCTTCTCGATGGAAATCTTGGGGTCCAAGCTGACGAACACGTCGGGTAGGGATCCTCTTCTCTGTCAAGATGAACCCTGGTGTCTCTTGAATCAGGATGACGGAGGATGGTCCCATCTCTGTGATCGGGTCAGTCTGTAGCTCTTGGCACAGGAGCAGTATGATCCAGAAACACGCCACATCCTTCTTGGACATCTTTCGACAGTCACGGATCAGGAACTCGTTTCAGACTTATCTACTAATGATTCAAGGTTTGTTAAGCATACAAACTTATAACAGTGTGACATCACTTGGCCTAGGACAACACATTATTACGATTCATCAATATATGAATTCTCTCTAATTCTATTTTTATAACTTTATCTCTCCCTACATTTATTACTGACTCCTCAGCAATATGCCTATAGCAGTTAAACAAGCTAGTAACCTGCTTAGAAAATGTAGTTATTGGATGGCAAGGAAATGGTTAATGACATGAACGTACATGAGATCATGGCACATCACAACATTTCACATCATACAATACCACGTGAATCAAGCATTCATCCAGGTTAGTCGTTCACCCTTCTGCATCCGAATCCACACCTATAATCCTTAATTGAGATTTAGGATGACAAGCACGCAACTGGTTAATGTGAACCCACTTTTCAATAAAATCACCATCCTTAGGAATTTTTATTTTGTATGCTACTGGGGAAATTTTTGTCAATGATGACATATGGCCTTTCCAAGAAGGTAAAAATGTATTTTCCTTGACTTGATTTCGCGCAAAGTTATCCAGATAGACTTGATCTGTGATCTCATATTCCTTTTTCGTGGTTTTTAAATCGTAATAGGTCTTAACCCCTGTCGCTGCTTTTTCTAGATTCTTTTGGGCAAAAGCAAACGCATGCTGTAAATGCTTGCGCAAATTTTCGATATACTGATGCGTAGTGGCAGCATTGATCAAGTTATGATCCGAAGTACGATATAGTAAATGCTGTAGTAAAACCATCTTTATTCCTGTCATCAATTCAATTCAAAATGTGACAATTTGGTAGCAGTGCTAGGTGTAGCTCTAATCGCCATTAAAACTAGGGGCAATTTAATGTCCCAGTCTTTACCAGACTCCTTAACATACTTCTTCAGAATATTAACGATAGACTGGTTATTACGCTCAACCCCCCTGCTAGACGCAGCGCGGTATGCAATATGTAGCTTTCGTTTAACACCTAGAATTTTCCACATCTTAGCCATTACTTCGCTGGTAAAGTGACTACCTCTGTCTGACTCAATTCTTTGAGGCAGACCGAACCTGGAAAAGACATGGTTAATCAACAAAGTGGCGCACACGGTACTTGTGTTCTCTTTACAAGGCAAACATTCTATCCACTTTGTGTACATACATGTAACGGTTAACATGTATTTGTTACCTCTTGAAGATCTTGTTACAGGACCTATAAAGTCAATTTGAATATCAGACCAGGGTGATGACACCCCCCTCTTCTGAAGTGGTGCACGATGGGTTGGGCCATGTGGTTGATATTGCTGACAAATCAAGCATCCCTGACAGTATGTCTAAACATCTCTTAACATGTGTGTCCAATATGCATAATCACGCAATATCTCATATGTGATCTTATCACCACGATGTCCAGATGTAGGTGCATCATGTGCGTGTTGGAGCATTAACCCTCGGTATACAGTTGGGACTACCCATTGTTGAATACCATGTTTAGAAGTTCTGACTAGTGATGTCACGAACATAACATTTTCGGTTCGCGAACGCGAATTTCCGCAAATATTCGCGAACGGGCGAACCGGGCGAACCGCCATAGACTTCAATGGGCAGGCGATTTTTAAAACCCACAGGGACTCTATATACAGAGTAACATGGCTTCCCTCTATATACCGTGTAAACATGGCTCCCTCTATATACAGTGTAAACATGGTTCCTCTCTATATACAGAGTAACATGGCTTCCCTCTATATACCGTGTAAACATGGCTCCCTCTATATACAGAGTAACATGGCTCCCCTCTATATACAGTGTAACATGGCTCCCTCTATATACAGAGTAACATGGCTCCCTCTATATACAGAGTAACATGGCTCCCTCTATATAGTGATGTACCGAACTGTTCGCTGGCGAATAGTTCCCGGCGAACATAGCGTGTTCGCGTTCACCGCCGCGGGCGAACACATGCGCGGTTCGATCCGCCCCCTATTCGTCATCATTGAGCAAACTTTGACCCTGTGCCTCACGGTCAGCAGACACATTCCAGCAAATCAGCAGCAGACCCTCCCTTCCACACCCTCCCACCTCCCTCCCAGCATCCATTTTCGATTCATTCTGAAGCTGCATGCTTAGTGAGAGGAGGGAAAGTGTAGCTGCTGCTGCTGATTAGATAGGGAAATTGATAGCTAGGCTAGGGTATTCAATGTCCACTACAATCCCGAAGGACTCATCTGATCTCTGCTGCTTTTTAGGGCTAGAACATCAGTCTTTTTTTCTGTGTAATGTAATTGCAGTTGCCTGCCTGCCAGCTTCTGTGTCAGGCTCAGTGGATACTGTGCCCATTTTCCCAGTGCCACCACTCATATCTGGTGTGACTATAGCGTGCCTTTAAAAACAAAAAAAGTGTTTCACTGTAAGCTAATAGCAGTTAGTTGTCTGCAAGCGTCTGGGTGTCAGGCCTTCAGCGTGTGCTCTGCCAACCTCAGCAAGTGTAATTTGCCACTCATATCTGGTGTCTCTATAGCATGCATTTAAAACCAAAAAACTTTTTTCACTGTTATAGATTGAATAGCAGTTACTTGTCTTCAAGCGGGTGTGTCAGGCCTACAGCCTGTGCTCTGCAGACCTGTGCCAGTGCACATTGCCACTCATATCTGGTGTCTCTGTAACGTGCTTTTACAAAGAAAAAAAGGTTTCCAGTGTAAGCTAATAGCAGTCAGTGTCCTTAAAGCGGGTGTGTCAGGCCTACAGCCTGTGCTCTGCAGAACTGTGCCAGTGCACATTGCCAGTTGCCACTCATATCTGGTGTCTCTGTAGCGTGCATTTAAAACCAAAAAACTTTTCTCACTGTTATAGATTGAAGAGCAGTTAGTTGTCTGCCAGCTTCTGTGTCAGGCTCAGTGGATACTGTGCCCATTTGCCCAGTCAGTGCCACCACTCATATCTGGTGTGACTATAGCGTGCCTTTGAAAACAAAAAAAAGGGTTTCACTGTAAGCTAATAGCAGTTAGTTGTCTGCAAGCGTCTGGGTGTCAGGCCTTCAGCGTGTGCTCTGCCAACCTCAGCAAGTGTAATTTGCCACTCATATCTGGTGTCTCTATAGCGTGCATTTAAAACCAAAAAACTTTTTTCACTGTTATAGATTGAATAGCAGTTACTTGTCTTCAAGCGGGTGTGTCAGGCCTACAGCCTGTGCTCTGCAGACCTGTGCCAGTGCACATTGCCACTCATATCTGGTGTCTCTGTAGCATGCTTTTACTAAGAAAAAAAGGTTTCCAGTGTAAGATAATAGCAGTCAGTGTCCTTAAAGCGGGTGTGTCAGGCCTACAGCGTGTGCTCTGCAGAACTGTGCCAGTGCACGTTGCCACTCATATCTGGTGTCTCTGTAGCGTGCATTTAAAACCCAAAAACTTTTTTCACTGTTATAGATTGAATAGCAGTGCCAGTTACTTGTCTTCAAGCGGGTGTGTCAGGCCTACAGCCTGTGCTCTGCAGACCTTTGCCAGTGCACATTGCCACTCATATCTGGTGTCTCTATAGCGTGCTTTTACAAAGAAAAAAAGGTTTCCTGTGTAAGCTAATAGCAGTCAGTGTCCTAAAAGCGGGTGTGTCAGGCCTACAGCCTGTGCTCTGCAGAACTGTGCCAGGGCACATTGCCACTCATATCTGGTGTCTCTGTAGCGTGCTTTTACTAAGAAAAAAAGGTTTCCAGTGTAAGCTAATAGCAGTCAGTGTCCTAAAAGCGGATGTGTCAGGCCTACAGCCTGTGCTCTGCAGAACTGTGCCAGTGCACATTGCCAGTTGCCACTCATATCTGGTGTCTCTGTAGCATGCATTTAAAACCAAAAAACTTTTTGCACTGTTATAGATTGAATAGCAGTTACTTGTCTTCAAGCGGGTGTGTCAGGCCTACAGCCTGTGCTCTGCAGACCTTTGCCAGTGCACATTGCCACTCATATCTGGTGTCTCTATAGCGTGCTTTTACAAAGAAAAAAAGTTTTCCAGTGTAAGCTAATAGCAGTCAGTGTCCTAAAAGCGGGTGTGTCAGGCCTACAGCCTGTGCTCTGCAGAACTGTGCCAGGGCACATTGCCACTCATATCTGGTGTCTCTGTAGCGTGCTTTTACTAAGAAAAAAAGGTTTCCAGTGTAAGCTAATAGCAGTCAGTGTCCTAAAAGCGGGTGTGTCAGGCCTACAGCCTGTGCTCTGCAGAACTGTGCCAGTGCACATTGCCAGTTGCCACTCATATCTGGTGTCTCTGTAGCATGCATTTAAAACCAAAAAACTTTTTGCACTGTTATAGATTGAATAGCAGTTACTTGTCTTCAAGCGGGTGTGTCAGGCCTACAGCCTGTGCTCTGCAGACCTGTGCCAGTGCACATTGCCACTCATATCTGGTGTCTCTGTAGCGTGCTTTTACAAAGAAAAAAAGGTTTCCAGTGTAAGCTAATAGCAGTCAGTGTCCTTAAAGCGGGTTTTTATTAGGCCTTCAGCCTGTGCTCTGCAGACCTGTGCCAGTGCACATTGCCAATCATATCTGGTGTCTCTGTAGCGTGCTTTAACAAAGAAAAAAAGGTTTTCCAGTGTAAGCAGTCAGTGTCCTTAAAGCGGGTTTTTATTAGGCCTACAGCCTGTGCTCTGCAGACCTGTGCCTGTGCTCTGCATATCTGGTGTCTCTGTAGCGTGCTTTTAGTAAGAAAAAAAGGTTTCCAGTGTAAGCTAATAGTAGTCAGTGTCCTTAAAGCGGGTGTGTCAGGCCTACAGCCTGTGCTCTGAAGAACTGTGCCAGTGCACATAGCCAGTTGCCACTCATATCTGGTGTCTCTGTAGCGTGCATTTAAAACCCAAAAACTTTTCTCACTGTTATAGATTGAATAGCAGTTAGTTGTCTGCCAGCTTCTGTGTCAGGCTCAGTGGATACTGTGCCCATTTGCCCAGTCAGTGCCACCACTCATATCTGGTGTGACTATAGCGTGCCTTTAAAAACAAAAAAAGGGTTTCACTGTAAGCTAATAGCAGATAGTTGTCTGCAAGCGTCTGGGTGTCAGGCCTTCAGCGTGTGCTCTGCCAACCTCAGCAAGTGTAATTTGCCACTCATATCTGGTGTCTCTATAGCGTGCATTTAAAAACCAAAAAACTTTTTTCACTGTTATAGATTGAATAGCAGTTACTTGTCTTCAAGCGGGTGTGTCAGGCCTACAGCCTGTGCTCTGCAGACCTGTGCCAGTGCACATTGCCACTCATATCTGGTGTCTCTGTAGCGTGCTTTTACTAAGAAAAAAAGGTTTCCAGTGTAAGCTAATAGCAGTCAGTGTCCTTAAAGCGGGTGTGTCAGGCCTACAGCGTGTGCTCTGCAAAACTGTGCCAGTGCACATTGCCACTCATATCTGGTGTCTCTGTAGCGTGCATTTAAAACCAAAAAACCCTTTTCACTGTTATAGATTGAATAGCAGTTACTTGTTTTCAAGTGGGTGTGTCAGGCCTACAGCCTGTGCTCTGCAGACCTGTGCCAGTGCACATTGCCACTCATAACTGGTGTCTCTGTAGCGTGCTTTTACAAAGAAAAAAAGGTTTCCAGTGTAAGCTAATAGCAGTCAGTGTCCTTAAAGCGGGTGTGTCAGGCCTACAGCGTGTGCTCTGCAGAACTGTGCCAGTGCACATTGCCACTCATATCTGGTGTCTCTGTAGCGTGCTTTTACAAAGAAAAAAAGGTTTCCAGTGTAAGCTAATAGCAGTCAGTGTCCTTAAAGCGGGTTTTTATTAGGCCTACAGCCTGTGCTCTGCCGACCTGTGCCAGTGCACATTGCCACTCATATCTGGTGTCTCTGTAGCGTGCTTTTACTAAGAAAAAAAGGTTTCCAGTGTAAGCTAATAGCAGTCAGTGTCCTTAAAGCGGGTGTGTCAGGCCTACAGCGTGTGCTCTGCAGAACTGTGCCAGTGCACATTGCCACTCATATCTGGTGTCTCTGTAGCGTGCATTTAAAACCAAAAAACCCTTTTCACTGTTATAGATTGAATAGCAGTTACTTGTTTTCAAGTGGGTGTGTCAGGCCTACAGCCTGTGCTCTGCAGACCTGTGCCAGTGCACATTGCCACTCATATCTGGTGTCTCTGTAGCGTGCTTTTACTAAGAAAAAAAGGTTTCCAGTGTAAGCTAATAGCAGTCAGTGTCCTTAAAGCGGGTGTGTCAGGCCTACAGCGTGTGCTCTGCAAAACTGTGCCAGTGCACATTGCCACTCATATCTGGTGTCTCTGTAGCGTGCATTTAAAACCAAAAAACCCTTTTCACTGTTATAGATTGAATAGCAGTTACTTGTTTTCAAGTGGGTGTGTCAGGCCTACAGCCTGTGCTCTGCAGACCTGTGCCAGTGCACATTGCCACTCATAACTGGTGTCTCTGTAGCGTGCTTTTACAAAGAAAAAAAGGTTTCCAGTGTAAGCTAATAGCAGTCAGTGTCCTTAAAGCGGGTGTGTCAGGCCTACAGCGTGTGCTCTGCAGAACTGTGCCAGTGCACATTGCCACTCATATCTGGTGTCTCTGTAGCGTGCTTTTACAAAGAAAAAAAGGTTTCCAGTGTAAGCTAATAGCAGTCAGTGTCCTTAAAGCGGGTTTTTATTAGGCCTACAGCCTGTGCTCTGCCGACCTGTGCCAGTGCACATTGCCACTCATATCTGGTGTCTCTGTAGCGTGCTTTTACTAAGAAAAAAAGGTTTCCAGTGTAAGCTAATAGCAGTCAGTGTCCTTAAAGCGGGTGTGTCAGGCCTACAGCGTGTGCTCTGCAGAACTGTGCCAGTGCACATTGCCACTCATATCTGGTGTCTCTGTAGCGTGCTTTTACAAAGAAAAAAAGGTTTCCAGTGTAAGCTAATAGCAGTCTGTGTCCTTAAAGCGGGTTTTTATTAGGCCTACAGCCTGTGCTCTGCCGACCTGTGCCAGTGCACATTGCCACTCATATCTGGTGTCTCTGTAGCGTGCTTTTACTAAGAAAAAAAGGTTTCCAGTGTAAGCTAATAGCAGTCAGTGTCCTTAAAGCGGGTGTGTCAGGCCTACAGCGTGTGCTCTGCAGAACTGTGCCAGTGCACATTGCCACTCATATCTGGTGTCTCTGTAGCGTGCATTAAAACCAAAAAAACTTTTTTCACTGTTATAGATTGAATAGCAGTTACTTGTCTTCAAGCGGGTGTGTCAGGCCTACAGCCTGTACTCTGCAGACCTGTGCCAATGCACATTGCCACTCATATCTGGTGTCTCTGTAGCGTGCTTTTACTAAGAAAAAAAGGTTTCCAGTGTAAGCTAATAGCAGTCAGTGTCCTTATAGCGGGTGTGTCAGGCCTACAGCCTGTGCTCTGCAGAACTGTGCCAGTGCACATTGTCACTCATATCTGGTGTCTCTGTAGCGTGCTTTTACTAAGAAAAAAAGGTTTCCAGTGTAAGCTAATAGCAGTCAGTGTCCTTAAAGCGGGTGTGTCAGGCCTACAGCCTGTGCTCTGCAGAACTGTGCCAGTGCACATTGCCAGTTGCCACTCATATCTGGTGTCTCTGTATTGTGCATTTAAAACCAAAAAACTTTTTTCACTGTTATAGATTGAATAGCAGTTACTTGTCTTCAAGCGGGTGTGTCAGGCCTACAGCTTGTGCTCTGCAGACCTGTGCCAGTGCATATTGCCACTCATATCTGGTGTCTCTGTAGCGTGCTTTTACTAAGAAAAAAGGTTTCCAGTGTAAGCTAATAGCAGTCAGTGTCCTTAAAGCAGGTGTGTCAGGCCTACAGCGTGTGCTCTGCAGAACTGTGCCAGTGCACATTGCCACTCATATCTGGTGTCTCTGTAGCGTGCTTTTACAAAGAAAAAAAGGTTTCCAGTGTAAGCTAATAGCAGTCAGTGTCCTTAAAGCGGGTGTGTCAGGCCTACAGCCTGTGCTCTGCAGAACTGTGCCAGTGCACATTGCCAGTTGCCACTCATATCTGGTGTCTCTGTAGCGTGCATTTAAAACCCAAAACCTTTTTTCACTGTTATAGATTGAATAGCAGTTACTTGTCTTCAAGCGGGTGTGTCAGGCCTACAGCCTTTGCTCTGCAGACCTGTGCCAGTGCACATTGCCACTCATATCTGGTGTCTCTGTAGCGAGCTTTTACAAAGAAAAAAAGGTTTCCAGTGTAAGCTAATAGCAGTCAGTGTCCTTAAAGCGGGTGTGTCAGGCCTACAGCGTGTGCTCTGCAAAACTGTGCCAGTGCACATTGCCACTCATATCTGGTGTCTCTGTAGCGTGCTTTTACAAAGAAAAAAAGGTTTCCAGTGTAAGCTAATAGCAGTCAGTGTCCTTAAAGCGGGTTTTTATTAGGCCTACAGCCTGTGCTCTGCCGACCTGTGCCAGTGCACATTGCCACTCATATCTGGTGTCTCTGTAGCGTGCTTTTACTAAGAAAAAAAGGTTTCCAGTGTAAGCTAATAGCAGTCAGTGTCCTTAAAGCGGGTGTGTCAGGCCTACAGCGTGTGCTCTGCAGAACTGTGCCAGTGCACATTGCCACTCATATCTGGTGTCTCTGTAGCGTGCTTTTACAAAGAAAAAAAGGTTTCCAGTGTAAGCTAATAGCAGTCTGTGTCCTTAAAGCGGGTTTTTATTAGGCCTACAGCCTGTGCTCTGCCGACCTGTGCCAGTGCACATTGCCACTCATATCTGGTGTCTCTGTAGCGTGCTTTTACTAAGAAAAAAAGGTTTCCAGTGTAAGCTAATAGCAGTCAGTGTCCTTAAAGCGGGTGTGTCAGGCGTACAGCCTGTGCTCTGCAGAACTTTGCCAGTGCACATTGCCACTCATATCTGGTGTCTCTGTAGCGTGCTTTTACAAAGAAAAAAAGGTTTCCAGTGTAAGCTAATAGCAGTCAGTGTCGTTAAAGCGGGTGTGTCAGGCCTACAGCCTGTGCTCTGCAGAACTGTGTCAGTGCACATTGCCAGTTGCCACTCATATCTGGTGTCTCTGTAGCGTGCATTTGAAGCCCAAAAACCTTTTTCACTGTTATAGATTGAATAGCAGTTACTTGTCTTCAAGCGGGTGTGTCAGGCCTACAGCCTGTGCTCTGCAGACCTGTGCCAGTGCACATTGCCACTCATATCTGGTGTCTCCGTAGCGTGCTTTTACTAAGAAAAAAAGGTTTCCAGTGTAAGCTAATAGCAGTCAGTGTCCTAAAAGCGGGTGTGTCAGGCCTACAGCCTGTGCTCTGCAGAACTGTGCCAGTGCACATTGCCAGTTGCCACTCATATCTGGTGTCTCTGTAGCGTGCATTTAAAACCAAAAAACCTTTTTCACTGTTATAGATTGAATAGCAGTTACTTGTTTTCAAGTGGGTGTGTCAGGCCTACAGCCTGTGCTCTGCAGACCTGTGCCAGTGCACATTGCCACTCATAACTGGTGTCTCTGTAGCGTGCTTTTACAAAGAAAAAAAGGTTTCCAGTGTAAGCTAATAGCAGTCAGTGTCCTTAAAGCAGGTGTGTCGGGCCTACAGCGTGTGCTCTGCAGAACTGTGCCAGTGCACATTGCCACTCATATCTGGTGTCTCTGTAGCGTGCTTTTACACAGAAAAAAAGGTTTCCAGTGTAAGCTAATAGCAGTCAGTGTCCTTAAAGCGGGTTTTTATTAGGCCTACAGCCTGTGCTCTGCCGACCTGTGCCAGTGCACATTGCCACTCATATCTGGTGTCTCTGTAGCGTGCTTTTACTAAGAAAAAAAGGTTTCCAGTGTAAGCTAATAGCAGTCAGTGTCCTTAAAGCGGGTGTGTCAGGCCTACAGCGTGTGCTCTGCAGAACTGTGCCAGTGCACATTGCCACTCATATCTGGTGTCTCTGTAGCGTGCTTTTACAAAGAAAAAAAGGTTTCCAGTGTAAGCTAATAGCAGTCAGTGTCCTTAAAGCGGGTTTTTATTAGGCCTACAGCCTGTGCTCTGCCGACCTGTGCCAGTGCACATTGCCACTCATATCTGGTGTCTCTGTAGCGTGCTTTTACTAAGAAAAAAAGGTTTCCAGTGTAAGCTAATAGCAGTCAGTGTCCTTAAAGCGGGTGTGTCAGGCCTACAGCGTGTGCTCTGCAGAACTGTGCCAGTGCACATTGCCACTCATATCTGGTGTCTCTGTAGCGTGCATTAAAACCAAAAAAACTTTTTTCACTGTTATAGATTGAATAGCAGTTACTTGTCTTCAAGCGGGTGTGTCAGGCCTACAGCCTGTACTCTGCAGACCTGTGCCAATGCACATTGCCACTCATATCTGGTGTCTCTGTAGCGTGCTTTTACTAAGAAAAAAAGGTTTCCAGTGTAAGCTAATAGCAGTCAGTGTCCTTAAAGCGGGTGTGTCAGGCCTACAGCCTGTGCTCTGCAGAACTGTGCCAGTGCACATTGTCACTCATATCTGGTGTCTCTGTAGCGTGCTTTTACTAAGAAAAAAGGTTTCCAGTGTAAGCTAATAGCAGTCAGTGTCCTTAAAGCGGGTGTGTCAGGCCTACAGCCTGTGCTCTGCAGAACTGTGCCAGTGCACATTGCCAGTTGCCACTCATATCTGGTGTCTCTGTATTGTGCATTTAAAACCAAAAAACTTTTTTCACTGTTATAGATTGAATAGCAGTTACTTGTCTTCAAGCGGGTGTGTCAGGCCTACAGCTTGTGCTCTGCAGACCTGTGCCAGTGCATATTGCCACTCATAACTGGTGTCTCTGTAGCGTGCTTTTACTAAGAAAAAAGGTTTCCAGTGTAAGCTAATAGCAGTCAGTGTCCTTAAAGCAGGTGTGTCAGGCCTACAGCGTGTGCTCTGCAGAACTGTGCCGGGCACATTGCCACTCATATCTGGTGTCTCTGTAGCGTGCTTTTACAAAGAAAAAAAGGTTTCCAGTGTAAGCTAATAGCAGTCAGTGTCCTTAAAGCGGGTGTGTCAGGCCTACAGCCTGTGCTCTGCAGAACTGTGCCAGTGCACATTGCCAGTTGCCACTCATATCTGGTGTCTCTGTAGCGTGCATTTAAAACCCAAAACCTTTTTTCACTGTTATAGATTGAATAGCAGTTACTTGTCTTCAAGCGGGTGTGTCAGGCCTACAGCCTTTGCTCTGCAGACCTGTGCCAGTGCACATTGCCACTCATATCTGGTGTCTCTGTAGCGTGATTTTACTAAGAAAAAAAGGTTTCCAGTGTAAGCTAATAGCAGTCAGTGTCCTTAAAGCGGGTGTGTCAGGCCTACAGCCTGTGCTCTGCAGATCTGTGCCAGTGCATATTGCCAGTTGCCACTCATATCTGGTGTCTCTGTAGCGTGCATTTAAAACCAAAAAACTTTTTTCACTGTTATAGATTGAATAGCAGTTACTTGTCTTCAAGCGGGTGTGTCAGGCCTACAGCCTTTGCTCTGCAGACCTGTGCAAGTGCACATTGCCACTCATATCTGGGGTCTCTGTAGCGTGCTTTTACAAAGAAAAAAAGGTTTCCAGTGTAAGCTAATAGCAGTCAGTGTCCTTAAAGCGGGTGTATCAGGCCTACAGCGTGTGCTCTGCAGAACTGTGCCAGTGCACATTGCCACTCATATCTGGTGTCTCTGTAGCGTGCATTTAAAACCAAAACACTTTTTTCACTGTTATAGATTGAATAGCAGTTACTTGTCTTCAAGCGGGTGTGTCAGGCCTACAGCCTGTGCTCTGCAGACCTGTGCCAGTGCACATTGCCACTCATATCTGGTGTCTCTGTAGCGTGCTTTTACAAAGAAAAAAAGGTTTCCAGTGTAAGCTAATAGCAGTCAGTGTCCTTAAAGCGGGTTTTTATTAGGCCTACAGCCTGTTCTCTGCAGACCTGTGCCAGTGCACATTGCCACTCATATCTGGTGTCTCTGTAGCGTGCTTTTACTAAGAAAAAAAGGTTTCCAGTGTAAGCTAATAGTAGTCAGTGTCCTTAAAGCGGGTGTGTCAGGCCTACAGCCTGTGCTCTGCAGAACTGTGCCAGTGCACATTGCCACTCATATCTGGTGTCTCTGTAGCGTGCTTTTACAAAGAAAAAAAGGTTTCCAGTGTAAGCTAATAGCAGTCAGTGTCCTTAAAGCGGGTGTGTCAGGCCTACAGCCTGTGCTCTGCAGAACTGTGCCAGTGCACATTGCCACTCATATCTGGTGTCTCTGTAGCGTGCTTTTACAAAGAAAAAAAGGTTTCCAGTGTAAGCTAATAGCAGTCAGTGTCGTTAAAGCGGGTGTGTCAGGCCTACAGCCTGTGTTCTGCAGAACTGTGTCAGTGCACATTGCCAGTTGCCACTCATATCTGGTGTCTCTGTAGCGTGCATTTGAAGCCCAAAAACCTTTTTCACTGTTATAGATTGAATAGCAGTTACTTGTCTTCAAGCGGGTGTGTCAGGCCTACAGCCTGTGCTCTGCAGACCTGTGCCAGTGCACATTGCCACTCATATCTGGTGTCTCCGTAGCGTGCTTTTACTAAGAAAAAAAGGTTTCCAGTGTAAGCTAATAGCAGTCAGTGTCCTAAAAGCGGGTGTGTCAGGCCTACAGCCTGTGCTCTGCAGAACTGTGCCAGTGCACATTGCCAGTTGCCACTCATATCTGGTGTCTCTGTAGCGTGCATTTAAAACCAAAAAACCTTTTTCACTGTTATAGATTGAATAGCAGTTACTTGTTTTCAAGTGGGTGTGTCAGGCCTACAGCCTGTCCTCTGCAGACCTGTGCCAGTGCACATTGCCACTCATAACTGGTGTCTCTGTAGCGTGCTTTTACAAAGAAAAAAAGGTTTCCAGTGTAAGCTAATAGCAGTCAGTGTCCTTAAAGCGGGTGTGTCAGGCCTACAGCGTGTGCTCTGCAGAACTGTGCCAGTGCACATTGCCACTCATATCTGGTGTCTCTGTAGCGTGCTTTTACAAAGAAAAAAAGGTTTCCAGTGTAAGCTAATAGCAGTCAGTGTCCTTAAAGCGGGTTTTATTAGGCCTACAGCCTGTGCTCTGCCGACGTGTGCCAGTGCACATTGCCACTCATATCTGGTGTCTCTGTAGCGTGCTTTTACTAAGAAAAAAAGGTTTCCAGTGTAAGCTAATAGCAGTCAGTGTCCTTAAAGCGGGTGTGTCAGGCCTACAGCGTGTGCTCTGCAGAACTGTGCCAGTGCACATTGCCACTCATATCTGGTGTCTCTGTAGCGTGCTTTTACAAAGAAAAAAAGGTTTCCAGTGTAAGCTAATAGCAGTCAGTGTCCTTAAAGCGGGTTTTTATTAGGCCTACAGCCTGTGCTCTGCCGACCTGTGCCAGTGCACATTGCCACTCATATCTGGTGTCTCTGTAGCGTGCTTTTACTAAGAAAAAAAGGTTTCCAGTGTAAGCTAATAGCAGTCAGTGTCCTTAAAGCGGGTGTGTCAGGCCTACAGCGTGTGCTCTGCAGAACTGTGCCAGTGCACATTGCCACTCATATCTGGTGTCTCTGTAGCGTGCATTAAAACCAAAAAAACTTTTTTCACTGTTATAGATTGAATAGCAGTTACTTGTCTTCAAGCGGGTGTGTCAGGCCTACAGCCTGTACTCTGCAGACCTGTGCCAATGCACATTGCCACTCATATCTGGTGTCTCTGTAGCGTGCTTTTACTAAGAAAAAAAGGTTTCCAGTGTAAGCTAATAGCAGTCAGTGTCCTTAAAGCGGGTGTGTCAGGCCTACAGCCTGTGCTCTGCAGAACTGTGCCAGTGCACATTGTCACTCATATCTGGTGTCTCTGTAGCGTGCTTTTACTAAGAAAAAAAGGTTTCCAGTGTAAGTTAATAGCAGTCAGTGTCCTTAAAGCGGGTGTGTCAGGCCTACAGCCTGTGCTCTGCAGAACTGTGCCAGTGCACATTGCCAGTTGCCACTCATATCTGGTGTCTCTGTATTGTGCATTTAAAACCAAAAAACTTTTTTCACTGTTATAGATTGAATAGCAGTTACTTGTCTTCAAGCGGGTGTGTCAGGCCTACAGCTTGTGCTCTGCAGACCTGTGCCAGTGCATATTGCCACTCATATCTGGTGTCTCTGTAGCGTGCTTTTACTAAGAAAAAAGGTTTCCAGTGTAAGCTAATAGCAGTCAGTGTCCTTAAAGCAGGTGTGTCAGGCCTACAGTGTGTGCTCTGCAGAACTGTGCCAGTGCACATTGCCACTCATATCTGGTGTCTCTGTAGCGTGCTTTTACAAAGAAAAAAAGGTTTCCAGTGTAAGCTAATAGCAGTCAGTGTCCTTAAAGCGGGTGTGTCAGGCCTACAGCCTGTGCTCTGCAGAACTGTGCCAGTGCACATTGCCAGTTGCCACTCATATCTGGTGTCTCTGTAGCGTGCATTTAAAACCAAAAAACTTTTTTCACTGTTATAGATTGAATAGCAGTTACTTGTCTTCAAGCGGGTGTGTCAGGCCTACAGCCTTTGCTCTGCAGACCTGTGCCAGTGCACATTGCCACTCATATCTGGGGTCTCTGTAGCGTGCTTTTACAAAGAAAAAAAGGTTTCCAGTGTAAGCTAATAGCAGTCAGTGTCCTTAAAGCGGGTGTATCAGGCCTACAGCGTGTGCTCTGCAGAACTGTGCCAGTGCACATTGCCACTCATATCTGGTGTCTCTGTAGCATGCATTTAAAACCAAAACACTTTTTTCACTGTTATAGATTGAATAGCAGTTACTTGTCTTCAAGCGGGTGTGTCAGGCCTACAGCCTGTGCTCTGCAGACCTGTGCCAGTGCACATTGCCACTCATATCTGGTGTCTCTGTAGCGTGCTTTTACAAAGAAAAAAAGGTTTCCAGTGTAAGCTAATAGCAGTCAGTGTCCTTAAAGCGGGTGTGTCAGGCCTACAGCCTGTGCTCTGCAGAACTGTGCCAGTGCACATTGTCACTCATATCTGGTGTCTCTGTAGCGTGCTTTTACTAAGAAAAAAAGGTTTCCAGTGTAAGTTAATAGCAGTCAGTGTCCTTAAAGCGGGTGTGTCAGGCCTACAGCCTGTGCTCTGCAGAACTGTGCCAGTGCACATTGCCAGTTGCCACTCATATCTGGTGTCTCTGTATTGTGCATTTAAAACCAAAAAACTTTTTTCACTGTTATAGATTGAATAGCAGTTACTTGTCTTCAAGCGGGTGTGTCAGGCCTACAGCTTGTGCTCTGCAGACCTGTGCCAGTGCATATTGCCACTCATATCTGGTGTCTCTGTAGCGTGCTTTTACTAAGAAAAAAGGTTTCCAGTGTAAGCTAATAGCAGTCAGTGTCCTTAAAGCAGGTGTGTCAGGCCTACAGTGTGTGCTCTGCAGAACTGTGCCAGTGCACATTGCCACTCATATCTGGTGTCTCTGTAGCGTGCTTTTACAAAGAAAAAAAGGTTTCCAGTGTAAGCTAATAGCAGTCAGTGTCCTTAAAGCGGGTGTGTCAGGCCTACAGCCTGTGCTCTGCAGAACTGTGCCAGTGCACATTGCCAGTTGCCACTCATATCTGGTGTCTCTGTAGCGTGCATTTAAAACCAAAAAACTTTTTTCACTGTTATAGATTGAATAGCAGTTACTTGTCTTCAAGCGGGTGTGTCAGGCCTACAGCCTTTGCTCTGCAGACCTGTGCCAGTGCACATTGCCACTCATATCTGGGGTCTCTGTAGCGTGCTTTTACAAAGAAAAAAAGGTTTCCAGTGTAAGCTAATAGCAGTCAGTGTCCTTAAAGCGGGTGTATCAGGCCTACAGCGTGTGCTCTGCAGAACTGTGCCAGTGCACATTGCCACTCATATCTGGTGTCTCTGTAGCATGCATTTAAAACCAAAACACTTTTTTCACTGTTATAGATTGAATAGCAGTTACTTGTCTTCAAGCGGGTGTGTCAGGCCTACAGCCTGTGCTCTGCAGACCTGTGCCAGTGCACATTGCCACTCATATCTGGTGTCTCTGTAGCGTGCTTTTACAAAGAAAAAAAGGTTTCCAGTGTAAGCTAATAGAAGTCAGTGTCCTTAAAGCGGGTGTGTCAGGCCTACAGCCTGTGCTCTGCAGAACTGTGCCAGTGCACATTGCCACTCATATCTGGTGTCTCTGTAGCGTGCTTTTACAAAGAAAAAAAGGTTTCCAGTGTAAGCTAATAGCAGTCAGTGTCGTTAAAGCGGGTGTGTCAGGCCTACAGCCTGTGCTCTGCAGAACTGTGTCAGTGCACATTGCCAGTTGCCACTCATATCTGGTGTCTCTGTAGCGTGCATTTGAAGCCCAAAAACCTTTTTCACTGTTATAGATTGAATAGCAGTTACTTGTCTTCAAGCGGGTGTGTCAGGCCTACAGCGTGTACTCTGCAGACCTCTGCCATTGCACATTGCCACTCATATCTGGTCTCACAGTAGCTTGCACGCATAGTACCACTAATCCCCCAAAAATTGACAGGCAGGGGCCATCGTGGTCGTGGTGCTGTGATTCCCTTTGGCCCTAGAATAATGCCCAGTTTTCAGAGGCCACGTACCCTGAACTTGAAAAGTTCTGAGGACATAGTTGACTGGCTAACACAGGACACCCAATCTTCTACAGCCTCCGGTCGGAACCTTGACGCACCATCCTCCTCCAGCTTAGCTTCACGCACCTCTCAATATACCACTCACCCGCCTGCCGCCACCACCAAAACTAGCACCACAGCCGCTTTACTTGGAATGTCACAGGAGTTTTTCCCACTTCCGTTTGAAGAAATGAGTGATGCACAACCATTATTGCCAGAGGATGTAGATAACAGGGATATGTCTCAGGCAGGCAGCATTACACACATAGACGTACGGTGTGATGATGATGATGTTGTACCCGCTGCTGCTTCCTTTGCTGAGTTGTCAGATACAAGTGAAGCGGTTGATGATGAAGATGCGTCCATGTATGTCACGTGGATGCCCGCTCAGCAAGAAGAAGAACAGGGCAAAAGTTCAGATGGGGAGACAGAGAGGAGGAGGAGGAGGAGGAGACGAGTTGGAAGCAGGGGGAGGTCGTCACAAGAAGCTAGTGGCACAGTCAGACAGCATGCATCGGCACTGTGCCAATCAACGCATGCTGTGTCCACCACGAGAATGCCGTCATTGCAGAGCTCAGCAGTGTGGCATTTTTTTTGTGTGTCTGCCTCTGACAACAGCGATGCCATTTGCAACCTGTGCCAAAAGAAAATGAGTCGTGGGAAGTCCAACACCCACCTAGGTACAACTGCTTTGCGTAGGCACATGATCTCACATCACAAACGCCTATGGGATCAACACATGAGTACAAGCAGCACGCCTACTCTAAGCCGCCATCCTCCTCCTGGTCCAGCATCTTCAGCCACGTCAACCACTGCTGTCCTCTTGCCCCCTCTCAACCATCCGCCACTCCGTCTCCCGCCTTGAGCAGTTCCCGCTCATCTGCCCACAGTCATGTGTCTGTCAAGGACATGTTTGAGCGTAAGAAGCCAATGTCACAAAGTCACCCCCTTGCCCAGCGTCTGACAGCTGGCTTGTCCGAATTATTAGCCCGCCAGCTTTTACCATACAAGCTGATGGAGTCTGAGGCGTTCGAAAAATGTTTAGCTATTGGGACATCGCAGGGGAAGGTACCCGGCCGAAATTTCTTTTCACAAAGTGCAATCCCCAACCTGTACTCGATTGTGCAAAATGAAGTAATGGCATGTCTGGCACACAGTGTTGGGGCAAGGGTCCATCTGACCACTGATACCTGGTCTGCAAAGCATGGTCAGGGCAGGTATATCACCTACACTGCGCATTGGGTAAACCTGCTGACGGCTGCCAAGCATGGAATGCATGGCTCTGCAGAGGAGTTGGTGACACCGCCACGACTTGCAGGCAGTCCTGCTGCCACCTCCTCTACTCCTCCTACTCCATCCTCTTCCATAACCTCCTCGGCTGAGTCCTCTTCTGCTGCTGCGTCTTGCTCCACATCAACGGCAACCCCCCAGCTCACCAGGTACTATTCCACATCCCGGATACGGCAGTGTCACGCCGTCTTGGGTTTGACTTGCTTGAAAGCAGAGAGTCACACCAGACAAGCACTCCTGTCCGCCCTGAACGCACAGGTGGAAAAGTGGCTGACTCCGCAGCAACTGGATATCGGCAAAGTGGTTTGTGACAACAGAACAAATTTGTTAGCGGCATTGAAGTTGGGCAAGTTGACACATGTGCCGTGCATGGCACATGTGTGTAATATGATCGTACAACGCTTTGTGCATAAGTACACAGGCTTACAGGACGTCCTGAAGCAGGCCAGGAAGGTGTGTGGCCATTTCAGGCGTTCCTATACGGCCATGGCACACTTTGCCGATATCCAGCGGTTGAAACAACATGCCAGTGAGGCGCTTGATTTGCGACAGCCCGACACGTTGGAATTCAACACTCCTAATGTTCGACCGCCTGCTCCAACAAGAAAAAGCTGTTAATGAATATTTGTATGACCGGGGTGCTAGGACAGCCTCTGGGGAGCTGGGAATTTTTTTGCCACGTTACTGGACGCTCATGCGCAATGCCTGTAGGCTCATGCGTCCTTTTGAGGAGGTGACAAACCTAGTCAGTCGCACCGAAGGCACCATCAGCGACATCATACCATTTGTTTTCTTCCTGGAGTGTGCCCTGCGAAGAGTGCTGGATCAGGCCGTAGATGAGCGTGAAGAGGAAGAGGAAGAGTTGTGGTCACCATCACCACCAGAAACAGCCTTATCAGCATCGCTTGCTGGACCTGCGGCAACGCTGGAAGAGGATTGTGAGGAAGAGGAGTCAGAGGAGGAATGTGGCTTTGAGGAGGAGGAGGAGGAAGACCAACCACAACAGGCATCCCAGGGTGCTCGTTGTCACCTATCTGGTACCCGTGGTGTTGTACGTGGCTGGGGGGAAGAACATACCTTAATTGACATCAGTGAGGAGGAAGAACGGGAAATGAGTAGCTCGGCATCCAACCTTGTGCAAATGGGGTCTTTCATGCTGTCGTGCCTGTTTAGGGACCCTCGTATAAAAAGGCTGAAGGAGAACGACCTGTACTGGGTGTCCACGCTACTAGACCCCCGGTATAAGCAGAAAGTGGCGGAAATGTTACCGAATTACAACAAGTCGGAAAGGATGCAGCATTTGCAAAATAAATTAAAAGTATGCTTTTATACAGCGTATAAGGGTGACGTCACAGCACAACGGGAATCTAACAGGGGGAGAGGTGGAAGTCATCCTCCTTCTCCCACGACCACGACGGCAAGGACAGGACACTTTAAAGACGTGTTGTTGATGGAGGACATGCGGACCTTTTTAAGTCTTACGCATCGCCACAGCCTTTCGGAATCCACCCTCAGAGAGCGACTCGACCGACAGGTAGCAGACTACCTCGCCTTAACTGCAGATATCGACACTCTGAGGAGCGATGAACCCCTTGACTACTGGGTGTGCAGGCTTGACCTGTGGCCTGAGCTATCCCAATTTGTGATAGAACTTCTGGCCTGCCCCGCTTCAAGTGTCCTTACAGAAAGGACCTTCAGTGCAGCAGGAGGTATTGTCACTGAGTAGAGAAGTCGCCTAGGTCAAAAAAGTCTAGATTACCTCACCTTTATTAAGATGAAGGGATGGATCCCGAAGGGACTGACACTGGGCGATACATTCGATTAAAAAAGGCCTGATGAGATGAGCTGCCTTGGGCTAAAAATGGTCCACACGCTGCTGTATTTTAGCTCTGAATGCCGGTTGACTTTCGTGACTTATCCGTCACCAACTAGGGTTCAAGCCGCCATGTTTTAGGGCACTTTCTGCCTGTGAAACAAACATCAATTTTTCTGGCCGCTGCTACAGCAGCGGCTGCAACAATACCGAATTTTTCAGGCATGTGTACATGCCTAATTTTTAGGCCATCTGGTGCTGCACTGTGGCTTCAAAAACCAAACCAAAAAAAAGGCACATAGTGACCCTATGTAGGGGGAACAGTCCCTATTCTGCTCTGTGTCAGTGTGTATACACGTCCACTCATAGGAGACGCAACAAGTATTAAACTGATAAGAATAATACTAAACACACCACTCCTATCTGGTGGCACATTAGATTGCCCGCACAGTGCCCCAAATTTGAAGTAAGAGGACCGACCAAGCATCTTCTTCCACCTCCCTGTTACAGAAATCGCTGCCATATCCATACAAATTGTACATAATGTCCAGGATAGTTTTCCAGGGACAAATGTTGTCGCCTGTTGAACGAGGTGACCTTGCTCAGGTCCCAGGTTTGCGGTTCCTAAAATGGCTGCCATATACACGTCCACTGATAGGAGAGGCGAAAGGTATTAAACTGATAAGAATAATACTAAACACACCACTCCTATCTGGTGGCACATTAGATTGCCCGCGCAGTGCCCCAAATTTGAAGTAAGAGGACCGACCAAGCATCTTCTTCCATCTCCCTGTTACAGAAATCGCTGCCATATCCATACAAATTGTACATAATGTCCAGGATAGTTTTCCAGGGACAAATGTTGTCGCCTGTTGAACAAGGTGACCTTGCTCGGGTCCCAGGTGTGCGGTTCCTAAAATGGCTGCCATATACACGTCCACTGATAGGAGACGCAACAGGTATTAAACTGATAAGAATAATACTAAACACACCACTCCTATCTGGTGGCACATTAGATTGCCCGCGCAGTGCCCAAAATTTGAAGTAAGAGGACCGACCAAGCATCTTCTTCCATCTCCCTGTTACAGAAATCGCTGCCATATCCATACAAATTGTACATAATGTCCAGGATAGTTTTCCAGGGACAAATGTTGTCGCCTGTTGAATGAGGTGACCTTGCTCGGGTCCCAGGTGTGCGGTTCCTAAAATGGCTGCCATATACACGTCCACTGATAGGAGACGCGAAAGGTATTAAACTGATAAGAATAATACTAAACACACCACTCCTATCCGGTGGCACATTAGATTGCCCGCGCAGTGCCCCAAATTTGAAGTAAGAGGACCGACCAAGCATCTTCTTCCATCTCCCTGTTACAGAAATCGCTGCCATATCCATACAAATTGTACATAATGTCCAGGATAGTTTTCCAGGGACAAATGTTGTCGCCTGTTGAACGAGGTGACCTTGCTCGGGTCCCAGGTGTGCGGTTCCTAAAATGGCTGCCATATACACGTCCACTGATAGGAGACGCGAAAGGTATTAAACTGATAAGAATAATACTAAACACACCACTCCTATCTGGTGGCACATTAGATTGCCCGCGCAGTGCCCCAAATTTGAAGTAAGAGGACCAACCAAGCATCTTCTTCCATCTCCCTGTTACAGAAATCGCTGCCATATCCATACAAATTGTACATAATGTCCAGGATAGTTTTCCAGGGACAAATGTTGTCGCCTGTTGAACGAGGTAACCTTGCTCGGGTCCCAGGTGTGCGGTTCCTAAAATGGCTGCCATATACACGTCCACTGATAGGAGACGCAACAGGTATTAAACTGATAAGAATAATACTAAACACACCACTCCTATCTGGTGGCACATTAGATTGCCCGCGCAGTGCCCCAAATTTGAAGTAAGAGGACCGACCAAACATCTTCTTCCATCTCCCTGTTACAGAAATCGCTGCCATACCCATACAAATTGTACATAATGTCCAGGATAGTTTTACAGGGACAAATGTTGTCACCTGTTGAACGAGTTGACCTTGCTCGGGTCCCAGGTGTGCGGTTCCTAGAATGGCTGCCATATACACGTCCACTGATAGGAGACGCGAAAGGTATTAAACTGATAAGAATAATACTAAACACACCACTCCTACCTGGTGGCACATTAGATTGCCCGCACAGTGCCCCAAATTTGAAGTAAGAGGACCGACCAAGCATCTTCTTCCATCTCCCTGTTACAGAAATCGCTGCCATATCCATACAAATTGTACATAATGTCCAGGATAGTTTTCCAGGGACAAATGTTGTCGCCTGTTGAACGAGGTGACCTTGCTCGGGTCCCAGGTGTGCGGTTCCTAAAATGGCTACCATATACACGTCCACTGATAGGAGCCGCGAAAGGTATTAAACTGATAAGAATAATACTAAACACACCACTCCTATCTGGTGGCACATTAGATTGCCCGCGCAGTGCCCCAAATTTGTAGTAAGAGGACCGACCAAACATCTTCTTCCATCTCCCTGTTACAGAAATCGCTGCCATACCCATACAAATTGTACATAATGTCCAGGATAGTTTTACAGGGACAAATGTTGTCGCCTGTTAAACGAGGTGACCTTGCTCGGGACCCAGGTGTGCGGTTCCTAGAATGGCTGCCATATACACGTCCACTGATACGAGACGCAACAGGTATTATACTGATAAGAATAATACTAAACACACCACTCCTATCTGGTGGCACATTAGATTGCCCGCACAGTGCCCCAAATTTGAAGTAAGAGGACCGACCAAGCATCTTCTTCCATCTCCCTGTTACAGAAATCGCTGCCACATCCATACAAATTGTACATAATGTCCAGGATAGTTTTCCAGGGACAAATGTTGTCGCCTGTTGAACGAGGTGACCTTGCTCGGGTCCCAGGTGTGCGGTTCCTAAAATGGCTGCCATATACACGTCCACTGATAGGAGCCGCGAAAGGTATTAAACTGATAAGAATAATACTAAACACACCACTCCTATATGGTGGCACATTAGATTGCCCGCGCAGTGCCCCAAATTTGAAGTAAGAGGACCGACCAAGCATCTTCTTCCATCTCCCTGTTACAGAAATCACTGCCATATCCATACAAATTGTACATAATGTCCAGGATAGTTTTCCAGGGACAAATGTTGTCACCTGTTGAACGAGGTGACCTTGCTCGGGTCCCAGGTGTGCGGTTCCTAAAATGGCTGCCATATACACGTCCACTGATAGGAGCCGCGAAAGGTATTAAACTGATAAGAATAATACTAAACACACCACTCCTATATGGTGGCACATTAGATTGCCCGCGCAGTGCCCCAAATTTGAAGTAAGAGGACCGACCAAGCATCTTCTTCCATCTCCCTGTTACAGAAATCACTGCCATATCCATACAAATTGTACATAATGTCCAGGATAGTTTTCCAGGGACAAATGTTGTCACCTGTTGAACGAGGTGACCTTGCTCGGGTCCCAGGTGTGCGGTTCCTAAAATGGCTGCCATATACACGTCCACTGATAGGAGCCGCGAAAGGTATTAAACTGATAAGAATAATACTAAACACACCACTCCTATATGGTGGCACATTAGATTGCCCGCGCAGTGCCCCAAATTTGAAGTAAGAGGACCGACCAAGCATCTTCTTCCATCTCCCGGTTACAGAAATCGCTGCCATATCCATATAAATTGTAAATAATGTCCCGGAAATTTTCCAGGGACAAATGTTGTCGCCTGTTGAACGAGGTGACCTTGCTCGGGTCCCAGGTGTGCGGTTCCTAAAGTGGCTGCCATATACACTTCCACTGATAGGAGACACAACAGGTATTAAACTGCTAAGAATAATACTAAACACACCACTCTTATCTGGTGGCACATTAGATTGCTCGCGCAGTGCCCCAAATTTGAAGTAAGAGGACCGACCAAGCATCTTCTTCCATCTCCCTGTTACAGAAATCGCTGCCATATCCATACAAATTGTACATAATGTCCAGGATAGTTTTCCAGGGACAAATGTTGTCACCTGTTGAACGAGGTGACCTTGCTCGGGTCCCAGGTGTGCGGTTCCTAAAATGGCTGCCATATATATGTCCACTGATAGGAGACGCGAAAGGTATTAAACTGATAAGAATAATACTAAACACACCACTCCTATCTGGTGGCACATTAGATTGCCCGCACAGTGCCCCAAATTTGAAGTAAGAGGACCGACCAAGCATCTTCTTCCATCTCCCTGTTACAGAAATCACTGCCATATCCATACAAATTGTACATAATGTCCAGGATAGTTTTCCAGGGACAAATGTTGTCACCTGTTGAACGAGGTGACCTTGCTCGGGTCCCAGGTGTGTGGTTCCTAAAATGGCTGCCATATACACGTCCACTGATAGGAGACGCAACAGGTATTAAACTGATAAGAATAACACTAAACACACTGTTACAGGAACACTAGTTCGAATTGTGTGCCTTTCAATTACTTGGGATCAGCATTGCAATAGTTGATCCGGCACTTCGAATAACGCCGAAGTGCCGGAACCGTCGAAATCCCTGAGGTAGTCGAAGCGGCCGCCATTACAGTCGAACACGTGGCGGCGGCCATTTTAATGCAGTCGAATGCGGTCATCGGTAACCAGTGTCTTCTCCGACACTTCGACACGAGCCTAAGTACGTTCAAATATTCAAACCCCGGCTTCGGATGGAACTTTACCGATTTTCCGGCCGAACATCAACCGACCACACAGCCTGACTCTGTGGAACTGGTTCTGGACTTGCAAACAGGCGTGCGGTCGGTCCAAAAAGGACTTTTTAATATCTTTTGAACTACTGGACGGATTCACACGAAATTTGAGTATGTTGTTCCCCACTGTATGTTGTTCACAAAAATACAAGTTTTATTAATGTGCTAGGTAAAATAAGAAAGTTATAAAAATTTATAAAAATGTATAAGTTTTAGCTTGGAGATAATTGAGTAGATACAGTAGGAAACTCAATTATCTCCCAAGCAGAGGGGAGGGCATCAGGGGGCTGTACTATGCTGTTATTGGTTATTTTATACCTCCCCCTGGGAGGGGTCTGCGTGTACCTGACTGTAATAAAAAGCAGGCTGGGTGTTCCAGACCTCAGTTCTTACTTGACCCTCAAATCGCTGCTTTGACTCGTTTTGTGGGCAGAAAGGTATCCTAGCTATGCTATAGCTAGTGGGATGATTCTACACTTACAGGACTCATATGGAATATTATGGAAATCGGCTTCCCCTCTCTTCAGCAGCTAGGAATCCAGACGTCCAAACGGTCCAGCTCTCAGCAAGCCTAAGGGTAACCGTAACACACACCACTCCTATCTGGTGGCACATTAGATTGCCCGTGCAGTGCCCCAAATTTGAAGTAAGAGGACCGACCAAGCATCTTCTTCCATCTCCCTGTTACAGAAATCACTGCCATATCCATACAAATTGTACATAATGTCCAGGATAGTTTTCCAGGGACAAATGTTGTCGCCTGTTGAACGAGGTGACCTTGCTCGGGTCCCAGGTGTGCGGTTCCTAAAATGGCTGCCATATACACGTCCACTGATAGGAGATGCAACAGGTATTATACTGATAAGAATAATACTAAACACACCACTCCTATCTGGTGGCACATTAGATTGCCCGCGCAGTGCCCCAAATTTGAAGTAAGAGGACCGACCAAGCATCTTCTTCCATCTCCCTGTTACAGAAATCGCTGCCATATCCATACAAATTGTACATAATGTCCAGGATAGTTTTCCAGGGACAAATGTTGTCGCCTGTTGAACGAGGTGACCTTGCTCGGGTCCCAGGTGTGCGGTTCCTAAAATGGCTGCCATATACACGTCCACTGATAGGAGACGCAACAGGTATTAAACTGATAAGAATAATACTAAACACACCACTCCTATCTGGTGGCACATTAGATTGCCCGCGCAGTGCCCCAAATTTGAAGTAAGAGGACCGACCAAGCATCTTCTTCCATCTCCCTGTTACAGAAATCACTGCCATATCCATACAAATTGTACATAATGTCCAGGATAGTTTTCCAGGGACAAATGTTGTCGCCTGTTGAACGAGGTGACCTTGCTCGGGTCCCAGGTGTGCGGTTCCTAAAATGGCTGCCATATACACGTCCACTGATAGGAGACGCAACAGGTATTAAACTGATAAGAATAATACTAAACACACCACTCCTATCTGGTGGCACATTAGATTGCCCGCGCAGTGCCCCAAATTTGAAGTAAGAGGACCGACCAAGCATCTTCTTCTATCTCCCGGTTACAGAAATCGCTGCCATATCCATATAAATTGTAAATAATGTCCCGGAAATTTTCCAGGGACAAATGTTGTCGCCTGTTGAACGAGGTGACCTTGCTCGGGTCCCAGGTGTGCGGTTCCTAAAGTGGCTGCCATATACACTTCCACTGATAGGAGACACAACAGGTATTAAACTGCTAAGAATAATACTAAACACACCACTCCTATCTGGTGGCACATTAGATTGCTCGCGCAGTGCCCCAAATTTGAAGTAAGAGGACCGACCAAGCATCTTCTTCCATCTCCCTGTTACAGAAATCGCTGCCATATCCATACAAATTGTACATAATGTCCAGGATAGTTTTCCAGGGACAAATGTTGTCGCCTGTTGAACGAGGTGACCTTGCTCGCGTCCCAGGTGTGCGGTTCCTAAAATGGCTGCCATATACACGTCCACTCATAGGAGACGCGAAAGGTATTAAACTGATAAGAATAATACTAAACATACCACTCCTATCTGGTGGCACATTAGATTGCCCGCGCAGTGCCCCAAATTTGAAGTAAGAGGACCGACCAAGCATCTTCTTCCATCTCCCTGTTACAGAAATCGCTGCCATATCCATACAAATTGTACATAATGTCCAGGATAGTTTTCCAGGGACAAATGTTGTCGCCTGTTGAACGAGGTGACCTTGCTCGGGTCCCAGGTGTGCGGTTCCTAAAATGGCTGCCATATACACGTCCACTGATAGGAGACGCAACAGGTATTAAACTGATAAGAATAATACTAAACACACCACTCCTATCTGGTGGCACATTAGAGTTCCCGCGCAGTGCCCCAAATTTGATGTAAGAGGACCGACCAAGCATCTTCTTCCATCTCCCTGTTACAGAAATCGCTGCCATATCCATACAAATTGTACATAATGTCCAGGATAGTTTTCCAGGGACAAATGTTGTCGTCGGTTGAACGAGGTGACCTTGCTCGGGTCCCAGGTGTGCGGCTCCTAAAATGGCTGCCATATACACGTCCACTGATAGGCGACGCGAAAGGTATTAAACTGATAAGAATAATACTAAACACACCACTCCTATCTGGTGGCACATTAGATTGCCCGCGCAGTGCCCCAAATTTGAAGTAAGAGGACCGACCAAGCATCTTCTTCCATCTCCCTGTTACAGAAATCGCTGCCATATCCATACAAATTGTACACAATGTCCAGGATAGTTTTCCAGGGACAAATGTTGTCGCCTGTTGAACGAGGTGACCTTGCTCGGGTCCCAGGTGTGCGGTTCCTAAAATGGCTGCCATATACACGTCCACTGATAGGAGACGCGAAAGGTATTAAACTGATAAGAATAATACTAAACACACCACTCCTATCTGGTGGCACATTAGATTGCCCGCGCAGTGCCCCAAATTTGAAGTAAGCGGACCGACCAAGCATCTTCTTCCATCTCCCTGTTACAGAAATCACTGCCATATCCATACAAATTGTACATAATGTCCAGGATAGTTTTCCAGGGACAAATGTTGTCGCCTGTTGAACGAGGTGACCTTGCTTGGGTCCCAGGTGTGCGGTTCCTAAAATGGCTGCCATATACACATCCACTGATAGGAGACGCAACAGGTATTAAACTGATAAGAATAATACTAAACACACCACTCCTATCTGGTGGCACATTAGATTGCCAGCGCAGTGCCCCAAATTTGAAGTAAGCGGACCGACCAAGCATCTTCTTCCATCTCCCTGTTACAGAAATCACTGCCATATCCATACAAATTGTACATAATGTCCAGGATAGTTTTCCAGGGACAAATGTTGTCGCCTGTTGAACGAGGTGACCTTGCTCGGGTCCCAGGTGTGCGGTTCCTAAAATGGCTGCCATATACACGTCCACTGATAGGAGACGCGAAAGGTATTAAACTGATAAGAATAATACTAAACACACCACTCCTATCTGGTGGCACATTAGATTGCCCGTGCAGTGCCCCAAATTGGAAGTAAGAGGACCGACCAAGCATCTTCTTCCATCTCCCTGTTACAGAAATCGCTGCCATATCCATACAAATTGTACATAATGTCCAGGATAGTTTTCCAGGGACAAATATTGTCGCCTGTTGAACGAGGTGACCTTGCTCGGGTCCCAGGTGTGCGGTTCCTAAAATGGCTGCCATATACACGTCCACTGATAGGAGACGCGAAAGGTATTAAACTGATAAGAATAATACTAAACACACCACTCCTATCTGGTGGCACATTAGATTGCCCGCGCAGTGCCCCAAATTTGAAGTAAGAGGACCGACCAAGCATCTTCTTCCATCTCCCTGTTACAGAAATCACTGCCATATCCATACAAATTGTACATAATGTCCAGGATAGTTTTCCAGGGACAAATGTTGTCGCCTGTTGAACGAGGTGACCTTGCTTGGGTCCCAGGTGTGCGGTTCCTAAAATGGCTGCCATATACACATCCACTGATAGGAGACGCAACAGGTATTAAACTGATAAGAATAATACTAAACACACCACTCCTATCTGGTGGCACATTAGATTGCCAGCGCAGTGCCCCAAATTTGAAGTAAGCGGACCGACCAAGCATCTTCTTCCATCTCCCTGTTACAGAAATCACTGCCATATCCATACAAATTGTACATAATGTCCAGGATAGTTTTCCAGGGACAAATGTTGTCGCCTGTTGAACGAGGTGACCTTGCTCGGGTCCCAGGTGTGCGGTTCCTAAAATGGCTGCCATATACACGTCCACTGATAGGAGACGCGAAAGGTATTAAACTGATAAGAATAATACTAAACACACCACTCCTATCTGGTGGCACATTAGATTGCCCGTGCAGTGCCCCAAATTGGAAGTAAGAGGACCGACCAAGCATCTTCTTCCATCTCCCTGTTACAGAAATCGCTGCCATATCCATACAAATTGTACATAATGTCCAGGATAGTTTTCCAGGGACAAATATTGTCGCCTGTTGAACGAGGTGACCTTGCTCGGGTCCCAGGTGTGCGGTTCCTAAAATGGCTGCCATATACACGTCCACTGATAGGAGACGCGAAAGGTATTAAACTGATAAGAATAATACTAAACACACCACTCCTATCTGGTGGCACATTAGATTGCCCGCGCAGTGCCCCAAATTTGAAGTAAGAGGACCGACCAAGCATCTTCTTCCATCTCCCTGTTACAGAAATCACTGCCATATCCATACAAATTGTACATAATGTCCAGGATAGTTTTCCAGGGACAAATGTTGTCGCCTGTTGAACGAGGTGACCTTGCTTGGGTCCCAGGTGTGCGGTTCCTAAAATGGCTGCCATATACACATCCACTGATAGGAGACGCAACAGGTATTAAACTGATAAGAATAATACTAAACACACCACTCCTATCTGGTGGCACATTAGATTGCCAGCGCAGTGCCCCAAATTTGAAGTAAGCGGACCGACCAAGCATCTTCTTCCATCTCCCTGTTACAGAAATCACTGCCATATCCATACAAATTGTACATAATGTCCAGGATAGTTTTCCAGGGACAAATGTTGTCGCCTGTTGAACGAGGTGACCTTGCTCGGGTCCCAGGTGTGCGGTTCCTAAAATGGCTGCCATATACACGTCCACTGATAGGAGACGCGAAAGGTATTAAACTGATAAGAATAATACTAAACACACCACTCCTATCTGGTGGCACATTAGATTGCCCGTGCAGTGCCCCAAATTGGAAGTAAGAGGACCGACCAAGCATCTTCTTCCATCTCCCTGTTACAGAAATCGCTGCCATATCCATACAAATTGTACATAATGTCCAGGATAGTTTTCCAGGGACAAATATTGTCGCCTGTTGAACGAGGTGACCTTGCTCGGGTCCCAGGTGTGCGGTTCCTAAAATGGCTGCCATATACACGTCCACTGATAGGAGACGCGAAAGGTATTAAACTGATAAGAATAATACTAAACACACCACTCCTATCTGGTGGCACATTAGATTGCCCGTGCAGTGCCCCAAATTTGAAGTAAGAGGACCGACCAAGCATCTTCTTCCATCTCCCTGTTACAGAAATCACTGCCATATCCATACAAATTGTACATAATGTCCAGGATAGTTTTCCAGGGACAAATGTTGTCGCCTGTTGAACGAGGTGACCTTGCTCGGGTCCCAGGTGTGCGGCTCCTAAAATGGCTGCCATATACACGTCCACTGATAGGAGACGCGAAAGGTATTAAACTGATAAGAATAATACTAAACACACCACTCCTATCTGGTGGCACATTAGATTGCCCGTGCAGTGCCCCACATTGGAAGTAAGAGGACCGACCAAGCATCTTCTTCCATCTCCCTGTTACAGAAATCGCTGCCATATCCATACAAATTGTACATAATGTCCAGGATAGTTTTCCAGGGACAAATGTTGTCGCCTGTTGAACGAGGTGACCTTGCTCAGGTCCCAGGTGTGCGGTTCCTAAAATGGCTGCCATATACACGTCCACTGATAGGAGACGCGAAAGGTATTAAACTGATAAGAATAATACTAAACACACCACTCCTATCTGGTGGCACATTAGATTGCCCGCGCAGTGCCCCAAATTTGAAGTAAGAGGACCGACCAAGCATCTTCTTCCATCTCCCTGTTACAGAAATCACTGCCATATCCATACAAATTGTACATAATGTCCAGGATAGTTTTCCAGGGACAAATGTTGTCGCCTGTTGAACGAGGTGACCTTGCTCGGGTCCCAGGTGTGCGGTTCCTAAAATGGCTGCCATATACACATCCACTGATAGGAGACGCGAAAGGTATTAAACTGATAAGAATAATACTAAACACACCACTCCTATCTGGTGGCACATTAGATTGCCCTAGCAGTGCCACAAATTGGAAGTAAGAGGACCGACCAAGCATCTTCTTCCATCTCCCTGTTACAGAAATCGCTGCCATATCCATACAAATTGTACATAATGTCCAGGATAGTTTTCCAGGGACAAATATTGTCGCCTGTTGAACGAGGTGACCTTGCTCGGGTCCCAGGTGTGCGGTTCCTAAAATGGCTGCCATATACACGTCCACTGATAGGAGACGCGAAAGGTATTAAACTGATAAGAATAATACTAAACACACCACTCCTATCTGGTGGCACATTAGATTGCCCGCGCAGTGCCCCAAATTTGAAGTAAGAGGACCGACCAAGCATCTTCTTCCATCTCCCTGTTACAGAAATCACTGCCATATCCATACAAATTGTACATAATGTCCTGTGGTGGAATCTCGGTAAAAATAAATTTAGTAGGCCGAGATTACCACGTGGCATGTGTACGTGCATATGCTGACGTATCGGTCGGTTGGTTGGTTGCACGTGGCAAAGATACGATCAGTAGTGTACGGAGCATGTGCAAGAATACCGGATGTAGTATTCCCCTCCTCCATTGTGCTGGACAAGCCATGCGGTCAAGCAGGAAGTTAATTCTTATTTGTATTGATTGGTCAAGAGGATGTGTGGGTGGAGCTTAATATGGGAGGAGTTATGTGCCTATATAAGGAGCCTGCACTATTGTCCGGGGCCCGAATAAAGAATCTCTTCCTTCCTGAAGAAACCTGTGTCCATCTCTCTGTTCTTGGTTTCCGTCAGTTTCTCCGGTATCATTTGGTGCATTGGCCGGGAAGCTCATCGTTCAACGGTAGCTGAGAAGCAGAGGCGTGAGACGGTCTATCTTTGCCCACATTCTCTACGGCTTCATCTTCATCTCGGCGCCACTGGTCTGTTGTGCAGGAGATCATCGGCCTCTATGTAGTAAGTGCTGGGGTGTCCCCGTCGATGAGTGTGAACCCAGGTTCAGGAACGAGGAGGTAAGACGACCGCTGTTTTAGACGGCGGACCCACTAGGGGTATACCGATTGTGCGGTAGGCCCATAAGGGGTTATTTGTGTACGGAATCTGCCCCCTCTGTCGGAGGGAAGGAGCGAAGGCGCACCGCTCAATTGAACGCTCTTTAGTAAGACCGTTTAATTTGGTTTGGAGTGAGGCGGGGTTCTGTGTAAATAGCACTAGCCGGACACCGGTGTCTTGTCTAGACTAGCGTTCTAGGGTGTACAATTTGTTCGCTAGGTCGGAGGGACCGGGAGACTAAGCGGCGTCTGTGTAAATTCGGTCCGCTAGCTCTCAACCTATCTTGGCTAAGTGGGAAGGCGTGTAAATTTGGAACCCACTAGACTTTTGATAGAGTAGATAGACTAAAAGGGTTCTGTTGTAAATTCCGCCCTCTAGTTCGCTATATGTGGTGCTTGGGCAGTGTGGCTAACCAAAACGGATGTAGATAGTTTTAGGTAGTCCATCAAGGTACTGGCCAATAGATTAGTTGGGATTGTATATGTGTTAAAGATTGTTTAGTAGCGTGTATATCTTGCTAGATAGCGTGAGCTCTGCCGTCTAGCGAGAGTGTTAATAGTGTATAGCTGTATTATAGCGCACGGTACCATAACCCTGTATATTTACTGACACTGTATATAAATACTAATAATTGTCGTCTATTGCATGTCTAACACCATAACCACTAATAATTGTATTGTGACCTTAAATTGTACTTGACCTATGTTAACCGTACTGTAACTACTGTTTGTAAAGACGATGTTACTGGGGTATGTTATAGACGGGTAATTCATATATAGGAATTATAGCGTGGGTGACGGTATAGTTTCGCCACAGGGCATAGTATCAGTTATTTAGTGACTGGTGTAACAGCTGTGTGTGTACGGGAATTCCCTGAGTGTTTTATTGTGTGCGTTTCACTTAGTAACTGTACCACGTGGTGCTGTTGCCGAAGGAACGGGTGTGACCGTTGAATAGAGTGCGTGTATAGTATTCGTTGGAAACGACGCTCCATTTTTTTTAATTTGTATTTTATTGAGATTTTGCATCAAAGAATACAACTAATACAGAGTATGACATGGAGGCAAGTGTTATTCTGTGCCTCTTCTATAAAGTCTCACATTTTAGAGTTCTGCTGTACAGTTATACATAACACATGGGTTGTCTTCAGATGGGTCTTGTTAAGTCTGGTGTGTGTCTTCGTCTCTTATGTGTTATTTTGTGGTGTCTATGTTGTGTAGTTTCGTGTGACTATGGTGCTAGGCGTCTAGTCTATGTGGTACTGTGTCTCGTAATGTGTCTGATGTTGTGGCTGAGGGGCAAAGTGTCATGGGATTCCTGCCGTTTCGTCCAGGTGTGAGGCTGTCTCCCTTCTTGGTTATGTGAGTTTTGTGTAGTCTCTTAGCCGTGATGTCTGATATGGGTTTAGTCAGGTGGTGGGTCAGTCCTTGTTACAGGGCTGCTCCACTCGCAGGCTCTCGTTCTATCTTTGTCGGCACTCTCAGGATCAGGCCCCAGTGCTTTGTGGTTCTTCGCCCGGTATGTTTATGGCCTTCCAGAACGCCGTGGGGTCTTCCCCGGACGATAGGGTGAGTGTCTCGCTTCCCCTTTGGATATTCAGCGTTCCGTCTTCTCCCCAGCGGTACCGGACCTCTGCCTCTCTCAGTTTCTTGGCTGCTGGAGCCAGTTGTCTCCTTGCCGCTAGTACCTCGAAGGGAAGGTCTCCATAGATCGTCACGCAGCAGCCCTCGAGCCGGAATGACTTTACCTCCCTGGATTTGTTGAGGATAGCGGCTCTCACTGCTATGTCTCTGGAAATGACTATTGTGTCTCTCGGAGCTCCTTGGGGTGCTGCTGCCGCTTTTCGTACTCGGAACGCCGAGACTACCATCCCCTTGGTGTCTTTGCTCTTTAGGCCCATCGAGGCCACCAGTCTCTGGGTGAAGGGTAGCAGAGCCTCGTCGCTCACCGTTTCCGGTATGCCCCGCATGCGGACATTCTTGCGTCTGTGGCGGGATTCCAGTGCGGTCACCGACCGGGTAAGTTTCTGCACCTTTGAGGCTAGGTCTTCTATTTGGTTGCGGGTGTCCTGCCTCTGGTGTTCCCGTGTTTTCTCTTTATTTTCAATGTCGGAGATCCTCTTGCGAAGGTCTCCTATGTCTGCTTGGGCCTCTTTCAGGTCCGATTTCCAGACTTGCCTTATTTCATGCAGGAGGTTTTTTATATCTCCCTTAGTCACCGGGGATGAGTCCTCCTCGGAATCCGTTTCTGGGTAGTCTTCTCCCGGTTCTGGTGAGGAGGATATGTCTCCCTCCTCTTGGGATGCGTCTGAGGCCTCCTCTTCTGCCCGGGCCGCGGGCGCCATTTTGGCGGGAGCCGCGGTTGCGGCTGCAGGCCTCTCAAAGGAGAGCCTTATGTCTGGCGTTCTCAGTGTCGCTGGAGTCTGATATTTTTTATTTTTTCGTCCCATGGCAGTCTCTGTTGGAGGGTGGGTAAAAATGTCTCCTGTGGGGCTCCAATATGTTTGGGATATCGTACTTTTTGGGTTTCTGTCTCGGAGCTCCAGAGGTTTGCGTCCGCTCTGTTGCTCGGCTAGCCACGCCCCCCGACGCTCCATTTTTAAGTATGGGTGCGTCGGACTCGACGATTTTGGATCCCTTAGGATGCATGTTAAAGAATTTTAAAAAGGGATTTACAAAATGTGATTTTGGGGTTAAAATGTCTCCTGCACGTTTGATCACTTTGTGTAATAGGGAATGGCCTACTTTGGTTGCCGCATGGCCGCCACGTGGCAGTTTAGATCCAAATCTGGTACAGCGTGTACACGTGGCTGTATCAGGTAGGCCTGAACTTTACGGACAGTTTCCATACATTGATTGTTGGAGGCAGGCCGTAAACGACTCGCCAAGATGGATCTGAGTATGCCACGAGGAGCAATGTCGCCTCATGGTGGCCAGGACTCGTTTGTCCACTAGGGCCATGGTTACGCCCATTTTGGACACGCCCCCTGAGTCCGAGATCCCTATGCCGCCCCCTTACTTCTCCTCAAGGGGAAGTGATACAGGAAGTTCTACACCCCTTTCCCCGTTGTCCCCATCCGCTTCCTCCTCTAGCTCAGAATCCATCCCCCTCATTACTAAACCTCCCCTTCCGGTACCGACCCCCGTTAAAACCACATATCCTGATTTGGCGTCATATCAAGCTTCCGGTCAGGCTTCCTCTAGCCCGGCTCGGAATATTCTATTCACCGACCTTCCCCACAATAAAGCTTCCACATCCCCATGCCTTACTACCCCTCGACTGGAACCCCTAACCGACGCCCCTCAACGAAGCCCTGTACTAACCCGACAACTGACCGGTACCCAAAAACCTAAACATTATCAGATGCCACTTCGTTTGACTCCCGGGTCAGCATACCATAATGATGTAGGTCAAATGGTGTATGCTGACTCAGTCTTCGTATATGTCCCATTCACAACTACCGATCTCTTGAATTGGAAAACCCATAATTCCTCGTACACTGATAAACAACAAGCCATGACCGACCTGTTCACCTCGATAGTCCAGACGCATAATCCTACTGGGGCTGATTGCCAGCAATTACTAATGACATTGTTTAACAACGAGGAGAGAACTAGGATAAACCAAGCGGCCATTAAAGCGCTGGAAGAAGAAGCTCGTACATTAAATCAAGCTAATCCAGCAGCATATAATTGCTGGCATGAAAGCCAGAGGGAAAAAAGCCATAAACATGTCTAAAACGGCTGAGGTGATACAGAAAAGTGATGAAGCTCCCAGTGTCTTTTATGACCGATTATTGGAGGCATACCGCTTGTATACCCCCTTTAATCCGGAAGCCCCTGAGAATTCTCGAATAATAAACTCTGCCTTTGTCAGCCAAGCCTACGGAGATATTAAGCGCAAGCTACAAAAGTTAGAAGGGTTCGTAGGGATGTCCATCACCCAACTAATGGTGGTAGCTAATAAGGTTTACATGAATAGGGAATCAGAGAGTAAGAAAGAGTTAGAGCGCAAGATGCGTAAAAAGGCGGATATGCTAGCGGTAGCGATCGCAGGCGTAGATAGACGGGGCCCGGATAGAGGCGAAAGCAAGTGGAATAGGGAAACCCTGAGTAGGAATCAGTGTGCATACTGCAGAGAAGAAGGGCATTGGAGAAGCGAGTGTCCAAAAAGAGAGCAGTATGAGAGAGACCCACCCAGGGCAGGATATGGAAACTTTAGAGGTAGAGCGAGAGGTAGAGGAGGTCCCAGAGGGAGTAATGGTAATGACAGAGGTAGTGTTAGGGAAGACAGATATTATCCCGCAGCGCAAAGGTCCCGCGATAGAGAAGATAGGGACTTTGTAGGATTGGCTGACATGGTCATGGATGACTATTGATACCGACCGGGCTCCATCCCCCTTGGCCGAGCGGAGCCTATGGTCGAAGTATCAATAGGGGGAAAAAGGAGTGCATTCATGATTGATACTGGTGCTGAACATTCGGTGGTGACTGATCTGGTTGCTCCTCCATCTGGAAGAACTATCACCGTAATAGGAGCAACTGGAAGAAGTGCTGCAAAACCGGTTCTTAAAAGTCGACAATGTGCATTAGGAGGCCACGTAGTGAAACATCAATTCCTTTATATGCCTGAATGTCCAGTCCAATTGCTGGGACGTGATTTGCTATCAAAATTACAAGCGCAGAGCAGTCGCACCAAACTGGAGCTCCGAGACCCACAAGGGAAAAACGAAGAAAAAACCCAAAAAGGCATAACCCCCAAAACAAAACCAAGACCCCCTACGTGTCCCCAACGATATGGGACGAAAAACCAAGAAAATTACCGCAGAAAAACCCACCACCGGACTTACAATAGGGGACATGTGGCGGCAAGCGCGTGGAGCCACCGGGTCCAACATGGCGGCTCTCCACGGAGGCTGCTCGGACTTCTCCGATGACATGTCGGGAGAAGATTACCCATCTGCTCCAGCACCGAGAATACCCTCACAGCCCGACAAACCCGCACCGGACTCCTCCCCGGTAACTACGCTAATCCTGAAACAACTACTTGCAGACCTACAGACTAGCCTGCAGAAAGACATCATGGCGCTGAGAGGAGACCTGAGGGGTCTGACGACTCGCATAGACACCCTCGAAAACGCCTCCACAAACCACTCCAAAGATATGGTGGAGCTCCAAAAGACCGTAAGTGACCTGCAGCTACAACAAAGGAACACGGCACACCGCATGGCGGAACAGGAGAACGCCAGGAGGCGCAACAACCTCAAGCTGAGGGGGATATCGGAGGCGATACCTGATGCGGCATTACCACAGCTCATCAAACGCCTACTCACGAGTGTATTGCCGCCTACCCAAGCCAACCAGATTAGCCCGGAGCACCTCTTTAGGGTCCCCATCCCGCCCAAGGCGCCAAA
This sequence comes from Pelobates fuscus, assembly GCF_036172605.1. NCBI lineage: Eukaryota > Metazoa > Chordata > Amphibia > Anura > Pelobatidae > Pelobates > Pelobates fuscus. The sequence goes on from NC_086321.1 coordinate 308,633,333, forward strand.
CACAGCCACCAGGGATGTGATTGTAACCTTCCGTTCCAGACAAGACAAGACGGCAACCCTCACTGCCCTGCGGGGGAAAACGCCGCTCCAATTTGAGGACATGTCACTGCACTTTTTTGCGGACCTCTCTGGCGATACCCTGGCGTGGCGGCGTTCCCTTAGACCGCTCACCGCACTCCTACGACAACACGACCTCCGATATCGCTGGCGGACCAACCACATGCTGGCTGTACACCAGGGGACGAACTCCCACCAGATCCGAGACATAAGCGAAGCAACACAGCTGCTGCAGGCCTTGGGCTTACCGCGAGAATCTCTTCCACCGTTGAACCAGCAGAACGCGTCGCCCCCACACCACTCCTGGGATCCGTCTCGAATAACCCCCTTTGTGCCACAGGTACTAACGCCCGACCCCTATGTCACAGTTACCACATGAACGATGACTGGAAGAAATTTCCCCAACCGGGATGCAATGACTGCTACCACATGGATAGGCAGACCACCTACCATAGACCCTATTTTTGCCTACTGACTTCTTATCTTGTTTTACTTTTCATTCCTTTTTGTAAACAATCAGTTATATTGCTTAGTCAGGTTACTGCTGGGAATGTTGTGCGCTATATAGAAGTCCGAAATATGTCTGGCCTATGTTCCCGAGCAGCTTCTTGGTTTTTCTTTTTGTTTGCTTTTATTTTTCTTATAACAGAGTCTACAATTTATGTTTAACTCACCTTATACTAATGTGCCTCACAAATGCCTATGCAACCATTTTAAGCGCAGCACACTCCCTCGCCTTCATGTTCTAAAACAAAATGGACGACTACCCCGAAGACCCAGCATGTTGCCAACCATATATTGGCCTAATATATTAGCCTAATTTTAGCTTACTTCTCTTGTAGCAGAGTCTACAATTTACGTTTAAATCACTTTGCAATACAGCGGCCCACAATTGCCTAAGCAACCACATTACGCGCAGCACACTCCCATGCCCTCATGTTTTAAAACTAAATGTACGACTACCTCAAAGACCCAGCGTGATGCCGACCATATGTTAGCTTAATCGCATGTACTGCCTGGCGGGTCATCCCGCATTTAATTGTTATATAATCAAGCATATGCATATGCAACCTAGTCCTCATATGAAACAAAAGGCACCGAAGACCAGCCACTCTCCTGAACACCCATGGGCAGACAGGCCATTACTCTAACCTGGCTGCACATATGTAACTTGCGTGTTCCTATCCTTTCATGGTTCCTTTTATTGTTCCTCTTCCAATACTGCTGCTTGGAATGTCATGGGTACTTAACACCCCACAAAATACGCAACATCTAGCAATATTTTCTACTACCCACCGTAATCTAACCTTTGCTCACGCAGCCTGACCAGTTAGTGCACCACATATTAACTAGTTACTACTGTAAAGCAAATAGGTCACTACATAAGTACACACCAGTCACCCTACTGCTATTTCCAGCATGTGTACCTCTTTTTATAGCCGATTTGATTACTGTTAGCCTGTTTTATCTCATAATTACAAATTGTGCAACTATTCGACTAAGCAGAATCTAATTTGTTAACACAGTGCTTAAACCTATCAGCATATTATATCGTCTAACATGTATATATATAGGCCTGCTGTTACTCAACATTCACTTAAAGCAAGTTTACAAACATAATCTACCATTTTGAGAAAAAGCCTTATTCTCCTGACATACACCCACACGATTATATTGCTTTATTCTCTTAACAAACATGCTTGTGTAGACGCTCACCAATGTTACCTTTTGCATATATATTTAAAATGTGCAGTACTATCTAATGCCACTGTTATACTAAATGTGTTTATGCTCTTGCTCCTGCTGTTGTGGCAGCGCAAGTCCGATTGTTATTTGAGCACAACAAAAATAAAGAATTTACAAAAAAAAATTACAAGCGCAGATAACGTTCCTACCAAATGGAACAACATCCTTAAAGTTTAATGGACCTTCAGGTATTATGACATTATCTGTACCAAAGGAAGAAGAGTGGCGACTTTATACAGCGTTGACTAGCCAAAACCCTAAGAGTGATGAATCCTTATTCAACATACCAGGAGTTTGGGCAGAGAACAACCCACCAGGACTGGCCCGCAATATTCCACCCATTCGAATTGAACTAAAACTTGGGGTTTATCCAGTGAGCAATATCATATCCCGCAGAAGGCTAAGAAGAATATTCAATCCTATCTGGATAAGTTCATACGGTATGGTATCCTAAAATTCTGTACTTCCCCCTGGAACACCCCATTGCTGCCTGTTCAAAAGCCCGGTACAGATGAGTATCGTCCTGTGCAGGACTTGAGAGCAGTCAATGATGCGGTTGTAAGTATACACCCAGTTGTGCCCAATCCGTATAACCTGCTTGCTTTAATTCCGGGCGGGGCTACCTATTTTACAGTCTTAGACCTCAAAGATGCCTTCTTTTGCCTCCGAATTGCTGCAGAAAGCCAATGTATCTTCGCTTTCCAATGGGAAAATGCTGTAACGGGCTCGAAACGCCAGATGACTTGGACAAGACTGCCCCAAGGGTTTAAAAATTCACCTACCCTATTTGGTTCAGCTTTAAGTCAAGACTTACTGGATTTCAAGTCCATCCCAGGAGAGTGTGTATTATTACAATATGTAGATGACTTGTTGATAGCCGCAGTCACAAGAGAAATATGTCAGCAAGCAACACACGATCTACTACACATTCTTTGGAAGGCAGGATACAAGGTGTCTAGGAAGAAGGCTCAGTTGTGTCTGCCAACTGTCAAATATCTGGGATTCCATATCTCTGAAGGTCAAAGAATAATGGGGCCAGAGAGAAAAGAAGCTGTGTGCCAAATACCAATACCCAAGAATAGAAGACAAGTGCGAGAATTCTTGGGGGCAGCAGGCTTCTGTAGGATATGGATTCCCAGTTATGCAATACTGGCGAAACCACTGTATGCATCTATCAAGGGTACAGAACACGACCCATTCTTATGGACTCAAGAACAGCAAAAGGCATTTGAAGATGTGAAGAAGGCTTTGATGAGTGCCCCAGCATTAGGTCTACCTGATCACACACGACCATTCTACCTGTATGTACACGAGCAAAGAAGAATGGCTGTGGGAGTATTGACACAGTACTTGGGATCATGGCAAAGACCTGTTGCCTATATGTCTAAGCAACTGGATGCAGTGGCCAGTGGTCTTACACCTTGTCTAAGAGCCGTAGCTGCAGCCGCCCTGCTGGTAGCTGAAGCCGATAAACTCACTCTGGGTCCAGAACTTTATGTACGAGTCCCACACGCAGTACAGACGTTGTTGGATTACAAAGGCAATCATTGGTTCAGTAACAGCCGTATGACCAAGTATCAAGCAATGTTGTGTGAAAACCCAAGAGTGCATTTAGAAACTGTCAATACCTTAAATCCAGCTACCCTTTTGCCACAACCTACTGAAAGTCAACACGATTGTTTGGAGGTGATGGATCAAGTATTTTCAAGTAGACCAGATCTTCGTGACTTTCCCATTCAGAACCCTGATGTCCAGTATTATACAGACGGCAGTAGTTATGTGAAAGAAGGGATTCGCTATGCAGGATATGCAGTAACAACGATAGACAAGGTGATAGAAGCTCGGCCACTGTTAAAAGGAACATCGGCACAGAAGGCAGAATTGATAGCACTAACACGAGCGTTACAATTGGCTGAAGGTTTAAGAGTGAACATCTACACGGACTCCAAGTATGCGTTTTTAACCACTCATGCCCACGGAGCTTTGTATAAAGAAAGATGACTATTGAATTCAGAGGGCAAAGAAATCAAGTACGCAGCTGAAATACTACAACTATTGGAAGCAGTATGGGAACCGAAAGAAGTTGGTATTATACATTGTCGAGCGCATCTGAGAGGCGATGGTGATGTAACCAAAGGAAATCGGATGGCAGATAATGCAGCTAAGCATGCCGCTGAATCAGGAAGACAGGAATATGTGGAACATATAGCTGCTCTTATACCGACTCCACTGTCTCAATGGACTCCAGTTTATACAGCTCAAGAAGAAGAGTGGTTAAAGACTGAACCTGGAAAGTACCTGGAGAACAAATGGTATCAGTTAGAAGATGGGAGAATAGTTATTCCAGCATCACTAGCGGTAGAAATTGTCCAAAACTATCACAACGGGACACATTCTGGAAGAGATAGTACAGAAGAATCTCTCAGAAAACATTTCTACATACCAAGATTGTCCAACTTAACTCAGGCCATTGTACGAAGATGTGTAACGTGTGCTAAAAATAATGCAAGGCAAGGACCAGTAAAACCACCAGGAGTTCAGTATATGGGGGGACTCCCTATGTCCGATCTACAAATTGACTATACAGTTATGCCTAAATCTGGTGGACATCGCTACCTACTAGTAGTTGTGTGCATCTATTCAGGCTGGGTAGAAGCATGTCCTACTCGTACAGAGAAAGCATGAGAAGTTGTGCGATTCCTGCTACGAGAAATAATACCCCGATATGGACTACCCTGCTCTATAGGATCGGACAATGGTCCAGCCTTTGTTCATCAGTGCCTACAACAACTGACTCATATGCTTGGTATTAAGTGGAGACTTCATACGGCATATAGACCTCAGAGTTCTGGTAAAGTAGAAAGAATGAATAGAACTATTAAGAATCAGTTGGCAAAGATGTGTCAGGAAACCCAACTTAAGTGGAATGTTCTTTTGCCTATAGCTCTGTTGCGAATTCGCAGTACACCTACCAGAAGGATGGGTCTCTCTCCCTTTCAAATCATGTATGGGCGTCCACCTCCCGTACTTGGTAACTTAAGGGGGGATTTGAGTCAGTTGGGAGAAGGAATTACCCGGCAGCAGGTTGTAGAGTTGGGTAAGACTATGGAGGAGGTACAAAAATGGGTACAAGATAGATTACCTGTGAATATTTATCCCCCTGTTCATAGTTACCATCCAGGAGACCAAGTGTGGATTAAAGAGTGGAATAATATACCGTTAGGGCCTAAGTGGAGGGGTCCTTATGTTGTTCTTTTGTCTAGCCCTACAGCGATAAAAGTGGCCGAAGTGACTCCGTGGATTCATCACTCCAGGGTTAAACCAGCAGCAGTAGATTCTTGGCAAGCTACAACAGATCCAGAGAATCCCTGCAAGATCCGGTTAAAGCGCACGACTCAGTCGGAGTGACGAGGAAACCTTGTGGATTACAAATTTTATTGTTTCAGAGATTGGTAAGTTAGTGTTTAGACGGGCATAATAACGCCTGTCCGCTCACCAACGTGTTATTAAAAGTCAGGAAAGTCTCGAAGGGACCCCTGTGAAGACGAGCAGAACTCCATTCCCTGCAGCCCTTACACCCTGGAAGCTGAGGTGCCATCGCACGGACGAAGACTGAGGATGCAGCCGACGAAAGATGTGCTAATGATAATGTTTATTTATATGTCTTTTTATATTCAGGAAGGTAGAGGTACCGACACTCCTAGCTGTGAGGTTTGCATTAAGACTACAAGAACAGGTAATCATATTTCCCAGACCCTAATTTGGCATTCGCAATATGAGTGTAAAGGTGATGTGTCTAGGTGTAGATACTTAAATATAGAGTATAGTGTATGCCATTTAGGAGTAGGAGAACCTAAGTGCTTCAATCCGGAGTATCAACCCCGTACAATTTGGTTGACCCTCAGGAATGGAGATCCTCAGGGGACCCTAATAAATAAAACAGTGTTAGAATCCGTACATTCTTCGGGTGTTCTGCTATTTGATGCATGTAAAGCGATATCAAGTGGTAGAAAGCGGTGGAATGTATGTGGGGATCTTAGATGGGAGAGAACGTATGGGTCTAACGATAAATATATTTGTCCCAGTAGTAAAAATAAGTATGTAAGTCCAAGATGCCCAAATAGGGAATATAATTATTGCCCATATTGGTCTTGTGTGGGGTGGGCAACTTGGGGACAGACAGCAGACAAGGATATGATTGTTACTAAGTTGCCTACCAATCCATACTGTAAGTCTATGGAATGCAATCCAGTCCATATTCTTATAAATAATCCTGACCAATTCTTAGATATATATGGTAACTTATTTGGGTTTCAAATATATGGGACGGGATTAGACCCTGGCACAATATTGTTTATAGGGATAGAAACCGATTCTGTAACCTCCCAAACTCATCAGGTATTCCATTCTTTTTATGAAGAGATGAGTGTAGATAATAAGATTCCCCATAACGCTAAAAACCTGTTCATAGATTTAGCTGAGAGTATTGCTGGTAGTCTTAATGTAACCAACTGCTATGTGTGTGGAGGTACTAACATGGGAGACCAATGGCCTTGGGAAGCAAAGGAGGTAATGTCCGGTTCTGAGGCAGTTGAACAATTAATATCTTCACAAGCCGATTATCAGATGAGTGTTAGAGGTAAATCTGAGTGGAGATTGAAAACCTCCATCATAGGTTATGTTTGCATAGCAAGGAAAGGAATAATGTTTAATACTTCTGTAGGAGAATTAACTTGTCTAGGGCAAAAAGCTTATGATGATGATACAAAGAATACAACTTGGTGGTCGGCTTCAAATGTCTCAGAACCATCTAACCCGTTTGCGAGATATGCCAATTTAAAGGACGTATGGTTTGACTTATCCATCACATCTAGTTGGAAAGCCCCAGCAAATTTGTACTGGATCTGTGGTAAGAAGGCCTATTCGGAGTTGCCACAGGACTGGGAAGGGGCATGTGTGTTGGGTATGCTCAAACCATCCTTCTACTTGTTACCTATTGAAACAGGTGAGACTTTGGGAGTTAAAGTCTATGATGTGAATCATAGGAAGAAAAGGGGACCCATAGAGATAGGCGCTTGGGAAGATGATGAATGGTCTCCCCAGCGTATTATAGACTATTATGGGCCAGCCACTTGGGCAGAGGATGGTACTTTCGGATATAGAACCCCAATTTATATGCTCAACCGCATTATAAGGTTACAGGCGGTGGTTGAGATAATTACTAATGAGACCTCACAAGCGCTCAATCTTCTAGCGAAGCATAATACCAGAATGAGGACAGCAGTGTACCAAAATAGATTAGCCTTGGATTACTTATTGGCAGTAGAGGGAGGTGTATGTGGGAAGTTTAACCTGAGCAATTGCTGTCTTCAAATAGATGACGAAGGGCAAGCAATAGCTGAGCTTACTAGCCATATGGTTAAACTAGCGCATGTGCCTACTCAGGTATGGAAAGGGTATAATCCAAGTAGTTGGTTTGGTAACTGGTATGAGCAGTTTGGAGGGCTTAAGGCATTGGTAGGCGGGGTCATACTGATTTTAATGTTGTGTCTACTCCTGCCATGTCTTATTCCTTTAGTAGTTAGGTCTGTGCAGAGCCTGAAAGAAAATATAGCAGAGAGGAAGGCTGCAGCACAGATAATGGCCATATATAAATATGAGGCTCTAAATCAGGGAGAACCAATGCAGGAAGAGGAGTGTTGAGGGATTCACATCATAGAAAAGTCTGGTCTGATTCATGGTAACCTGAGGTGTATGCAAACCAAGGTTAAGTGATGCCTCAAGTAATTGTGAAATATCAGAGGCATCAAAGGGGGGAATGTGGTGGAATCTCGGTAAAAATAAATTTAGTAGGCCGAGATTACCACGTGGCATGTGTACGTGCATATGCTGACGTATCGATCAGTTGGTTGCACGAGGCAAGATACGATCAGTAGTGTACGGAGCATGTGCAAGAATACCGGATGTAGTATTCCCCTCCTCCATTGTGCTGGACAAGCCATGCGGTCAAGCAGGAAGTTAATTCTTATTTGTATTGATTGGTCAAGAGGATGTGGGGGTGGAGCTTAATATGGGAGGAGTTATGTGCCTATATAAGGAGCCTGCACTATTGTCCGGGGCTCAGAACTTGTTGTATTTTTTTTTTTCATTGTTAATTTTTTATTTCTTACACACACAGAAAAAACAACACAAGCCATAAACAACACAAAACACAATAACATAAAACTAAATAAAATAAAAATAAAAATACATAAACAAAATAAATTCAATTTTACTTTTCTTTGCTATTACCTTGATTTAATTTACAATCCTTATATTCAACTTATACCAGTATGCAAAGTAAAAATAATTGACATTGACAATTAGTTCTTACTCACAAGCGGAATGCTCAGCATATTCGTCCTGTTTTAACAGTTTTAATACTATTTTACCTAAATCTTTCAGCTTTGCAGTCATACCCTATCAATTATTCATTAATATGCAATAATGTACATGCTTTAACCTCATATCTGTTTTAGGCTATTCCTCCTTTTACTATAACCTCTATTTATACCTTACACCTATATGCCAATCAATCTTGCCATGCTTTTTCATGGCCACCTTCTCTTCCTTCTATTTTATTTACTATTCTCTCATATTCATACGTCTTGTCTACTCTTTCCTGCACTTCCAAAATATATGGTGGGATTGTTTTTTTCCATTTTTGAGCAATGCTTATTTTTGCAGCGATTAATATATGAATAATAACTACCTTATTTTTTATTCGACTCCACTCTTGGTATATATGTAAAAGATAGAACTCAGGGAAATTTGGTATCACTGTATCCATTAAAATTTGAATTACTAATTTAACATCGTTCCAAAACTGTACAAGACGAGAGCATCCCCAAAAAATATGTAATAAAGTTCCCTTCTCCCTTTGACACCTCCAGCACCTGTCAGAGGCAGCTTCATACATTCGAGACACTTTTGCAGGAACTAAGTACCAACGCATTAATATTTTGCTATAAGCTTCCCAATATGTAAGGCTGTGAGATATTTGTTTAGTAATTTTTATAGTTTGATACCAATGGGATAGATCAAAGGTTTTTGATAGGTCTCGTTCCCATAATATCATATAAGGCAACTTTTCTTCCCCATTTACATATAAAAGGCTTTTGTAGCATATTGAAAGAGGTTTACTCTCCATATTAGGGTTCAAACAGAATTTACCCAACCAAGTCACTAAGGCCATATCTAATTTTAACAGCTTATTTTCTAACAAAAAATTCTTGATCCTTAAATACGAAAATACCTCTTTATTCGGAAGGGCAAACTCTGCCTGCAAACTAGGATATGATTTGAGCCCTGCCTCATTATATAACATATGCACTTTACTAATGCCATTAGTTTCCCAAGTATTCAAATTTAAATCTTGTATAAAGTACTTTATTACATATAATGGTGCTAAGACTAATAGCTTTACACCTTTTAGCAATTTAGGAGTCCATTTTGACCAATGATAGAGCATTAATTTTGTCGTAGAAAGCATGTTTTTGCCTATTGACCCATTCATTAAGGTCTCCCATAAAAGCTTTTCTATTAAATAGGGTTTAGCGCAAGCTTGTTCCAGTTTTAACCATACTGGTGAATTTAAACGGAAAAGTACTGCCAAAGCATAGGACAACATAGATGCCTGATAATATTTAATAATGTTAGGAATACCCAATCCGCCTTGTAGATATGGAAGCTCTGTAAGCCTAGCTGCCACCCTTGGCGGTTTTTTTTCCATATGTATGAGTTAAACATAAGTTGAAATTTTTTTAATAATTTTTTTGGCACAGCCATAGGAATAGTTCGAAAAAGATACAATACATGGGGTATGGCCATCATTTTAATTGTGTGTACACGCCCTAACCAAGATGTCCCCAAAGTCCCCCAATTTTCTAACTGATCTTTTAATTTATGTAATACAGGAATATGATTATGCTTAATTAAAAGAGAGCTCGTTTTAGTAAGTTTTATGCCCAGGTATGTTAGAAAATCTTTGCGCCAATCGAACGAGTAAGTACCTGCTAATTGATTTATCTCCGTTTTAGGTACACCCAACGGTAACGCCTGGGTTTTTTTAACATTATTTTTATAATAGGAGATCATACTAAATCTTTCCAACAGTTTAACTAAATACGGTAATGATTCTTTAGGTTTTGATACAAATAAAAGTGCATCATCAGCAAAAAGAGCTAATTTTTGTTCCCCAACCGGGGTATTTAACCCACATATACCAGCATGTTGTTTTATGTGTCTAATCAAGGGCTCTAAGGTTATTATAAAAATTATTGGGGAAAGTGGGCACCCCTGGCGTGTTCCATTTGAGATCTCAAATTTAGAGGATATAAAGCCAGTATTCATAACCTTCGCTGATGGTTTTGAGTATAATGCCATAATATTGTTCACAAAGGATTGTGGAAAATTGTATTTCTGGAGGACATGCTCCATATAACCCCAATTCAAACGATCAAACGCTTTTTCAGCGTCCAAAGCAAGCAAAATCCCCTGATAATTATTAATACTTGCCCATTCTATAAGATTAATATAATGTCTTGTATTGTCCTCTACTTGTCTACCTGAAACAAAACCAGCTTGCTCCTCTGAAATAAGCCCCAATAGGATCGGTTTTATTCTAGATGCCAATACTTTAGCATATATTTTTATATCTACATTTAAGAGTGAAATGGGCCTGAGGTTAGCGCATTCTGTTGGTGGTTTACCAGGCTTAGGAAGGGTTACTATAAATGCCTCTAACATTTCCGGCGGTATCGCATTTGGTGTTTTAAAGCTATTAAAAAGCTTCGTAAGAAATGGTGTCAAGATCGGTTCCATTTTGATATAATAATAGTTAGAAAAACCATCTGGCCCTGGTGCTTTATGTTTGGGAAGAGCCAATATAGCTTTGCTTATTTCATCTTCTATAAATGGCTCCACCAACATCTGTTGTTGACTCACTGAAATTTTAGGAAGATCTATTTCCTCCAAAAATTTCTCTATTTCAGAGCCAGAAGGCTGTAATATATTTGAGTCTTCCGTTAAATTATACAGTTTCCTATAATAACCTGCTAATTCAGCTACAATATCTTTTGGGTTAAATAATTTACAATTATTCGTCGAGAACATATAGGGGATTTTTGTTTGAAGATACTTTGTTTTTAGCATATTAGCTAACATTTTTCCTGCTTTATTGCCATGAATATAAAATTTCAATTTTAATGCTCTCATATATTTTTCTGTTTCTGCTAATGCCAATACATCGAGTTCCTTTCTTACTTTAGCTATTTGACTACCATACAATCTATTTGGTTTAATTTTATTTTCCTCTTCCAATTTGGATAGTACCTGAAGTAATCTTAAACATTCAGCATCCATTTTCTTTTTACTACTAGCCCCTGATTTTATAAAAAAGCCCCTCATTACAGCCTTTTGTGCCAACCATAACGAGGAGGCTGCTATATCATCCTTGTCATTTTTCTGAAAATATTTAATGAGAGCCTCCTTAGCTTCTAAAAAATTTTTTTCATCGTCCAACACTGCCTCATTCATTCTCCACGACCCCATTCCCCGTCCCGGGTATTTAGCTTGAAATGTAACTATAACCAGTGAATGGTCTGACCAAGTTCTAAGGCCAATGTGCACTTCTAATATATTATTCAAAGTAGGTTTATCTACTATGCACATATCTAACCTTGAGTATGTCATATGTGCAGAAGAATAAAACGTATAATCTTTACCCGATGGATACAGACATCGCCAGGTGTCATATAGGTCGTAATTATTGATCAATTTCCTTAATTTCTCACTATTACTAACGGCCAAGGGATGAGGGCTTTTTTCTTCTGTTCTAGAGATATCCAGTGTTGGATCAAGGGTTGTGTTATAATCGCCACATATTATCAAATGGCCCACACGCAACTCCAAAATTTTTTTTAATGCTGCCTTTATAAATTTTATCTGGAGAGTATTTGGGGCATATAAAGAAACCAATGTAATTTCAATCCCGTTCAAGGAGCCTACTAATATTAATAACCGTCCCGCCTCATCTGTATATTGTATATTCACTTGAAAACCCCAATCTGCATGAACTAAAATTGCTACTCCTTTAGTTTTATTGGCTGAATATGCATGAAATTCCTGTGGGTATTGTCTTATTTTTAATCTAAAGGCCTCTTGAGATCTGAAGTGTGTTTCCTGTAAACATATTACAGCTGCCTTAGATTTCCTCAATTCCTGATGCACCAACCGTCTCTTATGTGGACTATTTAATCCATTAACATTCATGGTAAATATTCTAAATCTTGTATCCATAGTTACTTTTTATGTTTTTATTTTTCAATTACATCTTTATAACCCTTAAAAATGTCGCCATATTTGGGCCTAAGTCACTATTAATTACCTGTGTATTCCTAATATTTATGCTGTGCTTCCGTTTGTGAGAAAGAAAACTAAAATAACCAGCAATACTCTCTAATTTCAAATAATAAAAAAAAATGAAAAATAAAAAACAATAAATAAAAAAATAAAAAGAATCACAACCAAGAAAGAAAAACCACCAAAAAAAAAACATCAAATACATATACACCCTTATTGAAAAGGATAAATTAATGGCCTGTTCAGGAATACCCATATTTCCTGTAACGGCCAGGGGGCGTGAGTAAAACGACCCACTCAATGCGAGGCCAAGCTAATAGCAAATGGCAAAACCAAAAACAAGCTATCATACTCATTCCCCTCTCCCCCCCCTTCCCTCTCTCACTTTTTTAATTATAATTAATCTATTACTAAATATACCTAATTTTTATTTTTTCCATTTTGTTTTACCCAAGCTATTGTTTTAGATTTGTATTTGTAACTGTTACCCAAGGGTTACCCAAGGTTTACTATAAATCTACATTTGTAACTGTTACATTTATTTACATCAATCTTAATAACGGAGAGAAAGAAGAAAAAAAAAAAAAGACGGGAAGGAGAGAGAAAAACAAAAAACAAAAACATGAATAATTATTGTGCTATCCCTCTTACCCTGGGCATCCGACTACTACATTTACGCTAAGCACAACCCTAATTCGTGTACTATAATATATTGCAGACTATTATTTCTTATTATTCTTTTCAAGCGCTAGTATTTTGTTGAAACCCTTAAAATTTCTTATTATTCTTTTCAAGCGCTAGTATTTTGTTGAAACCCTTAAAGACCCACCACCACCACTTAAAGGGAGCAAAAGGCCACTAATTTTATACACATTAAACTGGTGTTGGCATACTACTTAATTTGCTATAGTCAACTTTAATTAAAGCAACATGAGAACATAGATATCTATTAAAAAAAAAAAATAATAATAATTTTTTAAAGCCCTGAACCTCACTTTACAGTTTCTGCAACATCTAAGCTTTTATAACCAGGTGTGCCAACAACCGTCCATTCTGCTTGTATTTTCTTTTCTGCTTTATTTGAATTTCCATTCTGTGTTGTTAACATTCCCCATTCTTTTAATTTATTCCTCGCTTCTTCTGGTTCTTTTATTGCATGTAATGCACCGTTCCGCCAAATCAACAGTTTAGTCGGGTAGCCCCAACGGTATGATATTTTTTGGTCTCGCAGTACTTTTGTGAACTCCGCAAATTCTCTTCTCCTTGCTATAGTTAATACAGACAAATCAGCAAAAATCAGTACATCTTTGTAAGGAGCAGGGAGGCTAGGCTCCTTTCTTGCTGACTGCAGCAGCAACTCTTTAGATTTTGGATAATGGAATTTTGCTATTACATCCCGTGGTTTATCTACTGAAAGGAACTGAGGTCTTGGTAGGCGATGCACTCGATCCAGCTCCCATGCAGATTCCTCACAGTTTTTTACAATTTTCCCACATAGGCCTTTAATATATTCTGACAGTTCCTCCACACTGACTGACTCCGCTATTCCTCTTAAACGTACATTGCTGCGACGTGACTGATCTTCAATCACAGCCATTTTATATTTTAACTGCTTATGTTCATCCTCCATGTTTTGTATTTTGTCAATCAGTGCATTATGAGAGGTACATAAATTTTCTGTTTTAACCTCCAATTGCCCTGTGCGCTCACCCAATTCCACCACTTCTTTATGTAAGTCTGAAATAATTTTTTTAAAATCTTCTTCTAATGTAATTCTTAAGTTTTGTAGCATCTTATGTAGCTTCCTTTCAGAGACCGGTTGTTCCAATAGCTCTTCTTCCACTATAATTGCTTCTATAGTTTCCTCCTCATGTGAGCAGGCAGTTGCACCATCTTGGTCCTGCTTATTACGGTCTCTCTTGCTTAGTCTGGCAGTATCTGTTAATTTCATTTGTTTAGCTGGTGCCATTTATACCTCCTGGTATGCAGCTTTTAGATTTTAGATTTTTTCCAACTTTACCAGCTTAACTTGCCTTCCAGATCTCACTGGGTTAATTACTTTTAACAGCCTCAGTACAGCCTGAACACTTGTAACAGTTGTAACAGTTACTTTTCAATGACTGCTTTTACCCACTGTTCAATGCTGTTATACACTTTGTGACAACTTGTAACAATTAGTACTTGTAACAACACAGTTTGTAACATTCCTGTTATGCCTTCTGATACACTGCCATTTTTTGCTGAATACACTGAGTGCACAGGACTTTATCAAAAGCTTAATGAATATCAGAGGTTTATTATGCCTCACCTGCTGCTAACACCATCCAGCACTGCTCGCAATTTCACTGTTCCAATTGAAAGCTGCTGCCTCACTGCTCCTGTTCGTTTTTTTTTAAGTTTTTCTCAGAGCTTTTCTTAGAGCTTAAAGCATATAGGCATATAACTTCTGACATATAACTTGCAGAAAAAGTTTTTTTGATTTTCACAGCTACCGCTCGTCTTCCTCTCAGCCTGTTACACACAGGTGCACAGCTCAGCTTCACAGCCCGACTGCTGCTCAGTGTGCTTCCTGTCTGCTGCTCACTTTTCTCCGTTCTCAATTATGCAAGTGTTTTTTTACATGGCTTCACAAGCTCCAACTCAAGCCTCTCTTTGATGATTAATACCACTATTATATCTCCATATCTCCACACTGCTCCACGTCTGTACCGTTTTCTGTGCAAAGTTCCTGCTTCTTTTCAACCTCAGCCTCGCTGAGTTGGAGCTGGATTGCAAGCTCCTACTCCATGCGACCGCACCCGACCTCACACAGATGGATGGAAGTCAGACACGCCCCCTGGATGGAAGTCTTGTTGTATTTTGGTGACATTAGTCCCTCTGAGTCCCGATCGGTGAACCGAATAAAGAATCTCTTCCTTCCTGAAGAAACCTGTGTCCATCTCTCTGTGCTTGGCTTCCGTCAGTTTCTCCGGTATCAGTCCAGGATAGTTTTCCAGGGACAAATGTTGTCGCCTGTTGAACGAGGTGACCTTGCTCGGGTCCCAGGTGTGCGGCTCCTAAAATGGCTGCCATATACACGTCCACTGATAGGAGACGCGAAAGGTATTAAACTGATAAGAATAATACGAAACACACCACCCCTATCTGGTGGCACATTAGATTGCCCGCGCAGTGCCCCAAATTTGAAGTAAGAGGACCGACCAAGCATCTTCTTCCATCTCCCTGTTACAGAAATCGCTGCCATATCCATACAAATTGTACATAATGTCCAGGATAGTTTTTCAGGGACAAATGTTGTCGCCTGTTGAACGAGGTGACCTTGCTCGGGTCCCAGGTGTGCGGTTCCTAAAATGGCTGCCATATTCACGTCTACTGATAGGAGACGCGAAAGGTATTAAACTGATAAGAATAATACTAAACACACCACTCCTATCTGGTGGCACATTAGATTGCCCGCGCAGTGCCCCAAATTTGAAGTAAGAGGACCGACCAAGCATCTTCTTCCATCTCCCTGTTACAGAAATCGCTGCCATATCCATACAAATTGTACATAATGTCAAAGATAGTTTTCCAGGGACAAATGTTGTCGCCTGTTGAACGAGGTGACCTTGCTCGGGTCCCAGGTGTGCGGTTCCTAAAATGGCTGCCATATACACGTCCACTGATAGGAGACGCGAAAGGTATTAAACTGATAAGCATAATACTAAACACACCACTCCTATCTGGTGGCACATTAGATTGCCCGCGCAGTGCCCCAAATTTGAAGTAAGAGGACCGACCAAGCATCTTCTTCCATCTCCCTGTTACAGAAATCGCTGCCATATCCATACAAATTGTACATAATGTCCAGAATAGTTTTCCAGGGACAAATGTTGTCGCCTGTTGAACGAGGTGACCTTGCTCGGGTCCCAGGTGTGCGGTTCTTAAAATGGCTGCCATATACACGTCCACTGATAGGAGATGCAACAGGTATTAAACTGATAAGAATAGTGATTTATTACCCCCATTGTGATTTATGGCCCCCACCCACCGCGCAGGGGTGGGGGCCGGGGGGGGGAGGACAGTAGGTCCCCCCATTGTGATTTATGGCCCCCACCCACCGCACAGGGTTGGGGGCCGGGGGGGGGCAGTAGGTCACCCCCAGTGTGTATCAGGGTCCCTGAGGACGAGGAACAGTCTCTATTCTGCTCTGTGTCAGTGTGTATCAGGGACTTTGAGCACAGGTGTCAATACATACCTGCCAAGTGATCCTATGTAGGGGGAACAGTCTCTATTCTGATCTGTGTCAGTGTGTATCATGGTCTCTGAGAACAGGTGTCAATCCATACCCCCCAAGTGACCCTATCTAAGGGGAACAGTCCCTATTCTGCTCTGTGTCCGTGTGCATCAGGGGCTCTGAGGACAGGTGTCAATCCATATGTCAAGGTGTCAATATGTCATATGTCAGGTGTCAATCCATATTCATTGCGATTTAGGAATGTTAGGTGATTTCTGCCCTTTATGGATTAAAACCAGACTCTGCATCAACTGTGTAATTTCCCATGGGAGTTTTGCCATGGATCCACCTCCGGCATGCCACAGTCAAGGTGTTAGTCCCCTTGAAACAACTTTTCCATCACTTTTGTGGCCAGAAAGAGTCCCTGTGGGTTTTAAAATTCGCCTGCCCATTGAAGTCAATGGCGGTTCGCCCAGTTCGCCGGTTCGCGAACGTTTGCGGAAGTTCCCGTTCGCCGTTCGCGAACCGAAAATTTCGGGTTCGCGACATCACTACCTCTATATACAGTGTAAGCATTGCTCCTCTCTATATACAGAGTAACATGGCTTCCCTCTATATACCGTGTAAACATGGCTCCTCTCTATATACAGAGTAACATGGCTCCCCTCTATATACAGAGTAACATGGCTCCCTCTATATACAGAGTAACATTGCTCCCTCTATATACAGAGTAACATGGCTTCCCTCTATATACCGTGTAAACATGGCTTCCTCTATATACAGAGTAACATGGCTCCCCTCTATATACATTGTAAACATGGCTCCTCTCTATATACAGAGTAACATGGCTCCCTCTATATACAGTGTAAACATGGCTCCTCTCTATATACAGAGTAACATGGCTCCCCTCTATGTACAGAGTAACATAGCTCCCTCTATATACAGAGTAACATGGCTTCCCTCTATATACCGTGTAAACATGGCTCCCTCTTTATACAGAATAACATGGCTCTCTCTATGTACAGAGTAACATGGCTCCCCTCTATATACAGTGTAAACATTGCTCCTCTCTATATACAGAGTAACATGTCTCCCCTCTATACAGGGGCGTACCTGGAGCATTTCGCCAGCGAACCGTTTGGTACATCACTAGTTCTGACCAGCAACCCATCCATGATACTAAATTGGACTTTATATCTCATCAAGATTCGTAAATCTTCATTATCTTTGCAATCATCATCTGTGATGGGATTGGCAGTAGGGTCTTCTATATGTTTATAGAATATGCCTACGTTCTTCTGACTGGTAATCAGGTCCTCACTAGGAGCTTCTTGACTCCATTGCACGACATTTAAGTCGGCATTATCTCTAGCCTGTCGTCTAGTTATGGCTTCAATGTGAATTGAACCCATAAGATCATCAATGTGCAGGGTTTCACCATTGATGGCTGCTTGTTTTGCCAGTGAATCGGCTAAGTCATTACCATCCTTGTCAATACCTTCTATCTTAGAATGGCCTTTGGTTTTCTTCCAATATATGGTTAAACCATTTTCCTTAACCAGTTCATCGATTTTACAAAACAATTTCCCATGTTTAACAGGTTTGTTATTGCTTTTCAGCATTTGGTTACGTTTCCAGCTAGGCAGATATTTGACGAAACTGTTGCGAACATAGTTGGAATCAGTTATGATAACAAATTCTGTGATACTATATTCTATTGCCATTTGAATGGTCTTATATACTGCACAGAGTTGGCTATCTGACTGCTTTTGGGACCAATATTGTATCCTATAGATACATTGGGATAATCACCTCTCCAGGCGATTCCGATACCTGCAACTAACTTCCGTTCAGCACCAGCGACGTGGTGATATGAACAACCATCAATGTATACCCACAGTAGTGGTCGACAGTATTCCTCGTCATAAACTTTATAAGGGGATAGCAATTGCTCTTCTTGGAAGTCATCTCCGGTGTCATTATCATCCAGAGATGGAGCAGTACAGTCATGTAATTCTGCTAAACCTTGGGCAACTGGGCTTCTCTTATTGTGTTTATAACGGACTTCTAACGGCCATCCCTGTAAGGATAGAGTCCATGCATTAATCCGACTGTTAGAGAGATTACCGTCTCTAATTCTTTCACTCTGCAGATACTGTAGAGGTTGGTGAGCTGTTTCTACAATTATTTTCTAACCTTGGATATAGCTACGAAAATTTTTCAGTGCCCAGACAGTCGACAATAGCGCCTTCTCACACGTGTTGAATTTAACTTCAACAGGTGACAAAGTCTTGCTAGCATATGCAATAACTTTGTTTAAACTGTCCTGCATCTGATACAGAACAGCACTTATGCTTAAATCAATATATCCTGTCTCCAGATAGAAGGGTTTACCCCCTTCTGGGTATGTTAAACAGGGTGCCTGAGTGAGCTTCCTCCTCAGTGCACTTACCGCTTGGTCCTGAGGCTCCCCCCAGTTCCAGGTAGTTTCCTTTTTAAGCAGGTGTAAGAGTGGTTTCGTTATTTCTGCATAGTTATCTATAAACTTACGGGAGTAATTAGTCATACCAAGGAACGATCTTAATTCCCTGATGTTTGAAGGTGTTTTAGCCTTTAGTACGGCTTCATCCTTCTTCCTCTGGGGATTTAATCCTTCAGAAGTTACCTCATGTCCGAGGAAGTTGACATGGGTGCGACACCATTGCGCCTTTTGTAAAGACAGTTTAATCCCTGCCTCTCTTAACTGAGTGAGAACATGTCTAATCTCTATGATATGCTTATCAAAGGAAGTGCTTTTCAGCAAGACATCTTTGACATATGATAACGTTCCTCTCTCGAGTGCGTCAGGCATAGCTTTATGCATGAACACAGCGAATTCATGACCAGAGTTTATGTAACCGAAGGGCATACGGGTCCAGGTATACTGCTGCTTTCCAAATGTGAAGGCCAATTTGTATTGGTCTTCATTATGGACTGGTACAGTCCAATATCCCTGCGCACAGTCAATGGCAGTGAATATTTTGGATCCCTGCATTTGTACCAAACATTGGTCTATGTATGGCACTGGCCAACCAGACATATAGACGCGTTTATTTAGCTGTCGTAAGGCAGCGCATAAACGCCATTGTCCATTAGGTTTCAGAATCCCCAAGATCGGATTATTATACGAACTGTGCACTGGACGTATAATGCCCCTTTCCTTTAAATTCTGAATGATGTATTGTAGACCATCATATGACACTAATGGGAGTTTATATTGTTTGATAAATACAGGTGGTAGATTTGGATCAGTTTGTATTCTGGCTACATGGAGGTTAGTTAACCCACAGTCGTAGGAATCTTTGGCAAAAATATCTTGGAATTCCAAAAGGATTTCCTTTAGCTGCTGTCGCTCAGCATCGTTGGAGCAACCGCCAGCTAAAGATATTTGCTCTTCTAGCCTTTCCTGAAATCCTGGAAAGATTTCAGGCTGGCCTATCTCATAAGCTTCTTCAAGCCTAGAAGTTAGGTCAGTTCGGTGTTGACTTACCTTTTCTCTTTGGTCGTTATACTCTTGTGATTACTGCTCATTGAGCGGATGATCCAAGGTGATTGATGCTTCTTCGATTTTACACGAGCCTTCTTCGACGTTGAAGGGATACACAGATAGGATACTGAATAATCCTTCTGGGGAGGAATGGAATATTTGATCGACAAGTTAAGTATTCTTCAGGGATGAGGCCTATAATTTGGTTTTGGAAACCAAATGTATAGTACTCAGCACCCAATGCTAGACCTAATAATGTTCCTTTTGTTAAAGTAACACTATTGGGTGTAACATTATTGACCATTATATAGGTGGGATTCTTACCAATACTTACCATTAGTGTATGCGTTACCACCATCCCTAATTGTTGTATCCTGTTGGATAAACAGATTAGGGCATCAGAGTTTTCTAATCTCTGACCATCCTTGACCTGTAGGGGTAAAAGAAAGTTACTTGTCCCTTGTGGAATGGTTATGTCATCAGGTACTTGGATACTTACCGCATATGGTAGTATTTGTCCTGATTTCAGGGTCTTTTCCTCGTGAAGGTATCCACAAGGATTACCTTTTAACCTTGTCCACAAGTTGGAATTAATCAGGTCAAGGTGTATGGCAAAGCGATGTATGACATCATTGCCAATGTAAACCTGATAGCGAGGTTCGTCTATCACTAGGAATAAATGTTTAACTGTCTTATTTCCGATGGAAATAGATAGTAAACATTTTGCTATCACATTGTGACTCTCTGATTCACCATCCAGGTTCTGGATCCACCTGTCATGTGGGGAAGCGTACCTGATCAAATTAGGATTAGTGATCTGCTTTAACAGACTTCTGCTAATATAGCTGTTCTCACTCTGTAAGTCCAGCTTTGCATTCCTATTTCTTCCTAAGTCATTTATCTGAATAGGAAAGAATAAGTTGTCATTAACCCTTTCAATTCTGGCAAGGAATTGTGCATGACCTGCCAGATCTACAGATTTAACATAGTCCCTGTGGAGAGAAATGGTTACAACATCACTTTCCAGAGAGACATTCTGGATCCTCTCTGGAGCAATTCTTACGGAATGCTCATCTACAGGTGCGATTGCATCATTCACTTGCAAGATAGTCACGTCAGGTGACTGACTATTCCTAAAATGTACCTCTATCGAGTCAGGTCTTTCTTCTATCACATGGCAATTACGATCAGATTGTACATGTGATTTCTCATAGGTTATCTCATGATTTCTCATAGGTTACCTTAGCTTGCGACCATACAATTCCATTCACACAGTCAATAATTGTGTTAAGTCTTCTGAGTATATCTATACCCAGAATCAGTCGGTTATAGAGGAGATCTACCACTATCACCGGGTGTCTAAGGGTTTTGTTACCTATTTTAAACTTTAACCAGGTATTGCCAATAACATGAAGTTCATTTCGTCGAACCCTCAACAGAGCATTGGGGAAATCTCTTAGCTTCGGCTTATCCGTTGCTAAGTCCATTACCTGCTGGAAGTAGGTATTGGATAAGATAGTGGCTTGTGAACCAGTATCTATTAACCCCTTGAAAGGCTGGGGTAGCGAATCCTGTATTTCTAAAGACATGTAGTCCCTTCCTTCATGTTCTTCTAATTCACATAAGAATTTAGAATGTGTCAACATATTACTCGTTTTCCATACATTACCGGTCACAGCAGTAGTTTCTACCTGTACTGAGGAATGCTCAGTCTTACCCACAGGCCCATCCTTTTTAGGAATATCTTGAACTGTCAAACGGGAACTAGTGGTCGGCATCTCATCAGTTAACCCTTTCAGGGCTCGACCCTGGAAACTAGTGGCTGCTGGGGCTACTTTAGCCTTTGGCTGAAATGAAAAAACAGAGGAACACGTTGCGCCTCCTTCACCCGGAAGTGAAGTGACGGGATAGGCAATAGGTTTCATAACACAACTATCGTTTATTTGACTGTTAGTACCTGGAAAGGAAACAGGGTTAGGTATTACATCTATTGATAACCTATCCTGTTTAATCACAGTAGCTATATTTGCTGCGGCACTTGTTGTTGCAGTTGCAGTTGCACAGGTGGCTCTGCAATTGGAGCTGTCCCTAAAAAAGGATTATTGGCAAAGACTTGGTTAATCTTTGTCATTCCCTCTATTAATTTGCCCATCTGGTCTGTCAATTGACCAACCTGGCGACGCAAATTATTTCCCCCATTGACGTTTTGTCTTTGCCCATTAGAATTTGCCTGGGATGGCTGAGACTGTTGGGAGTTATTGGAAGCAGATTGGTTGTTTCTGTTTCCATATCTCCTATTTCCCTAAGGATTCCTTCTCCATTGGGAATTGCCTTGGTTCTTATTAACCATGGGGCGTTTATTCCCATTGGCATTGGATTTTTCAGAGTTATCAGAGGAATTTGCAGAATTGCTTCTGGCGTTTTCCTGTTTCTGAGGTTTTGGTGTTTTCAAAACCTCGGAATAGGTCCTCTTTTTCTGTTGGGTTTCTAAACCTAATTGAATTTTAGTCTCTGACACCATTTTATCACCAGGTTTCTTAACCTTTGGCAGATTTTCGTCATGTGCATGGTGTATAGTATACAATTTCATGCACTGACTGACTAGCCATTCTAACGGTAACTTACAATCGTAATCTCTCGCGAGATTCATTTGTATGTTTACTGGCATGGCATGAAAATACAGATCTTTGAAGTCTGTACTTTCATACCTGGGTTTTCTTTGGACCACGGAGTATGCATTTTTAAGAATTATTAAAAATTCTCTGGGGCTTTGATCTGGACGGCACTTTAAGTTATGAAGTGCCTTCTTTGCAGAAGCAATGGTTTTATACTTACCATATTCCATGATTATTTCATATTTCATCTTGGACCAGGACATTAACTGTATAGCTTGAAGACTTTCTAGATAAACACGGCACATTGAATCAAAGGTCCATGTAATGAACCATTTATTTTGCATGTCATCATACATGCCCAATGAATTAATTGCTCTATCATAATTTTCCAGATGTTCAGATATGTTTCCTGAGCCTCTAGAAAATTGTGGGACAGTCTCTCTAAGGAATTTAATAACCTTTGGCGTTTCATAAACAGGCATCGTTTATTTACGATCTCTGTTTTCCCTGTGTCTGGGTAAGCGTCTCTGCGATCTGGCTGCTGGAGAGGAATTAGATCCGTACAACAGTGCAGATGGCATATCAGTAACATGGTCTTCAGAGTGGACAGTGCAATCACTTTCCCTCCCATCACTCTGAGCTTCTCGTTCACTGTCACAATTCTGATCAGCATCAGAATTCTGCCAGTGTACAGAACCATGTCTGTTTTCATTCCTATCACTTTGAATCTGATTCCCTCTGTCAAGTTTGGCCAGGACAGTCTTTTAAAACTGTTCTGCCCAAGATTGCCAAAAATCTACAGGTGTTTTCTCAGAATTACTCACATCTTTACTTTGAGATGCACAACAAAAATAAGGAATTATATATATATATACATAAAAAATGTGCACTGTTTAAATGCCACAATTGTAATATCAACGTGCTCTGTTTATGCTTACGAATGCTATTGTGTCGAGGTAAGCTGTCTTGTTTCATTCATGCACTCAAAAGTAAAGAATTAAAAAAAAAAAAAAAAACTTTAACTAACAGTTAGAATAACCCTTTCAATGCTGGCTAGACCTCCTAGGTAATTAAGACCTAGTCTCATGTAATTTTAAATAACATAACATTTAAACCAGCTCATTAGTCATTTCCTGGAACCATCCAATAAGAGTAATCTACCATGTTCTATAAGCAGAATTTTAACTTGCCTAAACAGATATTTTATCTTATTTTAGAGCAAATCAATACACCTGGATAAATATCACGATATGCTAACATATGATGTAATCACACTAATATATAATTAATCTTTTCCATCTGCAGAATAGAATGCTTAATTATATATTCTTTAGTAACTAAGATTTCTAAATATCGAAATCTGATCATGATTTATCCAGTCATATATCATGCTATTAGAAAATTTTAATTAATTTAGATTAATTAAATGAAACCAATATAATTACCAGTTGAGTAGATATTTTCAGCAGATTAGTAGGTAGTCTCAGGAACTGAACGGATGTGTGATTGGTGTGTAAGAAATTCCTGGAGTGGATACCTGTCATGGATTTCTCTGCATTGCCCCGACTGCTCACCTCTTTGCTTCTTTGCTTCCTTTGCATTCCTCTCCCTTCCCTTTGTCTTAACTTTTTTAAAGGGAAAATTCACTAGGTGATAGACCAATAGAAAACTGGAGGTGTGGTTACGTTCCAGATAGTAATTTAAGTATTTGGTCTATAGAGGGCAGTCTCGTCCCACTAAACATTCCTATCCAGGAAAGAGTTAACTTTTCCTGGTGGCTATTTTGACGTCATTTAGCTTATCTTCATGGTTATTTATAATTTACGTTTTCTGTCAGTTCAAAGAGTTTCTTTGGGCTTTCTTCAGACAATGTGTCTGGCAAATTCTGCTATAATTTCTAATATGACAGTTATAACTAAGTATGACCCCTAAACTTACAATGGGACGTTATACAATATCGAAAGTAAAATTAAATTATTTAATCTTCTCTGTCACAAATGTCTGGGTTCAGAATTGATTTTATTCCATTAGCACTTAGACAGTCTGTCCATCCCCCATTCTCATTTCTTATCAACAGGTTTGTATATACTAAGCATTCCTTAGCTTCTGGCAAAGTGGTTAGTTTTACAGAAGGGATAGAAATCGTGTGTCTTTTGTTAGCTTGAAGATAACAAAATGGAGTCTGCTCTGTTCAGAATGATTTAGGCAATATACATTTTAATTTCTATCATAGCACAAAATGTCTGCCGATATAAATACCCTGACAACGTTGTGGGTTATTGTAGTCTCCAGATGTGAGTGCGAGTGCTGAATGCGAGGAGCAGTTTGTCGGCTCCAGCGGAAGGTGGAGATATCATGTCGTGCCTTAAAGAAATTGATGATTTAAAATGTAAGCTAAGAAAAAGAAACGGTTTTGCCGCTACAAATTATGGGCTAGAAACCAATTGTGAAGGTTTGTGTGCAACAAAGATGGAGGTGTTTCATAATAATAAAAGAGATTGCGAGTGCAGTATTCCTGCAAAAATGGCACCAGTCTCTACAGAGCACATGGTGGATGCACAAGGACATGCACTACATGAAACTACTGACCCATTCCTTAAAACGTACAGAGGTTATTGCACTGAGCAAACAACTGGGATGTATAAGCTTGGATGATGATCCAGTAGATGTAATGTTAAAAATTGATCAATTTGAAAAAATACACAGAAACTTAAATGAATTGGATATTTTTGATGTGATAATTGCTAGTACAGACCAGTCACTAAGAGCAAGTCTGCCACATGAGATATTTATAGAACCTAGAACCAAACAACAACTTATCAAAGAGTTATTAAATGTTCTTGGTCTAGAGGTAATAAATCATAATTTTGCTTTTGGTAATTGTGCTCAGAAGAGAGGGGAGTCTGTTCAAGGGTTTGTAAATAGGTTATTTGTTTTTTTTTTTAAACTGACTGATGCTGCTGATCAGGATGAATATGCATATAAGAAAGCATTACTTAATAGGACACTGCCAGGTATTCCAGAGTTAATTGGTTTTACTGTGTCCCCACAAGACACCTTTGTAAATATACTGAAATGCTTAAAAAGGGCTGAAGCAATTGTACAAAATCAAGAAAAAGTAAATAAAAGACAAGTGTCATTGTTACAAAGTCCCCAACCTCACAGATATATCAATCAGAGAAAGCCCCCATATATAAAATATTTTGGTGTGGTAGGATGGGAAATATTGAAACATTCTGTAAATTAGATTTGCATATTCATCATGAAAGGCCCATGTGTGATAGATGGACAGAGGGAAATAAAAATAATCAAATTAATACTAGGTGTGGATCACAGAGAAGAGATAATAATGGTAAACCCCCCACAGAACCTTGGTTTCCCTACCATGTGCACAGAATAAACAACAAAAGGCAGAAAATATTTCTCTAACATGTGAACAAAATTAGTTCCTTGAAAAACTGGATTGTCTCAAGGCACAATTAAGTAGATTAGAGTTGATGGTTAACAAAGAATCTGATAACAGATACAGTCTCTCTTGAATGTCTGAATGACCTATTCTAGTTGTGTGATATTAACTTTCTCTTGAAGTTTTTTTTTTTTTTTTTTTTTAGAAAACTACGGAGATGATGCCAATTGAGAAGGAAGAAAAATATAGACCAAGAAGACCAACCATTTAACATGTTTGTTTATTTCAGGAAAAAATACAGTTCCAGTTTATAGAGGACCTTAATTTGTAGCTTTATATACTTTTCCATATTAAGGATAAGCCTCTAAACTCATTCATTACAGTCAGGTGGCCCAAATTCCAAATTATTTTTGTTTTTATTAGTTTAGCACGCCTGCACTGCCAGCTATGTTTTATTTATTTTTGTATTTTGATGCTGGATTACTAATTTTATATATTTCTAGATTAGGTGAATTGTTGCCAAGGTGAGGCTTATATATTGATCACAATGGAGAGATGTGATAGTGTAACTAACAGTAAATATTTTTGTTTTTGTCTTTTTTTCATTTGGTTACCAACAAAAATTAGCCTCAAGCTGTTTTTTATTTTTATCTTTGAAAGACAACAGATCATTGTCATAGTTACATAGTTACATAGCTGAAAAGAGACTTGAGTACATCAAGTTCAGCGTTCCTAACATTAGTTTTTTTGCTGTTGATCCAAAAGAAAGCAAAAAAACCCAGTTTGAAGCACAATTTTGCAACAAGCTAGGAAAAAAAAATCCTTCTTGATTGTCAGTTTTCTTTAGATTGCACGCTGCCAAATTTTGCATACATTTAAATGAGTTAAGGTAATGGTAGCATTCAATCTACTTTTTTTCTTCTCTCTCCATTTCCTTTGACTTTGTTGTTTTATTATGCTTTTATTTGTATTTAACACTCTCAGGGGAATGTAGGGAAAACAGATAATGTCATATATTTTACATTGCCTTGAGTCAAGGTGGGGTGAAAAATAGAAGGATAATGATTATCTTTTTTTTTTTTAATTTATACTCATAAGGTGGGGTATAAAATATAGGCAAATTAGACAATTTTGTATATTTTATATTGTCTTGAGTCAAGGTAGGGTGAGTGACAAGATCTGATTTAGCATTTTCTATTTGCTTTATTTGGTTATCCGCAAGGGGTTAAATATTTATGGTTTTAGTAAGTTTATAGTAAATTATTGTATACTGTTATAGGATGTATTACTATTACTGTAGTACACATAAAGGTGAATGGTTGCATTTTGCTCACATTTGTGTTTACAATGTTTTAGATGACCACTTGTGAATCCAGACGGCAATACTTAGACAAGGGTGATAATCAAACCACTAGTGATTTGCATACTGTAACACTGCACACGTTCTGTGCTAAGTATCTTTTAATTTCCGGAAGCCAAGGGCCTATCAACAAATTATTAAAAATCCTCAATGGCTCAAACAAAAACCCACTCCAGCTATCCAATTTTAACAAACTTTCAATAAATGTGCACAAACACCTTCACTCAGATCCACACTCGAAACAATAAACTGTGTTTCTCCCTTTTGTGGTCTCTTCAATACACTTTGTAAGTGAACAGCAAATTAACTGCTGCTGGTGTGAAAATACACCAGGTGTCATGGTGGGAAGAGGTCAGAGGCCCAATAGCTCAAAGTAAGAAAGGCCAGGGTTAAAGGAACAGTGTGGTTGAAGCAGTGCTGGTGGCACAGGTAACTGAGCGTGATAGGAGTGAAATCTAATGGTCGAGCCTATGAAGGTAATGGAAAGTTACGAATATGGCTGAAGGAGTTCAAATTATTGGTGAAATATGATAACTGAGTGCCTCAATGATTTGGCTAAATTGTGCCTTTCTGTACCCTAAATTATAAATATTTGTGGTTGTCAAGTCACTTGTGTCTCAGTAAAACACATACCTATTCAAAGCACACATAATAAAAATACTGTAGTTATTTGAGAGGGCTCTTTGTATATAACTTTCTGTGTATGTGACTGGTTTCACAAGTTGGGGTCATCTATTTGATAACAGTGTAATAAGGATCAATTTTCAGTTGCATTTTACAACACCCAGCTAAAACAAAAGCTTACATCCCTCCAGCAGTTCTCCTGCCAACCAGTTTTCCATGCATGTTATCAGAAGATCAGAGTATTGACTTGTGTAAAGACAGAACTCTCTGGAAAAATGGGGTGGGATAAACCACTTTTGGGAGGGAAAAAGGGTTCTGGGACTTGTAGTTAATGACAGGAATACTGAGTCTTTTTTTTTTTTTAATGTATTTATCAGGCTTAAACAATTGTAGTTAAACAGAGATCGAAAGTGTAATTTAGCTAGATCGTTGCAATAATATATGGTTAATGAAATTATAAGAAGATCAAGCGTATGTACCAATGTTTTTACAGGTGAAATAGCTTAACTAAGATGATTAGTCATCTAAGTTAGCATAAAGTAAATTAACAAAGATTTTGCAGTACAGCATGAAACAATATGCTTGTGCTACCACAACAACAGATATAATCGATGAGAAGAACAGGTAAATAATTTTGTGGCATGCAATGTCGGCACATTACAACCCCTTAAGGACACATGACATGTGTGACATGTCATGATTCCCTTTTTTTCCAGAAGTTTGGTCCTTAAGGGGTTAAGGCCTCGCTTGGAACATAGTATATATACTGGCTATACATTAACATTAGCTTTGCTAGTTGGCAGCTAGTTATTGCGTTTATTGCCTAGAGTAAAACATGTACGCTTTTTATGCCGCTGGGTCCGCAGTCCCGGATCAGAGTCCCTGTCTGGTTACTTTTCCTGACCTGTAGCCAGCTCCGGGGGTCATAGTTAGCCGATACCTTGGCTAGGCATCTGTCTCACATACTTGTATAGTCCGCAGTGGTGAGCCATGCAGAGTATCGTGAGTGAGGTACTCCCCTTGCCCCAGGCCTGTTTCAGAACCTGCACTATGGTGCCACGAACTTGGGTCCTCCTTGAGTCCAAATTCTTCCCAGCCGGAAGATTGCAGAGAGCTTTGTCACGTTGATCTTGGCGTGTTGTTCCCTTCTGCAAATGTGGTTTGTGCTTTGGGGGTGTTCCCCGGTTGGCTCTAGGCCCAGGAGGGCGTAAGGTAACTTGGTGTGCCTTTAATGTGGTCGGCTGCCTTTTGGGGGTCTCTCGCACCTCCTCTCGCTGAGTGTCTGCGTTCTCACCTGTGGCAACGCCGCAGGGGGCACCCTTTTCATCCGCTTCATTAGCCCAAAATTTTTCAAAGGCTGCATCCAGGCGCACTTCAAAGTGGCCGAGTGATTCAGTGGGGTCGGCCTGATGTTGCGTCGTTATGTGGGTTGTAGCCGGATCCGCCATCTTGGGCGCTATGGCGCGGCATTCTGGTTGTCATGTGAGTAGCTTGTAATGACCCAGGAGGACCTCAGCGTGTTTCCCAGCGGGGGCCGGGATAACCCCCACCGGCCCAGAGAGGGGGTAAGCAAGACCCAGGCTGCTTGCGAGTCGATTAGTGGACAGGAGACCGGCCGCATCTCCCGCCCGGTATCTATTGGTAAGGCGCAAGGTGCCCTCTTCACCACGGGTATGATCCGCCATCTGGGTTTCTCACCCGTTTGTTGCCTGCGTGCTTCTGAGTCGAGGTATGTCCTTGCTGGGTGATATTTTGGGGCTAATTGTCCTTTTTTATACAGAAAAGGGCTGTAGGGTTGAGGAGCTCCCTCACCCTGCGTCCTGTTCAGCCAGCAGCCAGGCCCCGCCCCCCGGAATACTGAGTCTTTAAAAGAACAACAGTCAAGGAGGTTTCTCTCTCTCTTTCTCTCTTTTGGAGAGGAAAGCGCAGCAAGCACAGGAGACTGTCCCATACTACCAAGATGAAGGAGCAAGGGGAAGGTCTTCATTTAGATGTCTAAGTATTTCCCTTTTATTATGTATCTTTTAATTATGTACTTGATATGGTTATAATGTATAATGTGTATATCCCTTTTTTTTTTTTTTTAAATTCTTTATTTTTCTTAGTGCATAGAGTAACATTATCGCTTGTGATGCCACAACAGCATGACGAACATATGGCAAAATCACAGGTAAATACAGTGTTGTGTCAATTGAAGAACTGCACATATTTATGGTTTAAGTAAATAGGCTGAAACATAAGTTTGTGCTGAGGACCTGAGTGACTACAGGAGGAAACATAGACACATTAGCATATGATAAACAAGCTTGATGAATCATGGAAGATGTGTTTATAGTACAGGCTAACTAAAGGTCCGAGCTTAGCTCCTGAGTTGGTGCAAAGGTAAGAGATAACAGTGTTAGCAATCAAGGGTATCAACTATATGGTAGTTGGTTGTAAGGCTAAACAAAGTGGGTGCCCATATTAGTAGTGACTGTTGCTTGTGTTACGGTGCATGGAGTTAGAGTAAATCATATTACCCAGATTGCCAGGTGAGTATATTTGGCAGTTATGGGTATGCAAGACTAACAATACAAGTTTGGCTGGTCTGTATTTGCTAGGTAATATCAACTTTGACTTAAATCAAGCCCATCCGTCTAATGTGCCGTATTAGTAGCGACTATAATCAATGAATACTGTGGGTAGGCATTCTAGGCGTAGCGACAGTGTGTGCGGAAGAACTGTGGGACAACAGGTTAGGAACCATGGAGATAAAATGAATGGCGCATTAAGTTACTTGTTCCATGTGCTCTGTGGCACAGCAGGTAAAGTTCATAAGTCTTTCAGCCAATGCCCATAGAAGGGCAGCTCCGTTTACCACTGCTTGCTCCGATGGGGGCTTTCTCACGGGCCCTGGCCTCCCAATCGTTTGGCCCAGGCTTCTCCAGGCTCACCTTCCAGCTCATGTCTTGGGTGATGGCGTTGGAGGCCCCTTCATTGATGTTCCCAGGCTGAGATGTCGCTCCAGCAGTGATCCGCCTGGTGTACCTGTGGGCAGCATCGCAGCTTGCAGCTTGAGTTGGGGTCGGTAGGATGGTGCGTCGTCGATCACAGGCTTTTGGGACAGGTGAGATGCTTGTTTGCAGTGCTTGCTCGAGGAACCGGCTCCTGCGCGTGTGGGAGAGAGTGGGTGCGCCCGAGTGTCTTGGCGCTGTTTCCCGCCATGAATATTTCTGGCGTCTACGCAGCCGGATGGCTGCTCTGGCGGCTAGAGGTAGGAAGACGTATTGGCGGCGGCGAGTTGTGGGGCGTATACATGTAGCCACCGCTTTTATCGCTAGATGGTAGGCCATTCCACGTCCGCAAAGCACTGTCCAAAAGCCCCTGCAGATCCGGTCAAAAGCCTCCAGGGGAAGCGTTGGGCTCTGCGTCTTGGGTCTTTTCCGAGGAGCCATCTTGACCGCGCTCTGCGGTGCATTGCCCCTGCAGACAGTGTAGCCTGTTAGTTCGTCCCCAGGTCTGGTCAGTTCGTCTATTTGGGACAGGGATATCCCCCACCGGTCCAAAGGGGGGGGGGGCTCCAGTGTCGGGGAGAGCGGCTGCCTCTCCCCGGCTCCAGCCCTAGTAGGCCGAACTTGGCGTTCCACTCTCCGGCCCCGACGGGTTTCGGAGTTGTTCTATTCGATTCCGTGGTGCCCCCCCGACATGGGTGGTGCACCCTGGTGGGTTCTTGGGCTTTGTAGCCATCGCTTTGAGCTCGTGGTATCCACATCTTTACAGCTAGGCGGTCAGGCTCCGCCCCCGTGTATATCCCTTTTTAAATCTGTAACAGTATCCTAAATCAATATTAACAATACATTTTATTATACACTTGTGTTTGTATCTTATTTGTCACACACTCCCTAAAAAAATATCCTTGTAAGAGGGTCATAGAGTCTTACAACCTCTTGGGGTCAGAGCAAAGTTCACAAGCTAAGAACAAATTAACTAACATAACATGAATCAGGTCAAGGTACACACAGATAACTCATACAACACATAAAATAAGAGTTCTAGAATATCCCTGGAAAGGTGTGGCTAGTCCCTGTGGCCAGGGTGATGTGGTCCGGCATGTGTCAGCCTTGTCCTCTGGGATGTACCCCGGTTTAGTTGGTAGATTAGGTCCATGAGGTGCGTCAGGTGTGGTAAAGGAGGGGAACGGGTGCCGCTAGTGTCCCTTATGGGGGTAGTGCGTCATGTCATGCCGTGGTCCCCATTCAGTTTGTCTTGGGGTGTGGTGGAGGTCACTTGGGGTGCCAGAGAGGGTCTCAGTCCTATTGTTCTGTCAGGTTTGTCGCATCAGCCTCCTCACAGACGGGTAAGGCTGGCCTAGTCACAGGGTAGTCAATTCACCCTGAGTGTCTCACGGTGTGGGAGCCCTCCCCCTCGACCGTGTCATGCTATGTGCTGGCCTCTGTTTATCATCAGTCTTGGCTTCGGGAGTGGGCCTGGTATCTTGTACTGTATGCCGGAGGGTGCAAGGCTCCTACATGCAGTCTGCTGGAGAGGAAGAGAATCCATCATCCTCCAGTCTGCAGTTCCACCGGGTGCAGAGCTGCAGACTATATGGCAGAGACCTTGCGATCTCCAGTCAATCAGAGTGTTTCTGCGGGTTACCACTGCAATGATCTGACACATCAAGTGACGAAACTTGTAAGATCTCCAACACATGGTCTGTAGATCTGCATCCGGTGAAAGGAGGAGACGACTGTAATACCAGGGATTGGATTACACAAAAAAAGGCATTTCAGTGTGGAGATGTTGGTCACTAAACCACAGCCTCCCCACACACTAACACCCCCCACACTGTCACCATCCCCCTGCACTGTCCACACCTCCCAAATTGCCACCATTTCCCACACACTGTCACCATCCCCACAGACTGCCACTATCCCCAAACACACAGTCATCATCCCCACACACTCTCCCCATCTCCCAAATTATCACCCCCCCACACTGTCACCAACTCCTACCCTGTCACCATCTACCACAATATCACCACCTCTCAAACTGCCACCATGCCTCCACACCTTCACTCTCCCATAGGCACTGTCACTCTCACTAGAGAGATGGCACAGCGAGGCTAAGAGCAGAGATGTGGAACAGAGAGACCATGTCACGTATTCATCCGCACATAAAAATGTGGTTAATGGCATTTACTGTCAGAAAAAGTTGTGCCGAGCAACATTACTGTCCTGACAGGAAAAGTTGTGCTGAGCAGCAATCATGCACATGGAAACCTGGTAATTGCTTTTGGGGTCAAAGGTCGGTTACGGCCACTCAGATCCACAGGAGAGTTTGTGCTGAGCAGCAATCATGCACAAGGAAACCTGGTAATTGCTTTTGGGGTCAAAGGCCGGTTACGGCCAATCGGATTCACAGGAGGGGTATTTAAACCCAATTTTCCTTTTGCTCATTGCCCTGTCGTGGTTTAATCCTGATGGCAATCCGAGAGTGCATTCCTGATCTTGATTTTCTGGTATTTGACTTTGGCTTTGTTTTGACTTCCCTGAATTCTGCTTTCCTTGACTTTTGGCTTTCCCTCATCGTTGTGTCTGATTCTGTGTTCCTGACCTCGGCAAGTAATTTGACTATTCTTGTATACGTTAAGTTGGGCCATGCTAAGGTCCGATTATAAGTTATCCTTAGTCCTAGGTGCTGGATCAATTAGTAATCCTGACAGACTGGTGACAGAGATGGCACAGAAAGGCTAAGGACAGAGAGATGTCACAGACACGCTGGTGGCAGAGAGATTGCACTGGCAGATTGTTTGCGGGCACATGGTGCTAGCAGACTCTATGCAAGTTTATGCATTTACTTTTCATTGGCATGGTATACAAGGCATTAATAGTATTCCCTTTGCCCACAGGGTGTTTCCTCCCCCCCCAGGGTGTGTGTGTGTATATATATATATATATATATATATATATATATGCATGCGATTGTGTTAATGTGCTTGCATGTGCATGACGAAGAGGTAGGGGGGAGAATGGAGTCTTGGATCCAGAATGTCTTGGTCTGCTCGGTGGAGTTGGAAACATATGAAAAGTCAGAACTGGTCAGAACTACTAACATTTTTGAATCTCACTACTGGGTTTAACACAATATGGCAAAATGGTGGAACTGAATCCCCATATTTGTTTTCTGAGATGGAGGTGATTTTAAGTAGCTTTATAAAATGTAAAACTGTGTTTTTATGTGTACACTGTTCCTTAATCTGTATTATGTATACATTTTGGTCTCTATGGCAGAACTATTCCTGAAAAATGTTTTGGGTGTGCCCCAAATTCCCTTTTTGTCTTTACTATTGTGCTGGTGTGGCTGTCTAGGTCCCCTGCCCCCCCTCAGAAGCTCTGAAAAGGTGTTTTACTCACTTTTTTCTCCCGCTTGCTCTGCCTGGCACCACCTCCATGGCTGAGATATTGATAACTTAAGAAAATACTGGGAGGCTTTTGTGCAAACGTGGCAAAAGCCATGCTGTGCAAATCAATATCTCCTCAAAGAGATACATTAAATCAATGCATCTCTATAGAGAAAGTTCAGAGTGTGGAGACGCTGAAGACCAGTGCTTCACACTGCTCAGTACTGACACAGGAAGCACCTCTAGTGCAAAAAAGCAAGCACATATCTGAAAAGTCAGCATTTAAATTGAAAAGCCTGCAGGGACAGGCTATATCCAACAGGCTATATTCCTCCTTTTTTGCAGTTTTCATAAATTTCATAAATTTTATACTGTCGCTTTAAATGTTAAATGTATTTTTATGTAGTTAGTTTTTTATTATACTATATTGATATTATACTAATGGACTTTGATATAAATAGTTTCTAAAAGATTCATATGTGAAATAAAGTTGATTTTTTAAATATAAATATATACTCTTATGTATTTAAGAAGTATATATTGTCAAGAAGGGTTTTGTGTGCTCAGAATAAAGACTTGTTAAAATGCCAATCAGCTGAACACACTCATGAAGGTGTGTATATAAGACGAAAGAGGACGTGAACGGACAGATCTGATGAAGCCGTGAGTACGGCGAAACGCGTCATCACGCAAATTACGCACCACGTGTTACGCACAATTGGAAGCCCCTCCTCCCGGAAGTTGGAACCAGCAACAGCGGTGAAAAACAGCGGTGGATTACTAAGGGACTTGTCGACACCCCAAAGTAAACGAAAGCTATTCCGTCTGACTGTACACTGTTTGCAGAGGAAGGTGGAGTACCTGTGCTAAGTTGGGCATTAAATATCCATGAAAAGAATCGTTTGTCCGTGCTGTCATTTTCCTTAAAGGAAATATTTGAAGAAGCTGATACAGCTAGAGCAGGCTTTTACTGCTCTATCTTTGTGAGTGAAAATTTTCTTATCACACCGTATTTATACGCTTTTAAATAGATTTACACTATTATTGTTTTTCATCTCTCCCTTTCATATGTTCATTACTATTGGAGAGGACGCATATATGTATGTATAAATTTGTTTAATATTCTAAGTGCACTTTCAAATATTTTTGCACTTTATCACATATTGCACTTTTGGCACTTATAAGATTTTGGTCTTAAAGACACAGCGCACCTTTATTTGGGATTGTTTATATATCCAACAGAACCACTACATTAAACTGGTGACTATATTGTCTTTTACACCTGTCATTCCAAAGGAATTGTAATCCTAGGAAATTGTAATTTTACAATCTGTTAATCTACTTGGGAAACACTTGTGGTAAAGGTTTGCTACTTAACACTGATTTGCCTGCTGACGAGTTTATATTTTTGCTTCCCATTATAGTCTATGGGCATTCCATTCTGTCAATCACCTTTATTCCATAGAAAACAATAATACAATTTACTCTCACTTTTTAACAACGCCACTGTGCTTGGATAGTATGTCTGTAATTGTTCTGACTCCAGTTCAAATATGTTGTTCCTGTTATTATATGGACATTCTATTTTACTTCAATATTGTCTCTGGGCATTCCATTCTGTCATTTCTTTTAGTAGGTTCCCTTTTTTGTGTCATTCTAAATTTGGCAGTATTTGTAAATACACTTTTGCCATTCCTTGTGTCCCTTTACTTGCCATTACTTATGGGCCAGAGGGAAGTATCGCTTTAAAGTGAATGTTAAATTGGGGTTAGGGACATAATATTCAGGGATATCATTTTTAATGTGTGGGGAAAGTTAGTGAGGCGAACTTAGAGTCCGTTTAGGTTACGTTAGAATTTGGTAATCTCAGAGTTACTCATGTTGGTGTGATCTATAGGCCCCCAGGACAAATAGAAGAGTTAGATAATCTACTAGTTGAGGAAATAGCTAAAATGACAATGAAGGGGGAAGTTATCATCATGGGTGACTTTAATCTTCCTGATGTGAACTGTAAAATCAAAATAGCTGCTTGTGCCAGGAGCACACATATTCTAAACTCCCTACTAGGATTTTCTCTAAAACAAGTCGTTGAGGAGCCAACTCTTAAAGAGGCTGTGATAATGCCCTGTGGCCTGGTCGTTTGCCACAAGGTCCTGGAGGAGCCTGCTAGCCAGCCTCCTGCCCCAGGATTATGGGCCATACAAAATACTCCAGGACCCCAGTCCAGCCACGGCGACTGTGGGCAGAAGTCCCCTGTTCCTGCTAGGAAGCGGTCCTTGGTGGAGGTACTCAGCCAGGGGTACAGGGAGTTCCATTACAGAGGCCATACTAGATTTAGTGTTAACAAATGGAGATTTGGTCTCAGATATTACTATAAGTGAAAGTTTAGGATCCAGTGATCATCAGTCAGTGTGGTTTAATATAAGAACAGTGACTGAGTCACACCACACTAAAACTAAAGTGTTAGACTTTAGAAAACCAGACTTTACTAAAATTAGATTATGCGTAAAGGAGTCATTATCAGACTGGAGCAGTTTCAATGGAGTCCAAGAGAAATGGAATTATTTAAAAGCTGCACTGTTGAAGGCAACAGAAAATTGCATAAGGCTTGTCAGTAAAAGCAAAAAAAAATGAAGAAACCACTGTGGTACTCTGCAGATGTGGCCAAAATAATAAAAAACAAAAAGTTAGGATTTAGTAATTATAAAAAAAACAGAGTGAGGAAGATAGCCTCTTTCTGCCTCATCTTATAGATCTGTCTAAGCAAGTTATACAAGCATCCAAATCAGGGCCGCCACCAGAAATTTTGGGGCCCCTGACAAAGCACAAGGTCTGGGCCACCCCCTCCCCCCAATGAATGCAGTATGTGTGTTAGTGTAGTGGATGAAGAGTGTGTGTTAGTGCAGTGAGTGTTAGTGCAGTGAATGCAGTGTGTGTGTGTGTCAGTGTAGTGAATGCAGTGTGTGTGTTAGTGCAATGAATGCAGTGTGTGTTAGTGCAGTGAGTGTCAGTGCAGTGAATGCAGTGTGTGTGTCAATGTAGTGAATGCAGAGTGTGTCAGTGTAATGAATGCAGTGTGTGTTAGTGCAGTGAATGCAGCGTGTGTTAGTGCAGTGAATGCAGTGTGTGTTAGTGCAGTGAGTGTTAGTGCAGTGAATGCAGTGTGTGTGTCAGTGTAGTGAATGCAGTGTGTGTGTCAGTGTAGTGAATGCAGAGTGTGTGTCAGTGTAGTGAATGCAGTGTGTATGTTAGTGCAGTGGATGCAGTGTGTGTGTTAGTGCAGTGGATGCAGTGTGTGTGTGTGTTAGTGCAGTGTGTGTCAGTGTAGTGAATGCAGAGTGTGTGTCAGTGTAATGAATGCAGAGTGTGTGTCAGTGCAGTGAATGCAGAGTGTGTGTCAGTGCAGTGAATGCAGAGTGTGTGTCAGTGCAGTGGATGCAGTGTGTGTGTGCTAGTGCAGTGTGTGTCAGTGTAGTGAATGCATAGTGTGTGTCAGTGTAGTGAATGCAGTGTGTGTTAGTGTAGTGAATGCAGTGTGTGTGTCAGTGTAGTGAATGCAGTGTGTGTGTCAGTGCAATTAATGCAGTGTGTGTGTTAGTGCAGTGGATGCAGTGTGTGTGTTAGTGCAGTGGATGCAGTGTGTGTGTTAGTGCAGTGTGTGTCAGTGTAGTGAATGCAGTGTGTGTGTGTCAGTGTAGTGAATGCAGTGTGTGTGTCAGTGCAATTAATGTAGTGTGTGTGTTAGTGCAGTGGATGCAGTGTGTGTGTGTTAGTGCAGTGTGTCAGTGTAGTGAATGCAGAGTGTGTGTGTCAGTGCAGTGAATGCAGTGTGTGTTAGTGCAGTGGATGCAGTGTGTGTGTGTGTGTTAGTGCAGTGTGTGTCAGTGTAGTGAATGCAGTGTGTGTTAGTGCAGTGGATGCAGTGTGTGTTAGTGCAGTGGATGCAGTATGTGTGTTAGTGCAGTGGATGCAGTGTGTGTGAGTGTAATGAATGCAGTGAATGCAGTGTGTGAGTGTAATGAATGCAGTGTGTGTGTAATGAATGCAGTGTGTGTATGTGTTTAGTAGTGTATGCATGTAAATTTAGTACTAGTAATGTAAATGTATTTTTGTTATTCCCCCCTACCTGTTTCTTACCTGGTTCAGGGAGGGGGGGAAGATCCTTTGATCCCTGGTGGTCCGGTGCCATTGTAGGGCCCCCCGGCTCCCTATACTTGCAGAGGGGGCCCAGCGGACTGCAGGAACACTTCCCAGCATTTCCTGCTCTCACTCCCGCGAGATGTGTGCGCGCCGCGCGGAGCGTTGCCATGGCAACGCTCTAACGGCCGCACGTCTCGCGGGAGTTAAAGACAGGGAAATGCTGGAAAGTGTTCCTGCAGTCCGCTGGGCCCCCTCTGCAAGTATAGGGAGCCGGGGGGCCCGCGGCTGCACATATATATAGCGATGATCGCTATATATATGTGCAGAAAGTAATTGTGGGGCCCTGGACTGCCAAAGCAGTCCGGGCCCCCCAGGACCGCCGGGCCCGTGACAACCGTCACGGTTGTCACCCCCTGATGGCGGCCCTGATCCAAATCACACACAGAAGAGAAAATAGCACAGCCAGTAAAAAAGGGGACAAAACATTTTTTAGATACATAAATAAGAAAAAGAAAGTAAAACAAGGAAAGTAAAACAAGTTATATTAAAAACAAAAGAAGGTAGGTATGGAGAAGAGGATGAATGTCTAGCTGACTGCCTCAATGATTATTTTTGTTCAGTATTTATAGAAGAAAATTAAGGAAAGGGACCTCACTTAGGAAAAAGGACAAATGAGTCATTTGTTACATGTGAGTTTACATGTAGTTTTCTACTACACCTCTCCACATCTAATTTATGTTGGAGAGGCTGTGGTCAGACAGGTACTCTATACTATATTTTTAGTTGGGTTTATTAGCTAATGAAGACCAGGAAAAAGCAGAAATTTTAAATAACTTTTCTTCAATATATATTAATGAGGATCCTATGGCAAGAGATATGCAAATGATTGCTGCAAAACACGTGCAAATAACTTGTGATTGGATAACTCGAGACAGCTATTAAAGAAAATTAATGTGAATAAGGCTCCGGGGCCTGACGGTATTCACCCACAAGTACTTAAGGAGCTAAGTGGGGAAATAAGTGAACCTCTGTATTTAATTTTTCAAGATTCTTTTGTTTCAGGTGTTGTACTGGAGGATTGGAGGAAGGCAGATGTTGTTCCTATATTTTAAAAGGGTTCAAAATCCTTGCCTGCAAATCATAGACCTGTGAGCTTAACTTCTGTAACTGGGAAAATATTTGAAGGGCTATTAAGGGATAATATTCAGGAATTCATTGGGAAGAACTTTGGTATTAGCAATAATCAGCATGGTTTTATGAAACATAGGTCATGTCAAACTAACCTAATTGCATTCTACGAAGAAGTAAGTAGAAGTATAGATCAGGGTGTTGCAGTGGATGTAATCTACTCGGATTTTGCCAAGGCATTTGATACAGTTCCACACAAAACATTAGTGTTCAAACTCAAGGAAATCGGTCTAGATGAAAATGCTTGTTCTTGGGTAGAACATTGGCTTAAAAACAGAGTACAAAGAGTTGTCGTTAATGGCACATTTTCAAGCTGGACAAAAGTGGTGTCCCTCCGGGTTCTGTTTTGGGACCACTTCTATTTAACATATTTATAAATGATCTTGAAATAGGCATTGAAAGCCATGTATCAGTGTTTGCAGATGACACAAAACTTTGTAAAGTAATAAAATGTGAGCAGGATATTGCTTTGCTGCAGAGGGATTTGGATAGATTGGGGGACTGGGAAATAAAATGGCAGATGAAATTTAACGTAGATAAATGCAAAGTTATGCACTTCGGGGTTAAAAATGCACAAGCAACTTACACACTAAATGGTAGTGAATTAGGGATAACCACACACGAGAAGGATTTGGGAATTGTTATAGACAACAAATTAGGCAGCAATATGTAATGTCAATCTGCAGTTGCTAAAGCCAGTAAGGTTTTGTCATGTATAAATAGGGGCATAAATTCTCGGGATGAAAATATAATTTTGCCTCTTAAATCGCTGGTAAGACCACACCTTGAATATGCTCTGCAATTCTGGGCGCCTGTTCTAAAGAAAGATATCATGGCACTAGAAAAAGTCTAGAGACGAGCTACAAAATTGATAAAAGGAATGGAGCATTTTAGTTATGAAGAAAGGTTAAAAAAAATTAAATCTGTTTAGTTTGGAAAAACGGCGCCTGAGAGGGGATGTGATAACTTTATACTAATATATTCGGGCCAGTACAAACCTTTATCTGGAAATCTATTCATAAACAGGGCTATACATAGGACACAAGGTCACACATTCAGGCTGGAAGAAATGAGATTTCATCTAAGGAAAATAAAAGGTTTTTATACAGTAAGAGCAATAAGGATATGGAATTCTCTGCCTGAAGAGGTGGTTTTGTCAGAGTCACTACAGATGTTTAAACTGCAATTGGATAAATACTTACAAAAACATAACATACAGGGATATAATTTCTAATTAGTGCGGTAATAGATGCTTGATCCAAGGAGACATCTGACTGCTATTTTGGGGTTAAGAAGGAATTTTTTCCTAGTTTATGGCAAAATTGGAAGCGCTTCAGACTAGGTTTTTTGCCTTCTTTTGGATCAACAGCAACAACAAATGTGAGGAAGGTTGAACTTGATGGACGCAAGTCTCTTTTCAGCTATGTAACTATGTAACTATGTAATATCACATGGAGATGATTAGTTTCCGGCCAGGGTCTGAGATATAAACCTTTTCTAAATTTGACAATTCCAATTTTCTATAACTCAGAACCTGGTCAGAGATCCCAAAATGTTCATTGAATTTTTGAACCAAATTTGCATGTGTAGGGGTGTCAAAAACACTTAAGTGGACTTTCTTTTGTAGTTGTTCAAATGGTAAAAAATTAGAGGATAAAAATAAATTGTTAAAACATTTAATAGGCGGAGCCTAGCAGCCACACTTTTCCGAGCTCTGCAATAACTTGCCCTAAAAGGCTATTTTCACAAGGCTACCTGGCGAACAAACAGGCTATTCACCCTGCCCTAAGCACCCACACCACTATGGGTCGAAAAAATAAAAAGCCTAAAGCGGACAAAGACATGCCTAGCCGAGATATAGGCGAGATGCTCCGCAACACACAGAAGGCCGCATGGGACAAGATGGCGCCCCTCGGGGAAGGCTCCTCGTACTCCTCTGACGACTTTTATGCCGAGTCGGAGGAGGGAGAAGCCCTCAGACTTCACACGGGTCCCAGAACAAACAACCCAGAAAATAGAGACCCAGTCACCGCAGCTCAGCTGAAAACTATGCTAGCGGAGCTCCGCGCCAACATAGCGGGAGACATGGCCCACTTCCAAAAAGCCATGGAGGGCGCTACGACAAAGATCGCCCAGCTTGAAGTGGCGCGCAGTGCCCACGACTCGAGGTTAACCAGGGCTGAGAAGAAGATCGAAGAACTGGAGCAGGCGCAAGGTACCGCCATGAATAGGCTTGACGCTATGGAGGACGTACGAAGAAGGTACAACCTCAAGATTAGAGGTGTGCCGGAGATACTGGAGACTGCAGACTTACCACATTTCCTCTGGCGATTCTTTACAGCACTCATCCCTCACAAACAGGCGAAGGTAATAAAGCTTGATGGCGTGTTTCGCTTGCAGAAGCCCGCGAACGCACCGACAACTGCAACGCCAGACCTCATTGTAAGATTCCAGTCCCTGCAAGATAAGGCCCTACTCCTCACGGCGGTGAGAGGGAAGTCTTCACTGGACTTTGAAGGAGCAACGCTGCAAATTTTTCCAGACCTCACCAGAAACACTCTGGCGTGGCGCCGATCACTGCGTCCACATCTGCAGCTCCTGAGAGCAAACGCCATCTCTTATCAGTGGGGACACCCAAGAACTGTCCGATTCCAAGCACAAGGAGAAACGTTCCGGGCGGGCACCTCGAAGGAGCTGGAAGAACAAATGGGTAAGCTGGGAATCGTAACCCCAAGCACAACCCCTGGTTCAGGACTAGCTCACCTAAACCCAGCCACAATCCGGGAATTCACACCCCGCACGGCCCAAGCCTCATCGACGCCCAGAGACTTAACCTGACCCCAAACCTGAGACTGCCGGCAGGGGGACAACCTAGCTGAGACGGCCTCTCACTACTACGGGACATATCCAACAATACCACCGCTGTTACCTTCTACAGTTTAATTTTTATTTAATTGTTGTTTGTTTTTTAATTGGTCACCTCTACTTGACGTGCTTTATTATTATTTTTCAGCTACTGCGGTATTTTACCTTTCTGCTCATTCCTAGATCAGGCTAATAAGAGCCAACCCCCGCTGAGTAATATGACCGCACACTATCGGCGACTCCTGCCTTGTTGTACTACGGCAGGTACTCCGCTTAAAAACCTACCCAGATGGTTACTTAGCGCCCTGGTCGCTGCCAGAAATACCACACGGGTACTTTAATTACCCTCCCTCCCTCCCCCATAGAATTTTTAGTAAACTAGCAAACACCCTCTGATGACACTGACCCACTATGGGGGATAACACTAAATGGTCTGTTCCCCGTCGCTCATCTCTTTTTAGCAACCCCTGTGTAACAGGCCATATTTTCTTTAAGCTTTATTGAGAAATGCCGGTTTTCTGTGATGTTGTTGAAATTCTGAACCCCCCCCCCCCCCCCGGCTAATGTTAAAATGCTGGTTCCAACCGGGCGACGCACATGGGTGCTGCACCTTTTTCAGTGTTCCATATCCAATTATAAAAAAGGTGCAAGTTCCTTGCTAACCATATCAAACCGTTGTAAAACCTGTCATTATATTGTCTGTCTCCGCTGTTGTGGCGATGCATTCTTTTCTGTTAACCCTGGCACACAAAAATAAAGAATTCAAAAAAAACCCCAAAAAAAACATTTAATAGATTGTTCACCAATATTCTATGTCTAATTCAGGCATAACTAGTTTTAATACTAATAGAGGAGTGGCTCTAGGACAGACAGCAGAAGGGCAAATTTTTCAATATAGTATATTCCAAGCTTTAGTAGTGGTTATGGTTGTAAGAAACATGTCCGCCAACCTAGTGCGCTGAGATAGAAGCAACCATAAAATATCTTTAACCAAATGCAGAGAGAGTTTGCCAGCCTCCATCTCAAGCCAAAGGGGACGGTCATGCTTTTGACTGAACTTCAGCGCCATCGCTGCAGTAGTTGCATAATAATAATGAATAAAATCCGGCAAACCCACACCCCCACTGACCCTGAGCTTTTGAAGTATGGATAATTTAATCCTAGATAGTTTTCTATTCCAGATAAGTTTCAAGAGAGCAGAGTGTACCTTTATGAAACAAGATAAAGACCTTACCCAGGTTATAAGAATGCATGTTGGACAGGTTCTTGCATAGGTTAATGCCCAGATAAGAGATTTAAGAGTTCCTCCAATCGAAGTCAAATCAACCTTTCAAAATGTAATACCATGGTATATAGAAAGAGTGAGCTTGAGTTTTGGCTGTATTCAATTTGTAGAACGAAATTTTGCCGAATTTCTGCAGGATCGATATCAACAGAGTAAGGGAAGTCATTGGGTTTGACAGCGATAACATGATGTTGTCTGCAAAAAGGCCTATTTTATGTTAATTTCCCTCTACTGCAATACCTTCGATATTTACGCTGCAGTGTATCATCTCAGCCAGGAGCTTCATTGCCAGCACAATCAGGAGTGGAGACAATGGGCACCCCTGTCTGGTCCCATTGGACAATAAAACGTTTTCTGAGACAAAACCAGTCAGTTACTCTGGCAGTTGGTTGACAGTATAGTGCAAACACAGCCCTGATTAAGGGGTCTGGGATGTTAAAACGTGACAGAACTTCCCTCAGGTAATCCCAGTGGACCCTATCGAATAGACTTAGACGCAAAGGCCCTGGAACTATTTTCGGCATGAAAACCTTGTGGTTCCCAGTCGGTCCTCCAGCAGCACTTAGCTGTGATTCTATGGAACTGTTTTGGGCATGGGACCATGCCTGCACCTGGGCAAAACTATGACTTCCATAAAATTTCTGAACCCCTGATCTGATCTGGGTGATTTTTGGATAAGTTGTTCACCCAGATCAAATGCAACAATTATGGGGATATGTGGCTTTTCTGCCTGGAGGTAATTAAGTTAATGCATTATCTGCCTTCATTATCTCCCATGTAGAGCGATTATGTATACTGTATGGGAGTGTCTTACTGTATAATTCTGTTTTTATTGGTTTGCTAACTTTGTGTCCCTGTGCCCAACAAGGTCCACGTTGGTGTCACCCTTGTTGAGGAACCTGCATAAAAGGCTAGTGTGCCTCCATTAAAATTTGAGTTCCTGCTTAACTCTCAAAACGTAGCACC
The DNA here is from genome assembly GCF_036172605.1 of Pelobates fuscus. Lineage (NCBI taxonomy): Eukaryota > Metazoa > Chordata > Amphibia > Anura > Pelobatidae > Pelobates > Pelobates fuscus. The sequence goes on from NC_086321.1 coordinate 308,678,107, forward strand.
TGTGTTTTTCCAGCATGTAAAGTCTGCAAAGGACATAAGGACATATTTATCCAGGCAACAGTTTTCCCTATAAACTGATCTCTCAGTTTGACTTGTGAGGGTATTGCCCCTGAATTACAATATTGTTATACTGGTATTTGACGGTTCTATTTGACTGTCAGATATGAAGTGCAGGCCGCAAATGTACTATTTAGCACCCAAAAAAATTTTGAATTGGTCAAACTGCGCTGTAACCACAGTATTTGACTGTTCTATTTGACTGTCAGATATGAAGTGCACACCCCAAATTTACTTTTTATCACCCAAAACAATTGGAATTTGTCAAAGTGCGCTGAAAGCACAGTATTTGACGGTCCTATTTGACTCTCAGATATGAAGTGCACTGCAGACCGCAAATATACTATTTAGCAGGCCAAAAATTTGAATGTTTAAAATTGCTATGTCACAGCACTATTTGACGGTTCTATTTGACTCTCAGATATGAAGAGCACGCCCCAAATGTACTTCTTAGGAGCAAAAAAATAGGAATTTGTCAAAGTGCACTGTAACGCACTATTTGACGCTTCTATTTGACTCTCAGATATGAAGATATCTCAGACTGACTCTCAGATATGGTGATATTAACACCCAGCACTCCCAAGCAACCAAGTCCTGCTGAATCTTCATAGCAGAGACTGGGCCACTTAAAACAGAATTAACACCCAGCACTCCCAAGCAACCAAGTCCTGCTGAATCTTCATAGCAGAGACTGGGCCCCTTAAAACAGCATTAACACCCAGCACTCCCAAGCAACCAAGTCCTGCTGAATCTTAATAGCAGAGACTGGGCCCCTTAAAACAGCATTAACACCCAGCACTCCCAAGCAACCAAGTCCTGCTGAATCTTCATAGCAGAGACTGGGCCCCTTAAAACAGCATTAACACCCAGCACTCCCAAGCAACCAAGTCCTGCTGAATCTTCATAGCAGAGACTGGGCCCCTTAAAACAGCATTAACACCCAGCACTCCCAAGCAACCAAGTCCTGCTGAATCTTCATAGCAGAGGTATCATCTCTGGAAGATCTACTCAAGAATACCTGTATTACTGTTTCCTTTAAACTCTTATTTTAAAATTGTGATCTATTCCATCTCCCTCCCTATACTATCACTACTTAATTGATAACTATATCTCCCATCCTGATCTTCTGTTTTTGGTTTTCTTAAAGCTGGTATGATCATGTCATTTTATGTTCATTCTCTAAGACTCTTTGTTAATTGTTTGTTTGCTTAGCTAGTGTTACTACTCTCACTGATAATCTAGTAAATTTATGTTCATGGTTTATGACTTTCACCTATCTGATCCTTCCTATCTTCTTATCCCAAATGTTCTCTCCTTTTAGTTTTTCATCTCTAATTAATTACCTCAATAGCCCCATGTCTCCCCACCCATAATAGTGTGTTTTTATTTTTATTTTTTTCTAACCTCAGACCTTATATTTCAGACTGGGCCCCTTAAAACAGCATTAACACCCAGCACTCCCAAGCAACCAAGTCCTGCTGAATCTTCATAGCAGAGGTATCATCTCTGGAAGATTGCCCACCCCACACCATGGTCAACAGCTTACTTATAGATAGTGCACATCAGCTGGTTTCCTTAACACACCAATCATGTCACTAAACCTCTCCTCACCTGAATTCATTTAACACACTGCACCCTTAGAATGGTTTAAACACCCATTGATATTTGTGTGTGTTTGTATATATGATGTACATATCTATATAATACACATTTTCTCTAATGTTCTCACTTCTGTTTTTCACTTTAACACTAACTTCTCTCATCACTAAAATATCCCTATCCTTTCACTCACCTGTCCCTGGCAACACCATTATCATTACTTCCACCTTACTCCCCTCCCCTCTCTATTCATCCCATGCACTCTACACATACCTTTCCAGCCTATCTCCACCAACTCCTCCCAAATCCACTACATACATACCCTCCTACAAAACCTTCAAATCCTACTCCCACCTTCACTTCCTTTCTATCCTTCTGCTCCTAGCAGCTGGTGATGTCTCTCCAAATCCCGGTCCCCTCTCAACAAACTCAGCACATACTAACCCAAGGATCCACACTAATCTCATACCCATCTCATGTTCCTCTAAATCCTCCTTCAATACTGCCCTCTGGAACGCACACTCTGTTTGCAATATAACTAAATCCACTGCTGTCCATGACTTCTTCATCTCTCGTTTAATAGATTTACTAGCCTTAACAAAAACCTGGCTCTCCCCCTCTGACACTGCCACCCCTGCATCTTTGTCCTTCGGTGGTCTCCAACTTACCCACAACCCAAGAAACTCTGAAGGTAAAGGTGGTGGTGTTGGGTTTCTCCTCTCCCTTCACTGCTCTTTTAAACCTCTTCCCACCCCCCCCTTCGCTTTCTTTCCCGTCATTTGAAATACACTCAATTCACCTTTTTAAACCCTTCTCTGCTAACATTGCTGTTATTTACCGCCCCCCTAGTTCCCCTCTTCTCTTCCTTGACCACTTTGCTGCCTGGCTACCCTATTTCCTCTCTTCTAACATTCCATCCCTAATTCTCGGGGACTTCAATATTCCTATAAACCCACCTTTGACCTCTGCAGCCACTAAACTACTTTCAATTACTTCCTCCCTCGGGCTATCGCAGTGGGCAAATTCTCCCACCCATGTAGCTGGCAATACCCTTGACCTAATCTTCACTTATGCATGTACAGTATCTAATATCTGCAACACTCCATATCCACTCTCTGATCACCACCTCTTATTTTCTCTTGCATACCCCCTCACCCAACAGCCTCAGCCTAACCCCCCTCAACTCAGGAGGGACCTTAATTCTCTTGATCTCCAACAGTTGGCAGCTGACATTGATTCACAACTGCTGTCCATCCCTTCCCTCTCCTGTCCTTCACTGGCCATCTCCATATATAACTCTACTCTTACATCTGCCTTGAACACTGCAGCGCCACTCCAAACAAGCACCTCATGGAGGACCCGCCCCCAACCGTGGCATACTAAATCCATGTGCTACCTGCAAAGATGCTCCCGTTGTGCTGAACGCTCCTGGAGGAAGTCTCGTACCCAATCAGACTTTCTCCATTATAGATTCATATTGTGTTCATACAGTGCAGCCCTTGCCCTTGCCAAACAGTCCTATTTTTCCTCTCTCATTAGTTCATGTTCCCGCAACCCCAGGCGTCTCTTTGACACCTTTAATTCTCTTCTTCGCCCTGCTGTGGCCACCCCCAAAACTAACCTTACTGCTGATAACTTTGCATGTTACTTCACTGACAAGATCGAACAGCTAAGGAAATAATTCTCCCCTCCTTGCCTTTCTGTTTCTCAATCACACATAGATCATGCCTTTCCTACCCTTCAGACATTCTCCCCAGCTACTAACCAAGAGGTGGCTGCTCTTCTTTGCTCCTCTCGCCCCACCACTTGCCTGCTCGATCCTGTCCCATCTCACCTTATCAGATCTCTCTCCACTTGTCTCGTGCCTTCTCTAACACACATCTTCAACTGCTCGCTCTCTTCTGGCATCGTCCCTGCTGACCTTAAACATGCCACTGTAGTACCTATACTAAAAACCATCCCTCGACCCATCCACCCTCTCTAACTACCGTCCCATATCCCTGCTCCCTTTTTCCTCAAAGCTTTTGGAAAGACTTGTCTTTACCCGTGTGTCTCATTTCCTCAATTCCAACTCTCTCCTTGACCCCCTTCAATCTGGCTTCCGCCCTGTCCACTCTACAGAGACTGCCCTTATCAAAGTTACTAACGACCTAATCGCAGCTAAATCCAAAGGCCACTACTCCATACTAATTCTTCTTGACCTCTCAGCGGCCTTTGACACCGTTGATCATGCTCTCCTTCTTCAAACTCTTCAATCGCTTGGTCTCTGTGACTCTGTCCTCTCATGGTTTTCCTCTTATCTCTCCCAACGCTCATTCAGTGTCTCCTTCTCTAATGATACCTCCTCCCCTCACCCTGTCTCGGTTGGAGTCCCCCAAGGCTCCGTCCTTGGTCCCCTTCTATTTTCTCTTTATACTGCCTCTCTTGGCAAACTTATTACCTCTTTTGGATTCCACTACCACCTGTACGCTGATGACACCCAGCTATATCTCTCCTCCCCGGACCTCTCCCCTGCCGTCCTGCAACGTGTTTGCCTTTCCATCTCATTCCATCTCTGACTGGATGTCCTCCCGCTTTCTGAAACTCAATCTCTCAAAAACTGAGCTCCTTGTCTTTCCTCCTCCTAATACTGATCCTCCTCTTTCGCTCTCCCTTCAAGTTTGTGGTACCAACATCAGTCCATCCTTGCAAGCACGCTGTCTTGGCGTCCTACTTGACTCTGGTCTCACCTTTGAGCCTCACATCCAGCATGTTGCCAAATCCTGTAGATTCCATCTTAAAAACATCCGCCCCTTTCTTGCACCAGATACTACCAAGGAGCTTGTCCATGCTCTAGTAATTTCCCGCATGGATTATTGTAACCCTCTCCTGATTGGTCTTCCCAATAGCCGTACTGCACCCCTACAGTCCGTAATGAACGCTGCTGCTAGATTGATTTTCCTCTCTAGTCGTTTCTCTCACACCTCACCCCTCTGCCAGTCCCTACATTGGCTTCCTGTATGCTATAGGAGTCAATTCAAGGTACTAACTCACACCTATAAAGCACTGAACAACTCTAGCCCCTCTTATATCTCCTCACAGATCCACAGGTATGTCCCTTCTCGGTCTCTCCGCTCTGCCCGTGACCACCTCCTGTCCGTTGTCCGCACTCGTACGGCCAACTCGCGCTTGCAGGACTTCTCGCGGGCGGCTATGGAATAGCCTGCCTATTCCTATGGAATAGCCTGCCTAGCGCCATCAGACTCTCCCCTAGTCTTGCATCTTTTAAGAAGTGCCTTAAAACCCTTTAGGAAAGCTTATGGCCTCCAAGACTAACCCCTACCTCACATACCTGTCTCTTGCCCTCTCCTAAAGGGCAGCCCACCTTATTTGATTACTTTTTCCTGTCCTAATGTGTTTTACACCCCACCTCCTATAGAATGTAAGCTTGATTGAGCAGGGTCCTCTTCAACCTATTGTTCCTGTAAGTTTATTTGTAATTGTCCTATTTATAGTTAAATCCCCTCTCATAATATTGTAAAGCGCTATGGAATATGTGGGCGCTATATAAATGGCAATAATAATAATAATAATAATAATAATAATAAGAGAACGCCCCAAATTTACTATTTAGCAGATTAGCACCCAGAAAATAAGAATGTTTCAAATTGCGCTGTAAGCGCAGTATTTGACTCTCAGATATGAAGTGCAGGCATCAAATTGACTTTTTAGCAGATTAGCACCCAGAAAATAAGAATGTTTACAATTGCGCCAGCGAAACGTTCCACAAAGTAATAGCAGACAAAAAAGAGAAATTTAATGAAGCAATTTGTAAGACTGCTGAAAAGAAATGATAGGGGATAACCCTTAGAAATAAATGGCAAAAAGAGGAAACTGAACTGTCCAGTGACCGCAATAGTAGTTAAAAAAACTAACTTTTAATTGATTAAAGATAAAAAAGAGCTAGAAAAATCCCTAACTCGAAACGAATAAATGTATATAGAACACTACATTAACCAAATCAGAGAGAAAAGGGAGAGACAAAAAAAGGTGACAAAGTGAATAAATAAAAATAAATAGAAATAAATATAAGACTTGTATTGTCCCAGCTAAACTAATGAAAGGAAACAGAGAGACTTGTCTCTGATTTCTAAATGCAGGGAATGATCTGTACTGCTAAACTCGGAGGTGAAACATAGTAGCTGTTTCACTGAAACATTTGTCATGCAGATAGAGTATCAAATTTGGTTCGTCTATCAGAAAGACAACGATGTCAAGATAGTGAGAGAAGTCAGTAACTAAATAACGAGTTCACAGATGTTATAGCTGAGACAACAATAAATACACGATTAGTGCTGAGCCTGACATAAACCTATGCTGCACCGGCACTTAATGTCAAAACAGTGCCTTTAGGGTGCAACTTTGGTGCATCAAAGTTTACTGCCAGACCTAAACACTTAACCTAAAAATAATAAATAGATATTTAGTAAAGTAATAACCCAGGGTTAAACCGATAATCGAGTAGAGACAGCACAAGGGTTGCCCTGTCAGAGTGAATTGCTTCTCTGCCCTGGACTAAAAATGTAATGTGTAGCTAATAATAGGTATCAGACTAGGCTGGGTTAAAGAAAGGAATGTTCGCTTCTTCCCTAACTATGGCTAAGCTGAGAGATACTGCCAGAGCCTAAATCTCTAATAACTGATTACAGAATGCAAGCTAGAGAGACCTCAAAATGTGGTCACAAATATGCTAGTCTCTCTAATCTAAAGTGTCCAACAAAGACTCATAAAGCTAGCTGATCTATCTCTAGTAGCCGATTTGCTGATTGCTGAATCTAGAAAGACGTTATGAATGATAACGGATTAGATCATAATTTTAGTCTAATGATTCGGATAAAGATAAATAGAGCTAGCTGGTCTAAAGCAACTGTAGAAGTAAGCTACAATTAGGAGCCCCGACGCGCGTTTCGCCTGTAAGCGGCTCTTCAAGGGGTGAATGATACCCTTGTTTGCTCAGTTTAAATAGGGCACCAAAAAACCTGATTGGTTGGTGGGAGGAGCTAAGTAATATAAGATTAACTCCTTCAATATCGTCCAAGACCCATAACAGAAAATTACTTAAGTGAAATGGCTAAAAAGTATAATTTAGAGAGCATATTTTACAAATGTTAAAATTTTCTTCAAAGGATAATGTATCTGTAGCGGAGAGCTGATATCCCACAGCTATTCTCCACTGACGATCCCAGGAAGGCTCAGGAACAAGGCAATAGTAAATCCATAGGCAGAGTTTCCAGCAGGCAAAGTAACACAGCGATATCCCCACAGCAATCCCAATAACTGGACGACACACAGTTTCAGTAACAGAACTGCTGGCTGGTACATCCAGCCTGCCTTTTATTACAACTGTACACAGACAAGCCACACCCAGGGGGAGGCATAAAACAACCAATGGTATCTTGGGTACAACCCACACATCCCCTCCCCTTAGTGTGACACATAATCCCATTATTGTACAGTTTCAAACATAACTTTTACACCATATTCATAACTTCTATAATATTTGTGCTACAAACATAAAACATGCATTTTCAGAATCAGCAGCCTTTAATTAGTAATCCTCTCAAAAATCGTCCCAATCCCACCAGCAGATCAAAAGTTAGCTGGAGGTCCCTTTATGACCGACCGCACACACATTTTCCTGCCCAAAATAGTTCCATAGATTTGAGCTGTGCGGTCGGTCAATTCCTGGCATAAAAATGTCCCGTTACACTTCGGTTCAAGGGAAAGTCTTAAGTGACCGATGCCGTGCCGGCACTAGCTGTCGCACCCTGTGGGACAAATGGGATGATTTTGGTGGGGTCCCATCTGCGCGTTGCCGCTGGGGCCTTCACTGGTTCAGGAGGGCGCAGTCCGTCTCGTGTGAGGCCGAGTGCCTCCAGCAAGGGGTCCGCCTCAGACAGTTCTCGTATGGAGTAGGTGGTTTCTCCGTTCGTGACCAGGAGGGTTCGGGGTGTCCGCCAGGTGTATCGGATGTTGCGGTTCCTGAGGAGGGTGGTTAGGGGCTGGAGCGTTCTCCTCCACTCCATCATGCTCCCAGAGATGTCGGCATAAAATGTAAGTCCCATGCTCTCGAAGGAGTATTGGTTGGTACCCTGAAGGGCCGCCATCACTGCCGCTTTGTCTTTCATGGTTTGGAAGCGGATTATCAAGTCCCTTGAGGCCTCCGCTGGGGCCTTCCTCGGCTTCGGTATGCGGAACACTCCATCCAGGGTGACGGCCCCGGCGAGCTTGGGAGTCAACAGCGCTGCTAGCAGTCGCCTCACCATATGAGGGAGTTCAGCCTCCGGGGTTTCCTCTGGTATTCCCCGTACTTTAAGGTTTTTACGCCGTCTTCGGTCCTCCAGGGCGGCAAACCTTTTCTCGGTGTTAGCTTGCTGGCTCTGGAGATCTCTCACCATGCTTTCCAGAGTCGCAATCTTCTGCGTCTGAGCGTCTGAGGTGGTCTCTAGCGCGCCCAGCCGTCCTACTAGGCCTGTGATATCTGTGCGAAGGGAGGCCACATCGGCCTGGAGAGTCTTTTGGAGGCCTGTGAGTAGGTCTTTCAGTGCCCCCATCGTGACCGGTTGGGAGTCTGGGCTCTGTGAGGGTCGTGGGATGGGTTCCCGGTGTGGTGTGTCTACGGGTACCCCATACATTGGGTCCTCATCCGAGGATTCTGAGATTTCGTCCAGATAGTCGGCCATCTTGGGCCTTGCCGCCTCGTGTACTTGGCGGAGCATATCCCCGATATTCATCCCCATCCGAGGTTTGTCAGGTTTCTGCTTTTTGGTTTTCCGTCCCATGTTTGCTGGGGTCGGTAGCAGGGTAATTTTGTCGTGAAATGTACGTTGTAATTGCGTTTTTTGCTTCAGATCGCCGGAGCTCAAAGAGAGTACGTCTGTTCGCTTCAGGCATCAGGCCACGCCCCCGGCAGAGGGATTTTTCATCTCACATAGAGAGTTACTGTGTGAAAAGCTGAGAAGTTAAGGGGAAAAAAAAGTGATTTTATTAACCCTTTCAGTGCTAATCACAGCATTAACCCTGTGATTAGTGTTTTGCTTTTTTTTTTGTGAAGGCACATTTCAAATACTACAATTGTAGTAATTTGAGTTGTTTGGTGTAGCCACTTTAGAATGGCTAGCGTAAACAGGGACAGGCCAAGGTCAGGGGAATCCAGAAGTAAGAGTAGTCGGTAAAGCAAGCCAATGGGTCGGTACAGGCCGCTAACAAAGCGTAGTCAGGACAAGCCGAGGTCAGTAATCCAGGGAAATCAAGCAAACAAACTGCCAAAGTCCCATACAGAGTGATTTAGAAGTTCAGCTCTGTATGGTAGACTTTGAAACAGTCTGTTATGCAGAGGCCGGGTTGAGATGGGCAGGTTGGGCAATAATAACTAGAGTCCTTTCGGACTCCTTTCGTGTAGCAAACACGGCACTTTTTTGGGGTATTTATTTTACGGGCGGTGGCAGGGATTCGGGAAGGGAAGTGTTTGACACAAAGTCTTTGGAGATCTTCTGATCCCAAAGTGGGATTGGGGGGCTGGGTAAATAATAAATTAGACAAAAGGCTAAGAGTGAAGTCTAGGAAAGGGCAGGGCTTACCTATGACCTCTTTTTTATAGAGGACATAGGCATTGAAAATTGCAATCTGGGTCACGTAGATTGCAATTTTCTTGTACCAGGTCCTACTTTTCCGGTTCACTAGATAGGGCTGTATGCATTGATCAGCCAAGTCTACTCCCCCCATAAACTTGCTGTAGTCTACAATGCACTTCGGCTTTTCCAGACGCTCAGTGCTACCTCTCACAGACACTGGCACTGTACTTTCGTCATGCATTGATGACAGCATGTATACATCCTTCCTATCTGTGAAACGAAGGGCAAGCAACTCATCCTGGCGGAAGGGCTGAAGAGGAACCTCTACTACTTTTGCCTCTTGCCAGGGTTTGGGGGAAACCCCTGCGATTCTTCCTCACTGTGCCACAGGCTAGGGTTTCAAAGTAATATACATTTTTAAATAACGGTACACTGGTATAATAATTGTCAACCCATAGCCTATATCCCTTATTTAACAAGGGAAGGATTAGATCCCAAACAATCTTGCCACTTGTACCCACAGAATCAGGGCATCCTGGTGGGTCAAGATGGCTATCCTTCCCCTGGTAAATGCGAAACGCCCATGTGTAACCAGTACAGGATTCGCATAATTTATACAATTTAACGCCATATCGGGACCGCTTAGAGGGAATGTATTGCTTAAATAGCAGTCGACCTTTGAATTTCATAAGGGACTCGTCAATTGAAATATCTTTCTCGGGGATATAATTTTCAGAAAATCTGTCTGACAGGAGTTGGATAAAGGGACGAATTTTATAGAGCCTGTCAAACAGTGGGTCATTTCTAGGGGGACACAGTGAGTTGCAGGGCTGGACTGGGAAAAAAATTAGGCCGGGCATTTTTCAATCAGAGCGGCCCCCTAAGAAGGGGGCGGGGCCAGAGAGGGTGTGTTTTGTCATCACTAATGACAATCACGCCCCCTCTCAAAGTGAGCATGTTGGTTCAATACACAGAGCCCCGCTGAAGAGCTCTGGCATTAGAAAAAGGCCCTGTATTTGTTCTGCGCAGGGCAAGCAAATTTAATAACATGCTTGCGCTGTGTTTGCTTTTAAATTGTCTCTGGTGTCTCCACAGGTGAGATACCAGAGGACAAAAGGGCCAGGAAAGTGTATGGTCCATGTGGGATTGCATGTGTGTAGAGTGTGGTGTGGTATTGTGTAAATAGGTCAATTTAATTTGTGTTTGTGGTGTAATATGTGTGGCATGGGGCTGTAGAGAGTGTGTGTATAGGGGGCATAGTGTTATAGGGGATGTAGAGAGTGTGTGCATACGGGTTGTAGTGTGTGTGTATAGGAGACGTAGTGTGTGTAGGGGTTGTAGAGAGGGGTTTGCTGACAAGGAATGTAGTGTGTGTGTAGGTGGTGCTGTGTGTGTGTAGGAGATCTAGTGTGTAAATGACCAAGAGTGTGATAGGAGATTCTGTTTGTGTGTGTGTGTGTGTATATAGAGGATTAAGAGTGCATATAGGGTAAGGGATCTAGCGTGTATCTGGAGCGTAATGTGTGTAGTGGTGCAGTGTGAGGGGTGCTGTAGTGTGTGTGTGTGTATATATATATATATATATATATATTTGGACGTATTGTATGTGTGAGGGGCGCAGTGTGTGTGTATGTAAGAGGGGTGCTGTGTGTGAGGGTGTTTTTATCTGCCATCACATTCTAGGTTTCTAATGTTCTTTGTCTTTTAACTCACTGAGGGTTATTTTATATAATATATATATATATATGTGTGTGTGTGTGAGCGAGGGTGATGTCTGTCTGAGGGTGCTATGTGTGAGTGAGGGTGCTGTGTGTGTCTGGGTGCGCTCTGTGTGTCTGGGTGCGCTCTGTGTGTCTGGGTGCGGTGTGTGTGTCTGGGTGCGGTGTGTGTGTCTGGGAGCGGGGTGTGTGTTTGGGTGCTGTGTGTGTGTTTGAGTGCTGTGTGTGTGTGTCTGGGGGTGCTGTGTGTGTGTCTGGGGGTGCTGTGTGTGTGAGGGGGCTGTTAGTGTTATTTTTTTATTTAAATGCAAGTATTTTTTTATTAAATAAAAAAATCACACTAACAGCCCCCTCACACACACATCACCCCCAGCCACACACACATCACCCCCAGACACACACATAGCACCCAGACACACACACAGCACCCCCAGACACACACAGCACCCCCAGACACACATGTGGTGCTGTGTTTGTGTCTGGGGGATGCTGTGTGTGTCTGGGGGTGCTGTGTTTGTGCCTGGGGGTGCTGTGTTTGTGTCGGGGTGCTGTGTTTGTGTCGGGGTGCTGTGTTTGTGTGGGGGTGCTGTGTTTGTGTGGGGGTGCTGTGTGTGTGTCTGGGGGTGATGTGTGTGTGTCTGGGGGTGATGTGTGTGTGTGTCTGGGGGTGATGTGTGTGTGTGTCTGGGTGCTGTGTGTGTGTGTCTGGGTGCTGTGTGTGTGTGTCTGGGTGCTGTGTGTGTGTCTGGGTGCAGTGTGTGTCTGGGGGGTGATGTGTGTGTGGCTGGGGGTGATGTGTGTGTGAGGGGGCTGTTAGTGTTGTTTTTTTATTTAAATGCAAGTATTTTTTTTTTATTAAATAAAAAAATCACACTAACAGCCCCCTCACACACACACACACACACACATCACCCCCAGCCACACACAGCACCCCCAGACACACACATAGCACCCAGACACGCACACAGCACCCCCAGACACACATGTGGTGCTGTGTTTGTGTCTGGGGGTGCTGTGTGTGTCTGGGGGTGATGTGTGTGTGAGGGGGCTTTTAGTGTGATTTTTTTTATTTAAATGTATTTTTTTTTATTAATAATTAAAAAAAAAAAAAGTTATATCCCCCCCTCCCTTCTTACCTTTATCCTGGGAGGGGATGGGGGGATCCGTGCTGCCGTGCTGCCATCCCTGGTGGTCCAGTGGTGAGAGTGAGCTCTAGCCCCTGCAGGCTAGAGTTCACTCTCGCGAGATCTGAGCGTTGCCGCGGTTGCCGGTAACCGCGGCAACGCTCAGACCTCGCGAGAGGACCCGGCGGAGCTGCTGGATAGAGCTCCGCCGGTCCTCTCTCCTGCCTCTCTCCCCCACACCCCAGCAAGCGGCCGCCTGGAAGTGTCTCTGGGTCGGTAAAGGGAGATCTTTGATCTCCCCATCGGCCCATGGAGACACACAGCAGGGCCGGCGCTCGGGTAGCGCTGGCCCTGCAGGGGCTGGCAGGGGAGATCCCACGGCCATCGCGGCCCACCGGGCATTTGCCCGGTATGCCCGATGGCCAGTCCGGGCCTGGTGAGTTGTCATTAAAATGAAGGAATCGCAGCATTAGCAGATAGCGATCCCTCTGCATAACCTCAGGGAAAAGAGGTGTAGCCAGGATGCGTTGCTTGCTCCAGTAGGACCTGGTACTGGGCTTTTTAACAATACCCATGATTAGGGTTAAAGCCCAAAACCGCTTCATCTCTGCGACATCCGTGAGTCTCCACATATTCCTGCGATTACGATGGGACCCCGGATGTGCAGAGAGATACTGCATAGCAAACAAATTTGTTTGCTGAGCCATGAGCTCAAATACATCATCAGACATAAAGAGCTAAAAAAAAACGAATTGTCTCGCAGTCGTCCACTGTTACAGTGATGCCAGGTGTAACAGTGGACGGCGGTATTTCTGGTGCCATCATGTTTGAAGGCACCCAGTCTCCCTCTGGCATTGGGCATTCTGAGCGTCCTCTTGTGAGGGGTGGTGGGGCACCATCACTTGAGGTCTCACTCAGAGGCTCAATGTCAGAGGCAGTGATAGTGTCACTGTCTTGCAGAGTGTCACTATCACTGCCTGCCAGAATGGCATACGCCTCCTCGGCTGAGTAGCGACGTGCCATTCTAGGGGGAAAAATTAATTAAGTGAAAGGGGCTAACTAAGGGGCTAATTAATTAACTACCTGCCTAACACGCACTACCCACCCTCAAAAATAAAATAAATGTACTGATCACAGTATAGGCAGCTGCGATCAGTACTGAAAGGGTTATTTTTAAGTTTTGAAAAAAATAACCCTAAAAAAAAAAAAGTCAGCATGATCAGAGAGCCCTCTGATCACAGTGATCACTGATATAGTACCGTACAGCAGATACACTGTACAGTACAGTACTCACGGCAGCGGGGAAAGGGTAATGGAGATTTGGGTTGCTGCAACTGACACAAAGGGTCAAAAAAAATTAGAAATTATTTTTTTTTGACCCCCAAAAAATTAATAAATATAGTAACAAGGGTACTAGATGCCCTAATCAGGTTGATCACAGTAATATGCTGTGATCAGCACTGAAAGGGTTAAATAAAATAAAATTTTTAAAACTTTTAGAAAGTAATAAAACTTTTTTCTTTTTACAGGAGCTGGAAAACAACGATGTCTCTGCCTCTCTCTCTCAGATCAAAGTGAGGTGAGGAGAGGGGCAGAGACAATGTGTCAGCCAGTGACCTGAGGTCATTGGCTGACATATACTAACAGTGATCACAGTGACTGGCTGTCACTGTGATCACCTCCTGCAGATTGGGTAATTGACCACAGGGGGTAGTGCCTGGGTGGTACAAGCACTCCCCCCCCCTACCAATCTGCAGGGGGATCATGGCGCCTGTTACATGTATCAGCCATTAGGCTGACACATGTAACACTGATCGCAGTGAGAGGCTGTCACTGCGATCAGAGCGCTCTGAGATCGCAGTGACAGCCTGTCACTGCGATCAGACTTAGCAGATCGCGGTCACTGACCCCAGGGGGACTGCCTGGGGGGCCAGGTAAGTCCCCCGACCGCTATCTGCACAAGGGGAGAGCCGCCGCCACGTGTGTCAGCCGATTTGAAATCGGCTGACACACGCTGAATACTGATCGCAGTGACAGCCTGTCACTGCGATCAGAGACTACAGATCGCGGTCACCGGCCACAGGGGGGGTTGCCCGGGGGGCCAGGCATCCCCCCCGACCGCGATCTGCAGCGGGAGAATTCCGACTGCCACGTGGGCGGCCATTATAGCGAGGATGTACTATTACGCCCGCCGGCGTTTAGAGCCGGCTCCTGCAGGGCGTAATAGTACGTCCTCCGGACTTAAAGGGTTAATTGTTGAAATATGCTATTCAGTTGTTAGCAAGTACATGGTGTATGGATGACTTGTGCAGACCTCAATTACTGCAGCACCCATAGACCAGTAATCGTATGAGTTAAATAACATATCAGTATAGTGTGAAGAGCTAATTTTGCTCAGGTGACGATTGTCATCAAAAGATGATATATATATATATATATATATATATATATATAATAAAAATATAGTTCACTAAATATTTTTGCATTATAATTTACATAATTAATTGTCAGAGTATTCAAACCAGTTGTTAGCAGGCACGAGATGCATGTGTGACTGGTGCAAGACTCCATTACTGCAGTATCCATCAACCAGTGATGATGTAAATAAAATGATAATATGAGGGACTGCTGCAATAATAATTTAATTTATCTACGTGTGTATAAATAGTGCACACCACAAAGCCAAAACAACTAGGATTAATGCGCATTCCTGGGTTGATTCCCAGAATGTTTGCAAGCTGATACATCATAGCTCAAATATCGAAGAGAAATAGAGATGTAGGGTCTAAAAATATAATGAAATGTTATAAAGTGTGATGTAGTGAAAAAAGAAGGGTCTAAATGTCACGAAATAGATTGAATGAATTACGATAAAAAATTAGTGCCATCGGAAAACATAATGACATTATTGATGAATGAAGGGAGTATAATTGTATTCTTCATTCAGTCCACAAGGTGCCAATGTCTTACATTTGAAGATCCACTTTGACTCTTTTTGTAATAGGAGTCTGTTTAGATTTCCTTTTCTTGGGTTCGGAAGGAGCTTTTATATTCCTTGGAATTTCAGACAATCTACTTGTCCGCTGTGAAAATTCTGAATATGTCTAGCAATAGGAGTGGGAGTGATGGTATTTTTGATGGAACCAATGTGTTCTAAAATTCTACGTCTAAATTGCTGAAAGGTTTTGCCTATATATTGCTTCCCACAATTACATGTTATAAGGTAAATGATGTTATTTTACAGTTATTTTAGAACGATTTGATTGCGTAAATTTAGATGGAAAGATATACTTGCAAGCTTTACAGTATCCACACATTTAGGTCCCTTTGGTTTGTGTAAGCCAATTGGGAGTAGCAGGAGGAGATGTCAAATGGCTGTGAACAAGCATGTCCTGCAAGTTGGTTGCTCGCTGAGCTGTCAATTCTGGATGGTCAGGTAGTATATTTTGTAGTATTGGGTTATGGCATAATATGGGCCAATTTTTTGATAGTATGTTAGACATAGTGGCCCATCCATTGTCAAAGGTAGCGATACATCTCGGAGTGAGATTAGAGGTTTTAGTACGTGTAGATTTGAGACTTGTAAGTCTATCAGTTTGACTTGCTCATTGAAACGTCTTTTTAAGAACCCTGTTGGGATAGCCTAGTGACTTGAAACGGGTTTTCAATAATTGGCATTTTTGGTAGAAGGAGCAATACTCAGAGCAGTTTCTTCTGGCACGAAGATACTGGCTATAAGGGATAGAGGCCCTCAAGCTATATGTGTGGTGGCGTTCCCAATGATGGAGACTATTGGTTGGCGTTGACTTTCTATATAGATGTGTTGATATAGAGCCATCTTCATGTATAATTCAAAGATCCAGGAAAATTAATTCTTGTACGTCGATAACTAAAGTCAGTTTTAAGTTGACATCATTGTTATTAACGGCATTGACGAATTGTTCAAAAGCTGGGATGGAGCCAGTCCAAAAGAGCAGCATGTCATCAATGTATCTGTACCACTTAAAGATGTATCCATGGTAAAATTGATATTGAGATGAATTTATGACATGCTGTTCCCACCAACCCAGAAACAGATTGGCATATGTGGGGGCACAAGCCTTTGCCCATAGCTGTGCCAGTAAGTTGTACATAGTAGCTGCCATTGAAGATAAAGTAATTGTGAGTCAAAATAAATTTTAATAGCCTTAGTATAAAATTCTTCTTTAAAGGGACAAAGTAATAGCACACCAATCGGGAACAATCCGCACGTTTCGGTATATTACTGTCAATGTAGTGTAAAAACTGTGGGAGGAGTTAGGGTGGTAAATTTGGCTATAATGATAATAATAATAATAATTATAATAATAATATATATGTGAGATGACATTAAGTGGTCTTGCTATGCAAGAACACTTAACTAGAAAAGTTACAATTTCTGGGGAAATTGTGTGAAGTGTTCTTGCCTCCACCAGTAGTCTACAACTGGAGTGGGCAGAGTAACTGTTATTATTTATTTATATAGCACATTTAATTGCAATGTTGTTGCCCAAAGTGCTTTACAGTTACATTAAAACATACATTTATAAAAACATTAGCAGGTGTACAAAAGGCCCTGTCTATGACATCACTTGCTGCTCCAGCCTGGAGCAGGTCAGAGTATTTTGGCGGTTGCCATCTTCAAACGGTCGTAGTTTAAAAACTATACATCCTACATCGAAGAGCTTTATATTGTGAGAATCACAAGACCCAGACCTACATTTTGATGCATAGTATGTCTCTGCAATATTAACAATGAAGGCACAGTCGCAGTTTAGAAATTGCCCTTCAAATGTGAGCATTGCAGAGTGGAGTTTCAATGAATGTCAATGGACGACATGAGTTGCAAACAAATGGTCATATTGTGAAAACTATTCGGACTATGGCTTAGCTGTGGACATTTTTAGTGACAGCAAGGATAGCTGAACGTTTTGATATAAGTAGTGATGTCGCGAACATAAAATTTTCAGTTCGCGAACAGCGAACGCGAACTTCCGCAAATGTTCGCGAACGGGGCGAACCGGGCCAACTGCCATAGACTTCAATAGGCAGGCAAATTTTAAAACCCACAGGGACTCTTTCTGGCCACAATAGTGATGAAAAAGTTGTTTCAAGGGGACTAACACCTGGACTGTGGCATGCCGGAGGGGGATCCGTGGCAAAACTCCCATGGAAAATTACATAGTTGATGCAGAGTCTGGTTTTAATCCATAAAGGGCACAAATCACGTAACATTCCTAAATTGTTTGGAATAACGTGCTTTAAAACATCAGGTATGATGTTGTATCGATCAGGTAGTGTAAGGGTTACGCCCGCTTCACAGTGACAGACCAAACTCCCCGTTTAACGCACCGCAAACAACCGCAAACAGTCCATTTGCACAACCGCAAACTCCCCATTTGCACAAGGTTGGATACCAAGCTAGCCATGTCCTGTTCCTTGTCCTCACTGATGTCATTGAAGGTCTCTTCCTCCACCCAGCCACGTACAACACCAAGGGTCCCCGAAAGGTGACAACAAGCCCCCTGTCTTTTTTTTTTTTTAAATGTTCACTACTGTTACACCAGATATTGTATAATAATCACAGGTTACTGGCTATGGGAGGATAATGTATAATAAACACAGGTTACTGGTTGTGGGGGGATAATGTATAATAAACACAGGTTACTGGTTGTGGGGGGATAATGTATAATAAACACAGGTTACTGGCTAAGGGGGGATAATGTATAATAAACACAGGTTACTGGTTGTGGGGGGATAATGTATAATAAACACAGGTTACTGGTTGTGGGGGGATAATGTATAATAAACACAGGTTACTGGCTATGGGGGGGTAATGTATAATAAACACAGGTTACTGGCTATAGAGGGATAATGTATAATAAACACAGGTTACTGGCTATGGGGGATAATGTATAATAAACACAGGTTACTGGCTATGGGGGGATAATATATAATAAACACAGGTTACTGGCTATGGGGGGATAATATATAATAAACACAGGTTACTGGCTACGGGGGATAATGTATAATAAACACAGGTTACTGGCTATGGAGGATAATGTATAATTAAAAAAATTAAAAAAATTATAAAAAAAAAAATACAAAAGAATGCAGCTTCAGAATTAATCTAAATTGTATGCTGTCTAGGAGGTGGGAGGGTCTGGGAGGGAGGGTCTGCTGCTGATTGGCTGGAATGTGTCTGCTGACTGTGAGGTACTGTAGCGGTACTTACCCTCTCCAGGGGCCGGCCGGGGTCCTCTCTTCTCGCCGCGCGCGGTCCTGCTCCTGCACGAGCCGCGCGCGGCTCAGCCAACGATGGGATCAGTCAGGCGGGCAGTGACCGCGAGAAGCGGTCACATGTCCCGCCCGACACTAAGAGCGCGCCGCGCGTCTCGGGCGCACTCTTAAAGGGACAGTGGGAGACTAAATTAGAATCAGTCTCCCATTGGCCCCTGTCAGGCCACATTCCCCATACACTCACGTTTTGGGGGCGTGGATATGACAGGGGCCAATCAAAGTGAACCTTAAGGGTATTTATACTCACCTGTTTCCCTTGCTCTTTGCCCTATCGTGGTTTCTGTCCAGTTCCCTTTAGTGCTTGTATCGTTCAGTTGGTTTTTTGGTGCTTGACCTTGGCTTTGTTCCTGACTCCGCTCTCTCCTTATCCTTGCTTGCTTATCCGCTGTTTTGTTCTCTGTGTACCAGTCCTCGGCTTGTTCTACGTTACGCTGTCTCTCAGTTCCCTTGACCTCGGCTTGTTCTGACTCTGTCTTTCTCTCGTCCTAGTCCGGCCATTCTAAGGTCCGGTAAGACGAACTCTGTTCTTGTCTCGTGACTGTTGAACTATTCCTGCGTGTTGGGGTATATTACCGTGACATTACGATAGGGCCATGGACCCCGCAGGTTTAGGACAACAGATGGCCACTCATGAGGCTAGATTCGCAGAACAGGATCACCGTATGGATCAAATGGCTCAAGCCATCCAGACACTGTTATCCAGATCAGCTCCGGTACCTGTACCTGCGCCTCCTGTAAACCCTATACCAGATACTGCTAATATGCCTAATGCTTCAGCACATCTAACCCCGCCACCTAGGTATGGAGGGGACGCTAAGACATGTAGGGGATTCCTTAATCAAGTGGAGTTCCACTTTGAAATGTACCCACGTTCATTTCCCACTGATAGATCTAAGGTGGGTTTTCTTATGCACCAACTTACGGATAAGGCACTAGAATGGGCAAATCCTATTTGGGAGGCTAATGGGCCTATGGTACACGACTTCACTAGCTTCCTCGCAGCGTTTCGTAGAACTTTTGACACGACTAAAAGGTCAAAAAATGCCGCCAGGGCATTAATGAGAATAAAGCAAGGATCTAAATCTGTAGCCGATTATGCTATTCAGTTCCGTACCCTGGCCTCACAGGTAGATTGGACTAATAATGGGCTTACTACCGCGTTTCTGGAAGGTCTGTCTGAAACTATGTTGGATGAGGTAGCAGCTAAGGACCTCCCTGTACCCCTGGAGGACCTGATTGACTATCTTATCGATATAGATAACAGGATCCGTGACAGGTTATACACCAGGTCCAGAAATAGACATTTTGTTCCCGTTAACTCCCCTAGAGCTGAGACTCCCGAGGGATCTAAAAGTTCTGAGGAGGAACCTATGCAGTTAGGGGTTGCCAAACTCACTGACGCTGAAAAGCTTTATAGGAGAAAGGAGGGGTCATATGAGACAAGAATGTCCCGTGCGTCCGGGAAACTATCGCACCTAAGTCCGTATAGAGGACTGGCCTTGGGTGTGACATCACAGTCCTCACATTTGCCTCTTAATAAATTACTTCTTCCTGTTTCCCTGCACCTTGATAGTAACAGCATAGCAGGGAATATACTAGCCCTGGTTGATTCCGGAGCGGCCGAAAACTTTATTGATTCCAGTTTTGTCAAGGAGAATAACATACCCACCAGAGAGAAGGAGACACCCTTGGCCGTTGAGGCCATAGATGGTAGACCATTATGCTCTCCAGTTATCACTCATGAAACTGTTCCACTTCATATGTCTACAGGGGTGTTACACTCTGAGACCATTCGGTTTCAGATCATTACTTCTCCTTCCTCTCACCTCGTGTTAGGGTATCCTTGGTTACGTACTCATAATCCCACCATTGATTGGGAGTCAGGACAAATAGTTTCTTGGAGTGATTCTTGCCAAGAGTCTTGTGTTGTTAAAGTCACCCCTTTGAATTCTACTCATATTCCTCCCGTGCCTACGGTCATACCCTCTCAGTACCTGTCTCTTAAATCTGTTTTTGATAAAAGGGAGGCTGAAAGATTGCCACCTCACAGGCCTTACGATTGTGCAATTAATTTATTACCTGGTACGATGCCTCCCAAAGGGAGAATATATCCTTTATCTCCTCAGGAGAATCTGGTTATGGAGGAATATATCAAGGAATCTCTAGAGAAGGGATTTATAAGAAGATCCTCTTCCCCGGCAGGGGCTGGGTTCTTCTTTGTATCTAAGAAAGATGGCGAATTAAGGCCTTGTATTGACTATAGGGGCCTTAATAAAATCACCGTCAAAAATGCGTACCCCATACCTTTGATCACAGAACTTTTTGATAGGCTTAAACAGGCCACAGTTTTTACTAAATTGGACCTTAGGGGTGCTTACAATCTCATACGTATCAAAAAGGATCACGAGTGGAAGACTGCTTTCAATACCAGGAGTGGCCACTACGAGTACACTGTGATGCCCTTTGGTCTTTGTAACGCCCCAGCAGTTTTTCAAGAATTTATTAATGATGTCCTACGTCAATTTATACATACATTCGTTATAGTATATTTGGATGACATATTAATTTATTCTAATGATTTACAGAATCATCACATGCATGTTAAATTAGTGTTGAGAACTCTTCTGGTTAACGGTCTCTATTGCAAACTCGAAAAATGTTCATTTGATCAATCTGAAGTCCAATTCTTGGGTTATATAATCTCTGCCAAGGGTTTTCGTATGGATCCCAAGAAACTGTCTGCCATTATGGAATGGCCTCTACCCCAGGGTTTGAAAGCCATTCAGCGTTTTCTGGGGTTCTCTAATTATTATAGGCGTTTTATTAAAGGATTTTCTGCCATTGTAGCGCCTATAACCAGAATGACCAAGAAGGATGGTAATACTCATGTCTGGAAACCAGAAGCACTCGAGGCCTTTGAATTCTTGAAAGCTACATTTGCCTCTGCTCCTGTTTTACAGCATCCTGTCCCTTCACTGCCCTTTATTCTTGAGGTTGATGCTTCTGAGATAGGGGTAGGTGCTATCTTGTCTCAAAGAGATTCACCTGAAAAGCCGTTACACCCTTGTGGCTTCTTTTCCAGACAGATGTCCAAAGCAGAGAGGAATTATGATGTAGGCAATCGTGAACTCCTTGCTATCATTTTGGCGCTCAAGGAATGGAGACATCTGCTAGAGGGTACCAGGGATCCTATCCTCATTTTAACGGATCACAAAAACCTCTCATACCTTAGTGAAGCAAAAATATTGTCTTCTAGGCAGGCCAGGTGGTCTCTGTTTTTGTCTCGTTTTAATTACATAATCACTTACAGACCGGGTGATCGTAATACTAAAGCTGACGCTCTGTCCAGACAATTCGAGACTACTGACAAACTCGAGGTCGATGTTACCCCTGTCATTCCGCCTGACAGAATAATAGCGACTACTGTTCTTTCTATTTCGTCTTCTCTCTTACAAACTATTCAGGCTAAACAAAACTTGGCTCCTGAGGAGAGGCCTGCTGATAAGCTATTCGTTGATATACCAGAGAGACGAGACATCTTGTCATTATATCATGACACTAGAACTGCTGGACACCCTGGTATTTCTAAGACAGTCTCAGCAGTTTCTAGATATTTCTGGTGGGCTTCCTTGCGCAAGGACGTCACCGATTACGTTAATGCCTGTAGCACTTGTGCCAGTATGAAGTCCTCCCACAGAGTTCCTTGTGGGTTGTTGCATCCGTTGCCCATACCCGAGAGGCCATGGTCCAATATATCCATGGATTTTATTGTTGAATTACCTCCCTCTAATGGTAAAACTGTCATCCTGATGATTGTGGATCGTTTTTCTAAGATGGCTCATTTTGTGTCTCTTGTCAAATTGCCATCATCCAAGGAACTTGCCTCTATCTTTGCCGGGGAGGTGTTTCGGTTGCATGGTATTCCCACTTCGATCGTGTCCGATAGGGGTAGCCAGTTTATTTCCAGATTCTGGAGAGCGTTTTGTGCAGAGATGGGTATCTCCCTCTCGTTTTCTTCAGCCTACCACCCCCAGTCTAATGGAGCTGCTGAACGTGCCAACCAATCTCTCGAGCAGTATCTTCGCTGTTTCGTGTCCCACCATCAGAACAATTGGGCTGACCTTCTTCCTTGGGCTGAGTTTGCTCGTAATAATGCTGCTCATGAATCCTCCGGTAACAGCCCTTTTTACGTTGTTTATGGCCGGCATTCCGTGGTTCTTCCAGCTGCATTCTCCTTACAGGGCATGCCAGCTCTGGACGAACATTTGGCTAGTCTACGTAATACTTGGGAGCAGGTTCAGTGTTCTTTGGTGGCCTCAGCTGCTCGCCAGAAGGTTCAGGCAGACAAGCATCGCAGGGCGGCTCCATCCTATGCTGTGGGAGACCGGGTTTGGCTTTCTACTCGCAATATTCGCCTTCGTGTGCCTTCTATGAAGTTGGCCCCTCGTTTTATTGGTCCTTTTCGTATCTTGCATGTGGTTAATCCTGTCTCGTATGCTTTGGATCTTCCAAAAAATTTACGCATTCCTAACGTGTTTCATACCTCCTTGTTAAAACCCCTCCTGTGCAACCGTTATACTCGGCATGTCCCCCCTCCTCCTCCGGTTTCGGTGGAGGGCCATGAGGAGTTTGAAGTGGCAGCTGTAATTGACTCTCGTTTGCTTCGGGGTCGCCTCCAATATCTGGTACATTGGAAGGGCTATGGGTCTGAGGAACGCAGTTGGATTTCCGCTGACGCTGTTCACGCTCCTCGCCTTGTGCGTTCTTTCCACGCTCGTTTTCCTGCCAGGCCTGCTCCTCCCCGCCCGGTGGGCGTGTCTTCAGGGGGGGGTACTGTAGCGGTACTTACCCTCTCCAGGGGCCGGCCGGGGTCCTCTCTTCTCGCCGCGCGCGGTCCTGCTCCTGCACGAGCCGCGCGCGGCTCAGCCAACGATGGGATCAGTCAGGCGGGCAGTGACCGCGAGAAGCGGTCACATGTCCCGCCCGACACTAAGAGCGCGCCGCGCGTCTCGGGCGCGCTCTTAAAGGGACAGTGGGAGACTAAATTAGAATCAGTCTCCCATTGGCCCCTGTCAGGCCACATTCCCCATACACTCACGTTTTGGGGGCGTGGATATGACAGGGGCCAATCAAAGTGAACCTTAAGGGTATTTGTACTCACCTGTTTCCCTTGCTCTTTGCCCTATCGTGGTTTCTGTCCAGTTCCCTTTAGTGCTTGTATCGTTCAGTTGGTTTTTTGGTGCTTGACCTTGGCTTTGTTCCTGACTCCGCTCTCTCCTTATCCTTGCTTGCTTATCCGCTGTTTTGTTCTCTGTGTACCAGTCCTCGGCTTGTTCTACGTTACGCTGTCTCTCAGTTCCCTTGACCTCGGCTTGTTCTGACTCTGTCTTTCTCTCGTCCTAGTCCGGCCATTCTAAGGTCCGGTAAGACGAACTCTGTTCTTGTCTCGTGACTGTTGAACTATTCCTGCGTGTTGGGGTATATTACCGTGACAGGTACAGGGTCAAAGTTTACTCAATGATGACGAATAGGGGCGGACTGAACATCGCATATGTTCGCCATCTGTGGCGAACGCGAACATGCTATGTTCGCCAGGAACTATTCGCCAACGAACCGTTCAGGACATCACTAGATATAAGATTTGTGTACATGGGCTTGAAAATGAGGGAGTGGTGGCAGTTTAGAAATCATGTCCTGATTTTTCAGCTTTTGCCAGCTCCCACGCTAGTTTTGAACATTTTGCCATTGATTCCTATGGGACAAATTTCGCAACAAGAACGACGATATTCCGTGAACCATTCAGCGAAACGTTCCAGAAAGTAATAGCAATCCGATTGGGAACAATCCGCACGTTTCGGAATATTATGATCTACGCAGTGTAATAACTGTGGGAGGAGTTAGGGTGGCAAATTTGGCTGTAATAAGAATAAGAACAATATATATGTGAGATAACATTAAGTGGTCTTGCTAAGCAAGAACACTTAACTAGAAAAGCTACAATTTCTGGGGAAATTGTGTGAAGTGTTCTTGCCTCCACCAGTAGTCTACAACTGGAGTGGGCGGAGTAACAGTTATTATTTATTTATATAGCACATTTAATTGCAACGTTTTTGCTCAAAGTGCGTCACAGTTACACATACATTTAAAAAAACATTTTTGCCACAAGAACGACGATATTCCGTGAACCATTCGGCGAAACATTCCACAAAGTAATCGCAATCCGATCGGGAACAATCCGCACGTTTCGGTTTATTATGGTCTATGTAGTGTAAAAACTGTGGGAGGAGTTAGGGTGGCAAACAGTCATATTTTAAAAAAATATAAATCCTACAGCGAAGAGCTTTATATTGTGAGAATCACAAGACCAAGAACTACATTTTGATGTATAGTATGTCTCTGAAATATTAACAATGAAGGCACAGTCGCAGTTTAGAAATTGCCCTTCAAATTTGAGCTGGCTAGAGTACAGGGAGTGCAGAATTATTAGGCAAGTTGTATTTTTGAGGATTAATTTTATTATTGAACAACAACCATGTTCTCAATGAACCCAAAAAACTCATTAATATCAAAGCTGAATATTTTTGGAAGTAGTTTTTAGTTTGTTTTTAGTTATAGCTATGCAGGTGACTATTACTGTGCATAATTATTAGGCAACTTAACAAAAAACAAATATATACCCATTTCAATTATTTATTTTTACCAGTGAAATCAATATAACATCTCAACATTCACAAATATACATTTCTGACATTCAAAAACATAACAAAAACAAATCAGTGACCAATATAGCCACCTTTCTTTGCAAGGACACTCAAAAGCCTGCCATCCATGGATTCTGTCAGTGTTTTGATCTGTTCACCATCAACATTGCGTGCAGCAGCAACCACAGCCTCCCAGACACTGTTCAGAGAGGTGTACTGTTTTCCCTCCTTGTAAATCTCACATTTGATGATGGACCACAGGTTCTCAATGGGGTTCAGATCAGGTGAACAAGGAGGCCATGTCATTAGATTTTCTTCTTTTATACCCTTTCTTGCCAGCCACGCGGTGGAGTACTTGGACGCGTGTGATGGAGCATTGTCCTGCATGAAAATCATGTTTTTCTTGAAGGATGCAGACTTCTTCCTGTACCACTGCTTGAAGAAGGTGTCTTCCAGAAACTGGCAGTAGGACTGGGAGTTGAGCTTGACTCCATCCTCAACCCGAAAAGGCCCCACAAGCTCATCTTTGATGATACCAGCCCAAACCAGTACTCCACCTCCACCTTGCTGGCGTCTGAGTCGGACTGGAGCTCTCTGCCCTTTACCAATCCATCCATCTGGCCCATCAAGACTCACTCTCATTTCATCAGTCCATAAAACCTTAGAAAAATCAGTCTTGAGATATTTCTTGGCCCAGTCTTGACGTTTCAGCTTCTGTGTCTTGTTCAGTGGTGGTCGTCTTTCAGCCTTTCTTACCTTGGCCATGTCACTGAGTATTGCACACCTTGTGCTTTTGGGCACTCCAGTGATGTTGCAGCTCTGAAATATGGCCAAACTGGTGGCAAGTGGCATCTTGGAAGCTGCACGCTTGACTTTTCTCAGTTCATGGGCAGTTATTTTGCGCCTTGGTTTCTCCACACGCTTCTTGCAACCCTGTTGACTATTTTGAATGAAACGCTTGATTGTTCGATGATCACGCTTCAGAACCTTTGCAATTTTAAGAGTGCTGCATCCCTCTGCAAGATATCTCACTATTTTTGACTTTTCTGAGCCTGTCAAGTCCTTCTTTTGACCCATTTTGCCAAAGGAAAGGAAGTTGCCTAATAATTATGCACACCTGATATAGGGTGTTGATGTCATTAGACCACACCCCTTCTCATTACAGAGATGCACATCACCTAATATGCTTAATTGGTAGTAGGCTTTCGAGCCTATACAGCTTGGAGTAAGACAACATGCATAAAGAGGATGATGTGGTCAAAATACTAATTTGCCTAATAATTCTGCACTCCCTGTAGAGTTTCAATGAATGTCAATGGACGGCGTGAGTTGCAAACAAATGGTCATATTGTGAAAACTGTAAGGACTATGGCTTAGCTGTGGACATTTTTAGTGGCAGCAGGGATAGCTGAACGTTTTGATATAAGATTTGAGTAGGTGGGCCTGAAAATGAGGGAGTGGTGGCAGTTTAGAAATCATGTCCTGATTTTTCAGCTTTTGCCAGCTCCCACTCTAGCTTTGCCATTCAATCCTATGGGACAAATTTCGCCACAACAACGACGATATTCCGAGAACCATTTGGCAAAACGTTCCACAAAGTAATAGCAATCCGATCGGGAACAATCTGCACGTTTTGGTAAATTTTTGTCTATGTAGTGTAAAAACTGTGGGAGGAGTTACGGTGGCAAATTTGGCTATAATAAGAATAATAATAACTAGAAAAGGTACAATTTCTGGGGAAATTGTGTGAAGTGTTCTTGCCTCCACCAGTAGTCTACAACTGGAGTGGGCGGAGTAACTGTTATCATTTATTTATATAGCACATTTAATTGCAACATTGTTGCCCAAAGTGCTTCACAGTTACATTAAAACATACAGTTATACAACCCATTAGCAGGTGCAAAAGGTCCTGTCTATGACATCACTTGTTGCTGCAGCCTGGCACAGGTCAGAGTATTTTGGCGGTTGCCATCTTCAAACGGTCATATTTTAAAAACTATAAATCCTACAGTGAAGAGCTTTATATTGTGAGAATCACAAGACCCAGACCTACATTTTGATGTATAGTATGTCTCTGAGATATTAACAATGAAGGCACAGTCGCAGTTTAGAAATTGCCCTTCAAATGTGACCTTTGCAGAGTGGAGTTTCAATGAATGTCAATGGACTGCGTGAGTTGCAAACAAATGGTCATATTGTGAAAACTATCAGGACTATGGCTTAGCTGTGGAAATTTTTAGTGGCAGCAGGGATAGCTGAACGTTTTGATATAAGATTTGTGTAGGTGGGCCTGAAAATGAGGGAGTGGTGGCAGTTTAGAAATCATGTCCTGATTTTTCAGCTTTTGCAAGCTCCCACTCTAGCTTTGCCATTCATTCCTATGGGACAAATTTCGCCACAAGAACGACGATATTCCGAGAACCATTCGCCGAAACGTTCCACAAAGTAATAGCAATCCGATCGGGAACAATCTGCACGTTTTGGTATATTTTTGTCTATGTAGTGTAAAAACTGTGGGAGGAGTTAGGGTGGCAAATTTGGCTATAATAATAATAATAATATATATGTGAGATAACAGTAAGTGGTCTTGCTATGCAAGAACACTTAACTACAAAAACCTACAATTTCTGGGGAAATTGTGTGAAGTGTTCTTGCCTCCACCAGTAGTCTACAACTGGAGTGGGCAGAGTAACTTATTATTTATTTATATAGCACATTTAATTGCAACATTGTTGCACAGTTACATTAAACCATACATTTATAAAAACACTAGCAGGTGTACAAAAGTCTTTGTCTATGACATCACTTGCTGCTGCAGCCTGGCACTGGTCAGAGTATTTTTGTGGTTGCCATCCTCAAACGGTCGTATTTTAAAAACTATCAATCCTACAGTGAAGAGCTTTATATTGTGAGAATCACAAGACCCAGACCTACATTTTTATGCATAGTATGTCTCTGAGATATTAACAATGAAGGCACAGTCGCAGTTTAGAAATTGCCCTTCAAATGTGAGCTTTGCAGAGTGGAGTTTCAATGAATGTCAATGGAAGGCGTGAGTTGCAAACAAATGGTCATATTGTGAAAACTATCAGGACTATGGCTTAGCCGTGGACATTTCTAGTGGCAGCAGGGATAGCTGAACGTTTTGATATAAGATTTGTGTAGGTGGGCCTGAAAATGAGGGAGTGGTGGCAGTTTAGAAATCATGTCCTAATTTTTCAGCTTTTGCCAGCTCCCACTCTAGCTTTGCCATTCATTCCTATGGGACAAATTTCGCCACAAGAACGACGATATTCCGAGAACCATTTGCCGAAACGTTCCACAAAGTAATAGCAATCCGATCGGGAACAATCTGCACGTTTTGGTATATTTTTGTCTATGTAGTGTAAAAACTGTGGGAGGAGTTAGGGTGGCAAATTTAGCTATAATAATAATAATAATAACTAGAAAAGCTACAATTTCTGGGGAAATTGTGTGAAGTGTTCTTGCCTCCACCAGTAGTCTACAACTGGAGTGGGCGGAGTAACTGTTATTATTTATTTATATAGCACATTTAATTGCAACGTTGTTGCCCAAAGTGCTTCACAGTTACTTTAAAACATACAGTTATAAAAAATTAGCAGGTGTAAAAGGCTTTGTCTATGACATCACTTGCTGCTGCAGCCTTGCACAGGTCAGAGTATTTTGGCGGTTGCCATCTTCAAACGGTCGTATTTTAAAAACTATAAATCCTACAGTGAAGAGCTTTATATTGTGAGAATCACAAGACCCAGACCTACATTTTGATGTATAGTATGTCTCTGAGATATTAACAATGAAGGCACAGTCGCAGTTTAGAAATTGCCCTTCAAATGTGAGCTTTGCAGAGTGGAGTTTCAATGAATGTCAATGGAAGGCGTGAGTTGCAAACAAATGGTCATATTGTGAAAACTATCAGGACTATGGCTTAGCTGTGGACATTTCTAGTGGCAGCAGGGATAGCTGAACGTTTTGATATAAGATTTGTGTAGGTGGGCTTGAAAATGAGGAAGTGGTGGCAGTTTAGAAATCATGTCCTGATTTTTCATCTTTTGCCAGCTCCCACTCTAGCTTTGCCATTCATTCCTATGGGACAAATTTCGCCACAAGAACGACGATATTCCGAGAACCATTCGGCGAAACGTTCCACAAAGTAATAGCAATCCGATCGGGAACAATCTGCACGTTTTGGTACATTTTTGTCTATGTAGTGTAAAAACTGTGGGAGGAGTTAGGGTGGCAAATTTGGCTATAATAAGAATAATAAGAATAACTAGAAAAGCTACAATTTCTGGGGAAATTGTGTGAAGTGTTCTTGCCTCCACCAGTAGTCTATAACTGGAATGGGCGGAGTAACTGTTATTATTTATTTATATAGCACATTTAATTGCAACGTTGTTGCCCAAAGTGCTTCACAGTTACATTAAAACATACAGTTATAAAAACATTAGCAGGTGCAAAAGTCCCTGTCTATGACATCACGTGCTGCTGCAGCCTTGCACAGGTCAGAGTATTTTTGCGGTTGCCATCTTCAAACGGTCGTATTTTAAAAACTATAAATCCTACAGTGAAGAGCTTTATAATGTGAGAATCACAATACCCAGACCTACATTTTGATGTATAGTATGTCTCTGAGATATTAACAATGAAGGCACAGTCGCAGTTTAGAAATTGCCCTTCAAATGTGAGCTTTGCAGAGTGGAGTTTCAATGAATGTCAATGGACTGCGTGAGTTGCAAACAAATGGTCATATTGTGAAAACTATAAGGACTATGGCTTAGCTGTGGACATTTTTAGTGGCAGCGGGGATAGCTGAACGTTTTGATATAAGATTTGTGTAGGTGGGCTTGAAAATGAGGGAGTGGTGGCAGTTTAGAAATCATGTCCTGATTTTTCAGCTTTTGCCAGCTCCCACTCTAGCTTTGCCATTCATTCCTATGGGACAAATTTTGCCACAAGAACGACGATATTCCGAGAACCATTCGGCGAAACGTTCCACAAAGTAATAGCAATCCGATCGGGAACAATCTGTACGTTTTGGTAAATTTTTGTCTATGCAGTGTAAAAACTGTGGGAGGAGTTAGGGTGGCAAATTTGGCTATAATAAGAATAATAATAATAACTAGAGTGGGCGGAATAACTGTTAGTATTTATTTATATAGCACATTTAATTGCAATGTTGTTGCCCAAAGTGCTTCACAGTTACATTAAAACATACAGTTATAAAAAATTAGCAGGTGTAAAAGGCTTTGTCTATGACATCACTTGCTGCTGCAGCCTTGCACAGGTCAGAGTATTTTGGCGGTTGCCATCTTCAAACGGTCGTATTTTAAAAACTATAAATCCTACAGTGAAGAGCTTTATATTGTGAGAATCACAAGACCCAGACCTACATTTTGATGTATAGTATGTCTCTGAGATATTAACAATGAAGGCACAGTCGCAGTTTAGAAATTGCCCTTCAAATGTGAGCTTTGCAGAGTGGAGTTTCAATGAATGTCAATGGAAGGCGTGAGTTGCAAACAAATGGTCATATTGTGAAAACTATCAGGACTATGGCTTAGCTGTGGACATTTCTAGTGGCAGCAGGGATAGCTGAACGTTTTGATATAAGATTTGTGTAGGTGGGCTTGAAAATGAGGAAGTGGTGGCAGTTTAGAAATCATGTCCTGATTTTTCATCTTTTGCCAGCTCCCACTCTAGCTTTGCCATTCATTCCTATGGGACAAATTTCGCCACAAGAACGACGATATTCCGAGAACCATTCGGCGAAACGTTCCACAAAGTAATAGCAATCCGATCGGGAACAATCTGCACGTTTTGGTACATTTTTGTCTATGTAGTGTAAAAACTGTGGGAGGAGTTAGGGTGGCAAATTTGGCTATAATAAGAATAATAAGAATAACTAGAAAAGCTACAATTTCTGGGGAAATTGTGTGAAGTGTTCTTGCCTCCACCAGTAGTCTATAACTGGAATGGGCGGAGTAACTGTTATTATTTATTTATATAGCACATTTAATTGCAACGTTGTTGCCCAAAGTGCTTCACAGTTACATTAAAACATACAGTTATAAAAACATTAGCAGGTGCAAAAGTCCCTGTCTATGACATCACGTGCTGCTGCAGCCTTGCACAGGTCAGAGTATTTTTGCGGTTGCCATCTTCAAACGGTCGTATTTTAAAAACTATAAATCCTACAGTGAAGAGCTTTATAATGTGAGAATCACAAGACCCAGACATACATTTTGATGTATAGTATGTCTCTGAGATATTAACAATGAAGGCACAGTCGCAGTTTAGAAATTGCCCTTCAAATGTGAGCTTTGCAGAGTGGAGTTTCAATGAATGTCAATGGACTGCGTGAGTTGCAAACAAATGGTCATATTGTGAAAACTATAAGGACTATGGCTTAGCTGTGGACATTTTTAGTGGCAGCGGGGATAGCTGAACGTTTTGATATAAGATTTGTGTAGGTGGGCTTGAAAATGAGGGAGTGGTGGCAGTTTAGAAATCATGTCCTGATTTTTCAGCTTTTGCCAGCTCCCACTCTAGCTTTGCCATTCATTCCTATGGGACAAATTTCGCCACAAGAACGACGATATTCCGAGAACCATTCGGCGAAACGTTCCACAAAGTAATAGCAATCCGATCGGGAACAATCTGTACGTTTTGGTAAATTTTTGTCTATGCAGTGTAAAAACTGTGGGAGGAGTTAGGGTGGCAAATTTGGCTATAATAAGAATAATAATAATAACTAGAGTGGGCGGAATAACTGTTAGTATTTATTTATATAGCACATTTAATTGCAATGTTGTTGCCCAAAGTGCTTCACAGTTACATTAAAACATACAGTTATAAAAAATTAGCAGGTGTAAAAGGCTTTGTCTATGACATCACTTGCTGCTGCAGCCTTGCACAGGTCAGAGTATTTTGGCGGTTGCCATCTTCAAACGGTCGTATTTTAAAAACTATAAATCCTACAGTGAAGAGCTTTATATTGTGAGAATCACAAGACCCAGACCTACATTTTGATGTATATTATGTCTCTGAGATATTAACAATGAAGGCACAGTCGCAGTTTAGAAATTGCCCTTCAAATGTGAGCTTTGCAGAGTGGAGTTTCAATGAATGTCAATGGAAGGCGTGAGTTGCAAACAAATGGTCATATTGTGAAAACTATCAGGACTATGGCTTAGCTGTGGACATTTTTAGTGGCAGCAGGGATAGCTGAACGTTTTGATATAAGATTTGTGTAGGTGGGCTTGAAAATGAGGGAGTGGTGGCAGTTTAGAAATCATGTCCTGATTTTTCAGCTTTTGCCAGCTCCCACTCTAGCTTTGCCATTCATTCCTATGGGACAAATTTCGCCACAAGAACGACGATATTCCGTGAACCATTCGGCGAAACGTTCCACAAAGTAATAGCAATCCGATCGGGAACAATCTGCACGTTTTGGTATATTTTTGTCTATGTAGTGTAAAAACTGTGGGAGGAGTTAGGGTGGCAAATTTGGCTATAATAAGAATAATAAGAATAACTAGAAAAGCTACAATTTCTGGGGAAATTGTGTGAAGTGTTCTTGCCTCCACCAGTAGTCTACAACTGGAGTGGGCGGAGTAACTGTTATTATTTATTTATATAGCACATTTAATTGCAACGTTGTTGCCCAAAGTGCTTCACAGTTACTTTAAAACATACAGTTATAAAAAATTAGCAGGTGTAAAAGGCTTTGTCTATGACATCACTTGCTGCTGCAGCCTTGCACAGGTCAGAGTATTTTGGCGGTTGCCATCTTCAAACGGTCGTATTTTAAAAACTATAAATCCTACAGTGAAGAGCTTTATATTGTGAGAATCACAAGACCCAGACCTACATTTTGATGTATATTATGTCTCTGAGATATTAACAATGAAGGCACAGTCGCAGTTTAGAAATTGCCCTTCAAATGTGAGCTTTGCAGAGTGGAGTTTCAATGAATGTCAATGGAAGGCGTGAGTTGCAAACAAATGGTCATATTGTGAAAACTATCAGGACTATGGCTTAGCTGTGGACATTTCTAGTGGCAGCAGGGATAGCTGAACGTTTTGATATAAGATTTGTGTAGGTGGGCTTGAAAATGAGGAAGTGGTGGCAGTTTAGAAATCATGTCCTGATTTTTCATCTTTTGCCAGCTCCCACTCTAGCTTTGCCATTCATTCCTATGGGACAAATTTCGCCACAAGAACGACGATATTCCGAGAACCATTCGGCGAAACGTTCCACAAAGTAATAGCAATCCGATCGGGAACAATCTGCACGTTTTGGTACATTTTTGTCTATGTAGTGTAAAAACTGTGGGAGGAGTTAGGGTGGCAAATTTGGCTATAATAAGAATAATAAGAACTAGAAAAGCTACAATTTCTGGGGAAATTGTGTGAAGTGTTCTTGCCTCCATCAGTAGTCTACAACTAAGTGGGCGGAGTAACTGTTAGTATTTATTTATATAGCACATTTAATTGCAATGTTGTTGCCCAAAGTGCTTCACAGTTACATTAAAACATACAGTTATAAAAAATTAGCAGGTGTAAAAGGCTTTGTCTATGACATCACTTGCTGCTGCAGCCTTGCACAGGTCAGAGTATTTTGGCGGTTGCCATATTCAAACGGTCGTATTTTAAAAACTATAAATCCTACAGTGAAGAGCTTTATATTGTGAGAATCACAAGACCCAGACCTACATTTTGATGTATAGTATGTCTCTGAGATATTAACAATGAAGGCACAGTCGCAGTTTAGAAATTGCCCTTCAAATGTGAGCTTTGCAGAGTGGAGTTTCAATGAATGTCAATGGAAGGCGTGAGTTGCAAACAAATGGTCATATTGTGAAAACTATCAGGACTATGGCTTAGCTGTGGACATTTCTAGTGGCAGCAGGGATAGCTGAACGTTTTGATATAAGATTTGTGTAGGTGGGCTTGAAAATGAGGAAGTGGTGGCAGTTTAGAAATCATGTCCTGATTTTTCATCTTTTGCCAGCTCCCACTCTAGCTTTGCCATTCATTCCTATGGGACAAATTTCGCCACAAGAACGACGATATTCCGAGAACCATTCGGCGAAACGTTCCACAAAGTAATAGCAATCCGATCGGGAACAATCTGCACGTTTTGGTACATTTTTGTCTATGTAGTGTAAAAACTGTGGGAGGAGTTAGGGTGGCAAATTTGGCTATAATAAGAATAATAAGAATAACTAGAAAAGCTACAATTTCTGGGGAAATTGTGTGAAGTGTTCTTGCCTCCACCAGTAGTCTATAACTGGAATGGGCGGAGTAACTGTTATTATTTATTTATATAGCACATTTAATTGCAACGTTGTTGCCCAAAGTGCTTCACAGTTACATTAAAACATACAGTTATAAAAACATTAGCAGGTGCAAAAGTCCCTGTCTATGACATCACGTGCTGCTGCAGCCTTGCACAGGTCAGAGTATTTTTGCGGTTGCCATCTTCAAACGGTCGTATTTTAAAAACTATAAATCCTACAGTGAAGAGCTTTATAATGTGAGAATCACAAGACCCAGACATACATTTTGATGTATAGTATGTCTCTGAGATATTAACAATGAAGGCACAGTCGCAGTTTAGAAATTGCCCTTCAAATGTGAGCTTTGCAGAGTGGAGTTTCAATGAATGTCAATGGACTGCGTGAGTTGCAAACAAATGGTCATATTGTGAAAACTATAAGGACTATGGCTTAGCTGTGGACATTTTTAGTGGCAGCGGGGATAGCTGAACGTTTTGATATAAGATTTGTGTAGGTGGGCTTGAAAATGAGGGAGTGGTGGCAGTTTAGAAATCATGTCCTGATTTTTCAGCTTTTGCCAGCTCCCACTCTAGCTTTGCCATTCATTCCTATGGGACAAATTTCGCCACAAGAACGACGATATTCCGAGAACCATTCGGCGAAACGTTCCACAAAGTAATAGCAATCCGATCGGGAACAATCTGTACGTTTTGGTAAATTTTTGTCTATGCAGTGTAAAAACTGTGGGAGGAGTTAGGGTGGCAAATTTGGCTATAATAAGAATAATAATAATAACTAGAGTGGGCGGAATAACTGTTAGTATTTATTTATATAGCACATTTAATTGCAATGTTGTTGCCCAAAGTGCTTCACAGTTACATTAAAACATACAGTTATAAAAAATTAGCAGGTGTAAAAGGCTTTGTCTATGACATCACTTGCTGCTGCAGCCTTGCACAGGTCAGAGTATTTTGGCGGTTGCCATCTTCAAACGGTCGTATTTTAAAAACTATAAATCCTACAGTGAAGAGCTTTATATTGTGAGAATCACAAGACCCAGACCTACATTTTGATGTATATTATGTCTCTGAGATATTAACAATGAAGGCACAGTCGCAGTTTAGAAATTGCCCTTCAAATGTGAGCTTTGCAGAGTGGAGTTTCAATGAATGTCAATGGAAGGCGTGAGTTGCAAACAAATGGTCATATTGTGAAAACTATCAGGACTATGGCTTAGCTGTGGACATTTTTAGTGGCAGCAGGGATAGCTGAACGTTTTGATATAAGATTTGTGTAGGTGGGCTTGAAAATGAGGGAGTGGTGGCAGTTTAGAAATCATGTCCTGATTTTTCAGCTTTTGCCAGCTCCCACTCTAGCTTTGCCATTCATTCCTATGGGACAAATTTCGCCACAAGAACGACGATATTCCGTGAACCATTCGGCGAAACGTTCCACAAAGTAATAGCAATCCGATCGGGAACAATCTGCACGTTTTGGTATATTTTTGTCTATGTAGTGTAAAAACTGTGGGAGGAGTTAGGGTGGCAAATTTGGCTATAATAAGAATAATAAGAATAACTAGAAAAGCTACAATTTCTGGGGAAATTGTGTGAAGTGTTCTTGCCTCCACCAGTAGTCTACAACTGGAGTGGGCGGAGTAACTGTTATTATTTATTTATATAGCACATTTAATTGCAACGTTGTTGCCCAAAGTGCTTCACAGTTACTTTAAAACATACAGTTATAAAAAATTAGCAGGTGTAAAAGGCTTTGTCTATGACATCACTTGCTGCTGCAGCCTTGCACAGGTCAGAGTATTTTGGCGGTTGCCATCTTCAAACGGTCGTATTTTAAAAACTATAAATCCTACAGTGAAGAGCTTTATATTGTGAGAATCACAAGACCCAGACCTACATTTTGATGTATATTATGTCTCTGAGATATTAACAATGAAGGCACAGTCGCAGTTTAGAAATTGCCCTTCAAATGTGAGCTTTGCAGAGTGGAGTTTCAATGAATGTCAATGGAAGGCGTGAGTTGCAAACAAATGGTCATATTGTGAAAACTATCAGGACTATGGCTTAGCTGTGGACATTTCTAGTGGCAGCAGGGATAGCTGAACGTTTTGATATAAGATTTGTGTAGGTGGGCTTGAAAATGAGGAAGTGGTGGCAGTTTAGAAATCATGTCCTGATTTTTCATCTTTTGCCAGCTCCCACTCTAGCTTTGCCATTCATTCCTATGGGACAAATTTCGCCACAAGAACGACGATATTCCGAGAACCATTCGGCGAAACGTTCCACAAAGTAATAGCAATCCGATCGGGAACAATCTGCACGTTTTGGTACATTTTTGTCTATGTAGTGTAAAAACTGTGGGAGGAGTTAGGGTGGCAAATTTGGCTATAATAAGAATAATAAGAACTAGAAAAGCTACAATTTCTGGGGAAATTGTGTGAAGTGTTCTTGCCTCCATCAGTAGTCTACAACTAAGTGGGCGGAGTAACTGTTAGTATTTATTTATATAGCACATTTAATTGCAATGTTGTTGCCCAAAGTGCTTCACAGTTACATTAAAACATACAGTTATAAAAAATTAGCAGGTGTAAAAGGCTTTGTCTATGACATCACTTGCTGCTGCAGCCTTGCACAGGTCAGAGTATTTTGGCGGTTGCCATATTCAAACGGTCGTATTTTAAAAACTATAAATCCTACAGTGAAGAGCTTTATATTGTGAGAATCACAAGACCCAGACCTACATTTTGATGTATAGTATGTCTCTGAGATATTAACAATGAAGGCACAGTCGCAGTTTAGAAATTGCCCTTCAAATGTGAGCTTTGCAGAGTGGAGTTTCAATGAATGTCAATGGACGGCGTGAGTTGCAAACAAATGGTCATATTGTGAAAACTATCAGGACTATGGCTTAGCTGTGGACATTTCTAGTGGCAGCAGGGATAGCTGAACGTTTTGATATAAGATTTGTGTAGGTGGGCTTGAAAATGAGGAAGTGGTGGCAGTTTAGAAATCATGTCCTGATTTTTCATCTTTTGCCAGCTCCCACTCTAGCTTTGCCATTCATTCCTATGGGACAAATTTCGCCACAAGAACGACGATATTCCGAGAACCATTCGGCGAAACGTTCCACAAAGTAATAGCAATCCGATCGGGAACAATCTGGACGTTTTGGTATATTTTTGTCTATGTAGTGTAAAAACTGTGGGAGGAGTTAGGGTGGCAAATTTGGCTATAATAAGAATAATAAGAACTAGAAAAGCTACAATTTCTGGGGAAATTGTGGGAAGTGTTCTTGCCTCCACCAGTAGTCTACAACTGGAGTGGGCGGAGTAACTGTTAGTATTTATTTATATAGCACATTTAATTGCAATGTTGTTGCCCAAAGTGCTTCACAGTTACATTAAAACATACAGTTATAAAAAATTAGCAGGTGTAAAAGGCTTTGTCTATGACATCACTTGCTGCTGCAGCCTTGCACAGGTCAGAGTATTTTGGCGGTTGCCATCTTCAAACGGTCGTATTTTAAAAACTATAAATCCTACAGTGAAGAGCTTTATATTGTGAGAATCACAAGACCCAGACCTACATTTTGATGTATAGTATGTCTCTGAGATATTAACAATGAAGGCACAGTCGCAGTTTCGAAATTGCCCTTCAAATGTGAGCTTTGCAGAGTGGAGTTTCAATGAATGTCAATGGAAGGCGTGAGTTGCAAACAAATGGTCATATTGTGAAAACTATCAGGACTATGGCTTAGCCGTGGACATTTCTAGTGGCAGCAGGGATAGCTGAACGTTTTGATATAAGATTTGTGTAGGTGGGCCTGAAAATGAGGGAGTGGTGGCAGTTTAGAAATCATGTCCTGATTTTTCAGCTTTTGCCAGCTCCCACTCTAGCTTTGCCATTCATTCCTATGGGACAAATTTCGCCACAAGAACGACGATATTCCGAGAACCATTCGGCGAAACGTTCCACAAAGTAATAGCAATCCGATCGGGAACAATCTGTACGTTTTGGTAAATTTTTGTCTATGCAGTGTAAAAACTGTGGGAGGAGTTAGGGTGGCAAATTTGGCTATAATAAGAATAATAATAATAACTAGAGTGGGCGGAATAACTGTTAGTATTTATTTATATAGCACATTTAATTGCAATGTTGTTGCCCAAAGTGCTTCACAGTTACTTTAAAACATACAGTTATAAAAAATTAGCAGGTGTAAAAGGCTTTGTCTATGACATCACTTGCTGCTGCAGCCTTGCACAGGTCAGAGTATTTTGGCGGTTGCCATCTTCAAACGGTCGTATTTTAAAAACTATAAATCCTACAGTGAAGAGCTTTATATTGTGAGAATCACAAGACCCAGACCTACATTTTGATGTATAGTATGTCTCTGAGATATTAACAATGAAGGCACAGTCGCAGTTTAGAAATTGCCCTTCAAATGTGAGCTTTGCAGAGTGGAGTTTCAATGAATGTCAATGGAAGGCGTGAGTTGCAAACAAATGGTCATATTGTGAAAACTATCAGGACTATGGCTTAGCCGTGGACATTTCTAGTGGCAGCAGGGATAGCTGAACGTTTTGATATAAGATTTGTGTAGGTGGGCCTGAAAATGAGGGAGTGGTGGCAGTTTAGAAATCATGTCCTGATTTTTCAGCTTTTGACAGCTCCCACTCTAGCTTTGCCATACATTCCTATGGGACAAATTTCGCCACAAGAACAACGATATTCCGTGAACCATTCGGCGAAACGTTCCACAAAGTAATAGCAATCCGATCGGGAACAATCTGCACGTTTTGGTATATTTTTGTCTATGTAGTGTAAAAACTGTGGGAGGAGTTAGGGTGGCAAATTTGGCTATAATAAGAATAATAATAATAATATATATGTGAGATAACATTAAGTGGTCTTGCTATGCAAGAACACTTAATAATATATATGTGAGATAACATTAAGTGGTCTTGCTATGCAAGAACACTTAATAATAATATATATGTGAGATAACATTAAGTGGTCTTGCTATGCAAGAACACTTAATAATAATATATATGTGAGATAACATTAAGTGGTCTTGCTATGCAAGATCACTTAATAATAATATATATGTGAGATAACATTAAGTGGTCTTGCTATGCAAGAACACTTAACTAGAAAAGCTAAAATTTCTGGGGAAATTGTGTGAAGTGTTCTTGCCTCCACCAGTAGCTTACAACTGGAGTGGGCGGAGTAACTGGGTGGAGTGGCTTGAGTAACTGTTGTGTGGTTGGATTGGCTGGAGTAACTGTGGAATGGTTGGACTGGGCAGAGTAACTTTATGGAGTGGGCAGAGTAACTGTGTGGAGTGTTTGGACTGAGTAAAGATAGTAAACATTACACTGACCAATTGATTGATCGAATTTAAAAAGTGCACATGGCAAGCTTGATAGAGTGAAAAATGCATTTCAACTTTTATTTATTGATATAGCACATTTAATTTCAACGATGTTGCCCAAAGTGCTTCACAGTTACGTTAAAAGATACATTTATAAAAACATTAGCAGCATTAACAAGCCTAACAGATGAAGGTATGACCACATGCATTTGGGGGGGGGGGGTGTAACGGAGCTCCGTGTACCCCGACCGAGTACCCTCC
The DNA here is from genome assembly GCF_036172605.1 of Pelobates fuscus. Taxonomy (NCBI): domain Eukaryota; kingdom Metazoa; phylum Chordata; class Amphibia; order Anura; family Pelobatidae; genus Pelobates; species Pelobates fuscus. Next base: position 308,718,187 of record NC_086321.1, read on the forward strand.
GTTGATGGATGCTCCTAGCGCTCTCAGAGGACTCCAAGAACTGCAGACGACACCACAACCACCGCAGGCTCCACAACCGCCGTAGCTTAACTGGAGCCGCGCCGTCTTCCTTCCACCCTGGATCGGCTTCTGTCCTCCAGGACCGTGTGGGGAAGACCTCTCCTCCAGGAGAGCGTATCCGGAACAAGCTCTTACAAGAGCTAAGTGATTAAGAGCTCAGGGGAATATGCAGCGCATAGCAATCCCCAGTGTGATATAGCAGTTCCCTCCAATAACGAGACAAGGCTACGTATTGAGGGTCAGAAGAGGTCTGAGGACTGGAACACCCAGCCTGCTTTTTATTAGGATCAGGTACATACAGGACACTCCCAGGGGGAGGATGAAATTGACCAATCACATGCATGGTAACACCCCCACGTCTCCTCCCCTCAGATAAGCACATAACCCAATTAAAACATACATTATTTTGCCCAAGTTCTGGATGTACCCCAAAAACAGGGGGTACAGCTTTAAATCTGGTATCCCCAAATAGCCCTTGTTCAGGGGAACAGTCTGTCCAAAAATCAGCCCATTCGGATGGATGGTTCGGGAGATACAGGGCTCCAAAGTTTTGACCGACCGCACAGACCAACTAGCCGAAAATAGTTCCATGAGTTTTGGCCTTGCGGTCGGTCTCCGTTCGCACGGTAAAATAGACGAAATTCTTGCCATCCATTCGCATCTTTGTGGTCGCTAGAATCCCCATACTAAGTTAAGTATAACTACCGAACGGCCGGTCGTTCGGTAGTTTCCGTGCGAAGTTCTGGATGTCTGGAGGTCTTAGCGGTATTCGCCTGTTTGCGCTGCCGATTTCAGTTCCATGCGTTCACAGGCAAACACCGCTGTTCGCACGCAAGATGGCCGCGAACACGTGGAAAAGTCCCGAAATGGCGGCCACCTATTCAGAGCACAGGGAATTCGCATGAAATCATGCGAACGGCTGTATTCTCCAGTAATGTGATTCTTATGCAATATATTCGCCTAAATCTCCTGGCTGTTAGGTTATTTTAGTAGTCCAAACCTACAGCATAGATAAAGGGAAAAAGACAGTCTAATACAAGTCCATATGCCTGAATTCAGGGTTTACAGTGCAATATAGTCCAGGACCATAGTCGCAGGGGAGGAGGCAGGCAAGCAGGCCTCTCCAGGACAAAGTGGCGAAGGGCACTTCGTCACACATCTCCCCTTTGGGGGGAAGACTAACCAGGCACCTGACCTTCTGTCGGTCAGTGCCTCCGTTAGTCGATCCACCAACCCACAATAAACAAATGCCAGAGTAGCCCACCCACAACAAACAGGTACAAGGGTGACCCACCCACAAGACACAATTACTGCACCTGGGTATTTTGCTGTGGTAATGAGGCCACATGCCGAGGGTACTTGAAGGGCAGAGGCCAACTGCACTCTGCCCAGATGCCAGCTCTTCTGCTGGGGTAGCCTGCAGGACATCAGGCTCTGGATCAGGGACAAAGGTAGGGCAGAGGCCGACTGCGCTCTGTCCAGCTGCCAGCTCTTCCGCTGGGGTACTGAGACCATAGTCCGGCTCAGTAGTCAAGGGAACATGGACGTCAGGAGGGGTTAGCATCGCCTCCGTTAACCCTGGTGCCACGCTAGGAGTTAGCTGGGGAGGGGAAGTTGTACTTACCCCCTCCTCTGGGTGTCCCGGTGAGGGTAGTTGGGGATCTGGAAGGGCTGTCCAGCATCCCTGTAGGTCAGGCACAGAGACCACGGTCCCATCTGCGCCGTCTGGAGGATTGGTGTCTCCCCTTGTTGGGGGAAGCTGCCGCTGGGGAGAGGGGGTGCTGTGCTCCTCTCCTGGAAACACAGGCTGCCGCTGGAGAGGGAGACCGCCTGTCTCCACTCCCTTACCATGGTCCTGTTGCTGTAGAGAGGGACCAACTGTCTCTGCTCTCTGTAGGACACACGGCTGCTGGGGGGGAAGGACGGCACCTTCGGCCCCCTGGGGTACACACTGCCGCTGGAGAGGGAGACCGCCTGTCTCCACTCCCTTACCATGGTCCTGTTGCTGTAGAGAGGGACCAACTGTCTCTGCTCTCTGTAGGACACACTGCTGCTGGGGGGGAAGGACGGCACCTTCGGCCCCCTGTAACTCACGCTGTTGTTGGGGCGCAGGGACGGAATACTTTGCCCTCACTGCCCGATATTCTGCTTCCATCTGCAGATACTCCGCCAGTTCTCTCCTCACTATTGGTACAATTTCCTCTGTTAGGAGGGACCCGTAGATAGCCAACCGCCGCTTTAGCATAGCGTCAAACTGTACGTGACTATACCAATAGTCCAGTTTTGCTTGGTGTTCCCAGGATGCTGTTCCTCGCACTAGGGAAGCCATCCTGTTGTAGCCAGGGGCGCTGCCCAATGGCTAGCGTTGCCCTCAATTGTAACTCCAAACGTTACCCGTGTCTCTGAGCTGCTTCTCCTCGCACTAGGACGCCATCCCACCGCTGCCACCAATGTAACGGAGCTCCGTGTACCCCGACCGAGTACCCTCCGTTGATGGATGCTCCTAGCGCTCTCAGAGGACTCCAAGAACTGCAGACGACACCACAACCACCGCAGGCTCCACAACCGCCGTAGCTTAACTGGAGCCGCGCCGTCTTCCTTCCACCCTGGATCGGCTTCTGTCCTCCAGGACCGTGTGGGGAAGACCTCTCCTCCAGGAGAGCGTATCCGGAACAAGCTCTTACAAGAGCTAAGTGATTAAGAGCTCAGGGGAATATGCAGCGCATAGCAATCCCCAGTGTGATATAGCAGTTCCCTCCAATAACGAGACAAGGCTACGTATTGAGGGTCAGAAGAGGTCTGAGGACTGGAACACCCAGCCTGCTTTTTATTAGGATCAGGTACATACAGGACACTCCCAGGGGGAGGATGAAATTGACCAATCACATGCATGGTAACACCCCCACGTCTCCTCCCCTCAGATAAGCACATAACCCAATTAAAACATACATTATTTTGCCCAAGTTCTGGATGTACCCCAAAAACAGGGGGTACAGCTTTAAATCTGGTATCCCCAAATAGCCCTTGTTCAGGGGAACAGTCTGTCCAAAAATCAGCCCATTCGGATGGATGGTTCGGGAGATACAGGGCTCCAAAGTTTTGACCGACCGCACAGACCAACTAGCCGAAAATAGTTCCATGAGTTTTGGCCTTGCGGTCGGTCTCCGTTCGCACGGTAAAATAGACGAAATTCTTGCCATCCATTCGCATCTTTGTGGTCGCTAGAATCCCCATACTAAGTTAAGTATAACTACCGAACGGCCGGTCGTTCGGTAGTTTCCGTGCGAAGTTCTGGATGTCTGGAGGTCTTAGCGGTATTCGCCTGTTTGCGCTGCCGATTTCAGTTCCATGCGTTCACAGGCAAACACCGCTGTTCGCACGCAAGATGGCCGCGAACACGTGGAAAAGTCCCGAAATGGCGGCCACCTATTCAGAGCACAGGGAATTCGCATGAAATCATGCGAACGGCTGTATTCTCCAGTAATGTGATTCTTATGCAATATATTCGCCTAAATCTCCTGGCTGTTAGGTTATTTTAGTAGTCCAAACCTACAGCATAGATAAAGGGAAAAAGACAGTCTAATACAAGTCCATATGCCTGAATTCAGGGTTTACAGTGCAATATAGTCCAGGACCATAGTCGCAGGGGAGGAGGCAGGCAAGCAGGCCTCTCCAGGACAAAGTGGCGAAGGGCACTTCGTCACAGGGGTCTCAGCATCTTGACGTAGAATGGAGGTGAAGGTGTGCTGTTTGATGATAATCAGTGTTTACAACCACTGTTTCCTGGCAACGCTCATGCCCTGTTTATGCATGCTCTAAGCGTGTTCACAACCACTGTTCAAAACACAATACACGGGATCATGATAGCTGTAATAACTGTGCAGTACTCCTGACTGGAGACAGTGTTGCACCCTGGAGATGTAAATGTGATCCAACAGTGTGTTTTTTTTCTGTGGTGGCTGCCCAGACCAGTTGGGTATATCCTCTTGAGTCAAGAAGATCAGATATTGGCTTCTTTGCGCTGCACAAAACATCTTCATTGAAATCTCCACAGAGTATTATAGGTTGGCAATCCATTCTTTCCACAGATTCCAAGAGGCCCAGCATGTTAGTAAGGAATTGGCCAATACTGTAATCAGGTGGCCTGTAAACAACGGCGATCAAAGCTTGTACAGGGGACTCCAGTTTGACAACTAAAAACTCCAAGTCAGTCACATTGTGATGATACTGCTTTTCAAAGGCCTTGAAATGGTTTCTGACATACAAGGCGACACCTCCGCCACCTTTACTTGCAATGTCAGGACGGTTCGTGTATGAGAGGTGTCTGTTGCGTATGAACAGGTTGTAGCCCTCCAGCTGGAGACTTTCAGCAACAGAAGAGCCTGAGAGATGAGTTTCAGTTTAACAAAAAACATCTCCAAGTGTCAACTCGTGGTGAGATTTGATATCTTCAATGTGAGCTGGTAATCCTTCCGTGTTGTGATGGATAATTGTTAATGTTTGCTGTTTGTCTGTTGTCTGTAAAAACTTTAAGAGGGGCATAACACTTTCCAGTGATGCATTCTTCATTGAGTTCAGGGAGGCTGTGATTTCAGGATCAGCAAAGATCTTCTTCTCATCAAAGTCGGTTATGTGCAGTCCTTGCAGTGTAGTCGTTCTACTCAGAGCTACATAGGCCATTCCCGGTTGGAAGACCCGTTTCAATGAGACCACTGCCGACTGTATCGACATCCCCTGACACTTATGAATCGTACATGCAAAAGCCAACTTCAGGGGGAACTGCCTGCGAACAACTCCTTTCTGTCTCAGGTTTTCCTCTACCCTTTCTATGTACACCAAGTTGTCAGCATCACAAGATGACTTGTTATGGTATCTCTGTCCTGCATTTGGATTGTCTAGCACAAGCCCAAGCTTGTTTACCGTAGTAGCACCATTCTCAGTCTGGATGATTATTCTTGCAATCTTGCCAAATGACCCATTAACAAGCCCGTCTTCAACATCAATGTTTCTTGTGATCATGATACGTGCACCTTCAGCTGCTTGCAGTGTGTCAATCAGATTGTCTTTGTGTCCTTTAAAAGGTTGGTGTTGCCTCTGCATCACTCCTGTTTTAGGGTCTTTTCTGTAATCGTCGGCATCTATGTTGGTGACGTTTGAATGGAGAACAGACACAGTTGCGGCATTATATTTGTGAACCTCTTTGTTGGTGGCAAAGATGTGCAGCACGTCATTAGGGCAGTGGGTGGGATCTGTCAAAGCCTGAGCAAGCAGATCTTTGTCATCATTGCTTAAGGTGCCAGTCTTTTGCTTGACTCTGATTCTATTCAAAAGCTCAGCAAATGAAATGTCATCCTTCTGTCGCATGATCTCTGTCAGCGTGATCATCTGAAAGTAGTCTTTCCAGACGTCATTGGTATTTTCCTCAAACACGCAGAGTGGCTTACTTTTTCCCAGCGGGGGGGGCCTGGTAAAAGTCTCCTACTGCTAGTACTGACATACCACCAAAAGGTTTCTTACAGCCTTTGATTTGCTGTAATCTCCAGTTGATGTAGGCAAACAGGGGCTTTGAAATCATTGACACCTCGTCAATAACAATGATCTCCGCATTTGACAGCTGTGCCCTCACTTCATCTATGAGATTTCCAAGTCCTTGGTAGGGTGGCTTCAAGCTTCTTGGCAACTTCAGCAGAGAATGCAAAGTGTTGCCTGAAATGTTGAAAGCTGCTGTTCCTGTAAATGCAGTTAGTAAAACGCTGGGCATGGATATGTCTGCTTCCTCACGTAGTCTGGTAAGTTTACAGAGTATCTTTGTCGCCTCAGCATAGATGCACTTTATCAGGTGTGATTTGCCTGTCCCTGCACCACCAGTGACAAAGTAATAGAATGGGTCAGGATTTAGGCCACGCACACGGTTAGTGCACCAGTCACAAACTGAGTAGAATGTCTGAGCTTGTGTCCGGTTAAAGCGGCACTGTCATGCCGAACTTACCTTTCCTCAATCTCTTCCTCTTCTCCCCCTCTCTCGGGATCTGTTATTCTTTTCTTCCTGTCTCCTTTAGTTTTCTTTAAAACCATAAGACAAAGTAGGGACTCTTTGTCTTATGGGATTCCTCCGCTTGACCAGCTCTGACCAGCGGAGGAGCAAAGTGTGCTTCATTTCCGCTGGTCAGAGCAATTTTCCCATGATCCCTAGCTTTCCTCCCTGTTCCCACAATGCTTCCTGTCAGTATTGCCAAACGTCCTGTCACTTAGACAGAACGCCGGCAAAACTGCCGAATTGCATCCTAACAGAATTCTCCATTGGTGTTAGGATGCAATTCGGTACTTTGTTTGTATCGGAATTTCATTCTAATGAATGAAACTCCGATCCTATTCATTGCCGCGGCTGCATCTTGCAGCCGCTTAGTAGATAACTCCCTAATTCCCACGGTATCAGGGAGCTATCTACTAAAAGGCTGAAAGACCTGAATTGGTCTTTCAGCCAACTTTACTAATACTAAGTAAAGATTACTTAGTATTAGTAAATAATATGCCCCTACTCGCTATACCGCGAGTAGGGGCATGTCTAGTAAGCAGTGAGCAGCCTGTGGCTGCTCACTGTAAAAAACAAAAAAAACAATAAACACCCCCCCTCCCCTGCGCGGGGTTAAAGATTGGGGGGGGGGACCTACTGCCCCCCCCCCGGCCCCCACCCCTGCGCGGTGGGTGGGGGCCCTAATAAAACAATAAGGGGGGGGGGACCTACTGCCCCCCCCCCGGCCCCCACCCCTGCGCGGTGGGTGGGGGCCCTAATAAAACAATAAGGGGGGGGGGACCTACTGTCCTCCCCCCCGGCCCCCACCCCTGCGCGGTGGGTGGGGGCCTTAATAAAACAATAAGGGGGGGGGACCTACTGTCCTCCCCCCCGGCCCCCACCCCTGAGCGGTGGGTGGGGGCCCTAATAAAACAATAAGGGGGGGGGACCTACTGTCCCCCCCCCCGGCCCCCACCCCTGAGCGGTGGGTGGGGGCCCTAATAAAACAATAAGGGGGGGGACCTATTGTCCTCCCCCCCGGCCCCCACCCCTGAGCGGTGGGTGGGGGCCCTAATAAAAACAATAAGGGGGGGGGACCTATTGTCCTCCCCCCCTGGCCCCCACCCCTGCGCGGTGGGTGGGGGCCCTAATAAAAACAATAAGGGGGGGGGGACCTACTGTCCTCCCCCCCGGCCCCCACCCCTGAGCGGTGGGTGGGGGCCCTAATAAAACAATAAGGGGGGGGGACCTACTGTCCTCCCCCCCTAGCCCCCACCCCTGCGCGGTGGGTGGGGGCCCTAAATGAACCCCCCCCCCATCAAGGTGACTAGGGGTCCCAAGCCCCTAGTCACCCCCCACCCAAAACATTCTATCCCCTACCTACCCCCCTCACCCTAAAAATAGTGAGGGGGGAATAAAATAACTAACCTGTAAAAAAAAAAAAAATTAAACTTACCATTTGACGTCTTCTTTTTTCTAAATTCTTCTTACTTCAGCCCCCCAAAAGGCCAAATAAAAATCCATAAACCCGTCGCACTTTTAAAAAAAAAACAAAAAAAACCGAGCGCAAACAAAAATTAATCCATCTTCACCCATGGAGGGCACGCCGTGTACTGAGCTCCGCAGGGCGGGTCAAGGCTTATAAAGCCTTGCCCCGCCCTGCAATTAGGCTTAGAACACAATGATTGGTTGGTTTAAGCCAATCACAGTGCTCTGTGTCATTTTACAAGCGTGGGAAAATTCCAAAGAACTTTCCCACGCTTGTAAAATGACACAGAGCACTGTGATTGGATGGATTTCAAACCATCCAATCACAGTGCTCTGTGTCATTTTACAAGCGTGGGAAAGTTCTTTGGAATTTTCCCACGCTTGTAAAATGACACAGAGCACTGTGATTGGATGGCTTGAAAACCATCCAATCACAGTGATCTGTCATTTTACACAGCGTGGGAAAGTTCTTTTGAATTTTCCCACGCTGTGTAAAATGACACAGAGCACTCTGATTGGTTTAAACCAACCAATCATTGTGTTCTAAGCCTAATTGCAGGGTGGGGCAAGGCTTTATAAGCCTTGACCCGCCCTGCGGAGCTCAGTACGCGGCGTGCCCTCCATGGGTGAAGATGGATTAATTTTTGTTTGCGCTCGGTTTTTTTTTTTTTTTTTTTTTTAAAGTGCGACGGGTTTATGGATTTTTATTTGGCCTTTTGGGGGGCTGAAGTAAGAAGAATTTAGAAAAAAGAAGACGTCAAATGGTAAGTTTATTTTTTTTTTTTTTTTACAGGTTAGTTATTTTATTCCCCCCTCACTATTTTTAGGGTGAGGGGGGTAGGTAGGGGATAGAATGTTTTGGGTGGGGGGTGACTAGGGGCTTGGGACCCCTAGTCACCTTGATGGGGGGGGTCCATTTAGGGCCCCCACCCACCGCGCAAGGGTGGGGGCCAGGGGGGGAGGACAGTAGGTCCCCCCCCCTTATTGTTTTATTAGGGCCCCCACCCACCGCGCAGGGGTGGGGGCCAGGGGGGGAGGACAGTAGGTCCCCCCCCCTTATTGTTTTATTAGGGCCCCCACCCACCGCTCAGGGGTGGGGGCCAGGGGGGGAGGACAATAGGTCCCCCCCCCTTATTGTTTTATTAGGGCCCCAACCCACCAAGCAGGGGTGGGGGCCAGGGGGGGAGGACAATAGGTCCCCCCCCTTATTGTTTTTATTAGGGCCCCCACCCACCGCTCAGGGGTGGGGGCCGGGGGGGAGGACAGAAGGTCCCCCCCCCTTATTGTTAGGGCCCCCACCCACCGCGCAGGGGTGGGGGCCGGGGGGGAGGACAGTAGGTCCCCCCCCCTTATTGTTTTATTAGGGCCCCCACCCACCGCTCAGGGGTGGGGGCCAGGGGGGGAGGACAATAGGTCCCCCCCCCTTATTGTTTTTATTAGGGCCCCCACCCACCGCGCAGGGGTGGGGGCCAGGGGGGGGGACAGTAGGTCCCCCCCCTTATTGTTTTATTAGGGCCCCCACCCACCGCGCAGGGGTGGGGGCCAGGGCGGGAGGACAATAGGTCCCCCCCCCTTATTGTTTTATTAGGGCCCCCACCCACCGCGCAGGGGTGGGGGCCAGGGGGGGAGGACAATAGGTCCCCCCCCCTTATTGTTTTATTAGGGCCCCCACCCACCGCGCAGGGGTGGGGGCCAGGGGGGGAGGACAATAGGTCCCCCCCCTTATTGTTTTTATTAGGGCCCCCACCCACCGCTCAGGGGTGGGGGCCGGGGGGGAGGACAGAAGGTCCCCCCCTTATTACCATTTTTTTTTTTTTTTTTACAGTGAGCAGCCACAGGCTGCTCACTGTTTAGTGGACATGCCCCTACTCGCGGTATAGCGAGTAGGGGCATTGGGGAGATTTTAATCTCCCTTGTCCTATTATGGGGGTCATATTGACCCCCATAGAGTGAGGGGGGACATGGGGGGCTTAGGAAGTGGCGAGGAGCACTGCTCCCTGCCGCTTCTGTCTTTACATATTACAAGGAGGGAGCTGCACGCCGGTAGCTCCCTCCTTGTAATAAACTGAACGAACAAACTAACACTGATACACAGTGTTAGTTTGTTCGTCTGATTTTTTCTATTCATTCATTCGTCTGTCTGATGAATGAATGAATAGGTGAAATTCCCGTTCGCATGTCCAGGTGTTTCACTGGGCATGTGCGGGAATCTCACAGTCTGTCTAGTGTGGGTAGATGACGTGTCCCACAGGGACTTCACCTACCCACACAAAGATGGCGGCGCCCTGAATAAAGATCGGGGCAGAAGATAAAGAATTAAAAAGAGGTAATGTGGGGGGCTTAGGGGCATTTGGGGGTGACTAGGGGGTCGATTGGATGTAGTGGAGGCGGGAGGGGGGTTAAAAAAAAAACGGGATTCGGCATGACAGTGCCGCTTTAAGGTTTCTGTACATTTTATGAAGGAAATCAGGGCACATTTGTGGGGCCTTCACAGTAAGCGCAATTCCACCGGTTTGTTTGTGACGTGTATACTCCGGAACATCATCTTGTTCATTCTCATGAAGTGGCTCCCCTTCTTTGCGTTCCTCTATACATTCCAACCTATCTAACTCAACTTCTGGGGCAAAGGTGTTCCAAGCATCTTCAACAGGGCCGTTTTTTACAAAGTCATCCAAGACTTGTTCCACAATTTTGTTGTGTTGTTCGAACTTCTTTTGGTTGCTGGAAACAATTGCAGACACTGCCCGGATTGCTTCTTCTCCTGGTAAGCTCACACAGGCACCTTCGTAAAAATCCTGGTGTGTTGGGAACCTTACAGTTTTCAGTGATGACTCTGAACGGTGGGGGAGGTAGAGTTTAAGCAGTCTGCCGTAGTAGTTCTCGGGGTCCTTCTTCTCTGAGAAGCGTGCGTACCTGATGATTGCAGGCTTCCCTCTTGTGCGTTTTTGAATCGTTCCCATTTCATTCAAAAGGCTGACACGCTTGCCGTCTTCCTTTTGCTTGCCATCTTCCTTCTGCTTGCCATAGACAACCCTGTAATGGGATGCAAAGTCTGCCAAACACATGGACTCAAACTCTGGTGTTTCGGGTCTGGCTCTGTATTTGTCAACAAAACTCGTCATCCACACATTAACCCCTTAAGACCGCAGCCAAATGTACAAGTTGTGATCCAAAAAAAACGTAAACAAAACCTGGCATTTGCGCTATATGTCTGTCCAACCGTAATTCACCTCTTTCATATTAAATGCACCCACACTTATTATATATCATTTTATTCAGGGGAAACAGGGCTTTCATTTAACATCAAATATTTAGGTATGGAACATAACTTAATTTGAATACAATATAAAAAAATGAGAGAAAATAAGATTTTTTTTAAATTTTCTTAGTTCTATGTGACATTCTAACTGTGAATGTCAAAATACTGTTTGCTTTTACTGCAATAAAATACACATATTTGTATTCAGCGATGTCTCACGTGTAAAACAGTACCCCGTATGTACAGGTTTTATGGTGTTTTGGGAAGTTGCAGGGTCAAATAAAGCATGTTACACTTTTCAGTTTTTTCACATTGAAATTTGACAGTTTGGTTACGTTGCCTTTGAGACTGTATGGTAGCCCAGGAATGAGAATTACCCCCATGATGGCATACCATTTGCAAAAGTAGACAACCCAAGGTATTGCAAATGGGGTATGTCCAGTCTTTTTTAGTAGCCACTTGGTCACAAACACTAGCCAAAGTTAACATTAATATTTGTTTGTGTTTAAAAAATGCGAAAAACTAATTTGAAAGACAATTTTGGCCAGTGTTTGTGACTAAGTGGCTACTAAAAAAGACTGAACATACCCCATTTGCAATACATTGGGTTGTCTACTTTTGCAAATGGTATGCCATTATGGAGGTAATTCTTATTTCTGGGCTACTATACGGTCTCAAAGCCAACGTAACCAATCTGGCAAATTTCATTGTGAAAAAACTGAAACACAAGCCTTATATTTGACTCTGTAACTTTTGAAAACACCCTAAAACCTGTACATGAGGGGTACTGTTATACTCAGGAGACTTTGCTGAACACAAATATTTGTTTTTCAAAACAGTAAAAAGTATTACAGCAAAAATATCGTCAGTGTAAGTGCCGTTTGTGTGCGAAAAATGCAATAAATTTCACTTTCCCTGACGATATCATTGTTGTAATACATTTTACGGTTTTGAAACACAAATATTTGTGTTCAGCTATGTCTCCCGAGTAAAACAGTACCCCCCATGTACAGGTTTTATATTGTCTTGGAAAGTTATAGGGTTAAATATAGTGCTAGCAAATTAAATTTCCAATACTTTCGGCCTGGGTTGTTAGGCAGGTCCCGCTAATTGTAATTAATTAGGATACCTAATTATGTAAAATTATTACATAAATATATATGTAAAATTATTATATATACACGTGTGTGGATATATATATGTATATCATTTTTTTACAATAATTTTTATTTATATATAGGTATACATATAGTGATGTATACGTATATACTTAGGTATATACATATATATATTATTTCGTTCTACGTGTATTTTTATATCAATATATATATTAATATCAAAATACAGTTAGAACGAAATTACACACATATATATATTCGTAATTATTTTTTTTTCATTTTTTTTTTACGTATTTATATTTTTCTATTATAAAATATATATATATAATTATAATTATGTATATATTTAATCAATATCCTTCTACGTGTATTTTGATATTAATATATATATATATATAATTATATATATATATAAATATTAAAATACACTTAGTGTATGTGTAAATGTGTGTGTCTATATATATATATATATACATATATATATATATATACATACTTAGATCATATATATAATATATATATAAATGATCTAAGTATATTTGATGTGTAACTGTATTTTATTTTATTTTGTAACATTAAGGGGTTAAGAGGGGAGCAGAGGGGCAGAGACAGTGTCAGCCAGTGATTTTACATCACTGGCTGTCACTGTGATCACCTCCTGCAGATCATGGTAATTGGCCACAGGGGGAGTGCCTGGGTGGCCAGGCATGCCCCCCACCATGATCTGCAGGGGGATCCTGCCTGCAGTTACTATGGGTCAGCCAATAGGCTGACACATAGTAACTCTGATCGCAGTGACAGGCTGTCACTGCGATCAGATCGCAGGGAGAGGCTGTCTCTGCATTCAGATCGCAGAGACAGCCTCTCCCTGCGATCAGACTCTGCAGATCGCGTTCACTGATCGCAGGGGGACTGCCTGGGGGGCCAGGCATGTCCCCCGACCGCGATCTGCACAGTGAAAATGCCGCGGCTCCATGTGTCAGCCGATTTTAAAATCGGCTGACACATGGTAAATACCGATCGCAGTGACAGCCTGTCACTGCGATCGGAAGCTGCAGACCGCGGTCCGCAGGCACAGGGGAGCTGCCTGGGGGGCCAGGCATGCCCCCCGACCGTGATCTGCAGCGGCCATGTGCCGCCGGCCACGTGGGGGGTAAGACCGCCCAGGACGTACTATGCCGTCCTGCGGCGTTTAGAGCCGCCCAAATAAGGACGGCATAGTACGTCCTGCGGTCTTAAGGGGTTTGTTCTGCAATGCACTGAGTGGGAGACTCATTTTCAGTGTGTTGTCACCAGTTGGCAGAAAAACAACCTCACGTGAGCAAGACTTCATTTTCAGGCTGCACGTACGGGCCACAGACCTCTCTGTGTTTTGAATAAGCCTGAAGAACTGCTTTCATTTCTTCTCGTTCTGTCTCTGTTTCTAGGCTCATTTCTTTGACTATTGTTTTGAGATGGTCACTCAACTCGCGTTCTGGCTTGGATATGTAGGACAACATGTACATGATGCAACCATACTCATCAAGAATGTACTGGATGTCCATGTTGGCATTCCAGGCCGTCAGCAAATGTGGATTGTAGTTGTTCACCCAGCAGTCCTTGACATCTCGCTTCATTACAATCACGCTTGAGGAGGTCAATGCCTCAATGTACGAGTTGTATTGATTCAAAGTCATATCACACTGTGCCAGTAGCTGTGACATGTCTTCAAGCTGCACTTTCGGGTTATTAAGCAAATCCCAGACTGGTTTCAGTTTGTTTTTGGCTGCGTGTGGTTTCATTGCACAATCTCCTTGTTCTTCTGGAATCGTGTAAGTTATCCTCGTTTTTGTAATAGGTGGCTTTGGAAATCCAAATCTGCATACTCTGTTACCTTTCTTGCACGATTTTGAATGAGATCTGCTGTGCATTTGAAGTTCTGTTACAAATCTGTGAAGAAGGGCCTGTTTGGCTTCATCAGGCAGCTGGCATGAGATGTTATGATCTATAAAGGCACACACCTTGTCATCACTGTCTTGTCCAAATATAGGAGCTCCTGCTACCCAACAGAGACAATGTATATGAGGGCTCCCTCTCGCCTGAAATTCAACCCGGTAAAAGTAATCTATAACTTCACCGATTGGCTGTGCAGGACCCAACAGCAGCTCTCGCATCAGAGCATCAACCCGTTTGTCAAACATGCGCATGGTGGTCACTGGGTTGCCTCGAAGGATGTCACACTTTTCAGCCCAGTCTAGCTCTGCAAAATCCACCTTTTGACCTTGTTGCGCCTTTATTGCCGTGATTACCTCTGGCCATCTGAATTCTGCAGCAGAAAAGGTAAGAAAAAATGTTGGCTTACCCAATTGTCTGACCATGGCTAGCAAATTCTTCAGATTTTTATCCCAATAAGCTGGACTCCCTCTCAGTGGTTGCATGAACCTTGTGGCATCTCGGTTTAGCACCAACCTCTCAACCTCACGCTTGTCCTGTAGCAGCTTGTTGGATATTTTCTGTCCATCCCTGGTATTGGGTTTTCCTTTCCTTAACTGGATGGACATGCTGCTTTTGGCCATGTGTGTTTCTGTGACATACTGCGCATAGAAGAGGTAGCTTGTGTCTCTTGCAAAACGAGTATCAACACAAAAAAGCCTTGCATTGAAATACATGATCGGGGACAGTTTGACTTGTCTTGCCTGGTCCAATGTATTCTGTTCAGTAGGAAACTGAACAGGGAAAGCCATTGCCTCAAGCCTAGGAACCTTAAAGAAGCTGACAGGTGTGTTTCCTTGTGCAGGTGCAATGCTGAATATTCCATCACCGTGTGTCAGAGCTTCCTCTCCAAGGTCAGATGGCTGCAAACAACTGTCTAGGCCAATTCCAGGTCTTAGTGAATCCTTCTCATCCTCTGCATTGGGAGGTTGTTGGTCATGGCCTTCCCGTTGCTCAGAAGCAGCCAGTAAACATGCAGACTGTACCTCTGATGTATCACAATTTTCGATGCGTTCAAGTATCTCCATCATTTCAGTTTCATCACAACTGTCAGGTTCCATCCCATCATCATCATCATCATCATTATCAGCATCATCAGCAGCGATTGTCTCATCCACTCTGACTGAAATGTCACTGTAGTCGGGGTGTGTGTCAATGAGTTTTGACAGACCTGCTACTACATTTCTCATGTTGACATTGTGAAACAGCTGGTGGCCTTTGTAAGTCAGACGTCTTTTCAGCTTCACTCTGTGTAACTGGGATGTGCTGTTCGAACTTGGTAGAGTATTGACCGTGGTTTCCACCTCGGATGGAACACACACTACAGCGCCGTGTATAGCTGCCTGTCGACCTTTGGGAAGTGTGATGATCTTGGCAAATGGCAGTATTTTGGCCAAAAGTTGTCTTTCTAGCACATTCAAATTGCAAAGCTCTGGGGGAATGGGCGACAGCTCCATGTTGTTAGCCACAGCGATGGATGATTTGTGTCCTGCCTTTAAATGTGAATCACAGTTGTGACAAATCCATTCTTTGGTCCTTTCGTCTGGTACGGTGCATTGTTCAGGGCCTTGACAGTGATTGTTGCACACATGGACATATTTCCCTGTCAAACAGGCAGCAACAATGTGTAGATTTGTCTTGTAATTGCTGTGAATGCAATGTTTCACTTGGTTAGGAAAAAGGGTGCGATGGGGCGTGGTTCCGGCTCTAGCCAAGATGGCCGCGTGAGGAAAGTGCTCCGCTCCACCGGACCCCGAATAGCCACATAAGCGCATATTAACTAACCTCATGGGGCGCACAAAATGCCCGGAGCATCCCCAGGCCCCTAAGAACACGCAACAGGGACCGCTGGACGGCTTCTTACAGCCGCAACCAGGATCGAGCGGAGGACCCCCTAGCCCCAAAATGGCGGCGCCCGCTACACCAGCGCCGGACATGGAGGTGCCAGCCCTGAGCCGCATTGAAGCTTCCCTGCGGGACCTAAAGGAGTCAGCAGTAACAAAAGCTGACCTCCAGGCCATTATTGCCGCAATCCAGGATACCCTGCGCTCCGAGATAGCGGAGATGCGCAACGACCTCACCGCGCAGGCAGGCCGCATTACAGTACTGGAGGAAGCAAATGAGGCCCTTACAGCCAGGGTGACGGCCACTGACACCGCGGTGGCGCGTCAGGGCGAGATGTTGCTCTCCCTACGCCGACAGATGGAGGATGTTGACAATAGGGGGAGAAGGTGCAACATACGTGTCCGTGGGGTACCGGAAGCTGAGGGACCGGAGGATGCAGTGGCTACACTTACGGATCTCTTTAGCTCTCTCCTGCAACCGTCTCCACCGGCAGAAATTGAGTTTGAGAGGGCACATAGAGCCCTGCGACCCCGCTCAGCCGAGGAGGGACCGCGTGATCTTATTTGCTGCCTACACTCGTTCCCAATAAAGAATGCCATAATGCTGAAGGCCAGGGAACGGCAGACCTGGCCCTTCCGGGGGACCCAGGTCTCTCTCTATAATGACTTTTCCCCAATGACGCTCGAAGCCAGGAGGGCCTTACGACCGGTCACTACAATACTAAGAGACCGCAACATACCTTATAAATGGGGATTCCCCTTTTCCCTGCAAGTCAGACATCAAAACCGTTGGCTCTCGCTGAAGTGGCCAGAAGAGGTACCGCGCTTCATGGGAGAACTGGGCCTACCCTCACCGCCGGTCTCTGACTGGATCCTGGGTCCTCTAAATCCGCCACCAAGGCCGCAAAGGGGACCTAGAAATCGGGGTGGGAGAGCGCCCCCTGTTCAGCATATGGGAAGCCGCGGAGATCCGTTATCTCCAGAGGAGTGACACCGGAGGCCAGCCTGGACCCATGCACCACTTGATACCACCCCGGGACGGCTTTCCTTACTTGCGCCCTCTACATCTCAAACGCCCTTCTTACCCGACCACGATGTGACCCTTTAAGCTGCTGCCAGATGTCCGATTCCGCCTCCCGGAGTCTACAGGAAGCAGGTTTGACTTATAACTCCGTTTCAGGTACTCTGTACTTTGGGCTCTATACAAAGGGATATGGGCTTTGGGAGGGGGTGAAATGGGACATACAGTTTGGAAGGGGATACAGTTCCTATCTCTGACACAAGCGAGGGTCCCATGGAGGTATTGGCACCGATCTGTATATATCTCCAACCGCCAATTCTTTACAAGCTAGAACGGGTTCACCTTGCCTTGGGGTGGGGGGGAAGGGGGGCGATGAATGTATCCGCACCTGTTACCTCGTGGAGGGCATCTCTCGTGGGTTTAACTCGGGCGAAGACTGCCTGGGGTCGACTGTTCAACTGTTGTAGGGGACTCCTTCTTGACGGGGACAAAAAGGGGACTGATGGTTCCTTTTTGATTGGCTTTGGGGGGGGGGATGGGGGGAAATTGCATATCAAGCTTTATCATACAATGTGATGTTTTGCTGATTTTATGTATGCACCTCACCCTGGGCCCGTATCCACGTACACTTTCAATCATGTTAGCACGGAAGGTTATGGTGGCCCGCAACTCCCTCTCACCACATCCCCAGCCCCCCCCTCCTCCCCGGCTGTTGGAACGATTGCATGGCTCACCGCTACATCCTGGGCCCACTGGCACGTAACAGCGCGTACAGCGTTTATACTCAACCCTGGTTATTTGGTGTGGTTCCCCCCCCTCCTCCCCCTCTCCGGTTGGTGGGGCGCTTGCATGGTTTACCGCTACATCATAGGCCTACTGGTTCATAACAGCGCGTGCAGCGTTTATACTTAACCCTAGTCATTTGGTGTAATTGTGACCCTGAGTATTTCCCCCCCCCCCCCCGGCGATACACTTGACATTGCTGCTGCCCGGGGACACTTCGGGCGCAATGTTCCCAGGGGGCTAGAGGCGGATGTGTGGGTACTAAGGGGCTCCTTATATTGTATTATGGGGGGCAATGTATATGTGACCATAATGTTTGACGTTATTAATTGCTCGCTCCATTTGTGACGCGCACTGTTTCCATGTTGATACTGTTTGCTCAAAGCTACTACTGGGGGGTTTGGTGGAGCGGATGTCCTCGTACTTGACCCATCGACTCTCTGACATCTCACTTGGCTGGGACTTGACCCACGTTCTCTGCAACCTACACTCGCGCTAGTTGATTGGTGACCGGACGGAGGGAACTTGGACTCCTGGGCTGGTCCCGGAGCTAACTTCTGCCGCACCCGGTTACCGCGCGAGTCTCCCCCTCACCCTGTTGAAGGGATCCTACCTCGGGAAGCTTACTGGTATCGGGGACATGACCTACGTACAGTTACACGACTCCCTATACATACACAAGACACTGTCAGCCTGACCCTCCTGTACCGACTTCGGTTCACCGGCTACCAACTACTGCTATCACCTACTCTCCCCCCTTTTACCCTCGCCCTCCCCCCTTTCACCCCCTGCTCTTTTCTTGCCGCCCGCCGGCCGGCCCACGCATCGGGTGCGCGATTGCCCTTGGCCCTCTGGCATCTTGGGGATACTACCCGGCCCTCCTTCATTTGGGAACCCTGCCGGGACGTATAGGTGAGTATGGCATTCCAGAGTGCACCTCTGCGGTTCCTAACCCAGAACTGCAGGGGACTTAACGTCCCGGAAAGGCGAACGCACCTGCTGTGGGAAATGAGGAAGAAACACATCTCAGTCGCCCTGCTGCAAGAAACGCACTTCAAGGAAGGATCGGCACCTGGACTACGGAGTAGACACTACCCTGTTAACTACTTCTGCAACCACCCTACAGCTCACAAATCCGGTGTAGCCATATTAATTGCGACGGAACTGGATTTTAAAGAATTGGAACGTGTTCAGGATTCCCAAGGGAGATATCTCTTCCTCAAAGGCACCATAGCGGATAAGATTTATACTATAGCAACTATATATGTCCCCAACAAAAGGCAAGCATCATTCATTCGCAATGTCTTACTCCAACTGGAGGACTTCACGGATGGGATATTGGTGGTGGGAGGGGACTTCAACGCCCCACTCGACCCGACCCTGGACTCCTCCACGAGTCATAGCTGCATACCACAACGCAACATTAGGTCAATCCGGCAGTCACTCGACTCTTTACGACTAGTGGATTGCTGGAGGGCCCTTCATCCCTCGACAAAAGATTTTACCTATTACTCCGCACTCCATAATCGTTACTCACGTATAGATTATATTTTCATCGCGAGGGAAGGCCTCTCCCATCTCCGCGGGGCCGACATAGGAACAACCACCTGGTCAGACCATGGTTCAGTCGGGATAGAGCTGAATTCACCTCTTTACAGACCGAAGAACTGGACCTGGAGGCTCAATCCGTCTTTATTACTGGACCCGGGTGTTAGACTGCAAATCCAACAAGAACTGGACCAATACTTCAGAGAAAACGACACCCCGGAGTCTTCCCCGATCACCATCTGGGAGGCTCACAAGAGAGTAATCCGGGGCATACTCATACGCATCGCGTCCCAGAAGCGTAAGGCCCTCATGCAGGATAGGGTCGAAGTTTATACTGCTATCTCTACTCTAGAACGCCAACATAAACGCTCCCAACTTAACGCTACGTATGGCGAATTAATGGAGCAGAGGAGGAAACTGAAGGACCTTATCCTTAAAAGGCACCTTAGCTCGGTTCAACGCACAAAGGGCTTCTACTACACGCACGCCAATAAGGGGGGCAAGTATCTGGCGAGACTGCTGAAAGGCCCCCAGCCCCAACGACAAATCCATAAGATCCAGCTGACTTCGGGAGAAGTCTCCCCATTCCCGCAGACAATATCGGAGGAGTTTCGACTATATTACGAACGCTTGTATAACCTCTACGGTCCTAATGGAGCCTCTACAGACCCGAATGTACGCAACGCGACACGAGACTATCTGACCGGGACGATCACCAAGGTGATCGACCAGGAATCAGCTACACTTTTGGATGCCCCGATAACCATAGAAGAACTAGCTGCGGCCCTTAAGGCTTCCAAAACGGGCAAGGCCCCCGGACCGGACGGTTTCTCCACGGGCTACTACAAGTGTTTTACGAATATATTGTTACCCTGGCTTTCTAAGTCAGTCAACGCTGTTGGAGAGGGAGGGATCCTGGGGACGGAATCCTTGGCTGCCACCATCACGGTCTTACTGAAACCGGGGAAAGACCCCTTACAGTGTGGTAGCTATAGGCCGATCTCCTTACTAAATGTAGATGCCAAGCTGTTCACGAAGGTTATAGCCACCCGTCTTAAACATTTGCTTCCGGACCTTATACACCCAGACCAGACGGGCTTTATCCCGGGTAGGGAGGCCCGAGATAGCACATTGAGACTTTTTTCCATTCAGCACCACGCGAGAAAATTGGGGACACAGTTGCTCCTGTTATCGACCGATGCCGAAAAGGCATTCGATCGTGTCAACTGGACGTATATGCTGGAGACCCTCCAATTGCAAGGCTGCGGGCAGAGACTCCTTGCATGGATTTCCGCGATATACAGCAGGCCACGGGCGTCTGTGCGGGTTAACGGGGCCACGACTGGGGACTTCGCGATCAACAACGGAACCCGACAGGGATGCCCGCTTTCGCCCTTACTGTTCGCTCTCTCCCTGGAACCCCTATTACAAGCGATTTGCAGTAACCCAGACATCCAAGGGTATGATTGGAAGGGGGTACAACATAAAGTGGCAGCGTACGCGGATGATCTCCTCTTCTTTGTCCGCAATCCTAGGATCATGTTGCCGTGCCTCCTCAAGGAATTCGATAGATTCGGGCAGATCTCCGGATTTAAGCTCAATGTTTCGAAGTGCGAGGTCTTGAACATCACGCTCCCCGCAGAGGAATTCCACTCCTTGGAGACAGAGTTCGCATTTCATTGGTGTCGTGACAAAATGAAGTACCTGGGGGTCTGGGTGTCTGAGGACCCGGGTAGCATTTACCAACACAACTTCGCACCCTTATTAAAGACCGTACTTTCGGACCTCACCAGGTGGGCACACCCGCACATCACATGGCACGGCAGAGTCGCGGTAATCAAGATGAACATTCTTCCGCGGATTCTGTACCTTATGCAGACCATACCTCTTGCTCTACCACTGGTCTTCTTCTCTACCCTGAAGACGGCGGTGCTCAAGTTCGTCTGGAGAGGCGGTCGATCTCGGATCCGACACGAAATCATCTGCCGCCCTAGAATACTATCAGGCCACGATCATGCAACGCATCCTAGACTGGCATGTAACATCCTCCGCCAAGCATTGGGTGGTACTTGATAGAGGTCTTATCGGTCCGACATTGGAGGAACAAATATGGGGCTCCTCGGGACGATCATTGGTCCACCACCCTGTCGAGGGACTGACCTTCCAAACCCTGGTGGGTTGGAGATCTGCGAGACAGCTGGATCACATATCCCCATCCCCTAGCCCGATGCTCCCGCTCACGCATAATGAGGCCATAGGTGGGGGGCTCCCCCCCGTAGCCTGGCCCTTACAGGACATAGGGACGTATATACCTATACACAGGGTTCTGGAGGGCGGGAGGCTGCGGACTTTGCCCTCGATGCTGGGCGACAGACCACGGACGCCTCTCACCTGCTTCCGTTACTTCCAACTACAGCACTTTTACGAAACATTACCACATAAAGAAAAACTACACAGAACCCTCACGTGGTTCGAGAGCCTCTGCGACCGGGGCACAGTGGTGGAACACGCTATCTCAGTCCTATATCAACACCTCCTGACCAGTCATGCGGAAGCGCCACAGACATTCAAAAGACAATGGGAAGAACAACTTGGAAAATCTCTCACGGTGCAACAGTGGGAAACAGCATTATTATGGCAACATAAGAGCTCCATGAGTTCTTATTACCAAGAGGTGAATTATAAACTCATCTCCCATTGGTATAGGACGCCAACCTTATTGCACCGCATATTCCCCTCCATACCCTCTGTATGCTGGAGGTGTCAAGAGACGCGCGGAACGGTGCTACACATCTGGTGGGACTGCAAGGCTATAACCCCATACTGGGAGATGATCAGGGAAACAATCATACTGATCCTGGGGGATATCCCAGAATGGACCGCAGAACTAGCTTTACTACACGTCACAACGTCCTCCATATCCTCATACAAGAAGTCGATATTGCGGCACTTGCTCAACGCCGCCAAAGCCAACATTCCAGCCCACTGGAAAAAATCTGATGCGCCTTCCAAATCCGAATGGATTCGTAGAGTAGAGGAGATTCAGGGTGCAGAAGCAGCCTACTCTGTCCTAACTGGCAGGGAAACAAAGCATACGGAGGTTTGGACGCCGTGGTTTATGTATATTTCTCGATGCCGTGGTGCTGGGGGCACACCGGGGGGCCCGCTGGGGGCACGAGCCGTTCCGAGCTAGGCAGAAAGAGCAATACCCTGTCTATCCCATTCATCCTATCCCCTTTAACCCCTCTTGTCGGTGACCGGGGCTCCGGACTCGGACCGGAGGAATCTCTTAGACACTTACTGTGAGATAATGACTACACACTTCATTCCTGAAACGCGACAAGGTGACCTGAGACATACACACGAAAATACCAAAAGTCAGCGAACACCCACGGAGGGTTCTGAAACATCTGACTATCGGATTTGGTAGTTAACTGCTTTATGGCGAGATAATACCCACCGAGACGTAGGTCCCAGAGGTGACACACTCACGATACAATCTCTCCTTATATAACAATGGCATCCACAACACACAACACAATACACATCTCTTATGATACTTGAGAGAGTGAACTCCCTTACGCTTCCCCCCCCCTTTTTTCAGACGCAACGACACGTGATGGCCTGTAGGCCTGACCCAATGCTGGGATGACGGGGTTTGTCGATGTGTCACATACGAAGCTACTGTTGGTCATAGGACCCGACTCCCAGGTTAACTCAGGGTCTGGGGTCTTCACCTCGGAACATGAAGTTACTCTTATTATATCCAGGGTTTTGTTCTGGCATTGACACTGCTAGCTCGCTAATTTCCGGATACATTACTCTCACAATGGATAATAAAGTCGAGCACACTGTAAGATAGAATCCTATAATGAGTATTGTACACAAGGGCAGGTCGATCCCGGACATCACCCGTTCATACATATTGCATAATACCCCAGGATTCAGTGTATAAAGAGTTTATTGTGCGGGGTTACTCCCGCTTGTTTTTTCATATGTTGAAGTTAAGATTATGTAAGGCCGGGTCCAGTCACTGTATTATATGATACTGCATATACTGCTATTGATCAACTGGTAAACACTCAATAATAATGTCTAACTGTTCTCCTATGTTGTTTAATCTGCAATGCTGGACCTGCGAGTCCTATCAGCTTGATCTTGTTACCTTCGCAGATTTCGCAATAAACAGATTTACAAAAAAAAAAGAAAAAAAAAGAAAAAGGGTGCGATGACACATCGTGCACACAAAAGTTGGCCCAGCTTTAATGCATTCATGGAAAGTGGATATAGCTGTCTGCATTAGGCTGTTGTCCACTGGTTGACTGCATTCCCGCATGACATGAGTCCATCGTCTATATTTCATTCTTATTTTGAAGGCACATTGCATCTTATGGGTTATGCGAATGTCTGCTTGAGTGTGACGCTTCATTTTCATGTAACTCATGCAATGTTGCAAGTGACGTTTTCTGAAAGCAGGATCATTATGATATTTTCTGATGATGTATTGCTTCTGCTTCAAGTTGAAATCGGCATTTGTTGCATATTTGCTGGTGATGTATTGCTTCTTCTTCAAGTTAAAAATGGCATTTGTCGCATATTTGCTGGTTGTGTATTGCTTCTGCTTTAACTTGAAACCTGCATCTGTTGCATATTTTCTGGTGATGTATTGCTTCTTCTTCAAGTTAAAAATGGCATTTGTCGCATATTTGCTGGTTGTGTATTGCTTCTGCTTTAACTTGAAACCTGCATCTGTTGCATATTTTCTGGTGATGTATTGCTTCTTCTTCAAGTTAAAATTGGCATCTGTCGCATATTTGCTGGTTGTGTATTGCTTCTGCTTCAAGTTGAAATTGGCATCTGTCGCATATTTGCGAATTATATATTGCTTCTGCTTCAACCTAAAATCAGCATCTGCTCTGTATTGGCTAGTGATGTATGTCCTCTTCTTATTGGTGACAGACATCTTTGTAGCCTTGAAACCACGCCTTCTTTCATTTCTGTGTCTTGTCTTCAGTTTTTGTTGTTGCTGTGCATTTAATTTGGAAAATGCCTTACTGTCCTTCCATATGCCCTGTGAGGATTTTGCATCAAGTGACCGTGGAGAATGCTTGCTGGCTGGGAATCCAGTGTGTGTTGCATCTTTGGTCATCTGTGTCACTTTGTTCTCCACATGCTTTCCATTATGTGGTTTGTCAGATTGCACCGGTGGGGACAGCAAACCATCTGACAGACGTCTTGCACGATGAAATGAGACTGGCATGAAGTCATACTGCAGTCCATCAATAGGGCCTCTGGTGTCTGTAAGGAGCAATTCATACAAATTATAAATCCTTGCCCCCATATCACTCAAATGTGTAAAAGTGATCATAACAGCTTTTCCTTTTCCAGTGGCAGGAAGTCCATCCTTATTTCGACTATGAGAATCAAACAGTCCATATCTCCCAGACTTGTCTCTGAACAATGCAATGCAATATGGCACTTCTATAAACAGTGCATGTTTAACATCTGCATTGAGGCACTGTAGTCTTGTGGAGAGGTCAACAAACCAACCTTGGTTGTCACTGTCTACCGTGGCTCTCACACATCCCGATAACACTGGAGATTTAACAACATTATACTCATATTTTTCAGTGTTGACTCTGAGGGGCACTTCTTCCATTGTCAAGTGTTGGTGCTGATAGACATTTCTTCGTTTTAGCTGTTGTATTGTTGTGCCATACAAGCTGTTGCCCTTCTTCAGTATTTGATCAAGATCATCCTTCCTCACATCATCAAGCTCACTGTGGTATGCCAAAAATGTCAGAGCCATGCATGTACACTGTTTGTTCCTTAACCTTCCATAGCCATGATGACCCTGATGAAATGATGCCTGCACAGATATCTCACTTGGTACACATGGTTCTTGCATGCCATGGTTTTCAGAAGTGCCCATCACACTGTCACTGTGCTCTTGAACTTGACACTTAGATGAACATGGGAATGACATCACAGGTTCACTATGTACCTCCTGGGCACATTCACTTTCACAAACCTCCATTTCCACTATGCTGCTGTGGGGCTCCGGATCCCGAAAACATGGGTCTGAAAGGTCCAGTTTAGTCCAGCGTATCTTTGCAGCTTTAGATCTCTTTCCTTTAGATGGCATGATGATATTCACACAGCTCTAATTTTACCACAAGACAGGAGGCTTCATATTTGCATAACTCTCTTTACTGAATATCTCCAGCAGCACAGAAACACAACAACCAACCTGAAAAAAGTCAGTAGGTGTACAAAAGGCCCTGTCTATGACATCACTTCCTCTTTCTTTGCTGCTCCAGCCTGGCACAGGTCAGGGTATTTTGCCTCTCCTGATTACTTTTCATTCTTTAAACGGTCGTATTGTAATAACTGTAAATCCTACAGCGAAGAGCTTTATATTGTGAGAATCACAAGACCCAGACCTACATTTTAAAGCATAGTATGTCTCTGAAATATTAAAAATGAAGGCCCAGTCGCGGTTTAGTTTCAATGAATGTCAATGGACAGCGTGAGTTGCAAACAAATGGTCGTATTGTGAAAACTATCAGAACTATGGCTTAGCAGTGGACATGTTTAGTGGCAGCAGGGATAGCTGAACGTTTTGATATAAGATTTGTGTAGGTGGGCTGAGTAACTCTGGGCAGAGTAACTGTGTGGAGTGTTTGGAGTGTGAAAAAATTGTAAACGCTGGCAGCCATGCCGAGCAGTCGCACACAACATGGGCTCCAAGGCAAAAACCTAAAACACGCCGAAACAAACGAGACAAAGCCCTTAAAACTGCTCGCACAACAGCCCCAACCTAAGGGGCACACTAAAGCAACCTTACCAGCCCAAAGTCCCAACTGCCAGCATCAGTCTTTTACCGGAGACCGACCCGGGGCCTACGGAAGGTAGCAGCAGGCGACACGAGGGAGGCGGCCGATCCCTCCGCAGCTGCAACTTTCGGGGACTGGGGTCTCCCCGGAGGACTCTACCTCCCCCCCCCCAATGCCGGCGGGGGATATCCCGGCAAACATAAACGACGACCAAGCACCAGGGAATCACCCTGTGAAAAACATGGCGGACACCGCATGCAGCCTCGCGACCGGCACCAGACTGCCCCCGTTAGCGGAAAGGATTGACCGCATTCTGCAGGACTTCTGGGCCAAACTTGCACGCCGGGAACACACTTCTGAGGCTAGGCCGCCCACAAAACGGCCACAAGACATGGCACCAACACTGGAGATCAAGCGGAGGAAGCAAGCGCTTCGGAGAGTGCCACGACGCAAACAGCCTGGCGCCACCAAGGTACGCCATCCTAGGCCACGGCCTAGGCAGAGACAGTCCACCACGCATCACCCACGATATTGGGGAGCTGCTCCCAGCCGGGGACACAAGCACTTCACGGAGAAAGGCTCTTTACTAAGCAGTTGCAAGCCCTCGGACCAGCAGAGTCGCCAGACCCGCAAATTCACTGCCCAACGGAGACTTACCACACCTAGAGACGGCGGATGGCCTCCTGCTTCCTCAAGGGGTCTGAGAGATGACTATCGCAGCCGCTCCCAGCATGCTGAACCGCGACACCACGGCATCACGTACCAGACACGGCTACAGCTCATGGTCCTGACTACCCAGCTGCAAGTACCCTATAACAGTACAATTAGGGCCATACTACGAGCCTCTAGACGGGGTATAGGCTGACCAACATGGACTGCTGGGAGGCTTCATCTTCTGCATCACACTGCAGGGACAGATCACATGGCACACAGCCAATATTACTTTCTCTTATGTTATTCTTTTCGTTATTCTACTGCTATAATATGTTGATCTGCGGTCTCCTAATTATTCCCACAATGTTTTAACACTATAGGCATAAGTTTAAATTAACTTTTTATTCTCTCACCAGTCGTTCACTCTGACAATGTTAATATCTGCCTACCTAATATACCTTGATTACACTGTCACAGAGGCCCACAGCAACCTGTAATGTGCCCCCTGTACCCTAACAGCAGAGTCTAAGCTAATGTATTAGTCCTATCATTTAAAGGAGCTCTACGCTAACATTTCGTGTTACTCATCATTACTTTGTACCTAACGGGACTTTTTGCAACTAAATGGTTAAAGCGTGTTTAAACATTATTATAAAAATGTGCATGTTCCTCAAATGTCATTCCCAGTTCTAAAAGTATAATGCTGAAACTTGTTTACAATGCTGTGACATACTGAACGCTTATGTGATTATCATAAATGCACAACCAAAATAAAGAATTAAAAAAAATTGTAAACATTACACTAACCAATTGATTGATCAAATTTAAAAAGTGCACATGGCAAGAAATTGCCCTTCAAATGTGAGCTTTGCAGAGTGGAGTTTCAATGAATGTCAATGGACTGCGTGAGTTTCAAACAAATGGCCATATTGTGAAAACTATAAGGACTAGGGCTTAGCTGTGGACATTTTTAGTGGCAGCATGGATAGCTGAACGTTTTGATATAATATTTGTGTAGGTGGGCCTGAAAATGAGGGAGTGGTGGCAGTTTAGAAATCATGTCCTGATTTTTCAGCTTTTGACAGCTCCCACTCTAGCTTTGCCATTCATTCCTATGGGACAAATTTCGCCACAAGAACGACGATATTCCGTGAACCATTCGGCGAAACGTTCCACAAAGTAATAGCAATCCGATCGGGAACAATCTGCACGTTTTGGTATATTTTTGTCTATGTAGTGTAAAAACTGTGGGAGGAGTTAGGGTGGCAAATTTGGCTATAATAAGAATAATAATATATATGTGAGATAACAGTAAGTGGTCTTGCTATGCAAGAACACTTAATAACTAGAAAAGCTACAATTTCTGGGGAAATTGTGAAGTGTTCTTGCCTCCACCAGTAGTCTACAACTGGAGTGGGCGGAGTAACTGTTATTATTTATTTATATAGCACATTTAATTGCAACCTTGTTGCCCAAAGTACTTCACAGTTACATTAAAACATACAGTTATAAAAACATTAGCAGGTGTAAAAGGCTTTGTCTATGACATCACTTGCTGCTGCAGCCTGGCACAGGTCAGAGTATTTTTGCGGTTGCCATCTTCAAACGGTCGTATTTTAAAAACTATAAATCCTACAGTGAAGAGCTTTATATTGTGAGAATCACAAGACCCAGACCTACATTTTGATGTATAGTATGTTTCTGAGATATTAACAATGAAGGCACAGTCGCAGTTTAGAAATTGCACTTCAAATGTGAGCTTTGCAGAGTTGATTTTCAATGAATGTCAATGGAAGGCGTGAGTTGCAAACAAATGGTCACATTGTGAAAACTATAAGGACTATGGCTTAGCCGTGGACATTTCTAGTGGCAGCAGGGATAGATGAACGTTTTGATATAAGATTTGTGTGGGTTGGCCTGAAAATGAGGGAGTGGTGGCAGTTTAGAAATTATGTCCTGATTTTTCAGCTTTTGCCAGCTCCCACTCTAGCTTTGCCATTCATTCCTATGGGACAAATTTCGCCACAAGAACGACGATATTCCGAGAACCATTCGGCGAAACGTTCCACAAAGTAATAGCAATCCGATCGGGAACAATCTGCACGTTTTGGTATATTTTTGTCTATGTAGTGTAAAAACTGTGGGAGGAGTTAGGGTGGTAAATTTGGCTATAATAAGAACTAGAAAATCTACAATTTCTGGGGAAATTGTGAAGTGTTCTTGCCTCCACCAGTAGTCTACAACTGGAGTGGGCGGAGTAACTTATTATTTATTTATATAGCACATTTAATTGCAACATTGTTGCCCAAAGTGCTTCACAGTTACATTAAAACATACAGTTATAAAAACATTAGCAGGTGTAAAAGGCTTTGTCTATGACATCACTTGCTGCTGCAGCCTGGCACAGGTCAGAGTATTTTTGTGGTTGCCATCTTCAAACGGTCGTATATTTAAAACTATAAAACCTACAGCGAAGAGCTTTATATTGTGAGAATCACAAGACCCAGACCTACATTTTGATGTATAGTATGTCTCTGAGATATTAACAATGAAGGCACAGTCGCAGTTTAGAAATTGCCCTTCAAATGTGAGCTTTGCAGAGTGGAGTTTCAATGAATGTCAATGGACTGTGTGAGTTGCAAACAAATGGTCATATTGTGAAAACTATCAGGACTATGGCTTAGCCGTGGACATTTTTAGTGGCAGCAGGGATAGCTGAACGTTTTGATATAAGATTTGTGTAGGTGGGCCTGAAAATGAGGGAGTGGTGGCAGTTTAGAAATCATGTCCTGATTTTTCAGCTTTTCCCAGCTCCCACTCTAGCTTTGCCATTCATTCCTATGGGACAAATTTCGCCACAAGAACGACGATATTCCGAGAACCATTCGGCGAAACGTTCCACAAAGTAATAGCAATCCGATCGGGAACAATCTGCACGTTTTGGTATATTTTTGTCTATGTAGTGTAAAAACTGTGGGAGGAGTTAGGGTGGCAAATTTGGCTATAATAAGAATAATAATAATAATAATAATATATATGTGAGATAACATTAAGTGGTCTTGCTATGCAAGAACACTTAACTAGAAAAGCTACAATTTCTGGGGAAATTGTGAAGTGTTCTTGCCTCCACCAGTAGTCTACAACTGGAGTGGGCGGAGTAACTGTGATTATTTATTTATATAGCACATTTAATTGCAACCTTGTTGCCCAAAGTGCTTCACAGTTACATTAAAACATACAGTTATAAAAACATTAGCAGGTGTAAAAGGCTTTGTCTATGACATCACTTGCTGCTGCAGCCTGGCACAGGTCAGAGTATTTTTGCGGTTGCCATCTTCAAACGGTCGTATTTTAAAAACTATAAATCCTACAGTGAAGAGCTTTATATTGTGAGAATCACAAGACCCAGACCTACATTTTGATGTATAGTATGTTTCTGAGATATTAACAATGAAGGCACAGTCGCAGTTTAGAAATTGCACTTCAAATGTGAGCTTTGCAGAGTTGATTTTCAATGAATGTCAATGGAAGGCGTGAGTTGCAAACAAATGGTCACATTGTGAAAACTATAAGGACTATGGCTTAGCCGTGGACATTTCTAGTGGCAGCAGGGATAGCTGAACGTTTTGATATAAGATTTGTGTAGGTGGGCCTGAAAATGAGGGAGTGTTGGCAGTTTAGAAATCATGTCCTGATTTTTCAGCTTTTCCCAGCTCCCACTCTAGCTTTGCCATTCATTCCTATGGGACAAATTTTGCCACAAGAACGACGATATTCCGAGAAACATTCGGCGAAACGTTCCACAAAGTAATAGCAATCCGATCGGGAACAATCTGCACGTTTTGGTATATTTTTGTCTATGTAGTGTAAAAACTGTGGGAGGAGTTAGGGTGGTAAATTTGGCTATAATAAGAATAATAAGAACTAGAAAAGCTACAATTTCTGGGGAAATTGTGAAGTGTTCTTGCCTCCACCAGTAGTCTACAACTGGAGTGGGCGGAGTAACTTATTATTTATTTATATAGCACATTTAATTGCAACATTGTTGCCCAAAGTGCTTCACAGTTACATTAAAACATACAGTTATAAAAACATTAGCAGGTGTAAAAGGCTTTGTCTATGACATCACTTGCTGCTGCAGCCTGGCACAGGTCAGAGTATTTTTGTGGTTGCCATCTTCAAACGGTCGTATATTTAAAACTATAAAACCTACAGCGAAGAGCTTTATATTGTGAGAATCACAAGACCCAGACCTACATTTTGATGTATAGTATGTCTCTGAGATATTAACAATGAAGGCACAGTCGCAGTTTAGAAATTGCCCTTCAAATGTGAGCTTTGCAGAGTGGAGTTTCAATGAATGTCAATGGACTGTGTGAGTTGCAAACAAATGGTCATATTGTGAAAACTATCAGGACTATGGCTTAGCCGTGGACATTTCTAGTGGCAGCAGGGATAGCTGAACGTTTTGATATAAGATTTGTGTAGGTGGGCCTGAAAATGAGGGAGTGGTGGCAGTTTAGAAATCATGTCCTGATTTTTCAGCTTTTCCCAGCTCCCACTCTAGCTTTGCCATTCATTCCTATGGGACAAATTTCGCCACAAGAACGACGATATTCCGAGAACCATTCGGCGAAACGTTCCACAAAGTAATAGCAATCCGATCGGGAACAATCTGCACGTTTTGGTATATTTTTGTCTATGTAGTGTAAAAACTGTGGGAGGAGTTAGGGTGGCAAATTTGGCTATAATAATAATAATAACTAGAAAAGCTACAATTTCTGGGGAAATTGTGTGAAGTGTTCTTGCCTCCACCAGTAGTTTACAACTGGAGTGGGCGGGGTAACTGTTATTATTTATTTATATAGCACATTTAATTGCAACGTTGTTGCCCAAAGTGCTTCACAGTTACATTAAAACATACATTTATAAAAACATTAGCACGTGTACAAAAGGCCCTGTCTATGACATCACTTGCTGCTCCAGCCTGGCACAGGTCAGAGTATTTTGGCGGTTGCCATCTTCAAACGGTCGTATTTTAAAAACTATAGATCCTACAGCAAAGAGCTTTATATTGTGAGAATCACAAGACCCAGACCTACATTTTGATGCATAGTATGTCTCTGAAATATTAACAATGAAGGCACAGTCGCAGTTTAGAAATTGTCCTTCAAATTTGAGCTGGCTAGAGTGGAGTTTCAATGAATGTCAATGGACAGCGTGAGTTGCAAACAAATGGTCATATTGTAAAAACAATCAGGATTATGGCTTAGCCGTGGACATTTCTAGTGGCAGCAGGGATAGCTGAACGTTTTGATATAAGATTTGTGTAGGCGGGCCTGAAAATGAGGGAGTGGTGGCAGTTTAGAAATCATGTCCTGATTTTTCAGCTTTTGCCAGCTCCCACTCTAGCTTTGCCATTCATTCCTATGGGACAAATTTCGCCACAAGAACGACGATATTCCGTGAACCATTCGGCGAAACGTTCCACAAAGTAATAGCAATCCGATCGGGAACAATCTGCACGTTTTGGTATATTTTTGTCTATGTAGTGTAAAATATGTGGGAGGAGTTAGGGTGGCAAATTTGGCTATAATAATAATATATATGTGAGATAACAGTAAGTGGTCTTGCTATGCAAGAACACTTAATAACTAGAAAAGCTACAATTTCTGGGGAAATTGTGTAAAGTGTTCTTGACTCCACCATTAGTCTACAACTGGAGTGGGCGGAGTAACTGTTATCATTTATATAGCACATTTAATTGCAATGTTGTTGCACAGTTACATTAAACCATACAGTTATAAAAACATTAGCAGGTGTAAAAGGGTTTGTCTATGACATCACTTGCTGCTGCAGCCTTGCACAGGTCAGAGTATTTTTGCGGTTGCCATCTTCAAACGGTCGTATCTTAAAAACTATAAATCCTACAGTGAAGAGCTTTATACTGTGAGAATCACAAGACCCAGACCTACATTTTGATGTATAGTATGTTTCTGAGATATTAACAATGAAGGCACAGTCGCAGTTTAGAAAGTGCCCTTCAAATGTGAGCTTTGCAGAGTGGAGTTTCAATGAATGTCAATGGACTGCGTGAGTTGCAAACAAATGGTCATATTGTGAAAACTATAAGGACTATGGCTTAGCTGTGGACATTTTTAGTGGCAGCAGGGATAGCTGAACGTTTTGATATAAGATTTGTGTAGGTGGTCATGAAAATGAGGGAATGGTGGCAGTTTAGAAATCATGTCCTGATTTTTCAGCTTTTGCCAGCTCCCACTCTAGCTTTGCCATTCATTCCTATGGGACAAATTTCGCCACAAGAACGACGATATTCCGTGAACCATTCGGCGAAACATTCCACAAAGTAATAGCAATCCGATCGGGAACAATCTGCACGTTTTGGTAAATTTTTGTCTATGTAGTGTAAAAACTGTGGGAGGAGTTAGGGTGGCAAATTTGGCTATAATAAGAATAATAATAATAACTAGAAAAGCTACAATTTCTGGGGAAATTGTGTGAAGTGTTCTTGCCTCCATCAGTAGTCTACAACTAGAGTGGGCGGAGTAACTGTTAGTATTTATTTATATAGCACATTTAATTGCAATGTTGTTGCCCAAAGTGCTTCACAGTTACATTAAAACATACAGTTATAAAAAATTAGCAGGTGTAAAAGGCTTTGTCTATAACATCACTTGCTGCTGCAGCCTTGCACAGGTCAGAGTATTTTGGCGGTTGCCATCTTCAAACGGTCGTATTTTAAAAACTATAAATCCTACAGTGAAGATCTTTATATTGTGAGAATCACAAGACCCAGAACTACATTTTGATGTATAGTATGTCTCTGAGATATTAACAATGAAGGCACAGTCGCAGTTTAGAAATTGCCCTTCAAATGTGAGCTTTGCAGAGTGGAGTTTCAATGAATGTCAATGGAAGGCGTGAGTTGCAAACAAATGGTCATATTGTGAAAACTATCAGGACTATGGCTTAGCCGTGGACATTTCTAGTGGCAGCAGGGATAGCTGAACGTTTTGATATAAGATTTGTGTAGGTGGGCCTGAAAATGAGGGAGTGGTGGCAGTTTAGAAATCATGTCCTGATTTT
The DNA here is from genome assembly GCF_036172605.1 of Pelobates fuscus. Taxonomy (NCBI): domain Eukaryota; kingdom Metazoa; phylum Chordata; class Amphibia; order Anura; family Pelobatidae; genus Pelobates; species Pelobates fuscus. The sequence goes on from NC_086321.1 coordinate 308,751,889, forward strand.
TCAGCTTTTGCCAGCTCCTGCCATTCATTCCTATGGGACAAATTTCGCCACAAGAACGACGATATTCCGTGAACCATTCGGCGAAACGTTCCACAAAGTAATAGCAATCCGATCGGGAACAATCTGCACGTTTTGGTATATTTTTGTCTATGTAGTGTAAAAACTGTGGGAGGAGTTAGGGTGGCAAATTTGGCTATAATAAGAATAATAAGAACTAGAAAATCTACAATTTCTGGGGAAATTGTGAAGTGTTCTTGCCTCCACCAGTAGTCTACAACTGGAGTGGGCGGAGTAACTTATTATTTATTTATATAGCACATTTAATTGCAACGTTGTTGCCCAAAGTACTTCACAGTTACATTAAAACATACAGTTATAAAAACATTAGCAGGTGTAAAAGGCTTTGTCTATGACATCACTTGCTGCTGCAGCCTGGCACAGGTCAGAGTATTTTTGTGGTTGCCATCTTCAAACGGTCGTATATTTAAAACTATAAAACCTACAGCGAAGAGCTTTATATTGTGAGAATCACAAGACCCAGACCTACATTTTGATGTATAGTATGTCTCTGAGATATTAACAATGAAGGCACAGTCGCAGTTTAGAAATTGCCCTTCAAATGTGAGCTTTGCAGAGTGGAGTTTCAATGAATGTCAATGGACTGTGTGAGTTGCAAACAAATGGTCATATTGTGAAAACTATCAGGACTATGGCTTAGCCGTGGACATTTCTAGTGGCAGCAGGGATAGCTGAACGTTTTGATATAAGATTTGTGTAGGTGGGCCTGAAAATGAGGGAGTGGTGGCAGTTTAGAAATCATGTCCTGATTTTTCAGCTTTTCCCAGCTCCCACTCTAGCTTTGCCATTCATTCCTATGGGACACATTTTGCCACAAGAACGACGATATTCCAAGAACCATTCGGCGAAACGTTCCACAAAGTAATAGCAATCCGATCGGGAACAATCTGCACGTTTTGGTATATTTTTGTCTATGTAGTGTAAAAACTGTGGGAGGAGTTAGGGTGGCAAATTTGGCTATAATAAGAATAATAAGAACTAGAAAAGCTACAATTTCTGGGGAAATTGTGGGAAGTGTTCTTGCCTCCATCAGTAGTCTACAACTGGAGTGGGCGGAGTAACTGTTATTATTTATTTATATAGCACATTTAATTGCAATGTTGTTGCCCAAAGTGCTTCACAGTTACATTACAACATACATTTATAAAAACATTAGCAGGCCCTGTCTATGACATCACTTGCTGCTGCAGCCTTGCACAGGCCAGAGTTTTTTCGCGGTTGCCATCTTCAAACGGTTGTATTTTAAAAACTATAAATTCTACAGCGAAGAGCTTTATATTGTGAGAATCACAAGACCCAGACCTACATTTTGATGCATAGTATGTCTCTGAGATATTAATAATGAAGGCACAGTCGCAGTTTAGAAATTGCCCTTCAAATGTGAGCTTTGCAGAGTGGAGTTTCAATGAATGTCAATGGACAGCGTGAGTTGCAAACAAATGGTCATATCTTGAAAACTATAAGGACTATGGCTTAGTCGTGGGCATTTTTAGTGGCAGCAGGGATAGCTGAACGTTTTGATATAAGATTTGTGTAGGTGGGCCTGAAAATGTGGGAGTGGTGGCAGTTTAGAAATCATGTCCTGATTTTTCAGCTTTTGCCAGCTCCCACTCTAGCTTTGCCATTCATTCCTATGGGACAAATTTCGCCACAAGAACAACGATATTCCGTGAACCATTTGGCGAAACGTTCCACAAAGTAATAGCAACGCGATCGGGAACAATCTGCACGTTTTGGTAAATTTTGGTCTATGTAGTGTAAAAACTGTGGGAGGAGTTAGGGTGGCAAATTTGGCTATAATAAGAATAATAAGAACTAGAAAAGCTACAATTTCTGGGGAAATTGTGGGAAGTGTTCTTGCCTCCATCAGTAGTCTACAACTGGAGTGGGCGGAGTAACTGTTATTATTTATTTATATAGCACATTTAATTGCAATGTTGTTGCCCAAAGTGCTTCACAGTTACATTACAACATACATTTATAAAAACATTAGCAGGCCCTGTCTATGACATCACTTGCTGCTGCAGCCTTGCACAGGCCAGAGTTTTTTCGCGGTTGCCATCTTCAAACGGTTGTATTTTAAAAACTATAAATTCTACAGCGAAGAGCTTTATATTGTGAGAATCACAAGACCCAGACCTACATTTTGATGCATAGTATGTCTCTGAGATATTAATAATGAAGGCACAGTCGCAGTTTAGAAATTGCCCTTCAAATGTGAGCTTTGCAGAGTGGAGTTTCAATGAATGTCAATGGACAGCGTGAGTTGCAAACAAATGGTCATATCTTGAAAACTATAAGGACTATGGCTTAGTCGTGGGCATTTTTAGTGGCAGCAGGGATAGCTGAACGTTTTGATATAAGATTTGTGTAGGTGGGCCTGAAAATGTGGGAGTGGTGGCAGTTTAGAAATCATGTCCTGATTTTTCAGCTTTTGCCAGCTCCCACTCTAGCTTTGCCATTCATTCCTATGGGACAAATTTCGCCACAAGAACAACGATATTCCGTGAACCATTCGGCGAAACGTTCCACAAAGTAATAGCAACGCGATCGGGAACAATCTGCACGTTTTGGTAAATTTTTGTCTATGTAGTGTAAAAACTGTGGGAGGAGTTAGGGTGGCAAATTTGGCTATAATAAGAATAATAATAATAATAATAACTAGAAAAGCTACAATTTCTGGGGAAATTGTGTGAAGTGTTCTTGCCTCCATCAGTAGTCTACAACTAAGTGGGCGGAGTAACTGTTAGTATTTATTTATATAGCACATTTAATTGCAATGTTGTTGCCCAAAGTGCTTCACAGTTACATTAAAACATACAGTTATAAAAAATTAGCAGGTGTAAAAGGCTTTGTCTATGACATCACTTGCTGCTGCAGCCTTGCACAGGTCAGAGTATTTTGGCGGTTGCCATCTTCAAACGGTCGTATTTAAAAAACTATAAATCCTACAGTGAAGAGCTTTATATTGTGAGAATCACAAGACCCAGACCTACATTTTGATGTATAGTATGTCTCTGGAATATTAACAATGAAGGCACAGTCGCAGTTTAGAAATTGCCCTTCAAATGTGAGCTTTGCAGAGTGGAGTTTCAATGAATGTCAATGGAAGGCGTGAGTTGCAAACAAATGGTCATATTGTGAAAACTATCAGGACTATGGCTTAGCCGTGGACATTTCTAGTGGCAGCAGGGATAGCTGAACGTTTTGATATAAGATTTGTGTAGGTGGGCCTGAAAATGAGGGAGTGGTGGCAGTTTAGAAATCATGTCCTGATTTTTCAGCTTTTGCCAGCTCCCACTCTAGCTTTGCCATTCATTCCTATGGGACAAATTTCGCCACAAGAACGACGATATTCCGTGAACCATTCGGCGAAACGTTCCACAAAGTAATAGCAATCCGATCGGGAACAATCTGCACGTTTTGGTATATTTTTGTCTATGTAGTGTAAAAACTGTGGGAGGAGTTAGGGTGGCAAATTTGGCTATAATAAGAATAATAAGAATAACTAGAAAAGCTACAATTTCTGGGGAAATTGTGAAGTGTTCTTGACTCCACCAGTAGTCTACAACTGGAGTGCGCGGAGTAACTGTTATTATTTATTTATATAGCACATTTTATTGCAATGTTGTTGCCCAAAGTGCTTCACAGTTACATTAAAACATACAGTTATAAAAACATTAGCAGGTGTAAAAGGCTTTGTCTATGACATCACTTGCTGCTGCAGGCTGGCACAGGTCAGAGTATTTTTGCGGTTGCCATCTTCAAACGGTCATATTTGTAAAACTATAAATCCTACAGTGAAGAGCTTTATATTGTGAGAATCACAAGACCCAGACCTACTTTTTGATGTATATTATGTCTCTGAGATATTAACAATGAAGGCACAGTCGCAGTTTAGAAATTGCCCTTCAAATGTGAGCTTTGCAGAGTGGAGTTTCAATGAATGTCAATGGAAGGCGTGAGTTGCAAACAAATGGTCATATTGTGAAAACTATCAGGACTATGGCTTAGCCGTGGGCATTTCTAGTGGCAGCAGGGATAGCTGAACGTTTTGATATAAGATTTGTGTAGGTGGGCCTGAAAATGAGGGAGTGGTGGCAGTTTAGAAATCATGTCCTGATTTTTCAGCTTTTGCCAGCTCCCACTCTAGCTTTGCCATTCATTCCTATGGGACAAATTTCGCCACAAGAACGACGATATTCCGTGAACCATTCGGCGAAACGTTCCACAAAGTAATAGCAATCCGATCGGGAACAATCTGCACGTTTTGGTATATTTTTGTCTATGTAGTGTAAAAACTGTGGGAGGAGTTAGGGTGGCAAATTTGGCTATAATAAGAATAATAAGAATAATAATAATAATATATATGTGAGATAACATTAAGTGGTCTTGCTATGCAAGAACACTTAATAATAATAATATATATGTGAGATAACATTAAGTGGTCTTGCTATGCAAGAACACTTAATAATAATATATATGTGAGATAACATTAAGTGGTCTTGCTATGCAAAAACACTTAATAATAATAATAATATATATGTGAGATAACATTAAGTGGTCTTGCTATGCAAGAACACTTAACTAGAAAAGCTACAATTTCTGGGGAAATTGCGTGAAGTGTTCATGCATCCACCAGTAGTCTACAACTGGAGTGGGCGGAGTACCTGTTATCATTTATATAGCACATTTAATTGCAACGTTGTTGCCCAAAGTGCTTCACAGTTACATTAAAACATACAGTTATAAAAACATTAGCAGGTGCAAAAGTCCCTGTCTATGACATCACGTGCTGCTGCAGCAGCCTTGCACAGGTCAGAGTATTTTTGCGGTTGCCATCTTCAAACGGTCGTATTTTAAAAACTATAAATCCTACAGTGAAGAGCTTTATATTGTAAGAATCACAAGACCCAGACCTACATTTTGTTGTATAGTATGTCTCTGAGATATTAACAATGAAGGCACAGTCGCAGTTTAGAAATTGCCCTTCAAATGTGAGCTTTGCAGAGTGGAGTTTCAATGAATGTCAATGGACTGCATGAGTTGCAAACAAATGGTCATATTTTGACCTGAAAATGAGGGAGTGGTGGCAGTTTAGAAATCATGTCCTGATTTTTCAGCTTTTGCCAGCTCCCACTCTAGCTTTGCCATTCATTTCTATGGGACAAATTTCGCCACAAGAACGACGATATTCCGAGAATAGTGTTGTCGCGAACCCTAAATTTTCGGTTTGCGAACGGCGAACGCGAACTTCCGCAAATGTTCGCGAACCAGCGAACCGCGCGAACCGCCATTGACTTCAATGGGCAGGCGAATTTTAAAAACAACAGGGACTCTTTCTGGCCACAATAGTGATGGAAAAGTTGTTTCAAGGGGACTAACACCTGGACTGTGGCATGCCAGAGGGGGATCCATGGCAAAACTCCCATGGAAAATTGCACAGTTGATGCAGAGTCTGCTTTTAATCCATAAAGGGCAGAAATCACCTAACATTGACACCTGTCCTCAAAGCCCAGCCCTGATACACACTGACACAGAGCAGAATAGAGACTGTTCCCCCTACATAGGGTCACTTGGCAGATATGGATTGACACCAGTCCTCAAAACCCCTTGATACACACTGACACAGAGCAGAATAGGGACTGTTCCCCCTACATAGGGTCACTTGGCAGATATGGATTGACACCTGTCCTCAAAACCCCTGATACACACTGACACAGAGCAGAATAGAGACTGTTCCCTGTCCACAGAGACCATGATACACACTGACACAGAGCAGAATAGGGACTGTTACCCCTACATAGGGTCACTTGGCAGATATGGATTGACACCTGTCCTTAAAACCCCTGATACACACTGACACAGAGCAGAATAGGGACTGTTCCCCCTACATAGGGTCACTTGGCAGATATGGATTGACACCTGTCCTCAAAACCCCTGATACACACTGACACAGAGCAGAATAGAGACTGTTCCCTGTCCACAGAGACCATGATACACACTGACACAGAGCAGAATAGGGACTGTTACCCCTACATAGGGTCACTTGGCAGATATGGATTGACACCTGTCCTCAAAACCCCTGATACACACTGACACAGAGCAGAATAGGGACTGTTCCCCCTACATAGGGTCACTTGGCAGATATGGATTGACACCGGTCCTCAAAACCCCTGATACACACTGACACAGAGCAGAATAGAGACTGTTCCCTGTCCACAGAGACCATGATACACACTGACACAGAGCAGAATAGGGACTGTTACCCCTACATAGGGACACTTGGCAGATATGGATTGACACCTGTCCTCAAAACCCCTGATACACACTGACACAGAGCAGAATAGGGACTGTTTCCCCTACATAGGGTCACTTGGCAGATATGGATTGACACCTGTCCTCAAAACCCCTGATACACACTGACACAGAGCAGAATAGAGACTGTTCCCTGTCCACAGAGACCATGATACACACTGACACAGAGCAGAATAGGGACTGTTACCCCTACATAGGGTCACTTGGCAGATATGGATTGACACCTGTCCTCAAAACCCCTGATACACACTGACACAGAGCAGAATAGGGACTGTTCCCTGTCCACAGAGTCCATGATACACACTGACACAGAGCAGAATAGAGACTGTTCCCCGTCCACAGAGACCATGATACACACTGTCACAGAGCAGAATAGGGACTGTTCCCCGTCCACAGAGACCATGATACACACTGACACAGAGCAGAATAGAGACTGTTCCCCCTACATAGGGTCACTTGGCAGGTATGGATTGACACCTGTCCTCAAAGCCCATGATACACACTGGGGGGAGCTACTGTCCTCCCCAACCCCTGCGCGGTGGGTGGGGGCTATAAATCACAATGGGGTGACCTACTGTCCTCCCCCCTCGGCCCCCACCCCTGCGCGGTGGGGGGCATAAATCACAATGGGGGGGCCTACTTTCCTCCCCCCTGGCCCCCATCCCTGCGCGGTGGGTGGGGGGCATAAATCACAATGGGACGGACCTACTGATAGGAGTGGAGTATTGTTCATATCAGTTTAACCCCTTAAGACCGCAGGACGTACTATGCCGTCCTTATTTTGGTGGCTCTAAAAGCCGCAGGACGGCATAGTACGTCCTGCGATCTTATGTACTTACCCGGTCGCCGGCGATCCCACGCCGGCGATCGCGGTATGGGGGACTTACCTGGGAGCCCAGGGAGTCCCCCTGCGTCCTCTTCAGCCGCCCAGGGCCATGTGATCGCAAGGTCCTTGCGAGGACCCCGCGATCACATGGACGGCATAGCCGTCCAAGGCATTGCCAGCAGGGGGAGTGCCTGTAATGACAAGTACTCCCCCTGCTGTCTGAAAAAAAAAAAATGTTAAAACAGTGTAAAAATAAATTATATATACTTAGATCATATATATATTTATTATATATATGATCTAAGTATATATATACACACATATACACACATACACATAAATATGCATACACTGTCTACGTGTATTTTAATATTAATATATACATAATTATATATATATATATTAATATCAAAATACACGTACAATGATATTGATTAAATATATATATAATTTTCATTATATATATATATATATTTATATATAATAAAAAATAAATAAATATATAAATACGTTAAAAAAATAAATAAATAAATAATAAAAAAATAATTAAAAAAAATAGATAAAAAATATATAAACATGCGTAATTTCGTTCTAACTGTATTTTAAAATTAATATATATATATTGATATCAAAATACATGTAGAACGAAATAATATATATATCTATATACATAAGTATATACGTATATATCACTATGTATATACCTATATATAAATAAAAATAATTAAAAAAAATTATATACATATATATACACACATATATATATACAAACATATATATATAATAATTCTACGCATATATTTATGTAATAATTTTACATAATTAGGTCATTTTATTAATTACAATTTGCAGGACCTGCCTGCCAACCCAGGCCAAAAGTTCAGGGAATTACATTGTCTAGCACTATATTTAACTCTGTAACTTCCCAAGACACCTTAAACCTGTACAATGGGGGTACTGTTTTACTCGGAAGACTTCGCTGAACACAAATATTAGTGTTTCAAAACAGTAAAATATATTACAACGACGATATCGTCAGTGACAGTGAAATTTTTTGCATTTTTCACACACAAATGGCACTTACACTGACGATATAATTGTTGTGATACGTTTTACTGTTTTGAAACACTAATATTTGTGTTCAGCGAAGTCTCCTGAGTATAACAGTACCCCTCATGTACAGGTTTTATGGTGTTTTCAAAAGTTACAGAGTCAAATATAAGGTTTGCGTTTCAGTTTTTTCACATTAAAATTCGCCAGGTTGCCTTTGAGACCGTATGGTAGCCCAGGAATGAAAATTATCCCCATGATGGCATACCATTTGCAATAGTAGACAACCCAGGGTATTGCAAATAGGGTATGTTCAGTTTTTTTAGTAGCCACTTAGTCACAAACACTGGCCAAAATTTGCGTTCAAATTAGTTTTTTGCATTTTCAAATATTAACACTAACTTTCTCCAGTGTTTGTGACCAAGTGGCTACTAAAAAAGACTGGACATACTCAATTTGCAATACCTTAGGTTGTCTACTTTTGCGAATGGTATGCCATCATGGGGGTAATTCTTATTTCTGGGCTACCATATGGTCTCAAAGGCAACGTAACCAATCCGGCGAATTTCAATGTAAAAAAACTGAAATATGTAACACGCTATATTTGACCCTGTAACTTCCCAAAACACCATAAAACCTGTACATAGGGGGTACTGTTTTACACGCGAGACATTGCTGAATACAAATATGTGTATTGTATTGCAGTAAAAGCAAACAGTATTATGACATTCACAGTTAGAATGTCACGTAGAACTAAAAAAATTTAAAAAATTCTTATTTTCTCCCACTTTTAAAATATTTTTTTCATATTAAATTATGTTCCATACCTAAATATTTGATGTTAAACGAAAGCCCCGTTTCCCCTGAATAAAATGATATATAATAATGGGGGGTGCATTTAATATGAAAGAGGTGAATTATGGTTGGACAGACATATAGCGCAAATGCCAGGTTTTGTTTACGTTTTTTTGGATCACAACTTGTACATTTGGCTGCGGTCTTAAGGGGTTAATACCTTCCGCGTCTCCTATCAGTGGACGTGTAAATGGCAGAGATTTTTAATTGTTGAATCACCTCCCCTTTTTAGGCCAAGGTGGGAAGATGCGTAGACCACTGGTATATTGGTGACATCTTGGAGGATTTTAATTTTTGGTTTGGTTTTTGAAGCCACAGTGTTGCACCAGTGGGCCTAAAAATTAGGCATGTACACATGCCTGAAAAATTTGGTATTGTTGCAGCCGCTGCTGTAGCAGCGGCCAGAAAAATTGATGTTTGTTTCACAGGCAGAAAGTGCCCTAAAACATGGCGGCTTGAACCCTAGTTGGTGGCGGATAAGTCACGCAAGTCAAACGTCATTCAGAGCTAAAATATAGCAGCGTGTGGACCATTTTTAGCCCAAGGCAGCTCATCTCATCAGGCCTTTTTTAAGCGAATGTATCGCCCAGTGTCAGTCCCTTCGGGATCCATCCCTCATTCATCTTAATAAAGGTGAGGTAATCTAGACTTTTTTGACCTAGGCGACTTCTCTTCTCAGTGACAATACCTCCTGCTGCACTGAAGGTCCTTTCTGACAGGACACTTGAAGCGGGGCAGGCCAGAAGTTCTATCGCAAATTGGGATAGCTCAGGCCACAGGTCAAGCCTGCACACCCAGTAGTCAAGGGGTTAATCGCTCCTCAGAGTGTCGATATCTGCAGTTAAGGCGAGGTAGTCTGCTACCTGTCGGTCGAGTCGCTCTCTGAGGGTGGATCCCGAAGGGCTGTGGCGATGCATAGGACTTAAAAAGGTCCGCATGTCCTCCATCAACAACACGTCTTTAAAGCGTCCTGTCCTTGCCGGCGTGGTCGTGGGAGGAGGAGGAGGAGGATGACTTCCACCTCTCCCCCTGTTAGATTCCCGTTGTGCTGTGACATCACCCTTATACGCTGTGTAAAGCATACTTTTTAATTTATTTTGCAAATGCTGCATCCTTTTCGACTTGTTGTAATTCGGTAACATTTCCGCCACTTTCTGCTTATACCGGGGGTCTAGTAGCGTGGACACCCAGTACAGGTCGTTCTCCTTCAGCCTTTTCATACGAGGGTCCCTCAACAGGCAGGACAGCATGAAAGACCCAATTTGCACAAGGTTGGATGCCGAGCTACTCATTTCCCGTTCCTCCTCCTCACTGATGTCATTGAAGGTATGTTCTTCCCCCCAGCCACGTACAACACCACGGGTACCAGATAGGTGACAACGAGCACCTTGGGTTGCCTGTTGTGTTTGGTCTTGCTCCTCCTCCTCCTCCTCAAAGCTACAATCCTCCTCTGACTCCTCTTCCTCACAATCCTCTTCCAGCGTTGCCGCAGGTCCAGCAAGCGATGCTGATAAGGCTGTTTCTGGTGGTGATGGTGACCACAACTCTTCCTCTTCCTCTTCACGCTCATCTACAGCCTGATCCAGCACTCTTTGCAGGGCACGCTCCATGAAGAAAACAAATGGTATGATGTCGCTAATGGTGCCTTCGTTGCGACTGACTAGGTTTGTCACCTCCTCAAAAGGACGCATGAGCCTACAGGCATTGCGCATGAGCGTCCAGTAACATGGCAAAAAAATTCCCAGCTCCCCAGAGGCTGTCCTAGCACCCCGGTCATACAAATATTCATTAACAGCTTTTTCTTGTTGGTGCAGGCGGTCGAACATTAGGAGTGTTGAATTCCAACGTGTAGGGCTGTCGCAAATCAAGCGCCTCACTGGCATGTTGTTTCGCCGCTGGATATCGGCAAAGTGAGCCATGGCCGTGTAGGAACGCCTGAAATGGCCACACACCTTCCTGGCCTGCTTCAGGACGTCCTGTAAGCCTGTGTACTTATGCACAAAGCGTTGTACGATCAGATTACACACATGTGCCATGCACGGCACATGTGTCAACTTGCCCAACTTCAATGCCGCTATCAAATTTTTTCCGTTGTCACACACCACTTTGTCGATATCCAGTTGCTGTGGAGTCAGCCACTTTTCCACCTGTGCGTTCAGGGCGGACACGAGTGCTTGTCCGGTGTGACTCTCTGCTTTCAAGCAAGTCAAACCCAAGACGGCGTGACACTGCCGTATCCGGGATGTGGAATAGTACCTGGGGAGCTGGGGGGGTGCCGTTGATGTGGAGCAAGAAGCAGCGGCACAAGAGGACTCAGCCGAGGAGGTTATGGAAGAGGATGGAGTAGGAGGAGTAGAGGAGGTGGCAGCAGGACTGCCTGCAATTCGTGGCGGTGTCATCAACTCCTCTGCAATGCCACGCATTCCTTGCTTGTCAGCCGTCAGCAGGTTTACCCAATGCGCAGTGTAGGTGATATACCTGCCCTGACCATGCTTTGCAGACCAGGTATCAGTGGTCAGATGGACCCTTGCCCCAACACTGTGTGCCAGACATGCCATGACTTCCTTTTGCACAATCGAGTACAAGTTGGGGATTGCCTTTTGTGAAAAGAAATTCCGGCCGGGTACCTTCCACTGCGGTGTCCCAATAGCTACAAATTTTTTGAACGCCTCAGACTCAACCAGATTGTATGGTAAAAGCTGGCGGGCTAATAGTTCGGACAAGCCAGCTGTCAGACGCTGGGCAAGGGGGTGACTTGGTGACATTGGCTTCTTACGCTCAAACATGTCCTTGACAGACACATGACTGTGGGCAGATGAGCGGGAACTGCTCAAGGCGGGAGACGGAGTGGTGGATGGTTGAGAGGGGGCAAGAAGGACAGCAGTGGTTGACGTGGCTGAAGATGCTGGACCAGGAGGAGGATGGCGGCTTAGAGTAGGCGTGCTGCTTGTACTCATGTGTTGATCCCATAGGCGTTTGTGATGTGAGATCATGTGCCTACGCAAAGCAGTTGTACCTAGGTGGGTGTTGGACCTCCCACGACTCAGTTTCCTTTGGCACAGGTTGCAAATGGCATCGCTGTTGTCAGAGGCAGACAGACAAAAAAAATGCCACACTGCTGAGCTCTGCAATGATGGCATTCTGGTGGTGGACACAGCATGCGTTGATTGGCGTGCTGTCGGGCTTACCCCGGGTGCCGATGCATGCTGTCTGACTGTGCCACTAGCTCCTTGCGACGACCCCCCCCTGCTTCCAACTCGTCTCCTCCTCCTCTCTGTCTCCCCATCTGAACTTTCACCCTGTTCTTCTTCTTGCCGAGCGGGCACCCACGTGACATCCATGGACGCATCGTCATCATCAACCGCTTCGCTTGTATCTGACAACTCAGAAAAGGAAGCAGCAGCGGGTATAACATCATCATCATCACACCGTACCTCCATGTGTTTAATGCTGCCTGCCTGAGACATATCCCTGTTATCTACATCCTCTAGCAATAATGGTTGCGCATCATTCATTTCTTCAAACGGGTGTGTGAATAACTCCTCTGACATACCAAGTAAAGCGGCTGTGGTGCTAGTTTTGGTGGTGGCAGCAGGCGGGTGAGTGCTATCTTGAGAGGTGCCTGAAGCTAAGCTGGAGGAGGATGGTGCGTCAAGGTTCCGAGCGGAGGCTGTACAAGATTGGGTGTCCTGTGTTAGCCAGTCAACTAAGTCCTCAGAACTTTTCAAATTCAGGGTACGTGGCTTCTGAAAACTGGGCATTATTCTAGGGCAAAAGAGAATCACAGCACCACGACCACGACGGCCCCTGCGGGGTGGCCTGCCTCTGCCTGTCATTTTTTGGGGGATTAGTGGTACTATGCGTGCAAGCTACTGTGAGACCAGATATGATTGGCAATGTGAACTGTAACAGTTCTGCAGAGCACACACTGTAGGCCTGAGACACCCGCTTGAAGACAAGTAACTGCTATTCAATCTATAACAGTGAAAAACAAATTTTGGTTTTAAAAGCACGCTATAGAGACACCAGATATGATTGGCAATGTGCACTGTAACAGTTCTGCAGAGCACACACTGTAGGCCTGAGACACCCGCTTGAAGACAAGTAACTGCTATTCAATCTATAACAGTGAAAAACAAATTTTGGTTTTAAAAGCACGCTATAGAGACACCAGATATGATTGGCAATGTGCACTGGAACAGTTCTGCAGAGCACACACTGTAGGCCTGAGACACCCGCTTGAAGACAAGTAACTGCTATTCAATCTATAACAGTGAAAAACAAATGTTGGTTTTAAAAGCACGCTATAGAGACACCAAATATGATTGCCAACTGTCAAAGCACGCTGGAACAGGTCTACAGAGCACACGCTGAAGTAGGCCTGACACCCAGACACTTGCAGACAACTAACTGATCTTCTATTACAGTGAAAAAAAAATATTTCTTTAAAATCTAAAGCTTAAGCTATTGTTAAAACAGATATGAGTGGTGGCACTGACTGTGCAAATGGGCAAGGCATCCAACCTGACACAGAAGCTGGCAGGCAGGCAACTGCTCTTCTATTACAGTGAAAACAAATTATTTATTTTAAATGTAAAGCTTAACCAATTGTTAAAACAGATATGAGTGGTGGCACTGGGCAAGTAGGCACAGTATCCAATGTGAACCTCACACAGAAGCTGGCAGGCAGGCAACTGCTCTTCTATTACAGTGACATTTTTTATTTTATTTTAAATGTAAAGCTTAACCAATTGTTAAAACAGATATGAGTGGTGGCACTGGGCAAGTAGGCAAAGTATCCAATGTGAACCTCACACAGAAGCTGGCAGGCAGGCAACTGCTCTTCTATTACAGTGAAAAAAAATATTTATTTTAAATGTAAAGCTTAACCAATTGTTAAAACAGATATGAGTGGTGGCACTGGGCAAGTAGGCTCAGTATCCAATGTGAACCTCACACAGAAGCTGACAGGCAGGCAACTGCTCTTCTATTACAGTGGAAACAAAATTTTGGTTGTAAAAGCACGCTATAGAGACACCAGATATGAGTGGCAACTGTCAAAGTACGCTGGCAGGGTTGTGCAGGGCACACGCTGAAGGAAGGCCTGACAGAGCCAATTGAAGGACACTGACTGTCTGCTATTAGCTTACACCGGAAACCTTTTTTCTTTGTAAAAGCACGCTAAAGAGACACCAGATATGATTGGCAACTGTCAAAGCACGCTGGCACAGGTCTGCAGAGCACACGCTGAAGTAGGCCTGACACCCAGACGCTTGCAGACAACTAACTGCGCTTCTATTACAGTGAAAAAAAATATTTATTTTAAATGTAATGCTTAACCAATTGTTTAAACAGATATGAGTGGTGGCACTGGGCAAGTAGGCACAGTATCCAATGTGAACCTCACACAGAAGCTGGCAGGCAGGCAACTGCTCTTCTATTACAGTGAAAAAAAATATTTATTTTAAATGTAAAGCTTAACCAATTGTTAAAACAGATATGAGTGGTGGCACTGGGCAAGTAGGCACAGTATCCAATGTGAACCTCACACAGAAGCTGGCAGGCAGGCAACTGCTCTTCTATTACAGTGGAAACAAAATTTTGGTTGTAAAAGCACGCTATAGAGACACCAGATATGAGTGGCAACTGTCAAAGCACGCTGGCACAGATCTGCAGAGCACACGCTGAAGAAGGCCTGACACCCAGACGCTTGCAGACAACTAACTGCTCTTCTATTACAGTGAAAAAAAAATGCAAGAACACTTAATAACTAGAAAAGCTACAATTTCTGGGGAAATTGTGTGAAGTGTTCTTGCCTCCACCAGTAGTCTACAACTGGAGTGGGCAGAGTAACTGTTATTATTTATTTATATAGCACATTTAATTGCAACATTGTTGCACAGTTACATTAAACCATACATTTATAAAAACACTAGCAGGTGTACAAAAGGCTTTGTCTATGACATCACTTGCTTCTGCAGCCTGGCACTGGTCAGAGTATTTTTGTGGTTGCCATCTTCAAACGGTCGTATTTTAAAAACTATAAATCCTACAGTGAAGAGCTTTATATTGTAAGAATCACAAGACCCAGACCTACATTTTGATGTATAGTATGTCTCTGCAATATTAACAATGAAGGCACAGTCGCAGTTTAGAAATTGCCCTTCAAATGTGAGCTTTGCAGAGTGGAGTTTCAATGAATGTCAATAGACTGCATGAGTTGCAAACAAATGGTCATATTGTGAAAACTATAAGGACTATGGCTTAGCTGTGGACATTTTTAGTGGCAGCAGGGATAGCTGAACGTTTTGATATAAGATTTGTTTAGGTGGGCCTGAAAATGAGGGAGTGGTGGCAGTTTAGAAATCATGTCCTGATTTTTCAGTTTTTGCCAGCTCCCACTCTAGCTTTGCCATTCATTCCTATGGGACAAATTTCGCCACAAGAACGACAATATTCCGAGAACCATTCGCCGAAACGTTCCACAAAGTAATAGCAATCCGATCGGGAACAATCTGCACGTTTTGGTATATTTTTGTCTATGTAGTGTAAAAACTGTGGGAGGAGTTAGGGTGGCAAATTTGGCTATAATAAGAATAATAATAACTAGAAAAGCTACAATTTCTGGGGAAATTGTGAAGTGTTCTTGTCTCCACCAGTAGTCTACAACTGGAGTGGGCGGAGTAACTGTTATTATTTATTTATATAGCACATTTAATTGCAACGTTGTTGCCCAAAGTGCTTCACAGTTACATTAAAACATACAGTTATACAAACCATTAGCAGGTGCAAAAGGCCCTGTCTATGACATCACTAGCTGCTGCAGCCTTGCCCAGGTCAGAGTATTTTTGCGGTTGCCATCTTCAAACGGTCGTATTTTAAAAACTATAAATCCTACAGTGAAGAGCTTTATATTGTGAGAATCACAAGACCCATACCTACATTTTGATGTATAGTTTGTCTCTGAGATATTAACAATGAAGGCACAGTCTCAGTTTAGAAATTGCCCTTCAAATGTGAGCTTTGCAGAGTGGAGTTTCAATGAATGTCAATAAACTGCGTGAGTTGCAAACAAATGGTCATATTGTGAAAACTATAAGGACTATGGCTTAGCCGTGGACATTTCTAGTGGCAGCAGGGATAGCTGAACGTTTTGATATAAGATTTGTGTAGGTGGGCTTGAAAATGAAGGAGTGGTGGCAGTTTATAAATCATGTCCTGATTTTTCAGCTTTTGCCAGCTCCCACTCTAGCTTTGCCATTCATTCCTATGGGACAAATTTCGCCACAAGAACGACGATATTCCGTGAACCATTCGGCGAAACATTCCACAAAGTAATAGCAATCCGATCGGGAACAATCTGCACGTTTTGGTAAATTTTCGTCTATGTAGTGTAAAAACTGTGGGAGGAGTTAGGGTGGCAAATTTGGCTATAATAAGAATAAGAATAAGAATAATATATATGTGAGATAACATTAAGTGGTCTTGCTATGCAAGAACACTTAATAACTAGAAAAGCTACAATTTCTGGGGAAATTGTGTGAAGTGTTCTTGCCTCCATCAGTATTCTACAACTGGAGTGAGCGGAGTAACTGTTATTATTTATTTATATAGCACATTTAATTGCAATGTTGTTGCCCAAAGTGCTTCACAGTTACATTAAAACATACAGTTATAAAAAATTAGCATGTGTAAAAGGCTTTGTCTATGACATCACTTGCTGCTGCAGCCTTGCACAGGTCAGAGTATTTTGGCGGTTGCCATCTTCAAACGGTCGTATTTTAAAAACTATAAACCCTACAGTGAAGAGCTTTATATTGTGAGAATCACAAGACCCAGACCTACATTTTGATGTATAGTATGTCTCTGAGATATTAACAATGAAGGCACAGTCGCAGTTTAGAAATTGCCCTTCAAATGTGAGCTTTGCAGAGTGGAGTTTCAATGAATGTCAATGGAAGGCGTGAGTTGCAAACAAATGGTCATATTGTGAAAACTATCAGGACTATGGCTTAGCTGTGGACATTTTTAGTGGCAGCAGGGATAGCTGAACGTTTTGATATAAGATTTGTGTAGGTGGGCCTGAAAATGAGGGAGTGGTGGCAGTTTAGAAATCATGTCCTGATTTTTCAGCTTTTGCCAGGTCCCACTCTAGCTTTGCCATTCATTCCTATGGGACAAATTTCGCCACAAGAACGACGATATTCCGTGAACCATTCGGCGAAACGTTCCACAAAGTATTAGCAATCCGATCGGGAACAATCTGCACGTTTTGGTAAATTTTTGTCTATGTAGTGTAAAAACTGTGGGAGGAGTTAGGGTGGCAAATTTGGCTATAATAAGAATAAGAATAATAACTAGAAAAGCTACAATTTCTGGGGAAATTGTGTGAAGTGTTCTTGCCTCCACCAGTAGTCTACAACTGGAGTGGGCGGAGTAACTGTTATTATTTATTTATATAGCACATTTAATTGCAATGTTGTTGCCCAAAGTGCTTCACAGTTACATTAAAACATACAGTTATAAAAACATTAGCAGGTGTAAAAGGCTTTGTCTATGACATCACTTGCTGCTGCAGCCTTGCACAGGTCAGAGTATTTTTGCGGTTGCCATCTTCAAACGGTCGTATTTTAAAAACTATAAATCCTACAGTGAAGAGCTTTATATTGTGAGAATCACAAGACCCATACCTACATTTTGATGTATAGTATGTCTCTGAGATATTAACAATGAAGGCACAGTCGCAGTTTAGAAATTGCCCTTCAAATGTGAGCTTTGCAGAGTGGAGTTTCAATGAATGTCAATGGACTGCGTGAGTTGCAAACAAATGGTCATATTGTGAAAACTATCAGGACTATGGCTTAGCTGTGGACATTTTTAGTGGCAGCAGGGATAGCTGAACGTTTTGATATAAGATTTGTGTAGGTGGGCCTGAAAATGAGGGAGTGGTGGCAGTTTAGAAATCATGTCCTGATTTTTCAGATTTTGCCAGCTCCCACTGTAGCTTTGCCTTTCATTCCTATGGGACAAATTTCGCCACAAGAACGACGATATTCCGTGAACCATTCGGCGAAACGTTCCACAAAGTAATAGCAATCCGATCGGGAACAATCTGCACGTTTTGGTAAATTTTTGTCTATGTAGTGTAAAAACTGTGGGAGGAGTTAGGGTGGCAAATTTGGCTATAATAAGAATAATAATAATAATAATATATATGTGAGATAACATTAAGTGGTCTTGCTATGCAAGAACACTTAATAACTAGAAAAGCTACAATTTCTGGGGAAATTGTGTGAAGTGTTCTTGCATCCACCAGTAGTCTACAACTGGAGTGGGCGGAGTAACTGTTATCATTTATATAGCACATTTAATTGCAATGTTGTTGCACAGTTACTTTAAACCATACATTTATAAAAACATTAGCAGATGTGCAAAAGGCCCTGTCTATGACATCACTTGTTGCTGCAGCCTTGCACAGGTCAGAGAATTTTGGCAGTTGCCATCTTCAAATGGTCATATTTTAAAAACTATAAATCCTACAGCGAAGAGCTTTATATTGTGAGAATCACAAGACCCAGACCTACATTTTGATGCATAGTATGTCTCTGCAATATTAACAATGAAGGCACAGTCGCAGTTTAGAAATTGCCCTTCAAATGTGAGCTTTGCAGAGTGGAGTTTCAATGAATGTCAATGGACTGCATGAGTTGCAAACAAATGGTCATATTGTGAAAACTATAAGGACTATGGCTTAGCCGTGGACATTTTTAGTTGCAGCAGAGATAGCTGAACGTTTTGATATAAGATTTGTGTAGGTGGGCCTGAAAATGAGGGAGTGGTGGCAGTTTAGAAATCATGTCCTGATTTTTCAGCTTTTGCCAGCTCCCACTCTAGCTTTGCCATTCATTCCTATGGGACAAATTTCGCCACGAGAACGACGATATTCCGTGAACCATTCGGCGAAACGTTCCACAAAGTAATAGCAATCCGATCGGGAACAATCTGCACGTTTTGGTATAATTTTGTCTATGTAGTGTAAAAACTGTGGGAGGAGTTAGGGTGGCAAATTTGGCTATAATAAGAATAATAATAATAATATATATGTGAGATAACATTAAGTGGTCTTGCTATGCAAGAACACTTAATAATATATATGTGAGATAACATTAAGTGGTCTTGCTATGCAAGAACACTTAATAATATATATGTGAGATAACATTAAGTGGTCTTGCTATGCAAGAACACTTAATAATAATAATATATATGTGAGATAACATTAAGTGGTCTTGCTATGCAAGAACACTTAACTAGAAAAGCTACAATTTCTGGGGAAATTGTGTGAAGTGTTCTTGCCTCCACCAGTAGTCTAGAACTGGAGTGGGCGGAGTAACTGTTATGATTTATTTATATAGCACATTTAATTGCAACGTTGTTGCCCAAAGTGCTTCACAGTTACATTAAAACATGCAGTTATACAAACCATTAGCAGGTGCAAAAGGCCCTGTCTATGACATCACTTGCTGCAGCAGCCTTGCACAGGTCAGAGTATTTTTGCGGTTGCCATCTTCAAACGGTCGTATTTTAAAAACTATAAATCCTACTGCGAAGAGCTTTATATTGTGAGAATCACAAGACCCATACCTACATTTTGATGTATAGTTTGTCTCTGAGATATTAACAATGAAGGCACAGTCTCAGTTTAGAAATTGCCCTTCAAATGTGAGCTTTGCAGAGTGGAGTTTCAATGAATGTCAATGGACTGCGTGAGTTGCAAACAAATGGTCATATTGTGAAAACTATAAGGACTATGGCTTAGCCGTGGACATTTTTAGTGGCAGCAGGGATAGCTGAACGTTTTGATATAAGATTTGTTTAGGTGGGCCTGAAAATGAGGGAGTGGTGGCAGTTTAGAAATCATGTCCTGATTTTTCAGCTTTTGCCAGCTCCCACTCTAGCTTTGCCATTCATTCCTATGGGACAAATTTCGCCACAAGAACGACGATATTCTGTTAACCATTCAGCAAAACGTTCCACAAAGTAATAGCAATCCGATCGGGAACAATCTGCACGTTTTGGTAAATTTTTGTCTATGTAGTGTAAAAACTGTGGGAGGAGTTAGGGTGCCAAATTTGGCTATAATAAGAATAAGAATAATAATAATAATATATATGTGAGATAACATTAAGTGGTCTTGCTATGCAAGAACACTTAACTAGAAAAGCTACAATTTCTGAGGAAATTGTGTGAAGTGTTCTTGCCTCCACCAGTAGTCTACAACTGGAGTGGGCAGAGTAACTGTTATTATTTATTTATATAGCACATTTAATTGCAACGTTGTTGCCCAAAGTGCTTCACAGTTACATTAAAACATACAGTTATAAAAAAATTAGCAGGTGCAAAAGGCCCTGTCTATGACATCACTTGCTGCTGCAGCCTGGCACAGGTCAGAGAATTTTTGCGGTTGCCATCTTCAAACGGTCGTATTTTAAAAACTATAAATCCTATAGCGAAGAGCTTTATATTGTGAGAATTACAAGACCCAGACCTACATTTTGATGTATAGTATGTCTCTGAGATATTAACAATGAAGGCACAGTTGCAGTTTAGAAATTGCCCTTCAAATGTGAGCTTTGCAGAGTGGAGTTTCAATGAAGGTCAATGGACTGCGTGAGTAGCAAACAAATGCTCATATTGCGAAAACAATCAGGACTATGGCTTAGCCGTGGACATTTTTAGTGGCAGCAGGGATAGCTGAACGTTTTGATATAAGATTTGTGTAGGTGGGCCTGAAAATGAGGGAGTGGTGGCAGTTTAGAAATCATGTCCTGATTTTTCAGCTTTTGCCAGCTCCCACTCTAGCTTTGCCATTCATTCCTATGGGACAAATTTCGCCACAAGAACGACGATATTCCGTGAACCATTCGGCGAAACGTTCCACAAAGTAATAGCAATCCGATCGGAAACAATCTGCACATTTTGGTAAATTTTCGTCTATGTAGTGTAAAAACTGTGGGAGGAGTTAGGGTGGCAAATTTGGCTATAATAATAATAATAATAATAACTAGAAAAGCTACAATTTCTGGGGAAATTGTGTGAAGTGTTCTTGCATCCACCAGTAGTCTACAACTAGAGTGGGCAGAGTAACTGTTATCATTTATATATCACATTTAATTGCAATGTTGTTGCCCAAAGTGCTTCACAGTTACATTAAAACATACAGTTATAAAAACATTAGCAGGTGCAAAAGTCCCTGTCTATGACATCACGTGCTGCTGCAGCCTTGCACAGGTCAGAATATTTTTGCGGTTGCCATCTTCAAACGGTCATATTTTTAAAACTATAAATCCTACAGTGAAGAGCTTTATATTGTTAGAATCACAAGACCCAGACCTACATTTTGATGTATAGTATGTCTCTGAGATATTAACAATGAAGGCACACTCGCAGTTTAGAAATTGCCCTTCAAATGTGAGCTTTGCAGAGTGGAGTTTCAATGAATGTCAACGGAAGGTGTGAGTTGCAAACAAATGGTCATATTGTGAAAACTATCAGGACTATGGCTTAGCTGTGGACATTTCTAGTGGCAGCAGGGATAGCTGAACGTTTTGATATAAGATTTGTGTAGGTGGGCCTGAAAATGAGGGAGTGGTGGCAGTTTAGAAATCATGTCCTGATTTTTCAGCTTTTGCCAGGTCCCACTCTAGCTTTGCCATTCATTCCTATGGGACAAATTTCTTTTTTTTTTTTTTTTTTTTTTTTAAATTCTTTATTTTAGCGTGCAGGAAAATACAGTAAGTGGGCTTGACATGCCCCAACAGCTTTGACAAGCAAAAAGACAGACATTCAACAGTTGGCTGGCATGAGTAATATTCTGCACAATTTTTATGTTAACAAGTTGGTTCAGTGAGTATTCATAAACATTGATCAGGCACAGTTTAGAAGTTAAGGTGAGTCGTAGTTCAACAGGTTGGTTTCTCGTTTTGTTTAAGTAAGCGAGTGCATAGAGTGTATCAGGAAAGCTTATTCGATGGAGATGAGAGACAAGACATGTATAGGCATAATGAAGATGATTCCATACATTAGGGGACATGTTAGTCTAGTGGGTTGGTTAAGCCTGGCTTTTGTCCGTCTAAACAGGCGGTACATGTTTGCTGGCTATGCTAGGTTAGGGCTCGAGCTAGATTGTCAGTTGCTAGAGTACAGTGGTGACTAAACTAAAATATGCAATAGCTATAATAACCAAACCAGATAAGTAATAACCAAAAATCGACCTCAGAAGAGAGGTTACTAAGCATTTACAGTGCACATTTTTACATACGATTGTAAGAACAAGCATGGTCTGACATTGTGTTACACGTTGCAGATAAAGTTACTGTGGTAATCTGCGCTAAATAGTCACTATTGCTAAATAGTAAGGTCTGTTACACAAAAAAGAGAGAAAATCAAGAGGGAACTGTGTTCCTCATGTGTTAACTTTGGGCTCGATACATAAGCGGTGTTAAAATAGTTGGTGCGCTGGGGTGCGTTGTGTTGCGTGGATGCATTTGGCCTGCGTGTGGGATGTATATTGATCGATGTGCCTTAATGTGGGTTAGTTGAGAACTGCGCATTATGATAATATTGTGAGTGAGACTCGGGCTTGGTTTATCATGCTACGCTAGCCACAGGATGAGTTGGGTCATACCGTGTGTGTCGTGGTATAGTCTGGTTAGACCGGGTAAGCATAGGTCGTATATATAGCGTAGTACCGTATGTCAGTGTAGTAAGGCGCAATTATGTGTGTTGGAAATGAGGTGGGGTTGTGTTAAAACAGGCTAGCCTGGTTGAGATACCACATGCTTGCTGCCGTATGGTTTGGTTGTCCCAGGTTACTACAGATCGTTAGAGATACAGCACTTCAGTGGTATCAGGAGTGTCAAAAATTAAGTGTGGGAGGAGCGCATGTGCCGCGTAACAGCCGAAATTGCAACCAATAAACAAGCGAAACGGAACATACGTTTTATACGGGGGCTCACGTAGCCCAAATTAGTGAGTTTCAATAAGCTAACCTGGTAACTTCCATTTGTGTGTGGTAAACGTTTAACATTCTAGTAAGTAGCTGGTAGGCCACTAACATCTAGAGCAGGACATTTTACAATTTGCATTATAACTCCTTCCAGGTTAAAGGGGTGAGCGTTAGCGTTTCAATATTCTAAGCTAATTTAACATTCAAAGGACGTGCTAGGCAGATTAACAGTGTTGCATCGGTGGGTATATATGTGTAGGCATAGTGTATCGCCTGCGGGTTCGTATCCTAGTGTGGTATATTGCTAGTATGCACATGAGTTAATAAGGCTTTGCACAAGAATAAACATTTTAAACCTCTTTAGGTCCAGGGACCTCCTAGATGCTCCATAGGGAAGGCAGGTCTTAAATAGTTTAGTAAAATAATATAATGAGGAGAAAGGTAGTATCGAAAGTTCTATTTAAACCAATACTTGGAAAACAGGTGAGTGAGTTTAGCAGGGGTGAGTCCGAGTTCTCTGCTATGCGAGGGCTTGCAGTGTGAATCGCAGAGCTGCGGATAGTTGTTCTGGTGTTATCAACCTATGCCCTTGTGATGGTCCGGGCGTGGGTGTGTGGTTGGCCGTGTTCCCTGTTGTAGGGTGACTGAACTGTCCATCTGTGGGTGAGTCCTGGGGCCCTCCAGCAAGCCGCTAGGGGTGTCTGTAGCCTTTAGGTGGTAACCGTAGCATATGAGTCCGGTGTTGCGCCTGTGGGGAAGAATGGCGTAATCCTCGCTGGGTCCCATCTACAGGTGGTAGAGATGGGGGTAGGGGGTCCCCCCTGTTCGAGTGAGTCCTGCGGTAGGCCCAGGGTCTGTAGTAGGGCTGCGGCCTCCTGGATGTCGTGGAGTTGGTGCGTCTCTGCCCCTTGTTGGATTAGGAGAGCTCGGGGGAGTCGCCATCGGTATCCGATCTTATGCCGTTGAAGTAGAGTGGTTAGGGGCCGGAGCGACCGACGCCAGGCTAAGGTGCCGTTGGATAGGTCGGCAAAAAATGTTAGCTCCATGGATTCAAATTGAAGAGGTGTTTTTCCTCGCAGGGCCGTGAGTACTGCAGCTTTTTCTCGGCCATTTCGGAACGCAAGTATGACGTCCCTGGATGCTGTGGCTGGTGCTTTTGCGGGCTTGGGGACCCGAAAGAGGTCTGTAGGCTTGATCTCTGTGGCTTGCCTGGTCGGCAGGATGGTTGTAAGCAAGCGTTTCACGACATGTGGTAGCTCGGCCTCCGGTACTGCCTCGGGGACCCCTCTGATTTTCAGGTTGTGTCTCCGTCTGGAGTCCTCTTGTGCCGCGGAACGGTTTTCCAGCTTCTGGGCCTGTGATTGGAGGTTGTGCACTGCCTGTTGTAGCGTGGCAATGTCCTGTGCATGGGCCTGTGTAGACCCCTCCAGTGTGCCGATGCGGCCTGTCAGACCCTGAAGGTCGTTTCGAAGCGCCGTGACATCCGCCAGGATATTTTTCTGCAGGTCAGCCAATAGAGATTTGAGGATCGCCGTGGTGACCAGCTCAGAGTCTGTGCCTTGTTTGCTGTTTTTAGGCGTTTGCTTTGGGGCAGGAGCAGGTAAGTGTTCGTCCTCTGCTTCCTCCGACAGTTCATCCGAAAAGTCGGAGCAGCCGCCATGGAGAGCCGCCATGTTGGGCCCGTTTGCGTAGCCTGCTTGCCGCCACATGTCTCCTATTGTTAGCCCTGGGGAGGGCTTGCTGTCAGGATCGGAACAGGGATCCAACACGCAGAGTCCAAACAGTAGTAAGGTACGTGTACCGGGCCTTAGAATGGCCGGACTAACGTACAGAGAATAACAGAGAATGGTCAGAGACAAGCCGAGGTCGAGGGAACGAGAAGACAGGTAAGCGAGAGACAAGCCGGGTCAGAGGGATAACAGAGATAAGCAGAATAGTACAACAAGCCGGGTCAGAACCAAAGAGAATACTAGAATACAAGAGCACTGAGTGACTAGACAAGCTAGAACCACGACAGGGCAATGAGCTGAAGAGAGAAGCAAGCTTAAATACCCTGACTCCGGAGAGTAGACACGCCTCCGACAAGTCCTGATTAGATATCGGACAATTGAGTGACAGGTCACTCGGAATTGGCGTCATGACGTCACGTACTGAGCGTCATGTTAGAAAAGGAAGCGGATCCCTCGCGGCCAGCGTTTAAGTGACTGGATGGACCGCGAGGAACGGAGGAAACGGCTCGTCTAGATGGATAAACGACTAAGTCTCTACCTCTCTCAGAGGTAGAGACCTCAGGTACCCTGACAGTACCCCCCCTCTCAGATACGCCCACCGGGCGGAAGGAACCGGGACGAGATGGAAAGCGGGAGTGAAACGCCCTGCGGAGGCGAGGAGCATGAACATCCTCCTGAGGTACCCAACTCCTCTCCTCAGGACCATATCCCTTCCAGTTGACTAGATATTGTAGCTTCCCCCGGGAGACTCGGGAATCGATAATGGAGTTGACCTCGTACTCCTCCTGACCCTCCACCTGAACTGAACGAGGTGAGGAAACCGTAGAGGAAAATCTGTTGCAAACTAGCGGTTTCAGCAAGGACACATGGAAGGAGTTGGGGATGCGTAAGGCAGGTGGCAGAGCTAGGCGACACGCAACCGGGTTGATACGAGTCAGAACCCTGTAAGGACCTATGTAACGAGGAGCAAACTTCATGGAGGGAACTTTTAAACGAATGTTCTTAGTGCTCAGCCATACTCTATCCCCAGGAACAAAAACTGGAGCCGCTCTTCTGTGCTTATCAGCGTGTTTTTTGAACAACATAGAATTATGCAGGAGAATTTGACGAGTCTGGTCCCACAACTTCTTCAGATTGGCGACATGATCATCAACCGACGGTACTCCTTGGGAAGAAGAGACCGAAGGAAAAATGGAAGGATGAAAGCCATAGTTCATGAAGAAGGGGCTAGAACGAGTAGAATCACAAACGAGATTATTGTGTGCGAACTCCGCCCAAGGAATCAAACCGACCCAATCATCCTGGTGTTCGGAAACAAAGCAGCGCAGATATTGTTCAATCTTTTGATTGGTACGTTCAGCAGCCCCGTTAGACTGGGGGTGATAGGCAGAGTAAAAGTTCAATTTGATGCCTAATTGAGAACAGAAGGATCTCCAGAATCGTGAGACAAATTGAGAACCTCTATCAGAAACAATTTCAGAAGGTATCCCATGTAAGCGAAAAACCTCTCTCGCGAAAATCTCCGCCAATTCAGGAGAAGTCGGGAGTTTAGGTAACGGCACAAAATGAGCCATCTTAGTAAATCTATCAACCACCGTGAGAATAACAGTCTGTCTCTTGGAAGCAGGTAAATCCACAATAAAGTCCATGGCCAAGCAGGACCATGGTTTCTCAGGAATGTCCAAAGGGTGTAATAGACCACATGGCGATGTGTGAGGCTGTTTAGTCTTGGTACAAATCTCACAAGCTCCGATGAACTCCTTAATATCCTTTCGTAAGGAAGGCCACCAGAAATCCTTGGAGATCAGGGAATAAGTCTTGCGAATGCCAGGGTGACCAGCCACCTTACTTTCGTGGAAACACTGTAAGAGCTCCAATTGGAGTTCAGGAGGAACAAAGTTTCTTCCCTCAGGAGTCTGTCCAGGTGCCAGATGTTGTGACTTCATGATCTGGGCAAGCAACGGAGAATGGATTTTGAGACTAGTGTTAGCAATAATATTGCATTTAGGTACAATAGAGGACAGAACCGGTTCAGATGAAGCAGAAGGTTCATATTGGCGAGATAGGGCATCGGCTTTAGAATTTTTCGAACCAGGCCTATAAGTGAGAACGTAATTGAAATGGGTGAGGAATAACGACCAACGAGCTTGCCTGGAGGACAATCGCTTGGCCTCTCCAATATAGGACAAGTTCTTGTGATCCGTTAAAATAGTAACAGGATGTAATGTCCCTTCCAATAAATGTCTCCATTCTTTTAAAGCCTTGATAACAGCTAGTAGTTCTCTGTCACCAATGTCATATCTGCTCTCAGCACCAGACAATTTTTTAGAAAAAAATCCACATGGGTGTAACGGTTTATCCACACCTAGCCTTTGGGATAGGATAGCACCTATGCCAGTCTCCGAGGCGTCAACCTCAAGTAGGAAAGGAAGAGTGGTATTAGGGTGAACTAAAATTGGAGCGGAAGCAAAAAGCTCCTTGAGAGTTTTGAAAGCAAGGAGAGCTTCCTTAGACCAATTCTTAGTATCAGCCCCCTGTTTGGTCATATTGGTAATGGGCGCAATAATAGAAGAATAACCCTTAATAAAGCGCCTATAATAATTGGAGAACCCAATAAATCTCTGAACGGCCTTAAGACCCTTGGGTAGAGGCCAATCTAGAATGGACTGGAGTTTATCCGGGTCCATCTTAAATCCCTCCCCAGAGATCACATAACCGAGGAAGTTTACTTGGGATTGATCGAAACTACATTTCTCCAATTTGCAGTACAGACCATGTTGAAGAAGTTTGTGCAAAACCCTTCTGACTTGTTCGTGGTGAGTCTCAATCTCTCTAGAATGTATGAGTATATCGTCCAGGTATACAATAACACACTCATGCTGAAATTCCCTAAGAACCTCATTTATCAGATCCTGGAATACAGCCGGTGCATTACATAACCCAAAAGGCATAACTGTATATTCATAGTGACCGTATCGAGTATTGAACGCCGTCATCCACTCGTGTCCCTGCTGGACTCTCACCAAGTTATATGCCCCTCTGAGATCTAACTTGGTGAAAATGTTAGAACCCTTTAAACGATCAAAGAGTTCGGTAATCAAAGGAATGGGATAAGCATTCCTAATGGTTATCTTGTTCAAACCTCGATAATCAATACAAGGCCTAAGTGTACCATCCTTCTTTTTAACAAAAAAGAATCCAGCCCCGGCAGGGGAGGAGGATCTCCTAATGAATCCCTTGTCTAAATTCTCGTGAATATACTCCTCTAGAACTGAATTCTCTTTAGTAGATAACGGGTATACATGACCCCTGGGAGGCATAGTACC
The DNA here is from genome assembly GCF_036172605.1 of Pelobates fuscus. Lineage (NCBI taxonomy): Eukaryota > Metazoa > Chordata > Amphibia > Anura > Pelobatidae > Pelobates > Pelobates fuscus. The sequence goes on from NC_086321.1 coordinate 308,780,077, forward strand.
AGGAAGTAGGTTAATCTTGCAGTCAAAGGATCTGTGTGGAGGTAAGGTATCGGCTCTCTTTTTATCAAATACTGCCTTTAAATCCAGGTACTGAGGCGGTATTTGTGTCTCTGTAGGATTAGAGGAGTTAGCCGACGTGTTAGCCAGGCAAAGAGGCGAGACCCTCCGCAAACATTTCTCTTGACAATTCTGACCCCATGAAACTATCTCCCCTAACTCCCAATTAAAGATAGGGTTATGTCTCTTTAACCAGGAGTACCCCAGGACTATGGGAATAGAAGGGGAGGAAATGATCAACAGGGATAGGTCTTCCTCATGCAAGATACCAACAGTTAAATTAACAGGTATGGTCTCACGGAAAATAACAGGCTCAAGTAAAGGTCTACCATCTATGGCCTCAACGGCCAGGGGTGTCTCCCTTAACTGGGATGGGATAGTATGCTTGTTAACAAAAACTTGGTCGATAAAGCTCTCAGCGGCTCCAGAATCGATCAAAGCCATGGTTTTTACTACTCCCTTCTCCCAAGTCAAAGAAACGGGTAACAGAAGCCTGTGATCTTTATAATTGTGAACAGAGGACAAAATAGATACACCCAAGGCCTGTCCTCTAGAGAAACTTAGGTGCGAGCGTTTCCCGAACGATTGGGACAATTTAGGCGTAAATGACCTCTGACTCCACAGTACATACATAAACCCTCCCTTCTCCTGTACTGTCTCTCCTCCTCTGTGAGGTGAGTATTACCTATCTGCATAGGCTCTGGGAAACGTGAGGTTTTGATCTCAGAATTTTGAAATGCAGGAGCTAGTTTAAAGGAGGGTCTACGAGTCCTATCTCGAGTATTCTGCCTCTCTCTTAAGCGTTCATCAATGCGAGAGATAAAAGAAATTAAATCCTCCAAATTCTCAGGGAGCTCTCTAGTAGCGACCTCGTCAAGGATTACATCTGATAACCCATTTAAAAATACGTCTATATAAGCCTGTTCGTTCCACTTAACTTCTGCCGCCAAGGATCTGAACTCTAGTGCATAATCCACAAGTGTTCGATTTTCCTGTCTAAGGCGCAACAGTAATCTAGCTGCATTGACCTTCCTACCAGGGGGGTCAAAAGTTCTTTTAAAAGCAGCTACAAAGGCATTATAGTTATACACTAATGGATTATACTTCTCCCATAAAGGATTAGCCCATCTCAGAGCCTTCTCAATGAGTAACGTAACAATAAATCCAACCTTCGCTCTATCTGTAGGATAGGAGCGGGGTTGTAATTCGAAATGGATGCTGATCTGGTTCAAAAAGCCACGACACTTCTCAGGAGAACCGCCATAACGTACTGGTGGAGTAATACGAGAAGAAGCACCTACAGTAGCTACTTCTAGACCTGAACTTACAGGAGAGATCGAAGGAGTACGTGTCTCCTCTGGTGGGTTACTAGCACGAGACAATAGCGCCTGTAGTGCTAGGGCCATCTGATCCATCCTGTGTTCCATGGCATCAAACCTGGGGTCGGAAGAACCAAGCTGACTGTTTGTACCTGCAGGATCCATTGGCCCTGTCGTAATGTCAGGATCGGGACAGGGATCCAACACGCAGAGTCCAAACAGTAGAAAGGTACGTGTACCGGGCCTTAGAATGGCCGGACTAACGTACAGAGAATAACAGAGAATGGTCAGAGACAAGCCGAGGTCGAGGGAACGAGAAGACAGGTAAGCGAGAGACAAGCCGGGTCAGAGGGATAACAGAGATAAGCAGAATAGTACAACAAGCCGGGTCAGAACCAAAGAGAATACTAGAATACAAGAGCACTGAGTGACTAGACAAGCTAGAACCACGACAGGGCAATGAGCTGAAGAGAGAAGCAAGCTTAAATACCCTGACTCCGGAGAGTAGACACGCCTCCGACAAGTCCTGATTAGATATCGGACAATTGAGTGACAGGTCACTCGGAATTGGCGTCATGACGTCACGTACTGAGCGTCATGTTAGAAAAGGAAGCGGATCCCTCGCGGCCAGCGTTTAAGTGACTGGATGGACCGCGAGGAACGGAGGAAACGGCTCGTCTAGATGGATAAACGACTAAGTCTCTACCTCTCTCAGAGGTAGAGACCTCAGGTACCCTGACACTTGCCCGGCATCGGTTTCTTAGTTTTTCGTCCCATGTAGTCTCGGGGACCTTTACCGTCGTTTGGAGGGTGAGGGGATTAAGGCCAGTCGTTGATTTCCTCGGGTGAAGCACGGAGCTACAGGCACCGACAAATTTCACCACAAGAACGACGATATTCCGTGAACCATTCGCCGAAACGTTCCACAAAGTAATAGCAATCCGATCGGGAACAATCTGCACGTTTTGGTATATTTTTGTCTATGTAGTGTAAAAACTGTGGGAGGAGTTAGGGTGGCAAATTTGGCTATAATAAGAATAATAATAACTAGAAAAGGTACAATTTCTGGGGAAATTGTGAAGTGTTCTTGCCTCCACCAGTAGTCTACAACTGGAGTGGGCGGAGTAACTGTTATTATTTATTTATATAGCACATTTAATTGCAATGTTGTTGCCCAAAGTGGTTCACAGTTACATTAAAACATACAGTTATGAAAACATTAGCAGGTGTAAAAGGCTTTGTCTATGACATCACTTGCTGCTGCAGCCTTGCACAGGTCAGAGTATTTTTGCGGTTGCCATCTTCAAACGGTCGTATTTTAAAAACTATAAATCCTACAGTGAAGAGCTTTATATTGTGAGAATCACAAGACCCATACCTACATTTTGATGTATAGTATGTCTCTGAGATATTAACAATGAAGGCACAGTCGCAGTTTAGAAATTGCCCTTCAAATGTGAGCTTTGCAGAGTGGAGTTTCAATGAATGTCAATGGACTGCGTGAGTTGCAAACAAATGGTCATATTGTGAAAACTATCAGGACTATGGCTTAGCTGTGGACATTTTTAGTGGCAGCAGGGATAGCTGAACGTTTTGATATAAGATTTGTGTAGGTGGGCCTGAAAATGAGGGAGTGGTGGCAGTTTAGAAATCATGTCCTGATTTTTCAGATTTTGCCAGCTCCCACTCTAGCTTTGCCATTCATTCCTATGGGACAAATTTCGCCACAAGAACGACGATATTCCGTGAACCATTCGGCGAAACGTTCCACAAAGTAATAGCAATCCGATCGGGAACAATCTGCACGTTTTGGTAAATTTTCGTCTATGTAGTGTAAAAACTGTGGGAGGAGTTAGGGTGGCAAATTTGGCTATAATAAGAATAATAATAATAACTAGAAAAGCTACAATTTCTGGGGAAATTGTGAAGTGTTCTTGACTCCACCAGTAGTCTACAACTGGAGTGCGCGGAGTAACTGTTATTATTTATTTATATAGCACATTTAATTGCAATGTTGTTGCCCAAAGTGCTTCACAGTTACATTAAAACATACAGTTATAAAAACATTAGCAGGTGTAAAAGGCTTTGTCTATGACATCACTTGCTGCTGCAGGCTGGCACAGGTCAGAGTATTTTTGCGGTTGCCATCTTCAAACGGTCATATTTGTAAAACTATAAATCCTACAGTGAAGAGCTTTATATTGTGAGAATCACAAGACCCAGACCTACTTTTTGATGTATATTATGTCTCTGAGATATTAACAATGAAGGCACAGTCGCAGTTTAGAAATTGCCCTTCAAATGTGAGCTTTGCAGAGTGGAGTTTCAATGAATGTCAATGGAAGGCGTGAGTTGCAAACAAATGGTCATATTGTGAAAACTATCAGGACTATGGCTTAGCCGTGGGCATTTCTAGTGGCAGCAGGGATAGCTGAACGTTTTGATATAAGATTTGTGTAGGTGGGCCTGAAAATGAGGGAGTGGTGGCAGTTTAGAAATCATGTCCTGATTTTTCAGCTTTTGCCAGCTCCCACTCTAGCTTTGCCATTCATTCCTATGGGACAAATTTCGCCACAAGAACGACGATATTCCGTGAACCATTCGGCGAAACGTTCCACAAAGTAATAGCAATCCGATCGGGAACAATCTGCACGTTTTGGTATATTTTTGTCTATGTAGTGTAAAAACTGTGGGAGGAGTTAGGGTGGCAAATTTGGCTATAATAAGAATAATAAGAATAATAATAATAATATATATGTGAGATAACATTAAGTGGTCTTGCTATGCAAGAACACTTAATAATATATATGTGAGATAACATTAAGTGGTCTTGCTATGCAAGAACACTTAATAATAATAATATATATGTGAGATAACATTAAGTGGTCTTGCTATGCAAGAACACTTAACTAGAAAAGCTACAATTTCTGGGGAAATTGTGAAGTGTTCTTGCCTCCACCAGTAGCATACAACTGGAGTGGGCGGAGTAACTGTTATTATTTATTTATATAGCACATTTAATTGCAACGTTGTTGCACAGTTACATTAAAACATACAGTTATAAAAACATTAGCAGGTGCAAATGGCCCTGTCTATGACATCACTTGCTGCTGCAGCCTTGCACAGGTCAGAGTATTTTTGCGGTTGCCATCTTCAAACGGTCGTATTTTAAAAACTATAAATCCTACAGTGAAGAGCTTTATATTGTGAGAATCACAAGACCCAGACCTACATTTTGATGTATACTATGTCTCTGAGATATTAACAAGGAAGGCACAGTCGCAGTTTAGATATTGCCCTTCAAATGTGAGCTTTGCAGAGTGGCGTTTCAATGAATGTCAATGGACTGCGTGAGTTGCAAACAAATGGTCATATTGCGAAAACAATCAGGACTATGGCTTAGCCGTGGACATTTTTAGTGGCAGCAGGGATAGCTGAACGTTTTGATATAAGATTTGTGTAGGTGAGCTTGAAAATGAGGGAGTAGTGGCAGTTTAGAAATCATGTCCTGATTTTTCAGCTTTTGCCAGCTCCCACTCTAGCTTTGCCATTCATTCCTATGGGACAAATTTCGCCACAAGAACGACGATATTCCGAGAACCATTCAGCGAAATGTTCCACAAAGTAATAGCAACGCGATCGGGAACAATCTGCACGTTTTGGTAAATTTTTGTCTATGTAGTGTAAAAACTGTGGGAGGAGTTAGGGTGGCAAATTTGGCTATAATAAGAATAATAATAATAACTAGAAAAGCTACAATTTCTGGGGAAATTGTGTGAAGTGTTCTTGCCTCCATCAGTAGTCTACAACTAGAGTGGGCGGAGTAACTGTTAGTATTTATTTATATAGCACATTTAATTGCAATGTTGTTGCCCAAAGTGCTTCACAGTTACATTAAAACATACAGTTATAAAAAATTAGCAGGTGTAAAAGGCTTTGTCTATGACATCACTTGCTGCTGCAGCCTTGCACAGGTCAGAGTATTTTGGCGGTTGCCATCTTCAAACGGTCGTATTTTAAAAACTATAATTCCTACAGTGAAGAGCTTTATATTGTGAGAATCACAAGACCCAGACCTACATTTTGATGTATAGTATGTCTCTGAGATATTAACAATGAAGGCACAGTCGCAGTTTAGAAATTGCCCTTCAAATGTGAGCTTTGCAGAGTGGAGTTTCAATGAATGTCAATGGAAGGCGTGAGTTGCAAAGAAATGGTCATATTGTGAAAACTATCAGGACTATGGCTTAGCAGTGGACATTTCTAGTGGCAGCATGGATAGCTGAACGTTTTGATATAAGATTTGTGTAGGTGGGCCTGAAAATGAGGGAGTGGTGGCAGTTTATAAATCATGTCCTGATTTTTCAGCTTTTGCCAGCTCCCACTCTAGCTTTGCCATTCATTCCTATGGGACAAATTTCGCCACAAGAACGACGATATTCCGTGAACCATTCGGCGAAACGTTCCACAAAGTAATAGCAATCCGATCGGGAACAATCTGCACGTTTTGGTATATTTTTGTCTATGTAGTGTAAAAACTGTGGGAGGAGTTATGGTGGCAAATTTGGCTATAATAAGAATAATAAGAATAATAATAATAACTAGAAAAGCTAATATTTCTGGAGAAATTGTGTGAAGTGTTCTTGCCTCCACCAGTAGTCTACAACTGGAGTGGGCGCAGTAACTGTTATCATTTATATAGCACATTTAATTGCATCTTTGTTGCACAGTTACATTAAACCATACATTTATAAAAACTCTAGCAGGTGTACAAAAGGCTTTGTCTATGACATCACTTGCTGCTGCAGCCTTGCACAGGTCAGAGTATTTTGGCGGTTGCCATCTTCAAACGGTCGTATTTTAAAAACTATAAATCCTACAGTGAAGAGCTTTATATTGTGAGAATCACAAGACCCAGACCTACATTTTGATGCATAGTATGTCTCTGAGATATTAACAATGAAGGCACAGTCGCAGTTTAGAAATTGCCCTTCAAATGTGAGCTTTGCAGAGTGGAGTTCAATGAATGTCAATGGAAGGCGTGAGTTGCAAACAAATGGTCATATTGTGAAAACTATCAGGACTATGGCTTAGCCGTGGACATTTCTAGTGGCAGCAGGGATAGCTGAACGTTTTGATATAAGATTTGTGTAGGTGGGCCTGAAAATGAGGGAGTGGTGGCAGTTTAGAAATCATGTCCTGATTTTTCAGCTTTTGACAGCTCCCACTCTAGCTTTGCCATTCATTCCTATGGGACAAATTTCGCCAGAAGAACGACGATATTCCGTGAACCATTCGGCGAAACGTTCCACAAAGTAATAGCAATCCGATCGGGAACAATCTGCACGTTTTGGTATATTTTTGTCTATGTAGTGTAAAAACTGTGGGAGGAGTTAGGGTGGCAAATTTGGCTATAATAAGAATAATAATAATAATATATATGTGAGATAACATTAAGTGGTCTTGCTATGCAAGAACACTTAATAATAATAATATATATGTGAGATAACATTAAGTGGTCTTGCTATGCAAGAACACTTAATAATAATAATATATATGTGAGATAACATTAAGTGGTCTTGCTATGCAAGAACACTTAATAACTAGAAAAGCTACAATTTCTGGGGAAATTGTGAAGTGTTCTTGCCTCCACCAGTAGTCTACAACTGGAGTGGGCGGAGTAACTGTTATTATTTATTTATATAGCACATTTAATTGCAACGTTGTTGCCCAAAGTGCTTCACAGTTACATTAAAACATACAGTTATAGAAACCATTAGCAGGTGCAAAAGGCCCTGTCTATGACATCACTTGCTGCTGCAGCCTTGCACAGGTCAGAGTATTTTTGCGGTTCCCATCTTCAAACGGTCGTATTTTAAAAACTATACATCCTACAGCGAAGAGCTTTATATTGTGAGAATCACAAGACCCTGACCTACATTTTGATGTATAGTATGTCTCTGAAATATTAACAATGAAGGCACAGTCACATTTTAGAAATTGCACTTCAAATGTGAGCTTTGCAGAGTGGAGTTTCAATGAATGTCAATGGACGGCGTGAGTTGCAAACAAATGGTCATATTGTGAAAACTATAAGGACTATGGCTTAGCTGTGGACATTTGTAGTGGCAGCAGGGATAGCTGAACGTTTTGATATAAGATTTGTGTAGGTGGGCCTGAAAATGAGGGAGTGGTGGCAGTTTAGAAATCATGTCCTGATTTTTCAGCTTTTGCCAGCTCCCACTCTAGCTTTGCCATTCATTCCTAAGGGACAAATTTCGCCACAAGAACGACGATATTCCGTGAACCATTCGCCGAAACGTTCCACAAAGTAATAGCAACGCGATCGGGAACAATCCGCACGTTTTGGTAAATTTTTGTCTATGTAGTGTAAAAACTGTGGGAGGAGTTAGGGTGGCAAATTTGGCTATAATAATAATAATAATAATAACTAGAAAAGCTACAATTTCTGGGGAAATTGTGAAGTGTTCTTGCCTCCACCAGTAGTCTACAACTGGAGTGGGCGGAGTAACTGTTATTATTTATTTATATAGCACATTTAATTGCAACGATGTTGCCCAAAGTGCTTCACAGTTACATTAAAACATACAGTTATAGAAACCATTAGCAGGTGCAAAAGGCCCTGTCTATGACATCACTTGCACCTGCAGCCTTGCACAGGTCAGAGTATTTTTGCGGTTCCCATCTTCAAACGGTCGTATTTTAAAAACTATAAATCCTACAGTGAAGAGCTTTATATTGTGAGAATCACAAGACCCAGATCTACATTTTGATGTATAGTATGTCTCTGAGATATTAACAATGAAGGCACAGTCGCAGTTTAGAAATTGCCCTTCAAATGTAGCTTTGCAGAGTGGAGTTTCAATGAATGTCAATGGACTGCGTGAGTTGCAAACAAATGGTCGTATTGTGAAAACTATAAGGAATACGACTTAGCTGTGGACATTTCTAGTGGCAGCAGGGATAGCTGAACGTTTTGATATAAGATTTGTGTAGGTGGGCCTGAAAATGAGGGAGTGGTGGCAGTTTAGAAATCATGTCCTGATTTTTCAGCTTTTGCCAGATCCCACTCTATGTTTGCCATTCATTCCTATGGGACAAATTTTGCCACAAGAACGACGATATTCCGTGAACCATTCGGCGAAATGTTCTACAAAGTAATAGCAATCCGATCGGGAACAATCTGCACGTTTTGGTAAATTTTCGGCTATGTAGTGTAAAAACTGTGGGAGGAGTTAGGGTGGCAAATTTGGCTATAATAAGAATATGAATAATAATAATAACTAGAAAAGCTACAATTTCTGGGGAAATTGTGTGAAGTGTTCTTGCCTCCACCAGTAGTCTACAACTGGAGTTAGCGGAGTAACTGTTATTATTTATTTACATAGCACATTTAATTGCAACGTTGTTGCCCAAAGTGCTTCACAGTTACATTAAAACATACAGTTATAAAAACATTAGCAGGTGCAAAAGGCCCTGTCTATGACATCACTTGCTGCTGCAGCCTTGCACAGGTCAGAGTATTTTGGCAGTTGCCATCTTCAAACGGTCGTATTTTAAAAACTATAAATCCTACAGCAAAGAGCTTTATATTGTGAGAATCACAAGACCCAGACCTACATTTTGATGTATAGTATGTCTCTGCAATATTAACAATGAAGGCACAGTCGCAGTTTAGAAATTGCCCTTCAAATGTGAGCTTTGCAGAGTGGAGTTTCAATGAATGTCAATGGACTGCGTGAGTTGCAAACAAATGGTCATATTGCGAAAACAATCAGGACTATGGCTTAGCCGTGGACATTTTTAGTGGCAGCAGGGATAGCTGAACGTTTTGATATAAGATTTGTGTAGGTGGGCCTGAAAATGAGGGAGTGGTGGCAGTTTAGAAATCATGTCCTGATTTTTCAGCTTTTGCCAGCTCCCACTCTAGCTTTGCCATTCATTCCTATGGGACAATTTTCGCCACAATAACGACGATATTCCGAGAACCATTCGCCGAAACATTCCACAAAGTAATAGCAATCCGATCGGGAACAATCTGCACTTTTTGGTGTATTTTTGTCTATGTAGTGTAAAAACTGTGGGAGGAGTTAGGGTGGCAAATTTGGCTATAATAATAATAATAATATACATGTGAGATAACAGTAAGTGGTCTTGCTATGCAAGAACACTTAATAATAATATATATGTGAGATAACATTAAGTGGTCTTGCTATGCAAGAACACTTAATAATAATAATATATATGTGATATAACATTAAGTGGTCTTGCTATGCAAGAACACTTAATAACTAGAAAAGCTACAATTTCTGGGGAAATTGTGTGAAGTGTTCATGCATCCACCAGTAGTCTACAGAAATCATGTCCTTATTTTTCAGCTTTTGCCAGCTCCCACTCTAGCTTTGCCATTCATTCCTATGGGACAAATTTCGCCACAAGAACAATGATATTCCGTGAACCATTTGGCGAAACGTTCCACAAAGTAATAGCAATCCGATCGGGAACAATCTGCACGTTTTGGTAAATTTTTGTCTATGTAGTGTAAAAACTGTGGGAGGAGTTAGGGTGGCAAATTTGGCTATAATAAGAATAAGAATAACTAGAAAAGCTACAATTTCTGGGGAAATTGTGTAAAGTGTTCTTGCCTCCACCAGTAGTCTACAACTGGAGTGGGCGGAGTAACTGGGTGGAGTGGCTTGAGTAACTGTTGTGTGGTTGGATTGGCCGGAGTAACTGTGGAAAGGTTGGACTGGGCAGAGTAACTTTATGGAGTGGGCAGAGTAACTGTGTGGAGTGTTTGGACTGAGTAAAGATAGTAAACATTACACTGACCAATTGATTGATCGAATTTAAAAAGTGCACATGGCAAGCTTGATAGAGTGAAAAATGCATTTCAACTTTTATTTACCTGTATTTATATAGCACATTTAATTTCAACGATGTTGCCCAAAGTGCTTCACAGTTACGTTAAAACATACATTTATAAAAACATTAGCAGCATTAACAAGCCCAACAGATGAAGGTATGTCCACATGCATTTGGGGGGTCTCAGCATCTTGATGTAGAATGGAGGTGAAGGTGTGCTGTTTGATGATAATCAGTGTTTACAACCACTGTTTCCTGGCAACGCTCATGCCCTGTTTATGCAGGCTTTAAGTGTGTTCACAACCACTGCTCAAAACACAATACACGGGATCATGATAGCTGTAATAACTGTGCAGTACTCCTGACTGGAGACAGTGTTGCACCCTGGAGATGTAAATGTGATCCAACAGTGTGTTTTTTTTCTGTGGTGGCTGCCCAGACCAGTTGGGTATATCCTCTTGAGTCAAGAAGATCAGATATTGTCTTCTTTGCGCTGCACAAAAAATCTTCATTGAAATCTCCACAGAGTATTATAGGTTGGCAATCCATTCTTTCCAAAGATTCCAAGAGGCCCAGCATGTTAGTAAGGAATTGGCCAATACTGTAATCAGGTGGCCTGTAAACAACGGCGATCAAAGCTTGTACAGGGGACTCCAGTTTGACAACTAAAAACTCCAAGTCAGTCACATTGTGATGATACTGCTTTTCAAAGGCCTTGAAATGTTTTTTGACATACAAGGCGACACCTCCGCCACCTTTACTTGCAATGTCAGGACGGTTCGTGTATGAGAGGTGTCTGTTGCGTTTGAACAGGTTGTAGTCCTCCAGCTGGAGACTTTCAGCAACAGAAGAGCCTGAGAGATGAGTTTCAGTTTAACAAAAAACATCTCCAAGTGTCAACTCGTGGTGAGATTTGATATCTTCAATGTGAGCTGGTAATCCTTCCGTGTTGTGATGGATAATTGTTAATGTTTGCTGTTTGTCTGTTGTCTGTAAAAACTTTAAGAGGGGCATAACACTTTCCAGTGATGCATTCTTCATTGAGTCCAGGGAGGCTTTGATTTCAGGATCAGCAAAGATCTTCTCATCAAAGTCGGTTATGTGCAGTCCTTGCAGTGTAGTCGTTCTACTCAGAGCTACATAGGCCATTCCCGGTTGGAAGACCCGTTTCAATGAGACCACTGCCGACTGTATTGACATCCCCTGACACTTATGAATCGTACATGCAAAAGCCAACTTCAGGGGGAACTGCCTGCGAACAACTCCTTTCTGTCTCAGGTTTTCCTCTACCCTTTCTATGTACACCAAGTTGTCAGCATCACAAGATGACTTGTTACGGTATCTCTGTCCTGCATTTGGATTGTCCAGCACAAGCCCAAGCTTGTTTACCATAGTACCACTGTAGCGGATTGGTACCGGGCTGTCCCACGACATGTATGAGAATAAGTGTATTTGGTCATATGGCTGGTTTAATGTGTATGTACATGTATAGAAAGCATGGTATCCGGGTATAATGACAGTTAAATGTATGTAAAGAATTGTATTCCTCTAGTTGTTCGGTAGAATCATTCAAATAAAACAAGGGAATGAAACTACCGAACAACCAGACCACCCAGGAATGAGTGTGCCTCCAATTACCGTTTGCAACAATGTTGCAAACAGGTAATTGGCAATCAGTGCAGTGTGGTCTTTGTCCTCTGGGTGGCCGCCATTCGGGAAACAAACACGTGGCGGCGGCCATCTTAAACTACCGAACAGCGGTGTTTTGCCGTCGAGTGTCTGGAACTAAAATCGGACACTTGACTAGGCAAACACCGCTGAGACCTCCATACTTCCAGAAATTCGTATGGAAACTACCGAATGACCCGCCGTTCGGTAGAAAGAACCCCACAAACAAGGGAATTCATTCAAACCCTCTCCAGGCTCTATAACACAGGCAATTCGCCTGTTTTCATTCCCTTGTTTGTGACCGACCGCAGGGCCAAAATGCATGGAACTGTTTTCGGATACTTTACCCATGCGGTCGGTCAAATCTTTGGAACCCCATATCTCACGAACGCTTCATCCGAATGGGCTAATTTTTAAGTATGTTGGTCCCCCAGAATAGAGCTATCTGGGGATGTTGGATTTGTGGATGTACCCCAAGTATTTAGGGTACATCCAAAACTCGGGGAAAACTGTGTACACAATAAGGGGATTATGATGCTAGAGGAGGGGAGGAGATCTGTGGGAGGTTACTACTTAGAGATTGGATAATGTCTTAAGTGTTAGAACTTCCTCCCTTGCATGGGAGAGGGCTTTATAAGGAACTGTGGAATAAAGCTTGTGAGTCTACTCCTGAAACTGTGTGTCGTCCAGTTATTGGGATTGCGATGGGGATACTGCTGTATTACTTTACCTGCTGGAAACCTTGCCTATGGACTTAACATCACCTTGTTCCTGAGCCTCACTGGAATCTCTAGTGGAGAATAGCTGTGCAAGATCGGCTCTCCGCTACAACCACCATTCTCAGTCTGGATGATTATTCTTGCAATCTTGCCAAATGTCCCATTAACAAGCCCATCTTCAACATCAATGTTTCTTGTGATCATGATACGGGCACCTTCAGCTGCTTGCAGTGTGTCAATCAGATTGTCTTTGTGTCCTTTGAAAGGTTGGTGTTGCCTCTGCATCACTCCTGTTTTAGGGTCTTTTCTGTAATCGTCGGCATCTATGTTGGTGATGTTTGAATGGAGAACAGACACAGTTGCAGCATTATATTTGTGAACCTCTTTGTTGGTGGCAAAGATGTGCAGCACGTCATTAGGGCAGTGGGTGGGATCTGTCAAAGCCTGAGCAAGCAGAGCTTTGTCATCATTGCTTAAGGTGCCAGTCTTTTGCTTGACTCTGATTCTATTCAAAAGCTCAGCAAATGAAATGTCATCCTTCTGTCGCATGATCTCTGTCAGCGTGATCATCTGAAAGTAGTCTTTCCAGACGTCATTGGTATTTTCCTCAAACACGCAGAGTGGCTTACTTTTTCCCAGCGGGGGGACCTGGTAAAAGTCTCCTACTGCTAGTACTGACATACCACCAAAAGGTTTCTTACTGCCTTTGATTTGCTGTAATCTCCAGTTGATGTAGGCAAACAGGGGCTTTGAAATCATTGACACCTCGTCAATAACAATGATCTCCGCATTTGACAGCTGTGCCCTCACTTCATCTATGAGATTTCCAAGTCCTTGGTAGGGTGGCTTCAAGCTTCTTGGCAACTTCAGCAGAGAATGCAAAGTGTTGCCTGAAATGTTAAAAGCTGCTGTTCCTGTAAATGCAGTTAGTAAAACGCTGGGCATGGATGTGTCTGCTTCTTCACGTAGTCTGGTAAGTTTACAGAGTATCTTTGTCGCCTCAGCATAGATGCACTTTATCAGGTGTGATTTGCCTGTCCCTGCGCCACCAGTGACAAAGTAATAGAATGGGTCAGGATTTAGGCCACGCACACAGTTAGTGCACCAGTCACAAACTGAGTAGAATGTCTGAGCTTGTGTCCGGTTAAGGTTTCTGTACATTTTATGAAGGAAATCAGGGCACATTTGTGGGGCTTTCACAGTAAGCGCAATTCCACCTGTTTGTTTGTGACGTGTATACTCCGGAACATCATCTTGTTCATTCTCATGAAGTGGCTCCCCTTCTTTGCGTTCCTCTATACATTCCAACCTATCTAACTCAACTTCTGGGGCAAAGGTGTTCCAAGCATCTTCAACAGGGCCGTTTTTTACAAAGTCATCCAAGACTTGTTCCACAATTTTGTTGTGTTGTTCAAACTTCTTTTGGTTGCTGGTAACAATTGCAGACACTGCTCGGATTGCTTCTTCTCCTGGTAAGCTCACACAGGCGCCTTTGTAAAAATCCTGGTGTGTTGGGAACCTTACAGTTTTCAGTGATGACTCTGAACGGTGGGGGAGGTAGAGTTTAAGCAGTCTGCCGTAGTAGTTCTCGGGGTCCTTCTTCTCTGAAAAGCGTGCGTACCTGATGATTGCAGGCTTCCCTCTTGTGCGTTTTTGAATCGTTCCCATTTCATTCAAAAGGCTGACACGCTTGCCGTCTTCCTTCTGCTTGCCATAGACAACCCTGTAATGGGATGCAAAGTCTGCCAGACACATGGACTCAAACTCTGGTGTTTCGGGTCTGGCTCTGTATTTGTCGACAAAACTCGTCATCCACACATTAAGAGAATTGTCTGGTTTATTCTGCAATGCACTGAGCGGGAGACTCATTTTCAGTGCGTTGTCACCAGTTGGCAGAAAAACAACCTCACGTGAGCAAGACTTAATTTTCAGGCTGCACGTACGGGCCACAGGCTCATTTCTTTGACTATTGTTTTGAGATGGTCACTCAGCTCGCGTTCTGGCTTGGATATGTAGGACAACATGTACATGATGCAACCATACTCATCAAGAATGTACTGGATGTCCATGTTGGCATTCCAGGCCGTCAGCAAATGTGTATTGTAGTTGTTCACCCAGCAGTCCTTGACATCTCGCTTCATTACAATCACGCTTGAGGAGGTCAGTGCCTCAATGTACGAGTTGTATTGATTCAAAGTCATATCACACTGTGCCAGTAGCTGTGACATGTCTTCAAGCTGCACTTTCGGGTTATTAAGCAAATCCCAGACTGGTTTCAGTTGGTTTTTGGCTGCTTGTGGTTTCATTGCACAATCTCCTTGTTCTTCTGGAATCGGGTAAGTTATCCTCGTTTTTGTAATAGGTGGCTTTGGAAATCCAAATCTGCATACTCTGTTACCTTTCTTGCACGATTTTGAATGAGATCTGCTGTGCATTTGAAGTTCTGTTACAAATCTGTGAAGTAGGGCCTGTTTGGCTTCATCAGGCAGCTGACATGAGATATAATGATCTATAAAGGCACACACCTGGTCATCACTGTCTTGTCCAAATATAGGAGCTCTTGCTACCCAACAGAGACAATGTATATGAGGGCTCCCTCTCGCCTGAAATTCAACCCGGTAAAAGTAATCGATAACTTCACCGATTGGCTGTGCAGGACCCAACAGCAGCTCTCGCATCAGAGCATCAACCCGTTTGTCAAACATGCGCATGGTGGTCACTGGGTTGCCTCGAAGGATGTCACACTTTTCAGCCCAGTCTAGCTCTGCAAAATCCACCTTTTGACCTTGTTGCGCCTTTATTGCCGTGATTACCTCTGCCCATCTGAATTCTGCAGCAGAGAAGGTAAGAAAAAATGTTGGCTTACCCAATTGTCTGACCATGGCTAGCAAATTCTTCAGATTTTTATCCCAATAAGCTGGACTCCCTCTCAGTGGTTGCATGAACCTTGTGGCATCTCGGTTTCGCACCAACCTCTCAACCTCACGCTTGTCCTGTAGCAGCTTGTTGGATATTTTCTGTCCATCCCTGGTATTGGGTTTTCCTTTCCTTAACTGGATGGACATGCTGCTTTTGGCCATGTGTGTTTCTGTGACAAATTGCGCAAAGAAGAGATAGGGCCTTGACAGTGATTGTTGCACACATGGACATATTTCCCTGTCAAACAGGCAGCAACAATGTGTAGATTCTTCTTGTAATTGCTGTGAATGCAATGTTTCACTTGGTTAGGGAAAAGGGTGCGATGACACATTGTGCACACAAATGTTGGCCCAGCTTTAATGCATTCATGGAAAGTGGATATAGCTGTCTGCATTAGGCTGTTGTCCACTGGTTGACTGCATTCCCGCATTACATGAGTCCATCGTCTATATTTTATTCTTATTTTGAAGGCACATTGCATCTTATGGGTTATGCGAAAGTCTGCTTGAGTGTGACGTTTCATTTTCATGTAACTCATGCAATGTTGCAAGTGACATTTTCTGAAAGCAGGATCATTATGATATTTTCTGGCGATGTATTGCTTCTGCTTCAAGTTGATATCGTCATTTGTCACATATTTTCTTGTCATGTATTGCTTCTGCTTCAAGTTGAAATCGGCATTTGTCGCATATTTTCTGGTGATGTATTGCTTCTTATTCAAGTTAAAAATGGCATTTGTCGCATATTTGCTGGTTGTGTATTGCTTCTGCTTTAACTTGAAACCTGCATCTGTTGCATATTTTCTGGTGATGTATTGCTTCTGCTTTAACTTGAAACCTGCATCTGTTGCATATTTTCTGGTGATGTATTGCTTCTTCTTCAAGTTAAAATTGGAATCTGTCGCATATTTGCTAGTTGTGTATTGCTTCTGCTTCAAGTTGAAATTGGCATCTGTCGCATATTTGTGAATGATATATTGCTTCTGCTTCAACTTAAAATCAGCATCTGCTCTGTATCGGCTGGTGATGTATGTCCTCTTCTTATTGGTGACAGACATCTTTGTAGCCTTGAAACCACGCCTTCTTTCATTTCTGTGTCTTGTCTTCAGTTTTTGTTGTTGCAGTGCATTTAATTTGGAAAATGCCTTACTGTCCTTCCATATGCCCTGTGAGGATTTTGCATCAAGTGACCTTGGAGAATGCTTGCTGGCTGGGAATCCAGTGTGTGTTGCATCTTTGGTCATCTGTGTCACTTTGTTCTCCACATGCTTTCCATTATGTGGTTTGTCAGATTGCACCGGTGGGGACAGCAAACCATCTGACAGACGTCTTGCACGATGAAATGAGACTGGCATGAAGTCATACTGCAGTCCATCAATAGGGCCTCTGGTGTCTGTAAGGAGCAATTCATACAAATTATAAATCCTTGCCCCCATATCACTCAAATGTGTAAAAGTGATCATAACAGCTTTTCCTTTTCCAGTGGCAGGAAGTCCATCCTTATTTCGACTATGAGAATCAAACAGTCCATATCTCCCAGACTTGTCTCTGAACAATGCAATGCAATATGGCACTACTATAAAAAGTGCATGTGTAACATCTGCATTGAGGCACTGTAGCCTTGTGGAGAGGTCAACAAACCAACCTTGGTTGTCACTGTCTACCGTGGCTCTCACACATCCCGATAACACTGGAGATTTAACAATGTTATATTCATATTTTTCAGTGTTGACTCTGAGGGGCACTTCTTCCATTGTCAAGTGTTGGTGCTGATAGACATTTCTTCATTTTAACTGTTGTATTGTTGTGCCATACAAGCTGTTGCCCTTCTTCAGTATTTGATCAAGATCATCCTTCCTCACATCATCAAGCTCACTGTGGTATGCCAAAAATGTCAGAGCCATGCATGTACACTGTTTGTTCCTTAAACTTCCATAGTCATGATGACCCTGATGAAATGATGCCTGTACAGATATCTCACTTGGTACGCATGGTTCTTGCATGCCATGATTTTCAGAAGTGCCCATCACACTGTCAGTGTGCTCTTGAACTTGACACTTAGTTGAACATGGGAATGACACCACAGGTTCACTATGTACCTCCTTGGCACATTCACTTTCACAAACCTCCATTTCCACTATGCTGCTGTGGGGCTCCGGATCCCAAAAACGTGGGTCTGAAAGGTGCAGTCTAGTCCAGCGTATCTTTGCTGCTTTAGATCTCTTTCCTTTAGATGGCATGATGATATTCACACAGCTCTAATTTTACCACATGACAGGAGGCTTCACATTTGCATAACTCTCTTTTCTGAAAATCTCCAGCAGCACAGAAACACAACAACCAATCTGAAAAAAGTCAGTAGGTGTACAAAAGGCCCTGTCTATGACATCACTTCCTCTTTCTTTGCTGCTCCAGCCTGACACAGGTCAGAGTATTTTGCCTCTCCTGATTACTTTTCATTCTTCAAACGGTCGTATTTTAATAACTGTAAATCCTACAGCGAAGAGCTTTATATTGTGAGAATCAGACCTACATGTATTTTTTTGAAATATTAAAAATTAAGGCACAGTCGCGGTTTAGTTTCAATGAATGTCAATGGACGGCATGAGTTGCAAACAAATGGTCATATTGTGAAAATTATCAGCACTATGGCTTAGCAGTGGACATGTTTAGTGGCAGCAGGGATAGCTGAACGTTTTGATATAAGATTTGTGTAGGTGGGCTGAGTAACTGTGGGCAGAGTAACTGTTTGGAATGTTTGGAGTAAGTAAAAATCGTAAACATTACACTAACCAGTTGATTGATCAAATTTAAAAAGTGCACATGGCAAGCTTTAAAGAGTGAGAAATGCATTTTTAACTTTTATTTATTTATATAGCACATTTAATTGCAACGTTGTTTCCCAAAGTGCTTCACAGTTACATTAAAACATACATTTATAAAAACATTAGCTGGTGCAAAAGGCCCTGTCTATGACATCACTTGCTGCTGCAGCCTGGCACAGATCAGAGTATTTTTGTGGTTGCCATCTTCAAACGGTCATATTTTAAAAACTATAAATCCTACAGTGAAGAGCTTTGTATTGTGAGAATCACAAGGCCCAGACCTACATTTTGATGTATAGTATGTCTCTGAGATATTAACAATGAAGGCACAGTCGCAGTTTAGAAATTGCCCTTCAAATGTGAGCTTTGCAGAGTGGAGTTTCAATGAATGTCAATGGACGGCGTGAGTTGCAAACAAATGGTCATATTGTGAAAACTATCAGGACTATGGCTTAGCCGTGGACATTTTTAGTGGCAGCAGGGATAGCTGAACGTTTCGATATAAGATTTGTGTAGGTGGGCCTGAAAATGAGGGAGTGGTGACAGTTTAGAAATCATGTCCTGATTTTTCAGCTTTTGCCAGCTCCCACTCTAGCTTTGCCATTCATTCCTATGGGACACAAGAACGACGATATTCCGTGAACCATTTGGCGAAACGTTCCACAAAGTAATAGCAATCCGATCGGGAACAATCTGCACGTTTTGGTAAATTTTTGTCTATGTAGTGTAAAAACTGTGGGAGGAGTTAGGGTGGCAAATTTGGCTATAATCAGAATAAGAATAAGAATAACATATATGTGAGATAACATTAAGTGGTCTTGCTATGCAAGAACACTTAATAATAATAATAATAATAATATAAATGTGAGATAACATTAAGTGGTCTTGCTATGCAAGAACACTTAATAATAATATATATGTGAGATAACATTAAGTGGTCTTGCTATGCAAGAACACTTAATAACTAGAAAAGCTACAATTTCTGGGGAAATTTTGTGAAGTGTTCTTGCCTCCACCAGTAGTCTACAACTGGAGTGGGCGGAGTAACTTATCATTTATATAGCACATTTAATTGCAACGTTGTTGCACAGTTACATTAAACCATACATTTATAAAAACATTAGCAGATGTGCAAAAGGCCCTGTCTATGACATCACTTGCTGCTCCAGCCTTGCATTTAATTTGGAAAATGCCTTACTGTCCTTCCATATGCCCTGTGAGGATTTTGCATCAAGTGACCTTGGAGAATGCTTGCTGGCTGGGAATCCAGTGTGTGTTGCATCTTTGGTCATCTGTGTCACTTTGTTCTCCACATGCTTTCCATTATGTGGTTTGTCAGATTGCACCGGTGGGGACAGCAAACCATCTGACAGACGTCTTGCATGATGAAATGAGACTGGCATGAAGTCATACTGCAGTCCATCAATAGGGCCTCTGGTGTCTGTAAGGAGCAATTCATACAAATTATAAATCCTTGCCCCCATATCACTCAAATGTGTAAAAGTGATCATAACAGCTTTTCCTTTTCCAGTGGCAGGAAGTCCATCCTTATTTCGACTATGAGAATCAAACAGTCCATATCTCCCAGACTTGTCTCTGAACAATGCAATGCAATATGGCACTACTATAAAAAGTGCATGTGTAACATCTGCATTGAGGCACTGTAGCCTTGTGGAGAGGTCAACAAACCAACCTTGGTTGTCACTGTCTACCGTGGCTCTCACACATCCCGATAACACTGGAGATTTAACAATGTTATATTCATATTTTTCAGTGTTGACTCTGAGGGGCACTTCTTCCATTGTCAAGTGTTGGTGCTGATAGACATTTCTTCATTTTAACTGTTGTATTGTTGTGCCATACAAGCTGTTGCCCTTCTTCAGTATTTGATCAAGATCATCCTTCCTCACATCATCAAGCTCACTGTGGTATGCCAAAAATGTCAGAGCCATGCATGTACACTGTTTGTTCCTTAAACTTCCATAGTCATGATGACCCTGATGAAATGATGCCTGTACAGATATCTCACTTGGTACGCATGGTTCTTGCATGCCATGATTTTCAGAAGTGCCCATCACACTGTCAGTGTGCTCTTGAACTTGACACTTAGTTGAACATGGGAATGACACCACAGGTTCACTATGTACCTCCTTGGCACATTCACTTTCACAAACCTCCATTTCCACTATGCTGCTGTGGGGCTCCGGATCCCAAAAACGTGGGTCTGAAAGGTGCAGTCTAGTCCAGCGTATCTTTGCTGCTTTAGATCTCTTTCCTTTAGATGGCATGATGATATTCACACAGCTCTAATTTTACCACATGACAGGAGGCTTCACATTTGCATAACTCTCTTTTCTGAAAATCTCCAGCAGCACAGAAACACAACAACCAATCTGAAAAAAGTCAGTAGGTGTACAAAAGGCCCTGTCTATGACATCACTTCCTCTTTCTTTGCTGCTCCAGCCTGACACAGGTCAGAGTATTTTGCCTCTCCTGATTACTTTTCATTCTTCAAACGGTCGTATTTTAATAACTGTAAATCCTACAGCGAAGAGCTTTATATTGTGAGAATCAGACCTACATGTATTTTTTTGAAATATTAAAAATTAAGGCACAGTCGCGGTTTAGTTTCAATGAATGTCAATGGACGGCATGAGTTGCAAACAAATGGTCATATTGTGAAAATTATCAGCACTATGGCTTAGCAGTGGACATGTTTAGTGGCAGCAGGGATAGCTGAACGTTTTGATATAAGATTTGTGTAGGTGGGCTGAGTAACTGTGGGCAGAGTAACTGTTTGGAATGTTTGGAGTAAGTAAAAATCGTAAACATTACACTAACCAGTTGATTGATCAAATTTAAAAAGTGCACATGGCAAGCTTTAAAGAGTGAGAAATGCATTTTTAACTTTTATTTATTTATATAGCACATTTAATTGCAACGTTGTTTCCCAAAGTGCTTCACAGTTACATTAAAACATACATTTATAAAAACATTAGCTGGTGCAAAAGGCCCTGTCTATGACATCACTTGCTGCTGCAGCCTGGCACAGATCAGAGTATTTTTGTGGTTGCCATCTTCAAACGGTCATATTTTAAAAACTATAAATCCTACAGTGAAGAGCTTTGTATTGTGAGAATCACAAGGCCCAGACCTACATTTTGATGTATAGTATGTCTCTGAGATATTAACAATGAAGGCACAGTCGCAGTTTAGAAATTGCCCTTCAAATGTGAGCTTTGCAGAGTGGAGTTTCAATGAATGTCAATGGACGGCGTGAGTTGCAAACAAATGGTCATATTGTGAAAACTATCAGGACTATGGCTTAGCCGTGGACATTTTTAGTGGCAGCAGGGATAGCTGAACGTTTCGATATAAGATTTGTGTAGGTGGGCCTGAAAATGAGGGAGTGGTGACAGTTTAGAAATCATGTCCTGATTTTTCAGCTTTTGCCAGCTCCCACTCTAGCTTTGCCATTCATTCCTATGGGACAACTTTCGCCACAAGAACGACGATATTCCGTGAACCATTTGGCGAAACGTTCCACAAAGTAATAGCAATCCGATCGGGAACAATCTGCACGTTTTGGTAAATTTTTGTCTATGTAGTGTAAAAACTGTGGGAGGAGTTAGGGTGGCAAATTTGGCTATAATCAGAATAAGAATAAGAATAACATATATGTGAGATAACATTAAGTGGTCTTGCTATGCAAGAACACTTAATAATAATAATAATAATAATATAAATGTGAGATAACATTAAGTGGTCTTGCTATGCAAGAACACTTAATAATAATATATATGTGAGATAACATTAAGTGGTCTTGCTATGCAAGAACACTTAATAACTAGAAAAGCTACAATTTCTGGGGAAATTTTGTGAAGTGTTCTTGCCTCCACCAGTAGTCTACAACTGGAGTGGGCGGAGTAACTTATCATTTATATAGCACATTTAATTGCAACGTTGTTGCACAGTTACATTAAACCATACATTTATAAAAACATTAGCAGATGTGCAAAAGGCCCTGTCTATGACATCACTTGCTGCTCCAGCCTTGCACAGATCAGAGAATTTTGGCGGTTGCCATCTTCAAATGGTCGTATTTTAAAAACTATAAATCCTATAGCGAAGAGCTTTATATTGTGAGAATTACAAGACCCAGACCTACATTTTGATGTATAGTATGTCTCTGAGATATTAACAATGAAGGCACAGTCGTAGTTTAGAAATTGCCCTTCAAATGTGAGCTTTGCAGAGTGGAGTTTCAATGAATGTCAATGGACGGTGTGAGTTGCAAACAAATGGTCATATTGTGAATGAAGACCACTTAATGTTATCTCACATATATATTATTAAGTGTTCTTGCATAGCAAGACCACTTACTGTTATCTCACATATATATTATTCTTATTCTTATTCTTATTATAGCCAAATTTGCCACCCTAACTCCTCCCACAGTTTTTACACTACATAGACAAAAATAGCTACAAAGCTACAATTTCAGGGGAAATTGTGTGAAGTGTTCTTGCCTCCACCAGTAGTCTACAACTGGAGTGAGCGGAGTAACTGTTATCATTTATATAGCACATTTAATTGCAATGTTGTTGCATAGTTACATTAAAACATACATTTATAAAAACATTAGCAGGTGTAGAAAAGGCTTTGTCTATGACATCACTGCTGCTGCTGCAGCCTTGCACAGGTCAGAGTATTTTGGCGGTTGCCATCTTCAAACGGTCGTATTTTAAAAACTATACATCCTACAACGAAGAGCTTTATATTTTGAGAATCACAAGACCCTGACCTACATTTTGATGTATAGTATGTCTCTGAGATATTAACAATGAAGGCATAGTCGCAGTTTAGAAATTGCCCTTCAAATGTGAGCTTTGCAGAGTGGAGTTTCAATGAATGTCAATGGACTGCGTGAGTTGCAAACAAATGGTCATATTGTGAAAACTATCAGGACTATGGCTTAGCTGTGGACATTTTTAGTGGCAGCAGGGATAGCTGAACGTTTTGATATAAGATTTGTGTAGGTGGGCCTGAAAATGAGAGAGTGGTGGCAGTTTAGAAATCATGTCCTGATTTTTCAGCTTTTGCCAGCTCCCACTCTACCTTTGCCATTCATTCCTATGGGACAAATTTTGCCACAAGAACGACGAAATTCCGTGAACCATTCGGCGAAACGTTCCACAAAGTAATAGCAATCCGATCGAGAACAATCTGCACGTTTTGGTATATTTTTGTCTATGTAGTGTAAAAACTGTGGGAGGAGTTAGGGTGGCAAATTTGGCTATAATAATAATAATAATATATATGTGAGATAACAGTAAGTGGTCTTACTATGCAAGAACACTTAATAATATATATGTGCGATAACAGTAAGTGGTCTTGCTATGCAAGAACACCTAATAATAATATATGTGAGATAACATTAAGTGGTCTTGCTACGCAAGAACACTTAATAATAATAATAATAATATATATGTGAGATAACATTAAGTGGTCTTGCTATGCAAGAACACTTAATAATAATATATATGTGAGATAACATTAAGTGGTCTTGCTTTGCAAGAACACTTAATAATAATATATATGTGAGATAACAGTAAGTGGTCTTGCTATGCAAGAACACTTAATAACTAGAAAAGCTACTATTTCAGGGGAAATTGTGTGAAGTGTTCTTGCCTCCACCCGTAGTCTACAACTGGAGTGAGCGGAGTAACTGTTATCATTTATATAGCACATTTAATTGCAATGTTGTTGCATAGTTACATTAAAACATACATTTATAAAAACATTAGCAGGTGTAGAAAAGGCTTTGTCTATGACATCACTTGCTGCTGCAGCCTTGCACAGGTCAGAGTATTTTGGCGGTTGCCATCTTCAAACGGTCGTATTTTAAAAACTATACATCCTACAGCGAAGAGCTTTATATTGTGAGAATCACAAGACCCTGACCTACATTTTGATGTATAGTATGTCTCTGAGATATTAACAATGAAGGCACAGTCACATTTTAGAAATTGCACTTCAAATGGGAGCTTTGCAGAGTGGAGTTTCAATGAATGTCAATGGACTGCGTGAGTTGCAAACAAATGGTCATATTGTGAAAACTATCAGGACTATGGCTTAGCTATGGACATTTTTAGTGGCAGCAGGGATAGCTGAACGTTTTGATATAAGATTTGTGTAGGTGGGCCTGAAAATGAGGGAGTGGTGGCAGTTTAGAAATCATGTCCTGATTTTTCAGCTTTTGCCAGCTCCCACTCTAGCTTTGCCATTCATTCCTATGGGACAAATTTTGCCACAAGAACGACGATATTCCGAGAACCATTCGCCGAAACGTTCCACAAAGTAATAGCAATCCGATCAGGAACAATCTGCACGTTTTGGTATATTTTTGTCTATGTAGGGTAAAAACTGTGGGAGGAGTTAGGGTGGCAAATTTGGCTATAATAAGAATAATAATAATATATATGTGAGATAACATTAAGTGGTCTTGCTATGCAAGAACACTTAATAATAATAATAATAATAATATATATGTGAGATAACATTAAGTGGTCTTGCTATGCAAGAACACTTAATAATAATTTATATGTGAGATAACATTAAGTGGTCTTGCTTTGCAAGAACACTTAATAATATATATGTGAGATAACATTAAGTGGTCTTGCTATGCAAGAACACTTAATAATAATAATATATATGCGTGATGTAGAATTATCAAAAACATTTATTAAACCTTTATTACATTTTTGCTATGCAAGAACACTTAATAATAATAATAATATATATGCGTGATGTAGAATTATCTTAAACCTTTATTACATTTTTGAACTAACTCCATTTAACTTCATTATATGACAGATTTTCCTAACAGCATTTAGAATATTAGAAAGAGAATGTATTGTATGTATTTTCTAGAAGGATATGACTAACACGGGAATTATCAAGTTCCTGTAACATGAAACAAAGTATACCATAGCTAGCTCATGAGAAACTGCTCTAATGAAATGTTCTTTCATAAAAAAGGCCCTGAACCTGACCCCGAGTCTGACATCACTAACTACCCAAAATGACGCCCCAAGCCCCCTCCCATCGAGTAAAGCCTCGTGCTGAGTAAGATGGCGCCTGAGCCAACTGTCCACACCCGTGTCCAAGATGACGCCACCTCTCTGTGGGAGGACACTTAGCCAGCCACTTAGTACTTGAGCCAATTAATAATATTGATGGGTGGACATTGACATAGCCACTTAACACCTAATCCAATTAATGATGTTTATTTGTTGTTATCTTGATATTCAATGAAGATGTAATATTGCTCTTATAAGGTGTAATATTGCTCTTATAAGCCCGCTTTTTAACCAGATGCCATTAAATTTTCTCGAAGTGCTTTTAACCTGAACTCCGTGTGTCAGTGTGAATTTACTTCTGCGTATACGCAATTTAATCATCTCAGATTTGGACAGGAACAGATAGACATTTCCCACCCCCCCTTCCCTCTCTTTCCTGTCATTTGAAATACATTCAATTCGCCTTTTCAAACCCTTCTCTGCTAACATTGCTGTTATTTACCGCCCCCCTAGTTCCCCTCTTCTCTTCCTTGACCACTTTGCTGCCTGGCTACCCTATTTCCTCTCTTCTAACATTCCATCCCTAATTCTCGGGGACTTCAATATTCCTATAAACCCACCTTTGACCTCTGCAGCCACTAAACTACTTTCAATGACTTCCTCCCTCGGGCTATCGCAGTGGGCAAATTCTCCCTCCCATGTAGCTGGCAATACCCTTGACCTAATCTTCACTTATGCATGTACAGTAACTAATATCTGCAACACTCCATATCCACTCTCTGATCACCACCTCTTATCATTTGCTCTTGCGTACCCCCTCACCCAACAACCTCAGCCTAACCCCCCTCAACTCAGGAGGGACCTTAATTCTCTTGATCTCCAACAGTTGTTAGCTGACATTGATTCACAACTGCTGTCCATCCCTTCCCTCTCCTGTCCTTCACTGGCCATCTCCATATATAACTCTACTCTTACATCTGCCTTGAACACTGCAGCGCCACTACAAACAAGCACCTCGAGGAGGACCCGCCCCCAACCATGGCATACTAAATTAACGCACTACCTGCAAAGATGCTCCCGTTGTGCTGAAATCTCCTGGAGGAAGTCTCGTACCCAATCAGACTTTCTCCATTATAGATTCATATTGTGTTCATACAGTGCAGCCCTTGCCCTTGCCAAACAGTCCTATTTTTCCTCTCTCATTAGTTCATGTTCCCGCAACCCCAGGCGTCTCTTTGACACCTTTAATTTTCTTCTTCGCCCTGCTGTGGCCACCCCCAAAACTAACCTTACTTCTGATAACTTTGCATGTTACTTCACTGACAAGATTGAACAGCTAAGGAAAGAATTCTCCCCTCCTTGCCTTTCTGTTTCTCAATCACACATAGATCATGCCTTTCCTACCCTTCAGACATTCTCCCCAGCTACTGACCAAGAGGTGGCTGCTCTTCTTTCCTCCTCTCGCCCCACCACTTGCCCACTCGATCCTGTCCCATCTCACCTTATCAGATCTCTCTCCACTTGTCTCGTGCCTTCTCTAACACACATCTTCAACTGCTCGCTCTCTTCTGGCATCGTCCCTGCTGACCTTAAACATGCCACTGTAGTGCCTATACTAAAAAAAACATCCCTCGACCCATCCACCCTCTCTAACTACCGTCCCATATCCCTGCTCCCTTTTTCCTCAAAGCTTCTGGAAAGACTTGTCTTTACCCGTGTGTCTCATTTCCTCAATTCCAACTCTCTCCTTGACCCCCTTCAATCTGGCTTCCGCCCTCTCCACTCTACAGAGACTGCCCTTATCAAAGTCACTAACGACCTAATCACAGCTAAATCCAAAGGCCACTACTCCATACTAATCCTTCTTGACCTCTCAGCGGCCTTTGACACCGTTGATCATGCTCTCCTTCTTCAAACTCTTCAATCGCTTGGTCTCTGTGACTCTGTCCTCTCGTGGTTTTCCTCTTATCTCTCCCAACGCTCATTCAGTGTCTCCTTCTCTAATGATACCTCCTCCCCTCGCCCTGTCTCGGTTGGTGTCCCCCAAGGCTCCGTCCTTGGTCCCCTTCTATTTTCTCTTTATACTGCCTCTCTTGGCAAACTTATTACCTCTTTTGGATTCCACTACCACCTGTACGCTGATGACACCCAGCTATATCTCTCCTCCCCGGACCTCTCCCCTGCCGTCCTGCAACGTGTCACTGCTTGCCTTTCTTCCATCTCTGACTGGATGTCCTCCCGCTTTCTGAAACTCAATCTCTCAAAAACTGAGCTCCTTGTCTTTCCTCCTCCTAATACTGATCCTCCTCTTTCGCTCTCCCTTCAAGTTTGTGGTACCAACATCAGTCCATCCTTGCAAGCGCGCTGTCTTGGCGTCATACTTGACTCTGGTCTCACCTTTGAGCCTCACATCCAGCATGTTGCCAAATCCTGTAGATTTCATCTTAAAAACATAGCCCGCATCCGCCCCTTTCTTGCACCAGATACTACCAAGGAGCTTGTCCATGCTCTAGTAATTTCCCGCATGGATTACTGTAACCCTCTCCTGATTGGTCTTCCCAAAAGCCGTACTGCACCCCTACAGTCCGTAATGAACGCTGCTGCTAGACTGATTTTCCTCTCTAGTCGTTTCTCTCACACCTCACCCCTCTGCCAGTCCTTACATTGGCTTCCTGTATGCTATAGGAGTCAATTCAAGGCACTTACTCACACCTATAAAGCACTGAACAACTCTAGCCCCTCTTATATCTCCTCACAGATCCATAGGTATGTCCCTTCTCGGTCTCTCCGCTCTGCCCGTGACCACCTCCTGTCCGTTGTCCGCACTCGTACGGCCAACTCGCGTTTGCAGGACTTCTCGCGGGCGGCTCCCTTCCTATGGAATAGCCTGCCTACCGCCATCAGACTCTCCCCTAGTCTTGCATCTTTTAAGAAGTGCCTTAAAACCCATCTCTTTAGGAAAGCTTATGGCCTCCAAGACTAACCAATACCTGCCCTAAAGGGCAGTCCACCTTATTTGATTGCAAATTCCTGTCCTAATGTGTTTTACACCCCACCTCCTATAGAATGTAAGCTCGATCGAGCAGGGTCCTCTTCAACCTATTGTTCCTGTAAGTTTATTTGTAATTGTCCTATTTATAGTTAAATCCCCTTCTTAATATTGTAAAGCGCTACGGAATCTGTTGGCGCTATATAAATTGCAATAATAATAATAATAATAATAAACATATTTGTTTATTTAAAATAATCTGTATCATGTGAGATAACATTAAGTGGTCTTGCTATGCAAGAACACTTAATAATAATATATATGTGAGATAACATTAAGTGGTCTTGCTATGCAAGAACACTTACTAATAACTAGAAAAGCTACAATTTCTGGGGAAATTGTGTGAAGTGTTCTTGCCTCTACCAGTAGTCTACAACTGGAGTGGGCGGAGTAACTGTTATTATTGAGTAACTGTTATCTGCCCTATTCACGTTTAGGATTTTTATCTAACACTATCCCTACAATGGTTTATCGTTGACTCATACCCACCACGACTCGAGTACCTGCCTGCCATGTTGTTAGGTAGTTTTATGTAGCCAAGGTACTGACTCTGGTATATTGCTTTACATTTAGATCATTTAACGGTATCCATTTCGTGTCTTATCCGGTTTCTTCAACCCTGTTAAGGTATAACGAGGATATTTGTAATTTTCCTAAAAACTAATATAGTGCATGCTGTCAATTCCTTCCCCTTTTGGGGAAGTTAGCAAGCACTTGCCTTTCATAGGTTAGTTTGCTTATTGCAACATCCAAGTTTTTATGATATTCACTAGTCCCTTGCATATATCACCCCATAGGTAGACTTCGCTTCCCCGGACCAGGTATATCCTAACAGTTCTTACCTCAGGAGCAGGTAAGTACAACATATCCACCCATTCCAAACTACGATATATTCATTCCCTTCCATAGCGGGCTTGGAGCAACTGACTTTAATTCAATAGTATTCAGTCCATATGAGGCATCAGCCATTTGAATTGTCTTCCCCACCCCATCATGGAGGTCCCACCCCGGCCCACTTCATAGTGAGAGCCTTAATACTCAACTAGGAGTCATTAGAGAGAGCCTCAACCAACACGGCCATCTGTTTTGTATCTTTTACGTCACAGGGAGGCCTACTCTCCACCACTACAACGTGGTTCGTTCTGTGACCCACTCATAAATAGCGCCTCTCAAATGCCCCTTGACAATTAGCAGTGCCACACCCTCCAGCGCTTAGGTAATTGCTTCGCCTTCGGCATTCGTATAGCAAGCCAGTTCCTATACTAGTTTATGTTGGTAAAAAGGTTATTTCCACTATGTAATAGTATATCATTCTATTACACAGCATGTCTCAGGCCTCTGACATTGGAGAAGATCTAGGTCTCCCAGACTCCCCACCTACCATGGGCACACCAACCAGACCTACCTCCCCTACGGAGATTGAAGACCCTCCTACCCCAGGTTTACTTTGTTCTTGGACTATCCTTAAAATTTCAACTGAGCTGCGTAGGTGAGTCCTCCCTTTCTCGGCCACGGCCAGAAAGGCAGAGTTGTATCGTTTATTGTCAGCTCAGCCAGACACCGAGTTCCTGCGCTCACAGAACTTAGCAGAAATGCATTCCATGATATTGTCCTTGGTGACATCCATGCACTTGGTCAACCAGAGCCTTGGGAAATTGGCAACTCCAACTGCGAGTGCCCCTTCTACTGCTATTGTCTCCCCTGAGTTGCTTAATCCTTACCCAAGCTCAGGGTAACATCACTAACTACTCTCCCCACAGCTACCTCCCCTCACATTATCACTCCTTCACACCTAGTGCTCACTGCTCTGCATGAAGACATTCTAGAAAGATGTTAACCTTGTGTCGCTGCTTATCGCTTACCAAGACATAGTTAAGAGCAAAGCATTCTGCTACGGTGACATTTCGGTTGTTCTCAAAGCCAGAGATCCCAGGTTAAACATAAAACTTTCCATCCTAGAGTTCGTATTGGCCTTTGGTCTTTATAGGGAAGTCATTTGCTCACAGCACCCTCACCGTACAGAGGAGATGGATCTGTATCTACAGATTGGTGGATTTAGGGCATCAATACGGTGGTTATGCATTCTATGACTATCTTAGATCTTTTTCTGGTAAAGTGGCGGCATCACTGGCCCAGTTTAACCTTTGTTCGGACTGGAGCCAGTTAAATACCAAACTTTTCTGTCATCACTTTGCAGAGCTCAGACCTCCATCATGCGCCATTTGTGCTTCAATGTCTCACTCCACCAATTTGTGTCCCAGTGAAGCCGACTCTCCTACCACTAGCCAGGCCTCATCTGGTAGCTCTAAACCCGAACAACGAGGTCTGAAAGATAAATTGGGCAGACCTATTGTTTTCCTCGGTAAGGCACAGATATGTAATAACTTCAAGCTGGCAGCTGCGGATTCAGCGCTTGCAGTCTGTTACACGTCTGGCCCTTGTGATTACGAGCTCATGCTAGGTCCGTGTGCCCAAATAGGTTGTTCCACAAAATATGACACACAGAGATTAATATTGACAACCTGGCTTTTCACCTAAAAAAAAAAAAAAAAATCACCCTCACCTGATTTGTTGGATTTCCTGATCGCAGGGCTTTCACACTAGTATAATCACGCTACCGGCAGGATCACTGAAATGTCACAACCTGCAATCAGCACTTCTCAAACCCAACACGGTAGATCAGATCTTGCAGCAAGAAATCACCCACGGTTTCGTGCTAGGTCCATTTACCATTCCCCGTTTGCAAACTGGCACACCAATCCAATTGGCATCACTACTAGCAGGTGCACCAATAAAAAGAGATTGATTGACCTCTCCGCTCTACATTCTTTTGTCATTTCCAGCATCAACTTTCTAATTCCTTACTCGAATTTTGTCTCCATTACACTTCAGTAGATAACGCCATTCTAGCCATACTGCGGATGGGCAGGTCAGCATGGCTTAGTAAGAAGGACATGAAAAATGTGTTCAAACTTCTTCCCATTGTTCCATTATTATGGCATCTACATGGAGTGAAATGGAGAGGTAATTACTACTTTGCTACCAGGTTGACCTTTGAGGCCAAAAGCAGCCCGATGCTCTTTGATGTCTTTGCAGATACCCTATCTTGGCTCCCCCTTAATATAGTCAAATGTCCAGTTGTGATTCACTACCTGGATGACTTCTTGACAATAGAGGATGAGTCGTTGGTTCCACAAAGCCTGAACTAGGGGTTCCAGTTTCACAAGACAAGACCCACCACTTGCCTGGTATTCCTCGGTATACAGTTAAACAAAGTCCTCTTAGAGGCTAGCCTCCCCGGGGACAACCTCCTGAGAATCAAAAATGACGTGCATGAATTCATGAGGATCGGAGCTTGCTCACAGAAAGACTTACAATCTTTATTAAGCACTCTTAAATCTTAAAAATAATAAAGAAATTATAATAAAAAATGCAGACAAAGGAGGGAGGATTGTTCTACTTGATAGAGATCAATACCACAAGGAATCCCTAAGAAAGAATTTTAGGTGATTAAAATTACTATGTGAAACTAACCTCTGACCCCACTTTACGTTTCTCGTAGGAACTACGACAACTCATTGAGGAGGCATTTCTGAAAGAAACAATATATAAAAAAGAAAAATAATATCTCTTGTCTTCGGCTGGGGATATTTCCATCTTCTATTACTTACCTAAAATCCATAAGAGCATTTTGAATCCCCCAGGCCGATTATCTACTCTATCGGATCTCGAACTGCCCCTTTGTCAAAATGGGTAGACTTTCACCTCCAGCAATATGTTGCTAATCTACCCTCGTATATACGAGACACTGGTCTTGTATTATCTCTTATGCGAGAGTTTGGAAGAATTGGAAGATTGGAAGAATGACTATATCTGTGTTACGATTGATGTTACCTCTCTATACTCCAACATTAACCATTCAAAAGGATTACTAGCTCTACATCATTTTCTATTTGCTGATCCCCTTTTACATCTGAACCAAGCCCAAACTATTATGGCACTAGAAAAAGTGCAGAGGCGGGCTAAAAAATTAATAAAAGGAATGGAACATATCGGCTATGAAGAAAGGTTAACAAATTTAAACCTATTTAGTTTAGAAAAACATCACCTGAGAGGGGATATGATAACATTATACAAATATATTCGGGGCCAATACAAACCATTGTGTGGAAATCTATTCACAAACCGGACTTTACATAGGACACGAGGCCATGCGTTTAGACTGGAAGAAAGAAGATTTCGTCTAAGGCAAAGGAAAGGTTTTTTTTACTGTAAGAACAATCAGGATGTGGAATTCTCTGCCTGAAGAAGTGGTTTTATCAGAGTCCATACAGATGTTCAAACAGCTACTAGATGCATACTTGCAAAAACAGAATATTCAAGGATATAATAATTCAATGTAGGGTAATAACTGCTTGATCCAAGGATAAATCTGACTGCCATTCTGGGGTCAAGAAGGAATTTGTTTCCTAGCTTGTTGCAAATTGTGCTTCAAACTGTTTTTTTTTTGCCTTCTTTTGGATCAACAGCAAAAAACAAATGTGAGGAAGGTTGAACTTGATGGACGCAAGTCTCTTTTCAGCTATGTAACTATTATAGATTTTACATCTTTTATACTCTCACAATTATTTTACTTTCAATTATGTGTTTTATCTTCAAACTAGGGGGACAGCAATGGAAGCGAGTTTTGCCCCATCAAATACCAACTTATTTATAGGCTTCTGGGAAGAGTCACATGTTTTATAAAATTCACAGTGGAACCATCACCTTGGAATTTGGAATGGAGACCTTACTAAGATTGAGGATTTTATGACCTACCTTAATTCCAATGATTGGGGATTGACTTTTACATGTAATTTTAATAAAGATAAAATATAGTTCCTTGATCTTGCTCTTTGGGGTGAGAATAAGCATGTCTATACCAAAAAATTTCAGAAAAAAGTGGACGTTAATGGATTTCTACATGCCACGACTGGTCACCATCCCACTTGGATATGTAATGCCCCCCAAGGACAATTTACTAGATTACGCAGAAACTGTTCTGTCATTGATGACTATGAAACAGAGGCACTTGTTCTAAGTACCCGTTTCATTGAGAAGGATCCATTCTCTCAGCATTCCAGAGAGTGAGAAATCTAGATAGACTTATACCCGGCTCCCAGTTCCATCTTTCAGAAGAGTCACATACCACCCTAGTTCGTACATTGGAGTCACCCAAACATCTGGAGATTATACAACTGTTGGAAGAAGCCCATCCCCACGTGAAAATTGTCCACCATAGACATACCATCAGCACTAAAGATATATCCTCCAACAAAGGCCCTATTTTCTCCACTATTTTTAATTGCGCTTATGATAAAATTATAGACATTTTACACAGACATTGGCCTATTTTGAAACTGGACCCCCTACTCAAGTTCAGGGTCACTTTTCATAAAAATAAGAATTTAAAGAATATTTTAGCTCCTTCGAAATTCAACACTAACAATGCCCAACCGAAGAATTATATCACTCCTTACTTGTAGTTTTATGTGCCATAGATCTATAAAATTTGGAGCATTTAGAAATGAGACCACCTACCCTATTACTGACAGAATTACCTGTAACTCCACGTATGTGGTCTATCTCCTGACTTGCAAAGTGGCTTACAATATGTGGGCCAAACCACAAGACCCTTGAAAGTTAGGTTTAAGGAACACAGATACCCAATCCTCACAATGATAAGAAATCTTCAGTAGCACATCACTTTTCATCTGCACATAACAGTAACCCTTTGGGTATTACAGTTATGGGCATTGAAACCATCACCAACCAGGGGGATGCAGCTAAACGTAGGAGATCCCTTATTTATGCTGAATCCAAATGGATATATCAACTCAATATCTTAACGCCCCACGGCCTTATTGAGGAACTTGACCAATTACGCTTATAACATTAGATCCCTATTAATCTGTCTTCTGTTTCTCTTAAGCAATTCAGTGTTACCATTTGCACTATTTAATTCCCATCTCTCCCTAGTTCACTATGATTTTTTAAATAAGTTTCTTTTATTTGAATAGGATAATTGACAATTATCCGTAGTTATATTTTGCCGTTGATCTTATGTTTTATTACGCTTTTCCTTGGAATAGACTGTTATACATACAACATCTGAGGATTTTTAATTTAACCTTTTGTGAAGTTACCTGCCGCGGCGTACCACGTGATCCCAGTAAGCTGGGCTCCCCCTGTGAAGAAAGACATCAGCTGTTTTCATCCTATATCTACCTTCCATTGGATGTCACTGCCGTTCAGTACAGGTACCAGGGGTTGAGCTGGCTGGGCTGATCTCATTGATTTTACACTGACTGTTCTTTTTATATATTTCATCTCTATTATTTTTGTCTAAGCATACTTTTTTACAGCACAAACTATTTATTAAGGGGGGCCCCCACCGCTTACATTAATGACTGACTTTTTTGTGCTAGCTTGTTTATTATACATTTTTCTATGTCCATTGATTGAACGCTGTTCTGCAAGTAACTTGATTTTTATATCATGCTTCCACCATTCTTTTACTTTTTATTTCACTACTGTCCTCCTCTTAGGGCGTTTTTTCACCCACTTTTTATGCTGATTTTATATATATATATATATATATATATATATATATATATATATATCTATATATCCAGTCTATGATATTTGTACGCTCTAGCTTGCCTCCTCCCATTATCTCACTCCGGTTTTGTTTTTTCTACGGCATTAGAATTTGGAGTGTGCTAATACATCTTTGAGTGTATTTATCTGTATTTTATTATTTTCTGTGGTACCACATTTAAATTTGAGTGTTACAGTTTGTTGCACATTATTTTGTTGCATTCAACTGTTGCCTCTATGGCAGTAGTATGCTGAACACTGATACAGGGCCGGACTGGCTTGATCAAGTCCCCCAGCGGCTGCCAGATCAAGTCCCCCAGCGGCCGCCAGATCAAGTCCCCCAGCGGCCACCAGATCAAGTCCCCCAGCGGCCGCCAGATCAAGTCCCCCAGCGGCCGCCAGATCAAGTCCCCCAGCGGCCGCCAGACCAAGTCCCCCAGCGGCCGCCAGCACAGACAGCCTCCTGCACTGCACGACCCCCTGGCAGGTAGGAGTAATGTGTGTCAGTGTGAGTTTGTCTGTGTGTCATGGTGTGTGTGTCTGTCTGTGTCATGGTGTGTGTGTCTGTATGGTGTGTGTGTGTGTTATGGTGTGTATCTGTATGGTGTGTGTGTCTGTCTGTCTGTGTCATGGTGTGTGTGTGTCTGTCTGTGTCATGGTGTGTCTGTCTGTATGGTGTGTGTGTGTGTGTGTCTGTCTGTGTCATGGTGTGTCTGTCCGTCATGGTGTGTGTGTCTGTGTCATGGTGTCTGTCTGTATGGTGTGTGTGTGTGTATGTCTGTGTCATGGTGTGTCTGTCCGTCATGGTGTGTGTCTGTGTCATGGTGTCTGTCTGTATGGTGTGTGTGTGTGTGTCTGTCTGTCATGGTGTGTGTGTCTGTCTGTCATGGTGTGTGTGTGTGTGTATCTGTCCGTCATGGGGTGTCTGTCTGTGTCATGGTGTGTGTCATGGTATCTGTGTGTGTCTGTCTGTGTCATGGTGTGTGTGTGGGTCTGTCTGCGTCATGGTCTGTCTGTGTCATGGTCTGTCATGGGGTGTGTATCTGTCATGGTATATGTGTGTTTCTGTGTCTGTCATGGTCTATATGTGTGTTTAAAAATAATGTTTTTGCTCACCTTTTTTTTCCCCACGCAGCGAGCTGGTCTCCCCTCGACTGGCCCTGCCTCTATGGCTGAGATCATCAAGCTTGATGATCTCAGCCAATCCAATGCTTTGCCATTGGATTGGCTGCAAAACGTTACACCAATCAGCCTCTCCTCATAGAGATGCATTGAATCAATGTATCTCTACGGGGAACGTTCAGCACCTACAGAGTGTGGAGGCCCTGAATGTAGGTGCACTGACACAGGAAGAACCTCTAGTGACCGTCTGAGTGACTGTCACTAGCGGTGTCACTTTGAAGCAATGTAAACACTGCCTTTTCTCTGAAAAGTCAGTGTTTATGTTGAAAAGCCTGTAGGGACATGCATATATATATTACTCAATCATCTGTCATGGCAAGACATAGTCTTACATGTTACACGCGACAATATATGGCGCAGTGACTTATGGGGCTGGCATAAATTTTTTATCCAGGGCTGCTTTGTATCCCCAGTCCGGCCCTGCACTGATACTTGTAACATTTCTATATATGAGAAAACACACAAAGAACATAAAGTTCTATGTCCCTGTGTAGCACCCGTACACACTACCCCAAGGTATCCCAGGAGGGGGCGGTAGTGTAAGGAGCTACCCAGAGACAAAAGTACCGATATGAGACTCCAGATGTCTCAAAGGGGCTTAACCCCAAATAGGAGCAAACAAAAACAATGAAGTATGCAAACAGTCTCAATATGTAAGTGAGACTCTCTGCATAGTCTGGAAAAATATATATAGCGTGGTTAAGTCTACATACAAAACCTGGCTATCAAAATAATATGGTCAGAGACCCCAAACAAACAAAGTATATACAAGTGATCCTACAATCCTATGCCAACCTAGAGTGGTATAGAAAAGGAGATAATTAAGTGGATATCCTCACTCCACCCTAATAATAAGCTTTATTGTGATCTGCTATAGGGATATGAGTGCCAAATATCTGTATAGCTGAATCTCCATAATCTATACACCCTATGGGATGTCAATGTTAGACAAAATATTAGTGGCTCAAAGTTTGAGCTATCTCCAAGACAGAGAGAGATGGAAATTAATATAGAAATAGAAAGTCAGTCAAAATCAGACTGATAGTTTAAATTAAAAAAAGCCTCTCTCCCTGTAAAACTAACTAGACAGGCATAGGAAAGAAAAGAAAGAAATTAAATCAAATAGTGATCATGGTGCTACAAACACCAGTGCCCAGTGCAGAGAAAACGCCCAACGTACGTTTCGGTGCTAAGGGGATGCACCTTCGTCAGGGGCCAACATATGACTGATGGGAAGCATCTTAAATACCCAAGCTGCCAGGAGACATGAATACCTTGTGGCCAATAGGATGTAGGGGTGTGTAACACCAGCTGTCCGTAATGTCCACCCTAAACCAGCTGCAACCGCATCAAACCACGAATCCCGTGGTGAGTATGGAGGAGGAGTCCGGAGCCGGTCACGTGACCCGCCGCATCACCTGACGCAACCGGCACTTCCCCAACTAGGCGGGACCCACTCGTCGTCATCACTCGGCTCCGCCCATCATCCTCACGTGGGCGGACCCCAGATGACAGCGGGGCGGAATTAAGAATGTGCCGATATCGAGATAAACCAAAAGTGCCAATAGATGTAGATAAATGCATGCAAGTCCCCCTCCATATATATTCTTTAAAGGGTGGAATATCCAGTCTTACTCATAAAACAAGTATGTCTAGGGGACACTGTGGTACATGATCTCCTACTGGTATTGTGAACAGTAGGAAAGAGTAATGATGCTAATAGCACATGTATAAAGAGAAATAGATGTAGATATATATACATGTGTGAGTATTTATACACTTACAGTACGGCCACAAAGATGCTCAATCTATATGGTGGAGTATTTTGTATTTGAAAAACAGGCAAGAAAGTGCAATTTAAAGTGATAAATCCAGCCTATATATCTTCCTTACTGGATGAGCTTTATACATATATCTGAAAAAACAGATAGTAGTGTAGCTGCCAAATCAAGGTGTATCCCACAGTATTTTTTAAAAGACACTGGGGGATGTTATCTGGAGATCAGTACACATATATAAGTGCCTTAGGTATACAACTATTTCCTAATGCCAATGCTGGCATGCTAGGTTTAATGGTCATTATACGGTATTCATGTCAAAATAATAAAGTAATAGTGATGAAATAAAAAAATGATAACAGTAGAAATAATAATTAAACTAAAATATGCACACTGTGAAACAAAACACACGCTATATTTACAAATTTACAAGTGTATCAGGTCAATTTATATCTCTCGAGATAAGCATGCACATATGTAGTGTGCAAGAAGCAGAGACACTTACGGGTATATAGGTCTCCAAAATGGTGTCAAGGGTCTACAATGAAGGGTGTGTATGAAAAACCCTCATTTAATCCAGAGGGTGACCGAGTTTTAAGCTTATAAATCCAGAAGCTCTCCCTTTGGAGTAGCTTCTTATCCAGGTCCCCACCTCTTGGTCCCAATGTAGCCCTTTCAATACCACTGAATCTAATCCCTTCAGATGAACCACCATGGTACAATTTCAGATGTTTAGAGACTGGAGTGTCAATTAGTCTTTTGGGGTTAACAGAGTTGACATGTTCCCGTATTCTGAGTTTAAACAACCGGGAAGTTTTTCCCACATAGAGTTTTTTACATGAGCAAGAGAGTAGGTAGATAAGACCCTTAGACTGGCAATTAAAGAAATTTTTCACTTTAAATTCCTGTGCCCCAGAGGAATCCGAGAACGTTTTAGAGGGTCTCCAGATAAACTTGCATGCCTTACACTTCCCACATTGGTATGTCCCTACAACTGGGGACTTCAGCCAAGAGGTTTTTTGGGGTGCGCTTTTAAGATGGCTAGGAACCAAGATATCCTTGATATTGCGTCCCCTTCTTGCTGTCACTGAGGCCTTAGGTGTGACTACCTTGTGTAGATGTGGGTCCTGATGTAAAAGGGGACAGAATCTCTCCAGGATTTGCATTATTTGATGCCAGCCGGCATCAAAATTCCCTATACATCTTATAACCTCCTGTGATGCCACTGGATTATGTTCCGCTAAAAGATCTTTTCGGTCTGACATGAGAGCCCGTTTATATGCATTCTTTAAGCATTTATTCGGGTATCCCTTTTGTTTGAATTGAAGTCGTAAGACCTTGGCTTTTAGTTTGAAATCATCAAGGGTAGAACAGTTGCGTCTAAGGCGCAAGTACTGTCCAGTTGGAATCCCTTTCTTTAAAGAGGGGGGATGGTGGCTAGTCCAATTCAGCAAGTTGTTGGTTTCCGTTGGTTTACGAAACAGGGTAGAAGTCAGGAACCCTTCATCTGTCAGTGAAATGGTGAGGTCTAGAAAATTAATTCTATTGCCACCAATTTCGCTAGTCAGTTTTAGATTAATGTTATTGGAATTAAGGATGTGAACAAATTCCAAAAACCGGTCAGAGGTATCTGTCCAAATGATTAATACATCATCGATGTATCTTTTCCATATTTGAATATACTTCGTATATTTCGCCATCTGTTCAGTGAATACCATTTTAGTCTCCCACCACCCCAGGTGGAGGTTGGCATACGATGGGGCACAAGCCGTCCCCATCACAGTACCTCTCACCTGGTGGTAGTATTTTCCCTGGAAGATAAAATGATTATGCGTTAGAATGAACTGCATCAGATCTTGGACAAATTAATTGTGTCTTAGTGAAACTATTGGTTTGCTATCCAAAATGGCTTTCAGATGTTGTAATCCAACCTCATGTGGAATTGAGCTATACAGGCTTTCCACATCGAGGCTGCATAGTATAGCCTGACCATTGATTTTTATTCCTTCAATGATGTTTAATGTGTGCTTGGTATCTTTTAAATATGAAGGAAGTTGAAGTACTAGTTTCCTCAAGATCTGATCCACATATAGGCTGATGTTTTGGGTCAGATTACCT
Organism: Pelobates fuscus; assembly: GCF_036172605.1. Classification (NCBI taxonomy): domain Eukaryota; kingdom Metazoa; phylum Chordata; class Amphibia; order Anura; family Pelobatidae; genus Pelobates; species Pelobates fuscus. The sequence continues at coordinate 308,820,317 of NC_086321.1, forward strand.
CTGCCAGAGACTATAGGTCTCCCATTAAGTACTGGTTGCTGTTTATGTACTTTTGGGAGTGCATAGAATGTGGCAGTGACGGGATTTTTGACAAACATAAAGTTATATTCATCCTTAGATATTAGGGATCGAGCTAGTGCCGAGTCAAGGATTATTTTTAATTCGGCCAGGTATTTTTTGGTGGGGTCGCCCTTTAGAACTTCATATGTGTTGCTGTCCCCAATTAATCTATGTACCATTGAAACATAGTCCGGTTTATTTAGAATGACTGTATTGCCCCCTTTATCCGAGGGTTTAAAAATGACCTCATTCAAATATTTAAGTTTTTTGAGAGAGATGCTTTCTTGGGGGGAGATGTTACTATTAGGCTGAGTTGGAAGATCTTTCGAATTGATTTTGTCAATTTCATTGCATGTCATCTCCACAAATAAGTCTATATATTTAAAGTCCACTAAGTGTGGAGTGATGTAGAATTATTAAAAAACCTTTATTAAATTTTTGCACTAACTTAATTTAACTTCATTATATGACAGATTTTCCTAACAGCATTTAGAATATTAGAAAGAGAATGTATTGTGGCAAACCTAGCCACTGTTGAACTATAATATGGGAAGGTTGTCTGGAGGCTGTAATATGTGCCATGTATATTTGCTGTGTATGTGTTATGTTATGGTGATTCGCATGCTGGCAGCCGTAAGCTACCAGCATACAAGTACTTCGTTCGGCGAACAGCGGCGATCTAAGCCGTTCGCCGAACGAATAAGGGCCCCCCTGGTAGATCACACACTTATGGTCGTGTGGCACTTGTTAACCGATTGCAACAATGTTGCAATCGGTAATTATAGACTATTCTGGGTGGCCGTCGTTCGACTACCGACCATGCGGCGGTCGGCCATCTTGGATTCGTCTATTTGGCAGCGGTGTTTGGTCGTCGAGTGCCTGGAACTAAAAACGGCTACTCGATGATGCGAACACCGCTGCACTTCCAAGCCATTCGGGAGCCCGGTTTTCGGTAGAATCGTTCCCCTAGATATGTTCGACAGATTGAGGGGAACTTCTATGCGAAACTATATTTGTGCGGCGTTCGGTCAATTCAGCTGGGATCTGAGCGGTATTCTAACGAAAGGTGCGCTCCGACCCAGCTATCTACCGAACGTTCGGTCATCTCAAAGTACCGAATATTGTGGAAAATGTGTATTTTAAAGTAAATTGTCAGTTCTGCTGCACGAGGGGATAATCCACTTAATCATCCATTTTAGTGGGAGTATCCCTCTCGTGCAGCAATGCCTGTTGGGAAAAGAACAATGCATGTTGGGAGAAATCCCCTGAATTATCTGTAAGGAAACCCCTTGCATGGGGAACTGCTTAAATATGCCAGCTTGTGAATAAAATGAGTTAGTTGACTCCCAAACTGTGTTTCGTCCGGTTATTGGGAGGATTTGGGGACTTGCCTTACTTTTCAGCGCTGACTGTGGATTTACTCGTGGAACCAGCGGAGATCGTGGTCTTTAATACCTGCCCTCCGCTACAATTGGTGGCAAGCGACGGGATCCGACCTTACAGCCGAAAGAGCGCAATTCGTGCAAATTGTAACTGCCGAATGAGAAAAAGGGAATGGGCAAGCAGAATCCAACGAAAGAACCGACTACCGAAGTGAATGGAGACGGATTATTCTAAATTAAAGAGACAGACACTAAAGGAACTACTGGAAGCCAGGGGTAAAGTAGCCAGCAGCAAACATAAGGCTGTACTAATTGCTGAGCTGATGGAGGGAGACTAAGCCCGCAGCGCTACACCCCCAGCAGTCATGGAAGAAACTCTCTACGAGAGAGAAATGAGGACCAGGCTGGCATTTTTACCACAGCCTATATCAGTGGACATGTTGAACTTAGTAATGGCGAATGTGCAGGAGTACGTGATGGGATACCCCAGCTAAGTTTGAAGCCGAGGTAAAGGCAGATCCCACATTACAGGTGTATAGAGACAGGGTACACACGGCACAAGCGGGGACAGAGGGGGAGCGATATACGTGGGAGAAGGGGCTACTATACCGCACTGCAGAACGGGGAGTGGGGGGGTCCGCCACAGTGACCACCAAACAGTTAGTGGTTCCCCAGAAGTACCGTCCCGAGCTACTTAAGATTGCTCACGATATTCCCTTATCCGGACATCTAGGAATGACTCGTACCCGATATAGATTGACACATGCATTTTTCTGGCCAGGGATTTCTAAAGATGTGAGACAATACTGCACGTCCTGTGATATATGTCAGCGAGTAGGCAAACGAGGTGACCGCCACAAAGCGAAATTATGTCCCCTCCCGATTATTTCCGAACCGTTCAGTAGGGTGGCCGTTGACATAGTGGGGCCACTATCCAAACCCAGTCCCTCCGGTAAAAAGTACATCTTAACGGTAGTGGACTATGCCACCCGATACCCCGAGGCCGTAGCTATCTCGAATATCCATGCCGAGACAGTAGCCGAGGCATTGATGAAAATATTCTCCCGGGTGGGGTTTCCCCAAGAAATAATATCCGATAGGGGCACCCAATTCACCGCCGAGGTCACCCAGCAACTATGGAGAGTATGTGGCATTAAGCACATAATAAATTCCGCATACCATCCCCAGTCCAATGGCTTATGCGAGAGATTTAACGGTACGCTAAAACAAATGCTCCGTACGTTTGGGGAGGCCCACCGAGACTGGGAACGTTTTCTGCCCCATTTACTTTTCGCCTATAGAGAGGTACCCCAAGAGTCCACAGGATTTTCCCCTTTTGAATTGCTGTTCGGGAGAAGGGTGCGGGGACCGTTAGATCTCATTAGAGAGCATTGGGAGGGAGAGAGTAGCCCAGATGGAACCCCTATTGTATCCTACGTACTGGAGTTCCGGGACCGTCTGGAGGCGCTGACTCAGGAAGTGCGCACCAACCTCCAGGCGGCCCAGCAACGCCAGCGCCGTTGGTACGATAAGGGAGCCAGAGACCGCAGCTTTCAGGTAGGGCAGAAGGTTTTGATTTTAAAACCTGTCCGCACAGACAAGCTGCAGGCCATCTGGCAAGGCCCATACCAGGTGGTGGAACAGAAGTGTGACACCACCTACGTGATTGGCCCCTGCTCAGGGGTAGGGAAGAGACGCATGCTCCATGTGAACATGCTCAAACCCTACCATGAGAGGATAGAGGATGTGGCGGCGATATGCGCCTCAGCCTCGGAGGATCAGGAGAATTTACCCCTACCTGACCTGTTGGAACAGGAGGAGCAGACCGAGCCCTCCAAGGGGGTTCAGCTGGGGGAGCGGCTAAGCCCACAGGAGCGTGCCCAGGTACAAGAGCTGATCGTAGCTAAAGGGGCTACCTTCTCCAATTTGCCGGGGTACACTCCGCTAGCCACCCACCGAGTTGAAACCCCAGGACAGCTACCCATGCGGCAGACTCCGTACCGCGTTCCTGAAGCAGTCAGGACTCACATGGAAAAGGAAATAGCGGAAATGTTTTGCAGCTAGGGGTGATCGAACATTCCGATAGCCCCTGGGCATCGCCGATAGTACTGGTACCCAAAAAGGACGTCACGACACGTTTCTGTGTCGACTACCGGAGGCTAAATGACAAAACGGAGTCTGATGCCTATCCGATGCCCCGGATAGACGAGCTGCTGGGTAAGATGGCACGGGGTCAGTATCTCACTACCATAGATCTATGTAAGGGATACTGGCAGATTCCGCTAGCCGAGGATGCCATCCCTAAGTCGGCGTTTGTCACCCCGTTTGGCTTGTATCAATTTCGAGTCATGCCATTCAGGATGAAAAACGCTCCGGCGACGTTTCAGCGGATGGTAGATCGGCTACTGGATGGATTCCAGGAATACGCCTGTGCCTACTTAGACGATATAGCTATATTCAGTCAGACCTGGGCCGAGCATCTACAACACATAGGGGCCATACTCTATCGCATTGGAGAGGCAGGGTTGACGCTGAAACCCAGTAAATGTCATATAGGGATGGCAGAGGTGCAGTACTTGGGCCACCGGGTGGGAAGCGGGCGACAGAAACCCGAACCAGCTAAAGTGGAAGCGGTAGCTAAATGGCCGACCCCTAGAACGAAAACCCAGGTGTTAGCATTTCTGGGTACCGCCGGGTACTATAGAAAGTTTGTACCCAATTATAGCGCCCTGGCCAAACCCCTGACTGACTTGACCCGTAAGAATCTTCCTCGACAGGTTGTCTGGGCCCCAGAGTGTGAACAGGCATTCCAACAACTAAAAACTGCACTAATTAATGCTCCTGTACTTGCTGCTCCTGATCCAACTAAACGATTTCTTGTCCACACAGACGCTTCAATGTTTGGATTGGGGGCAGTGCTGAGCCAAGTTGGAACTGATGGCGGCGAACACCCCGTAGCATACTTGAGCCGAAAGCTATTACCACGAGAAGTAAGCTACGCCGCCATTGAGAAGGAGTGCCTGGCCGTGGTGTGGGCCCTTAAGAAATTACAGCCCTATTTGTATGGACAACCTTTCTCCCTACTCACAGATCACAACCCGTTGGTGTGGCTTAACCGTGTAGCAGGAGACAACGGCCGGCTGCTGCGCTGGAGTTTGGCGCTGCAGCCCTTTGACTTTACAATACACTATCGCCCAGGGAAGCAAAACGGTAACGCCGACGGGTTATCTAGACAAACTGAACTTGAAAAGTGATCTGTGAGTACTTTCCCGGACCTCCCCAAGCTGGGATCAGACTGTGTATGCCGGCTTGATTCTGGGGGAGCATTGTGGTAAACCTAGCCACTGTTGAACTATAATATGGGAAGGTTGTCTGGAGGCTGTAATATGTGCCATGTATATTTGCTGTGTATGTGTTATGTTATGGTGATTCGCATGCTGGCAGCCGTAAGCTACCAGCATACAAGTACTTCGTTCGGCGAACAGCGGCGATCTAAGCGGTGTTTGGTCGTCGAGTGCCTGGAACTAAAAACGGCTACTCGATGATGCGAACACCGCTGCACTTCCAAGCCATTCGGGAGCCCGGTTTTCGGTAGAATCGTTCCCCTAGATATGTTCGACAGATTGAGGGGAACTTCTATGCAAAACTATATTTGTGCGGCGTTCGGTCAATTCAGCTGGGATCTGAGCGGTATTCTCACGAAAGGTGCGCTCCGACCCCAGCTATCTACCGAACGTTCGGTCATCTCAAAGTACCGAATATTGTGGAAAATGTGTATTTTAAAGTAAATTGTCAGTTCTGCTGCACGAGGGGATAATCCACTTAATCGTCCATTTTAGTGGGAGTATCCCTCTCGTGCAGCAATGCCTGTTGGGAAAAGAACAATGCATGTTGGGAGAAATCCCCTGAATTATCTGTAAGGAAACCCCTTGCATGGGGAACTGCTTAAATATGCCAGCTTGTGAATAAACTGAGTTAGTTGACTCCCAAACTGTGTTTCGTCCGGTTATTGGGAGGATTTGGGGACTTGCCTTACTTTTCAGTGCTGACTGTGGATTTACTTGTGGAACCAGCAGAGATCGTGGTCTTTAATACCTGCCCTCCGCTACATGTATTTTCTAGAAGAATATGACTAACACCTGAATTATCGAGTTCCTGTTATATGTAACAATGTATGCCATAGCTAGGTCACGAGAAACTGCTAATGAAATGTTCATTTACTAAAAAGCCTTGAAACTAACCTTGAAGCTAAACGGTGCCAAGTACTCAAAATGGCTGGCTGCCAGATTCCCCCTCCCATCGAGCGAGCCTCGTGCTAATCAACAATGGCGCCTAAATCTTATGTCCCATCCCTGTCAGAAATGACGACATCCCATGATGGGAGGATGCCCCACTAGCCACTTAAACCCCTAAGCCAATTACTAATATAGATGGGAGGGCATTTAATTTACCACTTAGCACATAGACCAATTAATGATGTTTATTTGTTGTTATCTTGATATTCTATGATGATGCAATATTGCCTTTAAAAGGGTCTGCATACCCGCTTTTTAACCAGATGCCATTAAATTTTCTCTAAGTGCTGTTAACCTGAACTCCGTGTGTCAGTGTGAATTTACTTCTGCGTATACGCAATTTAATCATCTCAGATTTGGACAGGAACAGATAGACATTTAAACATATTTGTTTATTTTAAAATAATCTATATCAATTTGGCGCATCCAACGTGGAGCTTTGGGTTATGACCTATCTGGCAGCCGTCCAAGAAGACCTGGGTAGATGAATCCTGGGGGAAGGAAGGAGATTGATCACCTCTGAATACACGGTGGAGACTGCAGCAGCCCCGGTATGTTTCTTTTCCCCTTTGATTTATCGGTCCAAGTGTCTGTGACTGCTGCCAAGAGGACATCAAAGACAGGTAATATCTTGCCCAGAGAACCTATACCTTATTTGTTAATACTTTTTACCTGCATTTTGACTATCTGTGTCCTGGGTGTGTTTGTATTGGTCTGTCTTTAGCTTAAGTGCCCGGGTAGATTGTTTGTCTGTTTACCCCTTTTTGGGATAAAGGGGGGTGGACCTGTGGGTGTTTGCCTGGGGGTCCTCTTGCCTGTTTACCCCTTTTAGGAGCCACGTGGCTGTGGCTGCAGGGAAAAAGGGGGGTGGACCTGTGGAAGTTTTCCTGGGGGTCTTCTTTGCCTGTTTACCTCTTTTAGGTGCTGGGTAGCTGCAGCAGTTAGGAAAAAGAGGAGGGGGGAATCTGTGGAGGGGTGTAGACTCATTGCTTCCTGGGGATTCCCCATGGTGTCACTTTGATAGCCTAGCTAGCCTCATTGTGCACGTTGCTCTGCTTGCAGAGAGGTGGTATCCTCCAGCCTCGAGCGCTGAGGCTGGTGGCATTCCAGGTTTATTTGTGGCGCGTGGATTCGGGCAGGCATTGCTGTCTCCATCACCACGGGGTAGTGAGACTTACCGGTGGGTCCGTAGGGGCGCTACGAGGGTGAGGATAGTGGTGGTCACACTTATTGGACCGCTGTAACGGGGGAGGCATACAGATCTCAGGCCGGTGTTAGCGGTTTTCTGTGGCCGCTGGTAGTGAGACTTATGAAAGTCGTTCTCCGAGCGGGGACACTACGAGGTTGAGGGAGGTGGCTTTGGCCACATGAGTAAAGGAAAGGGATTACTGTTGAATTTATTTGAACTGTGATGCATGCACTGTATTTTAATTGAAATGTTGTCTTAATTGGGAGTCAAACTCCTGTGTCTGTCTCTTCTTTCACTTTTTACTTTTACTCTACTTCCTGTGTTATTTACACTTTCCCCTCCTATTTCTCTTGTGAGAGAAGTGATTGGTCACACACTTCTCACCTCGCTCCAATCCGTGGCTACCTCGGGTAGGCGGAATAAGTGACTAGTCTACGTTTTGGGAAGACGCACTTGGGGACCCACCCTCAAGCAAGTGGCAGTCGAGCATTGTAGACACTCTGTTTCATTTTCCTTACTCTATATCTGGGACGCCTTTTATAGGGGGAATGGGACAGGGATTAGAAAAGCCCAGTAAGGGCTGGTTAGCGTGTGATCTAGTTGAGGACAGAGAGGGTGAAGAGATGGCTAAAGGAGTTGAAAAGATTGCTAAGGTGTGTAGGATTGCTGTACCTTCATGTGGTAGATTACAGCCAGAGAGCTGGCGCAGATTATTAACAGAGAAGAAAGGCAAGCTTACAGATAATGATTTACTGCGTACTGCAGAAGCCTGGTACAGAGTATCAAGAGCTATTCAGCAGGAAGGTTGGGTTGAGGAAGAACTAGATCACAAAGGGTTAAGAATGTATGTATATCATAATAATTGTGTTACTGGAAGGCTCTCTCAGCCAGAGCCCTGTCATGGCGTCCAGGAGGTGACCACTCCCATCATCCCGTCAGTAATGACCGAAATATAGTTGACCACGGTCACCATCCCTGGTCCCCACCCTACCACAATCTTAAATGCTGTGGGGTTTTTGTGTTTTGTGTTTTTGTGTCTCTTTGCTTGCAATAATTGTAATGTAACTATCCTTCTCTCTTGTTACTGTCCTTCCAGTGCTGACATGGTTAAATCTTGTGCCTGTAGTTTCTCTCTTGTGCTTCCCCCCCCCTCCCTCCCTCTCCTGCTTCTGGTCTCCGTGTGCGGAGGTACGGGGGGGGGGGGGGGAGGAGGGAGGGGAGGCATTCTTGCGATTCAGTTTTTGTCTCTTCAGTGTTAGCAATGGAATTTGTCTTATTTAATCTGTCAAGTCTGTCCATAGTTTAGTATTTCATATTATGAACAGGAAAGTTACAATCATAGACGTGCGCAGCCTATTGCATTAGGGTGTGCACCCTAAAGCACAAACACACGCCGCATGTATATGTGTGTATATATATATATATATATATATATATATATACACACACACACATATATACATACACTGCTGTGTGTGTGTGTGTGTGTGTGCTGTTAGTGTGCTGTGTGAGGGTGGTGTGTGTAAGGGTGCTGCTGTGTGTGTGTATGTGTGAGGGTGCTGGTAGTGTGCTATGTGGGTGAGGGTAGTGTGTTTGTGTGTGTGTGTGTGTGTGTGAGGGTGCTGTTTGTGTGTGAGGGTGTTTGTGTGTGTGTGTTAGGGTCCTGTTAGTGTGCTGTGTGAGGGTGCTGTGTGTGTGAGGGTGCTGTTTGTGTGCTGTGTGAGGGTGCTGTGTGTGTGAGGGTGCTGTTTGTGTGATGTGTGTGATGGTGCTGTGTGTGTGAGGGTGCTGTTTGTGTGATGTGTGTCGTGTATTTCTGAGGGTGCTGTTTGTGTGTGTGTGTTTGCGAGGGTGTTGTTAGTGTGCTGTGTGTGAGGGTGTTGTGTGTTTGTAAAGGTGCTGTGTGTGTTTGTGAGGGTGCGGTTAGTGTACTGTGTGTGTGTGAGGGTGCTGTATGTGTACTGTATGTGTGTGGGTGCTGTTTGGGTGCTGTGTGTGTGAGGGTGCTGTGTGTGTGCTGTTTGTGTGAGAGTGCTGTATGTCTGTAGGTGCTTTTTGTGTGGGTGCTGTATGTGTGTGTGTGTGTGTGCTGTATGTTTGGACAGATTGTGGAGGTGGGGGCAGATTAGTAAATATCCCCCCTCCCTTCTTACCTTATGTAGGGAGGGGGGATCCTTGCTGCCATGTGCCATCCCTGGTGGTCCAGTGGAGAGTGAACTCTAGCCTGCGGGGCTAGAGTTAACTCTCGTGAGATCTGAGCGTTGCCGCGGCAACGCTCAGATCTCGCCAGAGGAACCTGGCGGAGCTGCTGTCTCCCCGGGTCCTCTCCTGCCTCCCTTCATGCTGCTGTGGGCCAGTGAGGAAGATCTTTGATCTCCCCGCCGGCCCATGGAGGCTTAGAGCAGAGCCGACACTCAGCGCCGGTTCTGCGTGAGCCGACAGGGGAGAATAAAGTCCTGGGGAATAAAGTGTGGGAACCAAGATTCCCACCCCCCCCAAAAAAATAATATACACTCCAGTGTGTGTATGTATATGTGTGTGTGTATATATATATATATATATATATACATACACACACTGACACGCATACTCAAACACACACACATACACTCACAGACTCATACATTCATAGACACACACATTCCCAGACACACTCATACATTCACAGACACACATATTCACAAACACTGACACACATACACATTCACACACACACATTCACAGATTCACATTCACATACACACACACAGTCAAAGACACACACACAGACACACACACAGTCACAGACACACACACACAGTCTCACACACACAAATGATTATTTTTTTAATTAAAAAAATGTCCACCCAGCCTCCTTACCTGGAGAGCTGGCGTGGACTTGTCCCTGGGGTCCAGTGGGTCGGGCGGCTCTCTCAATATCAGCCGCGGCGAGGGAGCTGTGTGCTGTCTGCTCCATCTCGCCGCGTGGGCTGTCTGCTGTAGCTGGGAGCCGGAATATGACGTCATATTCCGGCTCCCAGCATCAGCAAGCAGCGCGCGGCGAGAGGGAGCAGAGAGCTCACAGCTCCCTCGCCGCGGCTGATATTGAGAGAGCCGACCGGGGGGGGGGGTCCATAACCTCTTGCCCCCCCTCCCATCCATGACAGGGGGGACATGGGGGGAGGAAGGAGGGCGCTGAGTGCCTGCAGGAACGGTGTTCCTGCACAAAAAAAGTGCAGGAACTCCGTTCCTGCAGGACTCAATACATAGGCGTGCCGCGGGGATTAGGGTGTGCCCAGGCACACCCGGCACACCCCGTGCGCACGCCTATGGTTACAATTACTATAATAATCCTGCTATTTGTATCCCTATATCAGAAAAGTGTCTGTGACAAGTGAATAGTTAATATGTAGATATATATATCGATTCACGTGTAAGTAACAAATGTGTTTTAACTTTGTGTACAAAAATTGATAACATGCTGGAAAAAGGGTTATCTTAAAGAATATTTACTAAAAGAAATGTCTAATAAAAAAGGATTTCTTGAACAAATGGTAATACAATTAAAGATTGGTCTCAAAATGTTTTGATCTAATTGAAAAGGAACCAGTAAACATTATAAGCCTAACTATTAACTATGGAAGTGGGAGTGTGTTCCAATCTGTCTTTATTGGATAATGTTTGCCTCCAAGATTAAAGACTGACTAACATAATTTTTGATGTAAGCCCAGATATTTTATTATTGTATATGCATAGAAGTTGAGACTTTGGGCATTATAGTGTATTGATTCCAGATCTGTTTCTAGCAGCAAGTGCATTACATAGAATCATGGAATGTGACGGCAGATAAGAACCATTTGGCCCATCTAGTCTGCCCCGTATTATAAATACTTTCATTAGTCCCTGGCATTATCTTATAGTTAGGATAGCCTTATGCCTATCCCACGCATGCTTAAACTTTTACTGTGTTAACCTCTACCACTTCAGTTGGAAGGCTATTCCATGCATCCACTACCCTCTCAGTAAAGTAATACTTTCCTGATATTATTTTTAAGCCAGTCCCTCTATTTTAAGACTATGTTCTCTTGTTGTGGTAGTTTTCCTTCTTTAAATATAGTCTCCGCTTTTACTGTGTTGATTCCCTTTATGTATTTAAATGCTTTTATCATATTTCCCCTGTCTCGTCTTTCCACCAAGCTATACATGTTAAGATCCTTTAACCTTTCCTGGTAAGTTTTATCCTACAATCCATGAACCAGTTTAGTAGCCCTTCTTTGAACTCTCTCTAAGGTATCCATATCCTTCTGAGGATATGGTCTCCAGTACTGTATACAGTACTCCAAGTGAGGTCTCACCAGTGTTCTGTACAATGGCATGAGCATTTCCCTCTTTCTACTGCTAATACCTCTCCCTATGCAACCAAGCACTCTGCTAGCATTTCCTGCTGCTCTATTACATTGTACATTGTCATTAACAGCCAGAAACTGGAAAACAAGAAAGGTGAATTAATGTATAGCTATTTATAAAGCTTAACAAAATCTCCATTATCTTTTTCATTTATTTCGCAGAAGACAATGTTATTTGTCTATTTTGTATGTTTTAAAAATACATTATCAGTGAAGAGTAGAATAAGTTTTATCCCTTTTGCGAGACATAAAATTGTGATAATGTATATTTGTGATACAAGTAAGAATTACATTTTGAGATGTTAGAAATAAATAAAATTAAGAACGGAGAGTCAGGGATAGCGTCTGTCTCCACGGGCAAAAGTCTGGTGTGGGAGAAGTGGTGGACTAGCCACTGCGGGACACCCACGGAGTGAAGCGTTCGAGGCCTGTTCAGACAAGATGAGCATGTTAGCCTTTTATTATTTTTCTCTAGGGAAAGCATAGCTTCAGTTAATAGTTGTTGTACATGGGCTATTTGCAGCCTCCATAGCGGAAGAGAATCCTACCTGCCTCCTAATTTCTACCTAGTCTTGATTTCTGATGTATCCTCCACTGCTACATCACCTGTCTGCTCCCTTACCTGCCCACCCCCGCTTACTTCTTCCACCGATCCCTCCCCTTCATCTAGTCCCCTCTACTCCACTTTCTCCTCCTACTCCTCCCTCTACTCCACCTTCTCCTCCTACTCCTCCCTCTACTCCACCTTCTCCTCCTCCTACTCCTTCCTCCTGCTCTTACTCCACTCTCCTCCTCCTCCCTCTACTCCACCTTCTCCTCCTACTCCTCCCTCTACTCCACCTTCTCCTCCTCTACTCCTCCTCCTACTCCTCTCTCTACTCCACCTTCTCCTCCTCCTACTCCACCTTGTCCTCTTCCCCTCCTCCTACTCCTCCCTCTACTCCACCTTCTCCTCCTCCTACTCCTCTCTCCTCCTCCTCTCTCTACTCCACCTTCTCCTCCTCCTACTCCTTCCTCCTGCTCCACCTTGTCCTCTTCCCCTCCTCATACTCCTCCCTCTACTCCACCTTCTCCTCCTCCTACTCCACCTTCTCCTCTTCCTACTTCTCCTGTCCTTCCTACTCCACCTTCTCCCCCTCTCGCTCCATCCACTACTCATTCCTCCATCTCCCCACCACCATATCTATATCCTTTATATGCTTCCTCCCTTCTTATTCCTTACCAATTTCCTCCGCCCATAGACAACTCTGCCTCTACCTGACAACATTATATTTTGAAGAAAAGTTGCTCTGGCCACTCTTCCGCCACTTCCCAGGGGGGAATACCACACTAACGAAAAAATTATTCAGACTGGTGGAGGTGCACTTCATCATGAAAGACCTGTTTTGGGCACTCTCAAGGAAATAGTGCGGTCCTGACCCAGATACCCATGGAAGTAAGACACCTGTATCATCACTGGGAGGTGGCTGTCCCTCATGTTTTCTTCACTAAGTCCCCAGAAATCTCATGAAAGGAACCTGACTCATTAGAACAAAAACATGAAACACTAAAAATCAATATCAGCTCTCTACAGAGGGGGGTCAGCAAGAGAACTGTAAATAGAAAGACAAATACCCCCAATCTCACAGAAATAGGTGAGGAAACCTCTTCTGCTGCTCCTCATGGTTGCTTTGAACAGATGAAAGAAGAAACAAGACACCTCTCAACAGGGCATGCAGTAGCTTTACCAGATCCCGACTCCACTCTGTTTGCGGATAAAGAGGAAAGGTACCATACTGGATTTGCTGTTGCTACAGAAGATCAGGTACGTCAAGCATCTTCACTTTCCTCACCCACATCTGCTCAAGACGCTGAATTGACAGTGGCATACAAAATGCCTGAAGGAAGACATGCCAATACCTACACTGACTCAAGATATGCCCTGGGTGCGGCACATGATTTTGGATCAATCTGGAAGACAAGAAGCACCACTCAGCTGACCAAGCTGCCAACCAAATGTATATAGGATATAGAATGCACACCATAACAATCTCAAAAAAATATTCAAATTTTATTATGTACAAAAAAGTACCAGAATGTAAACATATAAGAAAAAATAAATATAAACAAAGTAACAGAAGTAAAGGCAGATACAATAAAATAATAGTAATAAATTACCACAAAAATCCTTACAAGCCTCAGACAGAAACACGAGTCACCAAACCCCCCCAACGTTTCGGCACCAACTGGCTGCCTTTATCAAGGGTACCTTTGATAAAGGCAGCCAGTTGGTGCCGAAACGTTGGGGGGGTTTGGTGACTCGTGTTTCTGTCTGAGGCTTGTAAGGATTTTTGTGGTAATTTATTACTATTATTTTATTGTATCTGCCTTTACTTCTGTTACTTGGTTTATATTTATTTTTTCTTATATGTTTACATTCTGGTACTTTTTTGTACATAATAAAATTTGAATATTTTTTTGAGATTGTTATGGTGTGCATTCTATATCCTATATACATTTGAATATTTAAAGCACTTGAGGGAGTGCTTATATGGTTTGCACCTGGCTGTTTTTATATTGTTTTGTCTCTCCATGTGCTGTTGATTTGAGACAAGCTGCCAACCAAGCCACAAGTGCACCAAGGGAAGTGGACAGAAGGGTGTCCGCTGAAGAAACTTCTATACTCACCAGGTAGATCCTATCCACAGATCTCAAGCTTCTGAAAGAATGACAAGCAGCTGCTGACCCTGAAGAAATACAAAGCTGGAAAACAGAAAGGGGCAACCCTTGAAGACGGGCTGTACTCCAACACTCTCAAGTTATGTTTACCCAAAAACATGTACTGGGCAGTGGGCCCATGGATTTTTATACCTATCCAAGACCCTCATGAACTCTTTGATCTCTAAATACTCTGAAGCACCTAGAATTACTCCTCTAATCATCAGTTACTGCCGATCCTGTGTCATTTGTGCCAAGGACAGCTAAGGCAGAAGAGGAGGAGAATCCTAAGCACCTAGCTAACTCTCACTATCCCTTTCAAGAATCCAAGTGACTATATCCCGGTGCCAAAGAGCTGCCGGGTCAAATATGCACTAGTTATAATAGACATTTTGTCAGGATGACCAGAAGTTTAGCCGGTCATCAATGTGACAACCAAGACCATATACCCAATAGTGCATTGTGAAAGTTGCAGAAGATCTCTCAGTGGATTCACTGTTCCAGATTCAAGACTCTCTCTGCAACATGGGAAGTAACATTTGTTGATTTTGACAAACCTTTGACTCTAAAGGAAAAATGACTTGTTAGAAAACAAAAAGATACCAACAAGTAGGTGTTTGATGGCCATAATAATGCCTGACCACCTGCCATCAATGGAAAGCCGAGGACCCCAAAAGGAGACCTCGTGAAGCTAAAGAGATTCAAACGCCAAGCTTCTTCAGGATTATCTGCCCATCCTGAGTTTGTGGTGATATTAATTTTGACTAAATGATCCGAGTTCACCTACACTGATGTAGCGTGGGACAGGTTTAATACTATGATGAATAAGCAAATGTGCCCTAGCCAAGGTTATTATGTCCATACACATAATACATGACAAGGTACTCTTGACACACCACATTCATGCTTCAGAACACAAAGAGGAGCACCCCTCTAAAGGGAAGTTTGACACATATATACATATATATTGGTGCCATAGGTGTGCCAAGGGAGGTACCAGATGATTTTGCAGTTAAAGAAAAGTTTGAGTCCATTTTCCCAACCGTCACTGCTAATAATAATATTTTGATTTGCATTTATTATATCTATTGCAACCAACAACGTTTTGTCAACTACACCAGAGATGCCCTCCAGGGCTTGGCCGAACAGTTGCAGGCCACATCCCAGATGATCTTCCAGAACAGAATGGCCTTAGACATAATTCTAGCTAAGAAGGGGGGTGTATGTAAAATACTGCCTGTCACCATGACTTGTTGTGCCTATATTCCAGATAACACAGGTCCATATGGTAATGTAAGCTTGTCTATTTTATGATGTCCCTCTGAAGAACTAAGAAGACCTTAAGAATTGTTACTTCATAGGGTTTTGTGCCTTTGGGCTAACATGTCTTCTGGAACTAACAAATAAAGTTTATCGTTTTAGAATCTAACATTTCATAGGGGGGACTGATGTAGAATTATTAAAAAACCTTTATTAAATTTTTGCACTAACTCCATTTAACTTCATTATATGACAGATTTTCCTAACAGCATTTAGAATATTAGAAAGAGAATGTATTTTCTAGAAGAATATGACTAACACCGGAATTATCGAGTTCCTGTAATATGTAACAATGTATGCCATAGCTAGGTCACGAGAAACTGCTAATGAAATGTTCATTTACTAAAAACCCTTGAAACTAACCTCGAAGCTAAACGGTGCCAAGTACTCAAAATGGCTGGCTGCCAGATTCCCCCTCCCATCGAGTGAGCCTCGTGCTAATCAACAATGGCGCCTAAATCTTATGTCCCATCCCTGTCAGAAATGACGACATCCCATGATGGGAGGATGCCCCACTAGCCACTTAAACCCCTAAGCTAATTACTAATATAGATGGGAGGGCATTTAATTTACCACTTAGCACATAGACCAATTAATGATGTTTATTTGTTGTTATCTTGATATTCTATGATGATGCAATATTGCCTTTAAAAGGGTCTGCATACCCGCTTTTTAACCAGATGCCATTAAATTTTCTCGAAGTGCTTTTAACCTGAACTCCGTGTGTCAGTGTAAATGTACTTCTGCGTATACGCAATTTAATCATCTCAGTTTGGACAGGAACAGATAGACATTTAAACATATTTGTTTATTTTAAAATAATCTATATCATGGAGTGAACAGGCTTTTCTTCTTTAAATGTGTGAAAGGGGGGTGTCTTACTTCAGATTCATCATTAGAGATAAGTAGATCAACCAGAATGTCTAAAGCACCTATGTCCGAGACTTGTAGTCCTAGATTTTTTGCTCTTTTTTCGTCTTTCATATGGTGAAATTTATACAGAGCCAGTTTTCTCGCAAACAGGTGTATGTCCTTTGTCCAACTGAACTTGTCAAAGTCCGAAACTGGGACAAAGGACATACCCCGCTGTAAAACCTGTAGCTCTGTTTTAGTCGGAGTGTAGGAGGACAAATTAATGATCTGGTTATTAACAGGGGTCTTATCTAGTATCTTTTTTTTCCCCCCCTGTATTGTTGGGGTGGTCTGCCTCTGTACCTTGTCCGACTGGCTAGGCTTTCTTCCATATTGGGTTGTCCTAAAAAAGAAACCCCTCTTTTTAATATGCTTTTGGAGTTTCGTTCAGATGAGACAGAGGTGCTTGCTTTAGAGGATTCTGAATCTGAACCACTCGTCTCGTATTCTGATGTGGATATTGGTTCAGAAAAGCTCCTTCTAGGATTCCTGTTCTTCCTATAAACATTTCCACTCTTAAAGTCATTGTTATCTCTAATAAACTTGGAATGTTTCCGGATCTTAATGTTTTGTTGGAATCTATCCAAGTTATTCTTAAGTTTGGTCTCTAGTGATTCAAAATTAGGTTCATCTTTAAAAGCTGTGATCCTATTAATCTGCTCATCCACTTCTTTGTTAACCCTTTCCAATCTTTTAGTTTCACATTTACAAAGGATTTCCATAAATCTCTTGGAACATATGCCTGCAGCCTCCTCCCACTCTTTTGGAAATTCTTCCTCCTCAATATGTGATGCTGGTATATTTTGTACCCTTAGTCCCCTTGGGATTAAGTCTTTCTTTAGATAGTTATCCAGAGATGCAATTTCCCACCCTGTTTTAATCTGTTGCTGAAACAGGTTAGTCAACCGATTAAATGATGAGATGATATTATCGCTATCTATAAGACTTGTGAGATCCTGTTCTGAAAAGACTTTATCCGTGTCTCTACACCAAACGTCTCTTTTGGACTTATCAAATAGGAAACTGGCCATGATACACAAGAACGGTACTGTGGTATTGAAACCAAATTAATAACAGAGAAAACACACAAAGAACATAAAGTTCTATGTCCCCGTGTAGCACCCGTACACACTACCCCAAGGTCTCCCAGGAGGGGGCGGTAGTGTAAGGAGCTACCCAGAGACAGAAGTACCGATATGAGACTCCAGATGTCTCAAAGGGGCTTAACCATGGGATTCGTGGTTTGAAGCGGTTGCAGTTGGTTTAGGGTGGACATTATGGACAGCTGGTGTTACACACCCCTACATCCTATTGGCCACAAGGTATTCATGTCTCCTGGCAGCTTGGGTATTTAAGAGGCTTCCCATCAGGCATATGTTGGCCCCTGACGAAGGTGCATCCCCTTAGCACCGAAACGTACGTTGGGCGTTTTCTCTGCACTGGGCACTGGTGTTTGTAGCACCATGATCACTATTTGATTTAATTTCTTTCTTTTCTTTCCTATGCCTGTCTAGTTAGTTTTACAGGGAGAGAGGCTTTTTTTAATTTAAACTATCAGTCTGATTTTGACTGACTTTCTATTTCTATATTAATTTCCATCTCTCTCTGTCTTGGAGATAGCTCAAACTTTGAGCCACTAATATTTTGTCTAACATTGACATCCCATAGGGTGTATAGATTATGGAGATTCAGCTATACAGATATTTGGCACTCATATCCCTATAGCAGATCACAATAAAGCTTATTATTAGGGTGGAGTGAGGATATCCACTTAATTATCTCCTTTTCTATACCACTCTAGGTTGGCATAGGATTGTAGGATCACTTGTATATACTTTGTTTGTTTGGGGTCTCTGACCATATTATTTTGATAGCCAGGTTTTGTATGTAGACTTAACCACGCTATATATATTTTTCCAGACTATGCAGAGAGTCTCACTTACATATTGAGACTGTTTGCATACTTCATTGTTTTTGTTTACATTTCTATATATACATTGTTATTTACTTGGAACTGCGTTGTTAGATCATCGCTGATTACATATCAGTTTATTATCTTTTTCTACCTTATGGATTTTATCAATTAGTCATCACTTGTATTGTATTATTAAATAACTTTAACAGTTACTAGACAATTGGAATGGCAGGTCCATGTTTGTTACCACATTGTCTGACGATTCACCGGTCATTTGGACTGATGCGGCTGCACACACAGGCTTCACTGACATTTATGGTGACAGATGGTTGAGGGACGTTTGGCCTATGGAGGCCATTAACTTACCATAATTTTGGGAGACATCCGCTCTTCGAAATCTATTCTATCGTGACAGCCGCATTTACTTGGGGAGCATTATGTCAAGGGCAGTCTGTCAAATGTTTTTCAGACAACGTGGTGGCTTGTGACATTAGAAAACAAAGGTTGCTCTTCATCACTCATTATCACGAAAATTTATATATATATCAGTAAAGATAAAAAAGAAATAAGTCCTGATAACAAATGAGCATGTAGGAGGCCAGGTCCACTTGTAGGGACTGGAGTGTAGTGGCGGTCTATGCAGAATGTGGAGCTTAAAAGTGATCTGGTTCTCTTGACCCGGATGGAGATATGTAGATAAAAAAGGGGAAAATTCCAATAGCGTAGACTGCGACTTAAATACGTAGAAATACAAACTTCACAGAAAGGTATTGGACTCACCTATTAGAGAGCTGGAACTAGCTCAGGTATAACTCGCATTCAGTGGCGTCGATCCCTCACTGGTACGATATAGGTGTTAATGAACAGAAAAATTCCTCAGTATGGAAAGGAAAATAAAACAAAAATAGTGCGCTCTGTATTTATATTGCAGCAGATAGAGATAAGAACATGGGATACTCACATTTAAATGAGCAGAATGTGCTGCTCACTTTTATAGCGTAGGTAGTATAATCCCCACCTGGGATTCTTGAGCAGGTGAAAATTTTTATGTGATGAATGACCAGGTGCGAATAAATATTTGGAGTATGCTGATTATGAAAATGTAAGTTTTTTGTGAATGTAATGCATACTTTTAAAGTTATGAATAATGTGGAAAAACTGTATTTCTCTGCCTGTGATAATTACATTACCCATTGTGTAAGGTAATTGTATCACAGGCAGAGGGGAGGATTTTGTGTGGGAGTGTCTGAGTGTATTGTACGTGTTTATTGGTTGTTTTCCAAAACCCTGTGGGTGGTACTAATGTGTATATAAGAACAATAAACCCACAACTCTGTCTGTTACTGCTTGACCCTGAAAACGGAGCCTTGTCTCGTTCTTGGGGGGGATTTATTGTATGTTGTTAAAGTTCGACTGCTAGGAGTGTAAACTTGTCGTATGTTTTTTCCTACAGCATTCGTATGGTTCCAGTTCGGCTGTTTACGGCATTCATATGCTTCTCCGGTTCGCTGTATTGGTGTCTACAGTAGCTGTGCATGTGTCTCTGGAAGGGAAGATCTACTAAACGGCGGTTTAACCCTTTTATGCCTGGGGGTGCCGTTACAATTGGTGGCAGCGGTGGGATCGTTCCCACAGCCAGAAGGACAGCTACAGGAGACACCATTCCGTGGATTTACAAGTTGGGGGCAACGCATGTCCCAGTACAGCAACCCTAAAAGCAACGGAATGGAACCAGCAGTGTTATATGAGGAGGAGGACCTGGATGGCCGGGATGCATTAAGGAAAGGCATCTGGTACCAGGCCCTGGATAATGTACAATACCAGCGGGGTGAGAGTTTCCCCAGTGAAGAGCAGCGGTTACAGAAGCAAGTGGCCCTGCGGATGCCCTTCCTGGGACAGCAGTCCCTGGAGGAATGGGTATGGCAGGAGCTATAGCTGGAGGATGCCTACCAGGAGCTCTGGTGGTATATGGCACAGTATATACCCTGGACAGCCAAGCATGACAAGCCAGAGGGAGAGGAGTTTGATGGTCCAGGCTTGTTATGGGAGTCCTTTGCAGAACCTGACTTCGGGAGCCCTGCGCAGACCAGACTTCAGGACATTTTCTACGAGAGAGAGGCTAGGCATGACTGGGATGACCCCCATGAGGTAGAGCAAGACCTGGCTCACCTAGCAACCCTGGAGTGGGAACTGGAGCAGGACTACCGAGATCTCTTCCACTCCATTGGGAAGGCTCAGCAAGGTGACAGACCCAGATCCAGACCCATTCAGCTGGGAAGATATTGTGGAAATTTACTGGGAAGGACCCCAGGTGGCCGGTGGAGATGGGACCGAGGTCTCTCCACTGGTCCTGCATGGAATTGGGAGCCCAGTCTCCATTCCCCAGCGGCAGGCTGAGTTACAGGGGGCAGAGACAGTTGGTCCTGTCCCCCAGTGGCAGATTGATTTATTAGGAATTGGGAGCCTAGTCTCCATTCCCCAGCGGCAGGCTGAGTTACAGGGGGCAGAGACAGCTGGTTCTGTCCCCCAGTGGCAGAGTGAGTTGCAGGGAATTGGGAGCCCAGTCTCCATTCCACAGCGGCAGAGCAATGTACAGGGAATTGGGAGCCCAGTCTCCATTCCCCAGCGGCAGAGCAATGTACAGGGAATTGGGAGCCCAGTCTCCATTTCCCAGCGGCAGGCTGAGCTACCGGGGGCAGAGACGATCGGTCCTGTCCCCCAGCAACAGGGCTGTTTAGCCACGATGGCGGTCTCCCCCTCCAGCAGCAGAGCTCTTTCAGAGCGATCACATGGCCTCCGGGGCCTCATTTGCTGGGGGAGAGCTGCCTGGGCTGTCAGGCAGTCCTCCCAAAGCAGAGCGCCGGGAAGGTAAGTATCCCAGCGGCTCCAGGGCTCAAAGCCGTTACGGCGTTCTATGCCGCCGCAACTGCTTTAAAGCCTATTTAATGCGGGACGGCATAGAACGCCATAACGGCGTTAAGGGGTTAAACATGGATTCCTTTGAGTCTGTGTTTGCTGTATACAACAGATTTGAAACACAACTTAGGAAAAGATGCAAAGCCAGTAAACCACTCATGGACAGCTGTTTCATTGTTAATGCAAATCATCAGTAACCAACCTCATGCTGATAATTTGCCTTAACAATGAAACAGCTGTCAATTGGTGGAGAGAGAGAGAGAGAGAGTGTGTGTGTAGATAACTACATTTAGATACTAAAGAATTACTAAATTCCTCATCATTGTAGTTATTGTATTCTTGTTAGCCAATAAATTATATTTTATTTACCCTATATCTTTTTTTAAACATACACACTGAGTGAGCCATATTATTCAGCACTGTGTATCCTGCTATATGTTAAGTGAAACCTACACTGCTTTGCACAGTGAATTTCGCTATATACCGAGTGACACCTACACTGCTATGCAGATTGAATCCTGCTATATACTAAGTGACATCCACACTGCTCTGCATATTGAATACCACTGTATACTGAGTGCCACCCACACTGCTCTGCACAGTGATCCTGCTATAGTATAATCCCGCAGTTTGTGTCTCTCAGTATAGATTTAGAATGCAGAGCAATGCGTCACTTTGTATATAGAGGGATTCACTGTGGAGAGCAGTGTGTGCCACTCTGTATTTATAATGAATTGTTACACTTGCTCTTTCTTTTCTGTACGCACATAATTGTGTCCCCTAACTCGCAGCATCCTTTGCTCTTTTTTGGGTCCTATGCGCACCCAATAAAGAGGCCAATAAAATTTACAAGAAATAAAAAGCACCTGTAAAATGTAGCAGATGTTTAAATTTTATATTAGGCATTTTCCTAAAGAGAGTGAAAAGCTACCTAAGGATGATTGTCATGATCTGACTCGTATAACAATCTTAAGATTTATTTAAAGAAAATGTAGTGTAGAACACACATACACTCGATATCAGTTTTCTCAGTCTTTGTAACACTTATAAGAAAAAAAAAGAAGAATCTTAAAAATTGCATATGATAAAGATGTCGAGAATTCTTTTTTTTTTTTATTATATACACAATGCAATAGGAATGATTATACATTTACTCAAATAGAAATTTACACCTATCTAATCTTAAGGAAACAAAAAGTGTTAGACAAATCAAGATCCATAATCAAATGCAGCAGAGTTACCGTTCTGATACGTACACTGCACTAAACACCTCATGCAGTTTTCAATTTGAATAAAGAACATGGGCAATGCCATAAGCACATTATTCAGAGTGAATGTACAAAACAAAGTGAAATATAAGCCTGTACTTATGGAAATAGGCTTTTAGGACCTTTTTTTGTACTAATGCATGGTTATTTAAAGAATTGATTAAAAGCAAGAAATAAGAAAAAACAAACAAAAAAATCCCAAAACAATCAGTTACACTAAGGAAGCAGAGCTATCGAGCAGGTACTTTAAAAAAGGGATCTTGATCCTTGGTTTTCAAATTCTGACCAGGCGTCATTCAATTCCATGAAAATCATTTTGGCATACTGTTCATAAGACTGTCCCGTTGCCTACAAGCAAAAAACAAACAAAAAAGAAAATATTAAGCTCTAAAGGCAAATGAAACAATGGAATATATTAAGAAACTTTCATTTGAATACATGTTAATGTAATACATGCATACAGATGTTACAGTGTTATGTCTAGTGAAAATCATTGCTGTTAATTTAGTAATGTACATTAAATGCCTAATCCAGGTAAGCATCGCTGGTTGAGCTCCTCCATCTCAGCTGATAGGACAGGAATAATAAACTTTAAATTAACATATATAAAGACCTTCCCCTTGTCATCCAGCTGTTAGGCAGCCACAAAATGTTTATATTAAAGCACACCTGCCATATGTTTTTCTTTTTTTTTTTTTATTTCTTTTCTTTTTATTGTATAAAAGTTTTAACAATTGCATGTGAGGTACCCCAAAGGCAATCCTCCAGCACATTGAAACAGCCAGACACAAAGATATATGTTAAAACACGACAGATTAAACAAGCAAAAAAAAAAAAAAATTATAACAAAAAAAAAAAAACACACCATGACTATTGAAGGCATACATATGCTGGCAATATATTGTAATATAGACACTATGTAGAATTAAACACCGAAGGTTTCCACAAAGA
This sequence comes from Pelobates fuscus, assembly GCF_036172605.1. Lineage (NCBI taxonomy): Eukaryota > Metazoa > Chordata > Amphibia > Anura > Pelobatidae > Pelobates > Pelobates fuscus. Next base: position 308,843,607 of record NC_086321.1, read on the forward strand.
AAGTGCAGTGTTTCCATTGAAAACCATCATACACATATGTATATTGCAATCGCGCTACATTTATCCACTGCCAACCGCTATCTGATGGAATACGCACCAAGAATTTCCATGGTATAGCTGTTATATTGATAAACATAAAAAAAAACCAAAAAAAAAAAAAAAAAAAAACCAAAAAAAAAAAAAAACAATAATTTATACTACAAATAAATTACATTCTCTGAGACTCGATATGGGGGAAGCACAGTCCGTTATCATATATTCTGTTTATTTGTCCAGGGTGACCATAGTTTGGCCACGTCTCTTGTACCAAAAAAGGGGTTTGATTCCATCCTGTACTGATAATCTATTTGCTCCATAATATTGTGCCATATTAATGGGATAGAGGATTTCCAGGCCCTAGCTATACATATTTTAATGGCGAAAAATATATGGGTCAAAACATATTTTTGATATTTATCTTGCGAAGGGAAACCAATATTAAAGAGAAAGAGTTGAGGGCTAATTTCTTTTATCTCCCTAAAAATAGAATTAATAAAGCCAAGCATTTGAATTTTTATATTATTAAGACCCCGACACTCCCACCATATGTGATATATAGTACCCTCCTCGTTTCCACATCTCCAACAGTTCCTAGAATATACAGATGATATTTTATATAATCTAGCCGGTACCATATACCACCTATATATTATCTTTAAGTGTGTTTCATAAAGAGAGACGCTATGTATACAACGCTTAACTAGGAGTGTAGCATTGGTCTATTCCAAAAGTGGAAAGGATTCCCCAATATCTTGTTCCCATTTAACAAAAGAGGTAGCATGAGAATCTTGTTCCATTGATTCTAGCAATTTAGTAAATCTAGAGATCCCTCCCTTCTTTTTATATAATACAATAAGGGGATTAACATTGTGGTCCTTAAGTATGGTCCTAGATAATAGAAAATTCTTAATCCTTAGATATTGAAAGAGATCTCTAGGGGGAAGATTATACTTTTCTTGCAATTGTGTAAATGGGATGGGTTTAAGTCCATCCCACAAATCCGAGATCTTCACTATACCTAGGTGTGTCCAAGATTGGACATTTATATTATCCATTGTATACTGTAGGACCACTAATGGAACCCTATATAATAATTTATCTTCTAGCTTCAATTTTTTATTTAGGATTTTGGAGGTATTGATCATGTCTATCAATATACGATTCGAAAGATACTTGGTATCCAGATCACCCAAATTCAACATACCCATCCAAAAGAGAACGAACAGTTTATATCTAGGGCTATCCTCCTGTTCTAAAGTAAGCCACGATTTATATCCCTGTTCCATGTCTAGCCACTGTAAAAGATGAGTCGCCATACATGCTTCATGGATTTTATCTACATCTGGAAATGCTATTCCTCCCTTCTGATAGCTCCTTCGAAGAGTGTCAAAAGCTATCCTAGGTGGTTTATTTGCCCAAATACATTTGGAAATCATGATTTGAAAACGGTTAAGGATACCTTTCCCCAGTCTATAAGGAATTGCCCTAAGATAATAAACGAGTTTAGGTATCAGGAATGCCTTGATCATATTTAATCTTCCTATCCATGAGGACTCAATCTTCCTCCATTTGTCTACCAATTGTTGCAAATCTCTTAGTAATTTATCGTAATTTGTTTGTATCGTCCTCTCTATATCAAAAGATATTTTAATCCCCAAATAACCAATAGTGTCTTTTGCCCATAAGATTTGGAAATGTGCAGTCAGATGATCTTTCTGAGCCTCAGATAAAAAAGAGGCTAAGATTTGAGTTTTTTTCATATTGACCTTATAGTTTGAGAAACTACTGTAGATGGATATAACATCCAATACCGATGGAATTGAGACCATCGGATCCGTCAAGGTAAGGAGTACATCATCTGCAAAAAGGGAAACCTTGGTTTCCCCATTAAGAGACTTAACCCCCCTTATATTATTATCCTGTCTGATCAAGGTGGCCAAGGGTTCAATTGTAAGAATATATAGCAGGGGAGCCAAAGGGCAACCCTGTCTAGTACCATTTTTGACCTCAAAATGGTCAGACTCAACGAAAGAATTAATTATTTTAGCTGTAGAGCTCCTATATAACAACATAGTTTTTTGTCTAAACTGACCCTCTAAGCCGAATTGGCCCATGACAGAGTCGAGGAATCTCCAATTGACTCTGTCAAAGGCCTTCTCAGCATCGAGGGCCATAATGACAGATCCCCATTTATGCTCATTTATTCTATGTATTAAATTAAATATTCTACGTGTATTATCTGTAGTACCTCTCCCTCGCACAAATCCAGACTGATCAACATCAATCAGTTCTCCAATTACCTCTTTAAATCGATTGGACAAAATTTGAGAGAATAACTTTATATCCAAATTAATAAGAGATATAGGTCTATAGTTAGTAATAAGTGTTGGGTCTTTCCCTACTTTGGGTATGGGAATAATTGAAGCCAATAACATCTCATTTGGGAAGGGGGTATCCGCGGACACCTTCGTAAACATCTCTAAAAGGATAGGGGAAATGAGTCTAGAAAAGGTTTTATAAAACATTGTTGAAAAGCCGTCTGGGCCTGGGGCCTTGTTCAATTTTAACTTACCTATTGCTTCGGTTATTTCTGATAGTGAAAATGGGGCATTCAGCATTTCCAACTTCCTATGGTTAATTTTTGGTAATCTAAGACTACTCAGAAATGTATCCATTTCCTCTCTGCTCTTCCCTACCTCCTCCAGGTTATATAAGGATTTGTAAAATTCCGCAAATGCATTTACAATATCCTTTGGTGACACTAAATGTTTATCACCTAAGACAATTTTTTTTATAGATTTATCTTTGAGGTTATTTTTAATTTTATTAGAAAGGTCTTTGTTTATTTTGTTATTGTTATGGTACCATCTTTGTTTAAGGAATAGTATATTTTTATTGACCATATCGTAAATTCTCTCTTTAATAGTTTCCCTTAATTTAGCTATTTCTTTGATTAAGTCTTTATTCATCATATCTTTATTTAGACGTTCCTGTTTTGCCAATTTTATTCTTAACTCTTGCAGAGATTCTGCCTTCTTCCTTTTAGATTCAGAGCCAAGTTTAATCAATAGTCCCCTTATATAGCTTTTAAGGGTACACCATACCATAGCCGTAGAAACTTCCCCATTATCGTTGGTAATCAAAAAGTTTTCAATTTCGGATGACAAAAGGTCAATGTTGCACTCTGATTTCAAGAGGCTTTCGTTAAGTCTCCACCTTGTCCTTGGTCTAAGACCACCTTTTAGCTTAACCTTAATGAATACTGGTGCATGATCTGATACAACTATGGATCCAATATTGGATTTAATAATAGAACTTAGAAACCCGGCTTTCACCAGAAACATATCAATTCGAGAATAGGTCTGATGGACATTCGAAAAAAAGGTATAGTCTCTCTCACTAGGATTCAAAGTCCTCCAACAGTCAAATAGAGAGTTCCTATCTAGAAATTTAGAAAGATCTGAAACATAGGTATTTACAGATTTATAATCTCTAACATTTTTCAATATAGCCCCGTAGGCAGGGGCGGACTGAGAGAGTCCTGGGCCCTCGGGCAAAATTAGGACCTGGGCCCCCTCCAGAGATATATATATATATATATATATATATATATATATATACTGTTGTAGATGTACCTTGTATTTGCATGTAAAGTGAATGTATGTTTCTGTGTATATTCACTGTAAGTGTGAGGTGTTAGGATATTAGGATTCAAAATATATTTGATTGTATGTGCATGTAAAGTGAATGTATGTTTCTGTGTATACTTACTGTAAGTCGTGTTGGGATATTAGGATTCAAAATATATTTGATTGTATGTGCATGTGAAGTGAATGTATGTTTCTGTGTATATTTACTGTAAGTGAATATATGAAGGCCTTTGAATCCTCATATCCTAACACGAAATACAGAGTATCTATGAAGGGACACTAGGCACCCAGACCACTTCCGCTCATTGAAGTGGTGTAGGTACAGTGTCCCAGGTCCCTCAACCCTGTAAAGGAGAGGGGCACTTTAGGAAGCTATAGTGCTAGGGAAAAAAAATATTTTTTTCCTGGCACTATAGTTTCCCATTAAGTAGATAAAAACTGTGGGGTGTTGTAGTGGGTGCAGGGGACATGGGGCTGCCGTGGGGGCAGGGGAATAAAGGCTGAAGTGGGTGCTGGGGCATAGAAACTGTAGTGGTTATAGGGGCTGTAGTGGGGGCAGAGGCTGAATTGGGTATAGAGGCTATAGTGGGGGCAGCGAATAATAGGGGCTATAGTGGGGGTAATGGGAAATAGTGACTATAGAGGGGGCAGGGAGTAATAGAAGCTACAGTGGAGACAAGGGGTAATAGAAGCTACAGGGGGTTTGCTGGGGCTAGAGGGGCAGCATGGGGTAGGGGGACAGCAGGGGGTCTGCTGGGGCTAGAGGGTCGGCAGGGGGTCTGCTGATGCAGCAGAGGGTAGAGGGGCTGTTGTGGGTATAGGGGTTGTAGTAGGTAGAAGGGCCGCAGGGGTAAGGGCTGCTGGGGGTAGAGGAGTAGCAGGGTGTAGGGGGGCAGCACGGAGTAGGGGGCCAGCAGGGAGTAAGTGGGTAGAGGGGCAGAAGGGGGTAGGGGGGCCAGCAGGAGGTAGGGGGGTGCCAGCAGGGAGTAGGGGGCAAAGGGGCCAGCAGGAGGTAGGGGGGCCAGCAGGGAGTCGGGAGCAAAGGGGCCAGCAGGTTGTAGGGGGTCGCAGGGGGTAGGGGGTTTGCTGGGGCTAGAGGGGCAGTAGGGGGACACCGAGGGGTCTGCTTGGGCTAGAGGGTCGGCAGGGGGTCTGCTGGGGCAGCAGAGGGCTGTAAGGGATAGGGGCTGTGGTGGGTATAGGGGTTGTAGTATAGGGGTTGTATAGGGGTATAGGGGTTGTAGTAGTTAGAAAGGCTGCAGGGGTAAAGGCTGCTGGGGGTAGAGGAGTACCAGGGAATATGGGGGGCAGCAGGGAGTAAGTGGGTAGAGGGGCAGCAGGGGGTAGGGGGGCCAGCAGGAGGTAGGGTGGGCAGCACCAGGTAAGGGGGCCGGCAGGGAGTAGAGGGGCTGTAAGGGGTAAGTAGTAGGTAGAAGGGCTGTAGGGGTAAGGGCTGCTGGGGGTATAGGAGCAGAGGGGGTTGAGGGGCAGCGGGGAGTATAGGAGCAGCAGGGGGTTGAGGGGAAGCGGGGAGTATAGGAGCAGCAGGGGGTTGAGGGGCAGTGGGGAGTAGAGGGGCAGCGGGGAGTAGGCTGGCAGCAGGGACTAGGGTGTCAGCAGGGAGTAAGTGGGTAGATGGGCAGAAGGAGGTAGGGGTGCCGGCAGGGGGTAGGGGGGTGCCAGCAGGGGGTAGGGGGGGCAGAAGGGAGTAAGGGGCAGCAGGGAGTAAGGGGCAGCAGGGAGTAGGGGGCAGCCAGCAGGGAGTAAGGGGCAGCAGGGAGTAGGGGGCAGCCAGCAGGGAGTAGGGAGCAGCCAGCAGGGAGTAGGGGGCAGCCAGCAGGGGGTAAGGGGGCCAGCCAGCAGGGGGTAAGGGGGCCAGCAGGGAGTAGGGGGCAAAGGGGCAGAAGGGGGTAGAGGGGTAGCAGGGAGTAGGGGGGCCTGCATGAGGTAGAGGGGCAGCAGGGGGCAACAGGGAGTAGGGGGGCCAGCATGAGGTGGAGGGGCAGAAGGAGGCAGCAGAGGGTAGAGGGGCTGCTTGGGTAGATGAGTAGCAGGGGGTAGAGGGGCAGCAGGGGATAGGAGGGCCAGCAGGAGCTAGAGGGGCAGCAGGGAGTATGGGGCAAAGGGGCAGTAGAGGGTATAGGGGCTGTAGGGGTAGGGGCTGTGGTAGGTATAGAAGGGCTGCTGGGGGTAGAGGAGAAGCAGGGGGTAGAGGGGCAGCAGGAGGTAGAGGAGTGGGGGGCAGCAGAGGGTAGAGGGGCAGTATGGGGTGAGGAGCAGCAGGGGGACAGCAGAGGGTCTACTGGGGGTAGAAGGTTAGTATGGGGTGAGGAGCCGCAGGGGGACAGCAGAGGGTCTACTGGGGGTAGAGGGGCAGTAGGGAGGCAGCAGGAGGTAGAGGGGTGGGGGGCAGTAGGGGGTAGAGGGACAGCAGAGGGTCTACTGGGGGTAGAGGGGCAGTAGGGAGGCAGCAGGAGGTAGAGGGGTGGGGGCAGCAGGGGGTAGAGGGGCAGTATGGGGTGAGGAGCAGCAGGGGGACAGCAGAGTGTCTACTGGGGGTAGAGGGGCAGCAGGGAGTAGGGGGCAAAGGGGCAGCAAAGGGTAGAGGGGCTGTAGGGGTAGGGGCTGTGGTCTACTGGGGGTAGAGGGGCAGCAGGGAGTAGGGGGCAAAGGGGCAGCAAAGGGTAGAGGGGCTGTAGGGGTAGGGGCTGTGGTGGATGTAGGGGCAGTAGTGGTAGAAGGAAGAGGAGCTGCTGGGGGAAGAGGAGCCTTACCTTTGGCCAGAGGGGTTAATCCTTCTCCCAGCAGCACTGGAGCATGCTGTCTCTCCCTAAAGTGCTGCCTCTAACACAGATCAGGCAGCGCCGCACGGCTCCCTGACCTTTTGACACATGATGTCATTTCCTCTATCAGGAGCCGCACGGACCTGCCTGATCAGCACTACAGACAGCTCTCCTGCTCTGCTCACCAGTCAGGCACAGTGAGAGACAGCATAGTGGGTCTTTAGGAAGGCCCTTTAGCTGTCTCTTACTGTGCCTGCCCGAACAAGGGGGAAATTAGCTTTGTAACAGGGGCCCACGGAGGGCCGTGCGGGGCCCCTGACTGACTGACTGCACGCTGGCTGGCTGGGGAGATTGTTTAACTCCCCAGCCCAGCTATTATTTTACTGCATGGCAGGCAGGCAGGCGGGCCCCCTAGAGCCTCGGGCCCTTGGTCCATGACCGATTTGCCCGAGTGCTCAGTCCGCCCCTGCCCGTAGGGAGTTCAACCTCTCTCCCTCAGAAATAACCCAGACACAGCCCAAGCTGTTTTGGGCTCCCTAGGTTAAGATTACGATTTTAGGAAATCGTAATTAAAGAAAAAAAAAAATCAAAACTCTGTATGCCTATGGATTATATTATTAAGCTTGAGTTGGTAAGGAAGACCTCCACACCTTTGTCAAATATCTATCCTTTAGTTTCCCTACAGATGCATATTCCTGGATTGCCTATAAGGTGTACCACGATGGCGGACATTTCAGCGTTTTTAATTATTTTATTTACTTTTATATAACTTCTCCTATATTTTTGGATATTTGTGACTCTTTAAAATGCTTTTATGCTATTCTGGTTCCCTTGTCCTTACTTTCCCTAGCTATCTTCTCCAGAGCTCTTCTCTGCTGGATGGCCGAATCCAAATTGACCGGGAGCTACTGCGCATGCGTGGGCATCTCTTAATGCTCCAGTAGCATACAAATGGCGTTTTTAAGTAAAACTGATTTTAAAGGGGTCCAGTGCCTGAGGCTCATATTTATTGAATATTCTGTTTTCTGTGGCCTTATTCCTTGCTGGAAAATGTTGCATTCTATTAATTTAGCTGCTGCAAGGTAAGAATCAACTTTGAATGATTTTATATGTTTTTTTTTTCCTCTTCTAGTCTAGAATTAAATATACCGTATTTTTCGCTCCATAAGACGCACTTTTTTTCCCCTCAAAAGTGAGGGGAAATGTCTGTGCGTCTTATGGAGCGAATATGAAGTTTTACTTACCTGTCTTGTAGCGTTTCTCGGCAGCACAGGGCGCACCGCGGTACTGGAACTTGAATTTCATGTTCCGGTTTCCGGCGGGACTGAAAGGAAGTGCGCACTCAGCTCAGTGTGCGCACTTCCTTTCAGTCCCGCCGGAAACCGGAACATGAAATTCAAGTTCCAGTACCGCGGTGCGCCCTGTGCTGCCGAGAAACGCTACAAGACAGGTAAGTAATTATGGGACAAGGGGAGGGGGACAGTATGGGAGAGAAGAGAAGACTATGGGGAGGGGAGGGTAGGGGAGGGGGGATGAAGACTATGGGGAGGGGAGGGGGGATGAAGACTATGGGGAGGGGAGGGGGGATGAAGACTATGGGGAGGGGAGGGGGGGATGAAGACTATGGGGAGGGGAGGGGGGGATGAAGACTATGGGGAGGGGAGGAGAGGAGAGGGGGATGAAGACTATGGGGAGGGGAGGAGAGGAGAGGGGGATGAAAACTATGGGGAGGGGAGGGGAAGGGGGATGAAGACTATGGGGAGGGGAGGGGGGATGAAGACTATGGGGAGGGGGGATGAAGACTATGGGGAGGGGAGGGGGGATGAAGACTATGGGGAGGGGAGGGGGGATGAAGACTATGGAAGGGGAGGGGGGATGAAGACTATGGGGAGGGGAGGGGGGATGAAGACTATGGGGAGGGGAGGAGAGGAGAGGGGGATGAAGACTATGGGGAGGGGAGGGGGGATGAAGACTATGGGGAGGGGAGGGGGGATGAAGACTATGGGGAGGGGAGGGGGGATGAAGACTATGGGGAGGGGAGGGGGGATGAAGACTATGGGGAGGGGAGGGGGGATGAAGACTATGGGGAGGGGGGATGAAGACTATGGGGAGGGGAGGGGGGATGAAGACTATGGGGAGGGGAGGAGAGGGGGGATGAAGACTATGGGGAGGAGAGGGGAGGGGGGATGAAGACTATGGGGAGGGGAGGGGGGATGAAGACTATGGGGAGGGGAGGGGGGATGAAGACTATGGGGAGGAGAGGAGAGGGGGGATGAAGACTATGGGGAGGGGAGGAGAGGGGAGGGGGGATGAAGACTATGGGGAGGGGAGGGGGATGAAGACTATGGGGAGGGGGTGGGAGAAGACTATGGGAGGGGGGACACTATGGGACAGGGGAGAAAAAAATATTCTGAACAAACTGTCCCATAGTAATTAACACTATGGGACAGTTTGTTCAGAATATATTGTTTTCTGGGTTTCTTCCTCTAAAAACTAGGTGCGTCTTATGGTGAGGTGCGTCTTATGGAGCGAAAAATACGGTATATATTTGTGCTCGGATTTTCTAATAGGTTATGGAATGTATCAGAAGATGCAAAGTTGGTTGGAGATGTGCTGAAACCAACATACGAGTAGGCCTGTAATAAAAAGAGGGCCCACAATGGTGAAATGTATTATATAGCTGGGTGTAGTCAAACAGCTTGAACGGCAGAGGTGAGTAGGGGCTAGGAGTTTAAATAGGGGCCATAACTCCTACTACAAATTCAGGCCTAATAGCCTTTTAACATGTGTTCAGAATTTCTAATAGTTTATGGAATGTATCAGAAGATGCGAAGTTGGTTGAGGTGTGCCGAAACCAACGTATGAGTAGGCCTGTAAGAAAAAGAGGGCCCACAAAGGTGAAATGTATTATATAGCTGGGTGTAGGTGGGTGGGGTCAAACAGCTTGAATGGGAGAGGTGAGTAGGGGCTAGGAGTTTAAATAGGGGCCATAACTCCTCCCACAAATTCAGGCCTAAAATTCAGGCCTAACTTGTGCTTGGAATTTCCAATAGGTTATGGAATGTATCAGAAGATGCAAAGTTGGTTGGTGTGTCGAAACCAACGTACGAGTAAGCCTGTAATAAAAAGAGAGCAAAAGTAGGATTTAAAGAAAACACACTTTATTGAAAGTTACAAAGTGAGACTTCTGAAAGCTTGTCGAAGCTCCCTCTCCGGTTGTGGTATGCAGGTATTGTAAATAGAGGATTTCCAGCGGCCCAGTCTCTTAATGATGTGGACTGGTGTGTTTGAGCTAGATGCTGCGCCTATACGGAAGGAGTTACCGGAGAAGGAAGCCGTGTTGTAGCCCAACCTTGATAATAAAGTTCTAACATGAGATGTGAATTTAGCTGTGGTGAGTGGGTGCCCTTGAAGTGTCAGGTGAGTGTGTGTGGTGAGACACCAAGAATATGTCAAGTACTTTGACTGGGCACCAGGCATTTCCGGTAGGGAAGAGGGGAATGATAGTGGGATGAATGGTGTGGTTAGTGTTTGTGGAAGGTAATGAAAGTACGTAGTGGTCTTCTACTTTCTTTAGATGAGATAGTTTCAGGTTTAATGTGGTATCTATTTGACGTACGTGTGAACTCCCTAAGTCTGCGGAAACCACAGAAAGCCATAAAGATGGTGGCTTTTATAACCAGTTTAGTGTGATAGTCAAACAGGGATTTGTCCAGTAAGTCGCTAAGTAGCCTAAAAATAGGACCATCTATAGGCAATCTGGAAGTGACAGGGGGAACTGTAACCTTGTGGTATGATGTTAAGAAAGGTGCGTGATTAGGAAAGTTAGTGAGGACGTGGTGTTGTACTCCAGTAGGGTAAAGCTTAATGGCATGGGATAATTTAAGGTGTAGGTGACAGAAGGAGGCAAAAGCCACCATGGTTTTAATGGAGAAGTCTCCTTGCAAGTGAAACTCTACAGTGAATTTGTTAAAAATAGTCAGTGCCCTAGCGTAAGTGAGAGTGGTGTTGGGTGAGAGTGCGTGGCGTGCGAGTGCCTGAGCGTGGTCTAGTAGCTTGTTTAATCCAGGATTAGCTCGTAGAAAGGTGGTATCCTGGATGGTAGGTGGTGGGTCGTAGGGAGTGCCTGGGCTCCCCTGACCTGAAATTGAAAGCGTGAAAGAGCGTCAGCAGCTGTGTTATGGATACCAGGAATGTGTACGCAGACTAGGTGGAACTGAGCGGTTGCTGCCAGCCAAGTGAGCTTGCGAATCAGCCTCATGATGGTTAGAGAGGATGACCGCCCCTTGTTGATAATTTCGCAAGCTGCTGAATTGTCTGAGTAGCATTTAACTGCCTTGCCGGTCCAGAGATGACCCCATGTATGGGCAGCTGCCACGATGGGGTAAATCTCTAACAATGAGGATGTTTCTCTAAACGCCGGCAAGGCATCCGTCTCAGTGGGCCAGTTATCCCTAAACCAGTGGTTGCTGTAAATAGCTGCAAACCCAGTGTGTGCTGCTGCGTCTGTGTAGATTGTGAGTGAGAGCTTGGATAGTGGAGGTATGAACAGAGAGACCCCGTTCCATTCCGCCAAGAAGTTACTCCACATGTGCAAATCTGCCCTGGCAGGATCATCCAATATAATTGGGCAGGAGTCAGGCACTCCATGGAGTAAACACAGTAGCCTAGAGACGAATGATCTGCCCTGCGGAATGATATGCATTGCGAAGTTAAAAGACCCCAATAAGGACTTGAGTGCCTTTCTGGTGCATGTATCACTCTGCAGAAATAGGCTGATTTCGTCCCTAAAGCGGGTCAATTTCTCGGCTGGTAGACTGGCTTGAAAAGATATTGTGTCTAAGACTATGCACAAGAAAACTAGCTTGGTAGAGGGTCCAAGCGTTTTACTTGGTGACAGGGGTACCCCAAGTGTAGTGAAAAAGGCTGTGGTGCTGTGAATACTACGTGGTGTTTGTGAGCCTGGTTCTACCAACAAAAAAATCATCCAAATAGTGGATAACAGACGGACACCTAACTATGTTTAGGAGCTGCCAACAGAGGGTCTCTGCGAAACTGTCAAACAGCTTGGGGCTGCTCCTAGACCCGAAAGTGAGCCGGGTAGAAAAATAATACCTGTCCCGCCATTTAACACCATGCATGTGCCATAGTGAGGGCTGAATGGGTAGGAGCTTGAAGGCTTTGGTAACATCGGTCTTGCTCAACCATGCCTTACTGCCTGCTGTGATGATAGCTTGCATAGCGTCATACATTTTTGCGTAGTGCAGTGAAAACTCCTCAGCGGGTATGAGAGAGTTGATGCTGGGGATGGAAGAAGAATGAGGTGCAGAGAGGTCCTCAATCGATCTTTTTTTATTTGAGTACTTGTGTACAGCTACCCCAATGGGGTTGGTACACCAGGATAAAAACGGTGATGATATGAAAGGGCCAATCATGAAACCAGCCTTGGTTTCTGTGGACAGTAGGTGGTCCACTGTAAGAGGGTCGTTAGATGCTGACAATAGGTTAGGGCATTTGAGTGTGCCTGTGGGGATGGCAATGAGTCCTGTGTGAAACCCCTGTGAGAAACCAGTCACCAAATGCCTGGCTGGGTGGGAACACAGGTAGTAAGCCACAATGTCTATGTTAACCTTGGTTAGTCATTTTTAGGTTACAGTCGGGCTGGGCACATGGTCTTAGTATGAGCTCTGAAGCAAATGTGCAACAATCTGCATTCGCTGAAGCTGCATGCCCCAGTGTTAAAGTTATTGCACACCTGCGCCTTGCCCAGAAACAAAATGGGTCTTCCCAGCTTGCCCCTCTGTTCGCTTTCTTGTCTAGTGTGTTGGGTGAAGGAGTGGTGAGAAGTGGAAGTGTCTGCCTCGCAATGGCACAAGTCAGTGCAGTGAGATGTTGAGCTCAAGGACAGGGGGCCTCAAGCCGGCAAAGTGACGGCAAAAAAGTTCAGTGTCCATCTGGCACCAGTCAATTCTTAGGTTAAACTGTGCTAGATGAGTTGCTGCCTTGGCTGACACTGACTTGTGGTAGTCGTAGAAGGAGGACCCCCCCCCTTGTACTTGATGCCTAAGTCAACTACCTTTATGCATATACAGATCAAGCTCTTCCCTCCTATGTAGATATACCGTGCAGATGACATATATCCCAAAAGCTATAACAAACTGGGGAATAGAACGTTTTTTGTTAAGGCATGGGTCTCTAGTTTTTAAGACCACTGAGATGTCCCCGTAATTGTATGCTCTGTTTTAAAGGACGTCTTGTGAGGAAACTAGGTTTACATCCTACCCATACAGTATTTCCTTTTTTATGGAAGCTGGAACGGAGTGGGCAGGTGAGACATATGGGGTAGTGGTAGTGCCTGGTGGGGGAGGGGGTGGGTGCCAGACTGAACAGTAGAGATTACCAGCGGAGTACCTGAAGGGCCTTGTAGGTCACCTGAGGTGGCTATGGCTGATTCCACTTTCAGCAGTCTGTTATTCATGGTTTGGAGGTTGGCCAGAATAGCAGTCAGGGTCTCCTGTGTAGAATCGGAAGTGTTTGTAGACGGCCCTTGTGAGCTAGTGCCGTGCCTAGGTTCGTTGGCCTGTGCCGGGCCTAGGTTCGTTGGCCTGTGCCGTCAAGAGCCTTTACAGCTCTGCCTTTCTGAGCCTAAGTTCTGCTGCAATTTTTGGCATAGTCCAAGATCTCAGGGACCTGGGGGTAAAGGGGGTGAGGGATTCCTCTGGAGACCCAGGCCTGACTGACGTGCTGGGTACTTTGTCCAATGGTAGATCGTCGATGGGGATAGGTTCTTGTGACTTTCTGAAAAAGGAATAATGATTTAAATTAAGTGGGGTAGTGTGAAGGGGGACGAGACCTTCGGAGAACTGGCCTGCTAACTAGTGCCGAGGAGAAGAACTTAACTAAAACCCAAGTGGCAGTGGGAGGCTCTACCTACGATTTTGGCTGAGGGATGTTGGCCTCTCAATGACCGTAGGAGATTCAATATGTATGGCCGTGACTTGGGAAGCCCTAGCTGTTGCCCTAAAGAAGGGCGAGCGAGGTGGCTAACTATGATTTTGGCCGTGGGGCTGAACCTCCGTGTTGAGGTGGGGAGTAGGCGTCGCAGGACAGGTGAATTTAGTGAGGGTTGCTAAGGCCAGAACCTATCCCTAAATGCCAGTTCTCTAACCTGATGGGGCTTGTCTCCTTAATGATGTGCCCGAACATTTTTAGATCCTAACTTTGAGTATTACTCTTATCGCTTTGTGCGTGACACAGAGATCTTGAATATAACTTGCTTTGGAATAAAAACAGGTTTGGCCAAGGTATCCTAGGTATAAGATAGATGCTAGTGGGCTTGAAGCGTGCCACTGGTATGCATGATGTATGTAAAAAGATGTCAAATGTATGAAGAGTTGTGTATCAATGATACTGTAACATAAGAACCTGTGTAAGATGAGGGACCTGAACGTTGGTCCATATAAAGAGACAAGCCCCAGTTTACCACGATTAGGTAATTTAATGACAAGAAGGCTGAGTGAGGCCTTTATGAGAATCATAATCGTAGTGAGTAAGATTAACAATACCTGGTACTGAAATACAGGATACCAGGTTGGCTGTTGTAGTTGATAGCGTAGAAATTTGGCAAAACTGCGGTATTGACACAGGTCTAGGTAATGAAATGTAGAAACAACAAACAAGTGAAGTACAGTTATGAAATAGTAGTAGCAGAGAGACGTTGGTTAGGAGGTGATTGTTGGTGAGATCGTAGTGAGAGGTCTTGAACGTGGCCCATGTAGAAGTTAGAACCTGTCTGGGGGTGGGGGGAGTGGTGGCTGAATGAGGCCGTGGACGAAAAAATGTAACAACTAAACCACTATACCTGATACTGTAAGACAGGATAGTGGGATGAAACTTCCTTAAGTCTACTTGATGGAAATGTAGAGGAGCCTAAAATCATACACATGGCTAAGTATTGGAACCAGTATGGAGTTTAGGAAAAAAACAGCTATTCAGCGATCGTGCCTATGGTCACTACTGAGCCTGGCGAAAAAGGAACCATGGTGGTTGCATATGGGAGATATGCATGAAAAGTTTGTGAGAGCTTAAAGGGACTCTCCAGCCAACCCGTTTTACTCACCTGGTTCCAGCGCCGGAAGACCTTGTGAAGCCGCGCCCCCTATTTCGTCAAAATGTCTAAATAGGCGAGCACGAGCAATCAGACACTTCCATTTGGAAGCGTCATTGCTCCCTTGTGCGCATGCGCGGCTTTGCTGCACATGCGCACATACCTTATAGGGCGGCATTCATGCCGCCCTCTGAAGTCCTGAGCGCACTACCGCGCATGCGCGGTCGCGAGCTGAGCTGACTGACAGCTCAGCTTGCGGCATTTGCCTGCCCCCTCTCCTCTGCTGACAGGCTGGAGAGAGAAGGTGCGCACACAGTGCCTTCTCTCTCCTGCACACGTCAGATGTATCTTAATACGTCTGACGTGTACAGGGCCTTTTTAGGGCCCTACATGATAGGAAGTCCCTCTGGTGGCCGTCTGTGTGACGGTCACTGGAGGTATTCCTATCAATCAATGTAAACACTGTATTTTCTCTGAAAATACAGTGTTTACATTAGATTGCCTGCAGGGAGCTATAGATCTCACCTGAACAACCTCATTAAGCTGTAGTTGTTCAGGTGACTATAGTGTCCCTTTAACCCATTGGCATGCTACAACAAGATAATAAACATATGATTTATTATGAGAGAAACATAGTTAAATGAAAGACTAGTCATGCAGTAGTGTTCGGTAAAGAAATTAATAGTAATATGTGAGACTAAATTGCCTGAAAAAGTGAATCAACAGTGCAGAGTGACATTTAAGATGTGTTCTTTCAAGTGGATTTCATAGTATATATGATAAATATGTCCCATTTTAATTCTAAACATAGCCAAGGCACTGACGGAGTTCCCCCAGGCTGAGGAAGTGCTATGTCCCCTCCCTCGCGAGTGGTACACGGCGGGAGAATGAGGCTCACAGTTATCGGATGGCCCGGATCCATGGGAGGTCGGCCGGAGGGGAATCGCGACGGCTGTAATTCTCGGGGAGGGTATGTAAGATGCGTATGGGATGGTTGGTTTCAAGGCCTGGCTCACTACGAGGATCCCTCATGGGGGGCTCAGTTTGGGAGCAGCCGTTAGGGCTGCAAGGGGGGACCCCGGGTCTTGTCGTGCATGGGGGGGTCTTCTCCCCTCGTTGGGTGGGCTAGGGATGTTTTATTGAGCGGGTTCATTTTTTACTGTCTGCATATGTTTTGTCTCCCTCTCCTCTCTCTCTTTTTTTTATGAGGGCGGCGGAGCTGGGAGGGGTTGCTTCTTTATATGGTGGCGGGGTTGTCGGAGGGTGGGGAGATCGGGGCTGGTTTCCACTTCCTTGCCCTACAGCCGCCATGACGCGGGCCGCGGAACTTCCGCATGCTGCGGCATTGACTCCCCTTGAGGAAATGTTTATGTTGATATCCATGTTTAATCGGGGGATGGGGGTGGCGGTTATCTGGATTTTCTTGTGTGCATTGTTATGTATTTATGTTTGAGCCGCGCAAGCGCTTTAATTATGGATCGCTTAGGCGAATGTCGGGTTCGGGGGGAGCATGGGGGGGGAGGCGGCCTACGTTAGGGGGCTCGCACCGGCGGCTCGGCCCGGCCCTGTGTGGTTCCTTCCACCAGGCCAGCTGGGTGGAGTCGTGGGGCAACTTGACTAAATCCCTTGTGGTCGGATCCATGATAAGGGAGGGGGAGAGGGTAGTGGCGGCGGGAGGACCTGGCGGCTGGGGCTCTCTCTTTTCCATCCGCCCGGGGGCGGGGGGGATGGGGAACCGATGAGATTTAACTGTGCTGAGGAACTTGCTGCAAAAGGGGCCCAAACCAAGTACTGAGTCCATATGCATGCTTATACTTTTTAGAGGTCTGATATTGTTCTATGTACACTCCTTGTTTTATTGATTGCATGTAATATTCTAATTTACTGAGATTGTGGATTTGGGGTTTTCATGAGCTGTAAGCCATAATCATCGCACTTTTAACAAATCACGGCTTAAACTATCTTGCTTTGCATGTAATGCGTCTATCTCATATATTAGTTTCCCCTTTTACTTTGCATTACCGAAATAAATGAACTTTTGCACGATATTCTAATTTTTTGAATATCACCTGTAACACGGTTTGCCTTTTTTATAATGTATAAAATGTTGATGTTTTCTGATTGGATGACTGTGGTGGACGCCATTTTGGCGCCAATTTTGTATTGATCTCCCCTATATAAACTCCTACTAGCCAGGTTGAATGTTCTTTATGACATTTGAGAAAGCCCTTTTTGGTGAAACGCATAATGGTTATTTTAAATCGTGTATTTTAGATCAATTAAAGGTTTTTGGTTACTTTACTGTGCCAATTCTCTTCTTTTTATGCACTATTATTTTTACTTTCCTGGCTTTTTATTATTGTTCCCGCACTTAAAGAAATCCCAGGGGGGGATCATACCACCAACACCTTATTAAAAGAGCAGTATTTTCTGCTCTATACCTGTAAGTATTATTCTAGTTACTTTTACTTACTTTTATCAAATTGAGAGTACTATTGTCGCATCTTTTTATTTCCCCTGGAACTTCGGATGACCAGACGGCGCTGATAGACGCATTTCCTTTACACATCTCAGCAGCGGGGATTATACCTCTTCACACCAGAGCTGGCCATAGCTCTTTTAAATGTCAGTTTTCTACCTTCTACTGCTATTTTGGATTTTAAATGTACCACACTACTGGTTGTTCCTGTTTCTTTGTCTTTCACATATGCAAATACCCTGAGACACTAGGACGCACCCCTACTGATATAACTGCTTATCTATATCCCATCAAACATTGTTCCTCTAGTGAGACTCTTTTGGACTATTTTACGTTATTTTACTTTTCCACTGGCGCACCCAACCACATCTCTTTGTTTTGTCTCATCGATTGAAGGATTTGAGGGGTCTCCTTCGTTTGGGTTGCTGCCTATCTACATATTGTTTGTTAATTAGCGCTGATTTCCTTTCATTTCTGTAAAACGTGAGGATAGTATAGGTACTCAACTGTCATCCGAGTGTTGTACTGTGGTCTCAAGGAATGAGCACAGCTGTCGACACTTCTGAGAGTGTGTGGTTAAGGATGTATGGTCTTACTGACCTTATCCCATCTATTCCAGGCTATTCTTCATATTTTATTCTTTTTGCTGGCTGCTAGTCTAGCTGCACATTCCTAGGTTTTGTTTTGGTTCACTAGGTGGATACAGTCTTGTATAGTCGGAGAGTCTGTACTCCTCCATTTCCTACTGATAAGCATCAGCGCTGCTATGTTAATTTGATAGGTAAAATAAATCATAGCTTTCATGAGCCCTGAGGGGTAATTTTGTAGCAGGAATTTTCTGTGGTATACAGAATGGTCAATCCTGTCATTGCGGTGTAACCACGTTGGCACTAGGTACCATCTGTATATCAGTTTCTTAGACAGCTCAATGTGGGTTGAGCAGAGGGTTAATTTTTTTGAGTTAGTAAACAATTTCTTCCAAGCCATCTCAAGTTAAGTGAGGTTTCCCAGGCTCGAACAAATTGTTTAATATTCTGGCCTCTGTTCAGGCTTGCAAATAGTAAGGAGATAGTTTTCCGTGCCGGCAACTGTTTTATCAATATTCGCTCGAAGGTCGTCAGGAGAATCATTCTGCCAACAATTCAGCCTATTTTTTTAGGGGAGACTAGCCCACACAGGCGAATATCAAGCGGAGAAACTCCAGAAGAATCAGAAGGAGTGGCCACAACAAATTGGACACTACCAGGAATTTGGAAACACAGGGGTCCTCAGAAGAGGAAGAATATTCAGTAATTATTAATTAATCTTCATCTAATTTGTCTGAAATTGAAATCTCCATTTTGAAAAAAAGGTTTGACTTTGTGTCCTATTTATAAGGCTAGACCGATAGATATTGATATTGTTCTGTGTCGTTTTTTCGTAATGTTAGACTGGAAGTCTTTTTTTTCTAAAATTGTTCCTTTACCATTGACATTAGATGTAACTAATATCAATTTAAAGTTAAGTGACACCAAACATAAAAATATAAGTAAATTTAATCCACAGATCAATGATCATGCTATAGAAACATTTGTGGAGATGGTCAAAAAAGATGTTGAGAATCTTGTTCAAAATGATCAGAAAAAGTATATTCATAACAATTTAACTAAGATTCAACAGAAAGCTCTCACAATGCTTCAAAAAATATCAAAACTTGATAATTAAACCGGCCAATAAGGGCAGAGCAATTGTTGTATTAGATAAAAGTGATTATGTTAAAGAGATAAAAAGACAACTTGGTGATAATGAAACTTACAAAAAACTTCAATTGACCCCACATTAACTTTGAAAAAGAAAATTGATTTGTGTTTAAAAATGGCATTTGATGATCTGATTATCGATAAACAGTTATTTAAGTACCTTACTGTTTCTTCCCCTGTGATTCCCACATTGTATATTTTGCCAAATATCCAGAAGTCTTTGATTAATCCTCCCGGGCGACCGATAGTGGCGGGTATAGGGTCCCTTTTGTCCCCACTTGTTAAATTTCTAGACCAAGTATCAAGACCTTTTTTGAATCAAATAAAATCTCATGTTAAAGATACGTTTGAGGTGCTTGAGAAAATTAAAACAATTACAAATGTACAGAATTCTGTACTCTGTACACTTCCATTCCCCATGATGAAGGGATGACAGCGATGGGTGAGGCTTTTGAAATACTAGGCTTCAAAGACCCTTCTCTGTCATTCCTTTTGCAATTACTTGAATTTGTAATGACGGAAAATTATTTCTCCTTTGGAGATGATTTTTTAGTTCAAGCTAAGGGTACTTCGATGGGTTTCAATGTGGCCCCCACATATGCCGGCATTTATATGGCCAGATTGGAAGAAAACTTTATATATCAAAATTACTTGTTTAAAAACCATTGTTAAATGGTGGCTGGCATTGTGGTGGGGTCCATTGGAGCCCCTCAAAGATTTTTTTAAATTTCTAAATGGTTGTTCTGATAGCATCAAGTTCACTATGGAGATGGATCATGTAACAAAATCCCTGTTTAACCAACCTCAGAAACAGCATTTCGTTTGACCATATGTATTATGCTCAATTCGTATAATACTAAGAAACGAATAAAACTACCGCAAGTTAATTAACGAAAAACATGGTGGCCCTCGTTCGTTTGACGAACACGTGGCGGTCGCCATTTTAAAACCGTCGAACGCTCAGCGGTGGAAAGGCAACAACCCGCTGGAACTATTTTCGGACACTTATTCCGCCACCCACCGCTGATACGTACGAAGTCCTCGTCTATACGGGTAATATCTCCCGAACATATTCATCTCCTTGCCGTTCGGGACTTTCTTTCACCAAAGACCTACCGACCCCAGGTAGTTACAGTTATGGAACACTCTTCGGATGGAATTGCACGAACAACTGGTGAACTTGGACTTTGCGAACTGTGTTCGTGGGATCTGAGCGCTATTCGCCTATAATATGCGCTCAGATCCAAGCTATCTGGGGGTATGTGGAATATGGGGATTATGTTCGGTGAAATATAAGTTATATATTTTAATTCTGTTTTGTTATAAAATAAAAAGCACATGTTTCTCTCTGCCTGGAGTAATTAGGTTCTCTTAAACCACTTAAGTAAATTTTCTCCAGGATAGAGAGGAGGGGTTACACTCTTCCTGTGGGTGTGTATAAGAATTGTACTGTATACTGATTGGTTCTGTATATTTTGTTACAGTCTTCCACAAGGTCCCATGTGGGAGTTCCCTTGCTGGGAGACCATCATAAAAGGGCTGAGTTTGGCCATCAATAAACACATTCGTTTTACCCCTTCATGAAGTCTCGACTCATGTTTGGGGAATTGGGAGCTATAATCACTACTTCACTCTTTTCAGCTTGAATTTCGGGAGACGCTACAAATAAACCCCTTATGGTAAACGTGCTCCTTCGTTGAGAGATAGGCTGGTTAAAGCTCAGTTATCCTCTTCATCTAAATCAATATAAAAGAGAAAAGGAAGTTTTCCATGCTTAAATTGCATTTGTTGTAATTCTATGATTAAAGGTTCGACATTTACTAACCCACAAAGGGGTAACCAATATGTGATCAAACAATTTGTCACATGTGACACGACATATGTTGTTTATATTTTAAAATGCCCTTGTGGTTTGCTCTATGTAGGTCAAACAACACAAAAAATGAAGGAAAGATTTTCGAAACATAAATCTACAATTAGGACAAAAATGCTTGAGTTGCCCATTCCAATGCATTTTGTAGAAGCAAAACATAACATAACTCAACTTAAATTTAAAATCATTGAACATGTAGAAGAGAGCCCAAGACAAGGGGATCGATTAAAAAGATTATTATTCAGAGAAGCATATTGGATTAGGGAATTAGTATCCCTGACACCTAGGGGACTCAATCAAGAATATGACCTCAATCCGTTTATTTAAATTTAAGTTTATCTAAATTCAAGTTTAGTCTTTGTTGTTTTTAAAGGGACTCTATAGTCACCATATAAAAGCAAGAAAGACAGGTCCCCCAGCCTTCCTTCTTGCTTTTATATGAACTTTCATTCATTAAAAAAAAAAAAATCGGTGTTTTTATATTAAAAACTTACCTCCGTTCCAGCGCCGAGCTCCCCGCTAGGCCGCGCCCCCTTTTTCGTCAAAATGACGAAATCGCGGGGCCCAATGGGACGGCTTCGCGCTGGACCAATCGCGTTCTTCATAGAGCGGCATTGAATGCCGCCCTATGAAGAACCTGAGCGCTTTACCGCGCATGTGCGCGGAATGCGCGTTCGCGAGCTGAGCTGTCTGACTGACAGCTCAGCTCGCTTTCTAAAATTATCAATAATAATTTAGGGCCCCCACCCGCCCTGTGCGGCGGGTGGGGGCCCTAAAATTATCAATGAGGGGGGGGGGACCTACTGTCCCCCCCCCGGCCCCCACCCCTGTGCGGCGGGTGGGGGCCCTAAAATTATCAATGAGGGGGGGACCTACTGTCCCCCCCCGGCCCCCACCCCTGTGCGGCGGGTGGGGGCCCTAAAATTATCAATGAGGGGGGGACCTACTGTCCCCCCCCGGCCCCCACCCCTGAGCGGCGGGTGGGGGCCCTACAATTATCAATGAGGGGGGGGACCTACTGCCCCCCCCCCGGCCCCCACCCCTGAGCGGCGGGTGGGGGCCCTAAAATTATCAATAAGGGGGGGGGACCTACTGTCCCCCCCCCCGGCCCCCACCCCTGAGCGGCGGGTGGGGGCCCTAAAATTATCAATAAGGGGGGGGGACCTACTGTCCCCCCCCCCCGGCCCCCACCCCTGAGCGGCGGGTGGGGGCCCTAAAATTATCAATAAGGGGGGGGGACCTATTGTCCCCCCCCCGGCCCCCACCCCTGAGCGGTGGGTGGGGGCCCTAAATACAAAGGGGGGGGGGGACCCTAGTTAACCCTCCCCCCCCCAAAAAAAAATATCTCCCTACCTACCCCCCTCACCCTAAAAATAATGAGGGGGGACCATTAACTAAAAACCTGTAAAAAAATGAGATAAAATCAACTTACCATTCGATGTTTTCTTTCTTCTAAAATCTTCTTTCTTCAGCCCCCAAAAAGGCCAAATAAAAATCCATAATAACCGACGCAATTAAAAAAAAAAAAAAAAAAACCGAGCGCAAAAAAAAATAATCCATCTTCACCCAAGGAGGGCTCCGCGCAGACTGAGCTCCGCAGGGCGGGGGAAGGCTTATAAAGCCTTGCCCCGCCCTGCAATTAGGCTAAGAACACTCTGATTGGTGGGTTTAAGCCAATCAGAGTGCTCTTTGTCATTTTACAAGCGTGGGAAAGTTCTTTGGAATTTTCCCACGCTTGTAAAATGACACAGAGCA
The DNA here is from genome assembly GCF_036172605.1 of Pelobates fuscus. Classification (NCBI taxonomy): domain Eukaryota; kingdom Metazoa; phylum Chordata; class Amphibia; order Anura; family Pelobatidae; genus Pelobates; species Pelobates fuscus. The sequence goes on from NC_086321.1 coordinate 308,866,032, forward strand.
CTGTGATTGGATGGATTTCAAGCCATCCAATCACAGTGCTCTGTGTCATTTTACAAGCGTGGGAAAGTTCTTTGGAATTTTCCCACGCTTGTAAAATGACAAAGAGCACTGTGATTGGATGGATTTCAAGCCATCCAATCACCGTGCTCTGTGTCATTTTACAAGCGTGGGAAAGTTCTTTGGAATTTTCCCACGCTTGTAAAATGACACAGAGCAATGTGATTGGATGGCTTGAAATCCATCCAATCACAGTGCTCTGTCATTTTACAAGCGTGGGAAAATTCCAAAGAACTTTCCCACGCTTGTAAAATGACAAAGAGCACTGTGATTGGATGGATTTCAAGCCATCCAATCACATTGCTCTGTGTCATTTTACAAGCGTGGGAAAATTCCAAAGAACTTTCCCACGCTTGTAAAATGACAAAGAGCACTCTGATTGGCTTAAACCCACCAATCAGAGTGTTCTTAGCCTAATTGCAGGGCGGGGCAAGGCTTTATAAGCCTTCCCCCGCCCTGCGGAGCTCAGTCTGCGCGGAGCCCTCCATGGGTGAAGATGGATTATTTTTTTTGCGCTCGGGTTTTTTTTTTTTTTTTTTTTTATTGCGTCGGTTATTATGGATTTTTATTTGGCCTTTTTTGGGGCTGAAGAAAGAAGATTTTAGAAGAAAGAAAACATCGAATGGTAAGTTGTTTTTATCTTATTTTTTTTTTTCTTTACAGGTTTTTAGTTAAAGGGTCCCCCCTCATTATTTTTAGGGTGAGGGGGTAGGTAGGGAGATAAGTTTTTTTTTTTTGGGGGGGGGGGGGAGAGGGTTAACTAGGGTCCCCACCCCCTTTGTATTTAGGGCCCCCACCCACCGCTCAGGGGTGGGGGCCGGGGGGGGACAATAGGTCCCCCCCTATTGATAATTTTAGGGCCCCCACCCACCGCTCAGGGGTGGGGGCCGGGGGGGGGCAGTAGGTCCCCCCCCTTATTGTGAATTTTAGGGCCCCCACCCGCCGCACAGGGGTGGGGGCCGGGGGGGGACAGTAGGTCCCCCCCCTATTGTGAATTTTAGGGCCCCCACCCACCGCTCAGGGGTGGGGGCCGGGGGGGGGGGGCAGTAGGTCCCCCCCCTTATTGTGAATTTTAGGGCCCCCACCCACCGCTCAGGGGTGGGGGCCGGGGGGGGGGCAGTAGGCCCCCCCCTTATTGTGAATTTTAGGGCCCCCACCCGCCGCACAGGGGTGGGGGTGGGGGCCGGGGGGGGGCAGTATGTCCCCCCCTTATTTTTTATTTTAAGGCCCCCACCCACCGCACAGGGGTGGGGGCCGGGGGGGGACAATAGGTCCCCCCTTATTGATAATTTTAGTGCCCCCACCCGCCGCACAGGGGTGGGGGCCGGGGGGGCAGTATGTGCCACCCTTATTTTTAGGGCCCCCACTCACCGCTCAGGGGTGGGGGCCGGGGGGGGGGGGGGGGAGGAGAGTAGGTCCGTCCCCCCCCTCCCTTCAACCACTATTGTGGCCAGACAGCATCCCTGTGGGTTCGGGCTTCAGCTGTCAGCTGAAGCCACGCCCACAGCAGTGCTGACAGGCTGTCAGCACACAAAGCGCGTTCACAGTGCTTTGTGTGCTGATAGCCCGTCTGATGCATTCACCCAGAATGCATCGGACGAGAGGCCTTTTTAGGGCCTCTGAACTCGGAAGTCCCTCTGGTGGCCGTCTGATTGACTGCAACAAGAGGTGTTCCAAGCTTCCAATGTAAACACTGCATTTTCTCAGAAAATACAGTGCTTACAAGAAAAAGGCTCCGGGTAGCTGTAGCACTCACCTAAACAACCTCATTAAGCTGAAGTTGTTCAGGTGACTATAGTGTCCCTTTAATCTTTTAATTCATTTTCAATTTTTTGTTGTTATAATTTACAGATCATCTTCACAGATTATTATCTGTGTGGGCTGTGCTGGTTAACACTCTATTGAGCACACATCTTTTATATTGCCTCTCAGATATTTCTTATTATGAATTTCTAATTATAAGATAGTAGTTAAATATTTGACAGGGGATTAGTTAGAACTTAGCACCAGGTTTTTCCGTGTCGCTTGATATATTGTTAATGGATATATTGCATTGAATTAATTGATGTTGAATATAAATATAGATTATTATATATAATAGCTGGTAATATTATCTTACAGCTTTATATCCAACTGAATAACATTTAACCCCTTAAGGACCAAACTTCTGGAATAAAAGGGAATCATGACATGTCAGACATGTCATGCGTCCTTAAGGGGTTAATCTCTCTTGAACTAATTGTATTATCATGTTATTTCAATAGATAAAAAATATATATTTTTTAAATTAAAAAATTAAAAATAAAATCAAATAGTAAAAAATTAAATAAAATGATTAAACAATGAAGTTGAATGCATTGTTTTAATTTTCTTTTTTGAAAACTCTTGGTTCAAGTGACATCTAAATCTATTGTATGAAAAATATTGTTCATTGAGAGATGTGTCAGTTATTCCATTATTGTTCTCACTTTATCAAATTATTAAATATGAATCACTATATATTTTATATACACATTTAGTCACATAGATAGTGACCTTCTTATATTTACATGATACATGATTGTGGTTCTTTGGTGTGTGATACACACTAGAGGACCTTCTATCACTAATAGTGTTACATTAAATATAACATTACTAAATATAATTTTTGTATATATCTTTAGTATGTATTTATAATTATTTGTTTCATTTTTTCACTATTGTCGTATTTACTATATCACTTTTATATAATTATGTTAGGATAATTATATTATTATATTATGTATATATTTATTATTATTTGTTTAATTTTTTCACTGTATTGCTGTATTTACTTTATTACTTTTATATACGGTAATTATGTTAGGACAATTATATTATGGAAACTATGATATAATCTATTAATTGACTTTAATGTGCTATCATGTATTGATAACGAGAGTATGATTTATAACATTTTATGAACTTCATATTCTATATATTATTCACTATTGGGGGTGTCATTTAAAAGCAGAAGTTAAATTAGCCATTTTGTATTATATTTGATCAGTATAGTAGTGTCTATTATATGACAATTAATAATATATAGTTATCTATGACTCAAATTGACTTAATACATAGTCTACTGCCAATATTATATATTTAATATGAATCTATAAGTTGTGTCTCTGTATGAGACATTGAGTATGCATTTACATTTTCTGCGATATATATATGCGCCATATTACGTGCGCGCGATATGGCGCATGCGCATTGCAAGTAGTACTGTGTTTGACTTTTTTGAGAATTTCTATGTAATGTGCGGTATTGCGCATGGGCGGTTCAGCTCATGCGCGGTACGTGTACACCTCTTTACGCATGCACATTCATGCTCGATCGGGATTCGGTTTTACCAGACTGTGATCGGCATGAATAGCTGTGTCTCGTTGGCTGGAGATGATCACATGATTTAACTCATGTGACTGGACCCGGAAATGTGAGTACCTAGCGTTCCTCGGGTGCTTCCAATAGAAGTTAAATTATCATACTCATTTAGAAGTTATTAGATACAACTTGTTCATGATTAAGTAATTGAACTTTATGACTAATAAACCTAAATTTCATTGGCTATGTTGTTCTATGCTTTTTGACACCCTTAATATGTGAAATGATCATTGGAGAGACAATAATGTTTTGTTCACATGTTTATCATTATTAATTGATGATGGGAGTAACTAATCATTATATCACATGTTTATTCACTTGTTAAATGGTTATATGCACCTATTTATTGTGTATTTTGTATGTGCTTCAGTAGCTTGACAAAGGCCCTAAGGGGTCAAAACGTTGCTGTGTAGCTCCTGGTTCTAAATAAAATTTCTCTGTATGGTGTCTGTACATCGTATGGGTGGCAACCCTTAGTTTTTTGCCTGCCCAGATAAAGTGGTTAAGTATTTGTTTGTTTTCTGTGAATTAATATGTTGGTGTCTGGATGTGGAGGGTCCTAAACAGGGACCACTACAATGTTCACTGCGGCCACTCGGCCCGACCAAGGTATGAACTTTTTATTCCAGCCCTGGAGGAGCGCTTTCACCTGGTTTTGTAGGTTCACGTAGTTCATCTTAAACAATATATCTATAGAGGAAGTTAATTTTATTCCTAGGAAAGTGAGAGTCCGTTCTCCAATCTTATTGGAAGTTTTTTTGGAGTAGTTGTATAGAGGCACTGGGAAGATTGAAGCCCATGGTTTGCGTTTTGGCCCCATTCAATTTGTATTAGGAACATCTACTGTAGGCCTCAAGGGTGGCCGCAAATGTTGGTAAGGATTCCTTTGGATGTCGTCGGCAAAAAGTGTTAGTTTGTACTCCCGTCGGTGTACCTGGACGCCCTGTATGTGTGGGTTGTTGCAGATTAGAGTCGTGAGTGGCTCCAGTGCCATTATGTACAGTGGGGGGACAGGGGACATCCCTGTCGTGAGCCATTAGAAATGGTGAATTATTGTGATAGAAATCCACTGTTAGTAACTTTGGCGGCTATAGAGTGCTGTCACTGCCGCTATGAATTGCGTTGGGAAGTGGAATTTGCCCAACACCCCGAGGAGGAAGGGCCAGAACAACCTGCCAAATGCTTTTTCAGCATCTAACGATAAGAACACACTGCCCCCCCCCCTTCCCCGCAGGCAATGCATCAGATCTAGAACTTAACTTAGAGTCCCATCTGCTCCCTGTCTGCACCTAATCAATCCCACCTGGTCATCATGTACAATGGTCGGTATTATGTCTGCTAATCTGTTGGAAAAGAGTTTAGTGAACATTTTTATGTCAGTATTCAATAACGATATGGGTCTCAGGTTTTGGGCTCGGTCGGGGAGTTTGCCTGGTTTTGGGAGTGTTGTAATGTATGTCATCAGCATTTCCGGCAGTGCAGCTCCTGTTTGCAGCATCGCGTGGAAGGCATTTTGTAAATGGGGCCCTAATGTTCTGGAACACGTCTTGTAATACTGATTCGCGAGCCCATCCGTTCCTGGCAATTTCCTGGTCAGTAGTGCAGCAATAGTAGAAAGTATTTTATCCACCATGATGAGGGCCGGGAGTTGGATTTGGGCCAGAAAACCACTAATGTCTACGCTTGTGGGTTGGTGGACTTTATCATCGTCTTTAAGATTAATATCATTCTGTCTAGTATTTAGCTAATTCCTCTGTCATGTGTTGTGGGTTGTATATTTTCGTGCCATGCGGTCGTGGTAGGCAAGGGATTTTTTAGGACATCTGTTGCTGTCTTAATCGGGATGCCAATAGTTTACCTGTCTCATTGCTATGGGCATAGTCTTGGGTTTTGAGTTTTTATAGCATGTAAGCAGTTTTAATCACATGCCACTCATTGAGTATTTTTTGTGTTTGGTCAATGGTAGTTTGCAGGTCAGGTGTGGGGGAAATGTAATGTTGAGTAGTTGCATCTTACAGCTTTCTCAGAAACTGCAGGAGCCGAGCCTGGGATGCCCGCTTGGCTTATAAAGATCTCCCGTACTGCTGATTTATGGGCTAACCATTGTGTTAGTGCCGAAGTGTCTGGGGTGACATTGGTAATGAAGTTTGATTGAGATTTGTGGATGAGAATTGACACTCCCCTAGCCTTTGACGAATGTGATGCATGATATTGTAGAGGGTACTCCTTGGTACCAAAGGTTGGGACTTTAGTTTTGACAAACTGTGTCTCCTGGATGCACAGAATGTCATCCCGGGTTTGTTAAGCATCCCGGAGCAGCATTTGGTGCTTGTGTGGGGTATTCAATCCCCTAGCATTGCGTAAATACATTTTCATCATGGGTGTATGTAAAAGTGGTCAGACGGCACATTGCTTGTTGCCAATTGTACAGGAGTATTTCCACCCCCTGATTCCAGCCATAAAATATGTGTTTGGCGTGGAATACACCAGCTAGTTCCACCGCTAATGCATTGCGTACTATCCATATCGGTGATGCAAGTATTGTCATTGCAGTCGCAAGCTCTCTATGTAGTGTAGGAGGGATTTGAGTGGGAGTTGGGAGATGGTGTGGGCATTGAAGTCCCAAGGTGTCAGGATTACTAGTTGATCCAGCACGTAGAATTATGTCACACCTAGGACTAAAGGTAACGTCTTATCAGGCCTTAGAGTGGGGGGTTAACATACCAGGGAATAGTCAGAATACTTGCCAAGGTCAGGGACACAGAAGGAGACACAAAGATGAGGGAAAGCCAAAAGTCTGGGATACCAGAATACAGGGAAGTCAAACGTCAATATCATGGGTGAACATGGGGTTACAAATTGGTGTGGATCCGCTGCGGCTGGCGTCCACCAACATGCTGCAGGAGTCATATACATTGACGCATGGCCGCTGAACAGCACTTCCGCATTTGTTACTAAGGCAATTACTGCAGATACCGCAAGGTGAGGATGAATATGTTACATTACCCCCACCTGAAGACCGCCCACTAAGCGGGCAGAACTAGGTTTAAAAGGAAACTTGGCGTGGAAAGAGCGAATCTTGCGTCAAGCATGAATGTCAGAAGCTGGAACCCAAGAACGCTCAGCAGGCCCATGGCCCCTCCAATCAACCAAATACTGCAAGGAACCACAATAAAACCTGGAATTGATTATGGAAGAGACCCGCTACTTCTCTTGTCCAGAAACAACCAATGGGGGAGAGGGAATACTTGGGACAGTATACCTATTGCAAATAAGTGGTTTGAGCAAGGAAACCTGAATTGGGTATTGGGAATACATAAGGAGACAGGATGTGCCAGAGAATAGGAGACAGGATTAATTCTCCTAATGATACGAAATGGACCAAGGAATGTGGGGACAAACTTCATGCTAGGAACTTTTAGTTTAACGTTGTGCGATTATAACCACACCCGCTCACCTACTTGGTAAACAGGGTTGGCATCCCGCCGTTTATCTGCATAAAATTTATCAGCCGCAGTTTTGAGAGCGGATTGAACTTTGGTCCATGTATCATGAACAGAAGCAAGGTGATCATCCAAAGCAGGGATAGCTGTGTCAGAGAAAACAGCCGGCAGAACAGTAGGATGATGACCGTAATTAACAAAGAATGGACTATGTCCAGAAGAGTCATAGTTAGCAAACTCGGCCCAGGGTAGTTGTTATTAACAAAAAAAACACAAATACTATTCTAATGACTGGTTAGCTCTCTCAGCCGTGCCATTGGTTTGGGGATGGTAAGAAAAAGAAAATGACAATTCAATCCCCAACTGTTTATTGAAAGCCCTCCAAAACCGAGACACAAACTGAGAACCTCAGATTCAACATTATGAGGAATGCCATGCAGTCAGACAATTTATCGTATGAAAATAAGAACCAGGTCTTGAAAGGAAGGCAATTTTTTGAGTGGTACAAAATGAGCCATCTTGGAAAAGCAGTCAACCACCATAAGGATGGTGGTATAGCCATTAGAACTAGGATGTTCTACGATGAAATCCATGGACAAGTAGGACCATGGAACACTAGGTACGGGAAGTGGATGCAACAAACCACATGGAAGCTTATGAGGGACCTTAGAAACTGCACAAATTGAACAGGCCTGCACACATTCCTTAACATCTTTCCTGAGAGAATCCCACCAAAATGATCTCATGATTGTGGATATGGATTTATTAATGCCTTGGTGTCTAGCAGTCACGCTGTTGTGGAACACCCTCATGACATTCTCTCTTTCACCCAATCGAACACATAATTTATTTATTGCATGGTGCCTGAGACTGAGCCACCATGATAGTGCCAAGCAGAGGAGAAGATAAGGAAAGAACAGTGGAAGCGATACACTCAGGTGGAACAATAGGGGATGTCTCTTGTTCCTGTACTGATTCAGTATCAAACAGTCTAGATAAGGGTCCATCTGAAAACCAGAGGCAGAAATGTTGTACCCCAAAAACTGTACTTCAGTCTGGTCAAAGATGCATTTTTCCAGTTTGCAATTAAGTTGATTGTTAAGTAAAGTTTGCAATACTTGTTTCACCTGTTTGTGGTGAGTCTGAGGGTCAGGGGAATAAATAAGGATATCATCCAGATAAACTAGGACAAATAAATAAATATAGTCCCTGAGTACATAATTAATAAAGTCCTGGAACACGGCCGGAGCATTGCATAACCCGAAGGGCATAACAAGGTACTCATAGTGCCCACTTCTAGTGTTAAATGCAGTTTTCCACTCATGATTTTCTTTAATCCTTATCAAATTGTATGCACACCTGATGTCAAGTTTAGTAAAGATTTTAGCACCCTGGAGTCTGTCACACAATCCATAAATGAGGGGAATGGGATAGGCATTTTTAACGGTGATCTTGTTTATTGCCCTGTAGTCAATGCATGGACGTAATTCTTCATTTCTATTTTTTTATACAAAAAAGAACCTGCACCAGCTGGCGAGGATGATTTACATATGTGGCCCTTAGTTAGGGAGTCTTTGATGTACTCGTCCATTGTTCTACTCTGTTCTACTCTCCTGTGGCGATAAGGAATACACTGCTCCCTTGGATGGCATAGTGCAGGGTAGCAGATTTATGGAACAGTCATATGATCTGTGAGGTGGTAGAATATTGGTCTGACTCTTACTGAATTCCTCCTTATCGTATGGGAGCTTCGGAGGCCTGAGGCGTAGTAGTGGGTAATGTAATGATGCCCACTCTTTTGGTAATGTGTAACATATATCTCTCAGTACAGTCCTTGCCCCATTCCAATATTTCGCCCTTTGCCCAGTCAATATGAGGATTGTGCTTAATAAGCCAAGGGAATACTAATATGACGGGACAGGAAGGAGAAGCAATTATTTGGAATGTTATGTCTTCCTTGTGTAAGGCACCAATGGAAAGGTTAATGGGCAAGGTTTCGTGGGTAATTAAGTGTTGAGAGAGAGGTCTCCCGTCAATAGCCTCAATGGCCAGAGGTGATAATCTCTCCTTGATAGGTATGGAATTTCTTTGACAAAATGTACATCAATGAAGTCCATCAGGACTTTGCATGAAAAGTTCTTCTGGTCACATTTGGCCATTATATCAAGGAGGAATTTATTTTTGTTATTCCCAGAGGACGTATCCATCACACCTAAGACCTGTCCCCTTAGGGTTCTTAGGTATGGAAGATTTTCCTCATATGTCCTTTTTTACCGCAGTTTAGGCATAGACCCTATTTTCCCCTACATTGTCTTTCTGCCTCTGACAGTCTAGTGACCCCCAACTGCATAGGTTTGGGTTCGGACTGTGCAGGGAGGTCAGGAACAATAGTTCTGGAGAAACAAGGTGCTAATGACATAGCCATACGTATGTTTCTATTTCTGGTAGTTTCTCTGGTTCTAAGTCTATTATCAATTTGTATGACAAATGTGATAAATTCATTTAATTTTTTAGGTAGTTCTTTGGCAGCAATCTCATCCAGATTCGCCTCGGATAATCCTTTTTAAAATGCAGAGATTAACCCGCTATTAGTCTAGTCTACCTCAGAAGCCAAGGTGCGAAATTCTATGGCATAATCCAAAATCAAATGTTAATTTGAATTCTGCAAGGAATTCCTGGTAATTGTGTGCAATACTCCTATTACTCTCCTGGTAATAGCATGTGCGCGCCCTTCAGACTGGAGTCTTGGAGGCATGGAGATTCGGCATCCGATCCCTTAGCCTTTAGCACCGAATGAATAGTCGTGGTGCTGGGATCGATAAGCACCTAACAGTAGGTGGAACATTTGGAGGAGATTGCTTGAAGGAGGCTCAGAGGAGTTGTAGCCATTGGTTGCCCCACATAAGAAAGAGCAGAAGAATACAAATAGACTCAGAGAGGTGGTGGCCTTTGGTTCTCCCATTTTATAAGAAACAGGACAAAACAATCAGCAGTGGCTGTTTATGTTGCAAAAAGGACCTGGAATGTATCCAAGTACAAGGGTGGCAGCATACTCTATAACCATGTACTGTCATGATTCTGAGCAGGTCAGAGGGTTGACTTCAGGTACTTTATTTGTGCTCTTAGACATAGTATGAACAGGATTTCCAATAATAGAAATTAAAGGAAAGAGAAAAAAAAACAGAAATAAAGGGGCTTAGGCAAGATGCCCTGAATAGATTATAAACAGTAATGAAAATAAATGAGAAAACCTATAGATAAAAGTATAGGTTAAAATAGAAGGACAACTAAAACAGAACAAATAGGTTGCAGGATTACAGGAACAGGAGAAATTTAGTTAATCAGTCCCCAATTACGAGTATTGATCAAGCAGGAAAATAACACCATATAATATTACTTTGAGACAGAGTCCAGATTGGTGTTATGCACGTAGGTGTGGAGCAGACAAGTTGTATGGATCAGGCTGGAAGAAATCAGGTGGGTAAGATAAAGTGTAGTTCAGGCTGGTATTGAGCAGGGTTGGAAGTAAGCAGGATTGAGGAGTAGTTTAGGCTGGTTTTGAGCAGGGTTGGAAGTAAGCATGATTGAAACAAAGAAGGTAAGTCCACAGGTTGGTTCACAGGAGCCAGGATCTGAAGTGTTTCAGGATGAGCATCAACTTCAGTGTAAAGACCCTGTGGTGAGTTGGGTGTAGCCTTTTGTACATTGCTCAATAACTCCAGGCTGGTGAGGATTATAAGGTAAGTTTTCGGAACTAGAGGCAAGGGAGGCCACTAATAGTCAAACAATCAGTGCAGTAACTTGGTTTTAAAGGAACAGAAAAAAAAACAGAACAAAATGTCTTGTTTGTCAGGATAGGATCCTGACAGGTACATACCAATCTAGAAAAAAAATACAAACAAACCGATATTGATGGAGAAAAAAAATATATTTAAAGGCACAGTACAGACCAATTTCCTTATGAAGTGCTGTATAACAAGTGAATAAACATTACATTGATATTATCTGACTGTTAATAACATAAGAAATAGCAGTATTAAATAATTATCTTGTGGAAATCTAATACAACAGATACTTTTATACTGATCAACCTCCCATAAAACAGCTTTTTAAGTTATTTAGTTTTCTTAAAGGGAAAAAAAAATTAAAGAGATGGAAACATTTATCTTCGTTCCTTTCTTTCTTTTTAAGACATTACCCAGATATTAAACTTCAAGAGCATAAACGTAAAGGGGAAACAAAAAACAGCCCTTTTTGTGTTTTTCTTCACTTCTTAAAAATAGCTCCTAAAAAGGATAAAGAAAAAGAAAAAAAACTAAACCAAACCTATTAGCAATTTTTATTGACCCAAAACAAATCCTTCTGATACCTGTGACAAAAAAAAATCCACTTCTATGGAAGCTTCATCTACTACTGCTGTAAGAAGAGAATCTAATGACATTCAACAATTTTATATAAACGCTGTAGAAGCGGACAATTCTACAATTTCAAGCTTAGATTCTAATTTTCTACCTATAACAACAATTTCTGGTAAATAAAATTGAAGATTTTTACAACACAAGTAGAATAGATTTTAAATTTCAAATAACAGAACTCAAGGAAGAAGTGATAATGTTATCAGAAACGCTGACGACAGAAGCTAAAACTTTGATCAAAATACAAGAGGAAAATGCACAACTACATACATCGAATAAAGCTTTGGAGAATAAAATTAATTTCCTAGAGAATAAAGTTATTGATCTAGAATATAGATCAAGATGAAAAACCATTAGCATCAGAGGAATTCCTAAATCCATCAAACAAGATAAACTTGAAAATTTTTTACACAAATTTGTTCTTTCACTTATCCCTACAGAAACTCTCAGTCTACACCCATTTGATCGTTTCTACATAATTGCCAAACCTAAACAAATAGCTCCACCTCTTCCAAGAGATGTCATTGTTAGATTCTTCTTTCCATATTAAGAACTTGTTCACGCAAGCAATAAGAAATAAAAAAACAGAACAAGAGCAATTTAAACAATTTAAAATATTCTCAGAAATAGTGTCACAACAGGGTAATCCCTAAATCCTGGACTGGTAGGGGATCCTTGAGGACTGGGTTGAGAACCTCTCTTCTAAAGTCACCTGAAGCTCTTGAAGAAAAAATTAAATCTTGGAATCTCTCCAGAGAAAGATAAGCAAAGAACAAAATCGTGAAACGGAAATAAAGAAAGAAGAATAAACTTTACATAGACTTTAATTTTAAATAAGGCTGCGTACCAGCTCATAATTGATTTATTTTTCTGTTTCTCTCACTATGGCACAAAAAAATAATATATATATATATATATATATATATATATATATATATATATATATATATATAGAGAGAGAGAGAGAGAGAGAGACACTGAACCAATTTAAGATAGAAGATTTAAAAAACTATTCACTTGGGAATTACATATAAAGTAGTAAGGAAATAGCATAATTAAACCAACACGGAAGTATAATATTAAATAATGAGACAGAAGCACTACACTAAGGATCCTAGATCTGAGAAGAATAGAAATATAAGAAAAATTAAATATATATATAATATAAAAAAATATATATTTTTTTTAAGAGCACTAATATTTACTGGGTCTCAGTCTACCTATCACACATATACACAGATCTTGAGTAGGATCATTCAATATATAATTAATCACCATTTAGAGAAATATAAGTAAGTAATAAGGGGAAAATTTAAGAATGGAACGCGTCAAAAATAAATACATCAAATTATGAAACCTTTACTATTTTTAGACTCTTATTAAAAAGTATTTTTTTCTTCTTCTTCTTTACAATATAGATCAATATTATGATTAAGTGACGCTATCCTCCATGCCCCAGATACTCTATTCCTGCGGCGGCAGCAGGATTTGAGCCAATAGCAAATTACATTTTGTATTAGCTAGTTGATTAGTATAAATGAGTGGTATGTGTGTTATATGTTTACTCAGGACCATGTGTACCAATAAGCCATCATCAGATTAGTGGGTTAACTGAGATTAGAAGATGGCTTTAAAGTTGGTTTCCTTGAACTCCCAGCAATTAAATTCACCCCCCCCCCCCACAAAAAAAAAGGTTCCCTTTATGGATTATTGATAGAGAACAAAGATGATATTCTATTTCTGCAAGAGACACATTGGTCAGCTAAAACAGGCAGTTGCTGGAACTATAGAAAACATCTGATAATCTATACAGTGACAAAGAAATGATCAGTCTATATTTTTTATGGAATGTGTATTTTAATAGTGAGAGACAGAATAACAAAACAAAACAAAACAATCCAGAAAAACACGTGTCAAAAAAGTCATCCCCATGTGACGTCATCATGCGCTGCACCACCTCCCAAGACAAGGGGCACCTCCTGGCCGCAAATGTATAGGGGCAAAACACCCTATACATTTGAGGACTCCCAAGTATATGTATACCAAGAGGTCTCTCTGCCACGTTACTACAAAGCTGCGCTCGGCAGACATCAGTTACAGATGGGGAGCTCTCAGAACCCTGCTGGTTACCCACTAGGACAGTACACACAGATTTTGCTCAGCTGCAGAGGCTGCAACATTCCTGGCAACAATAGGCCTCTCTGTGTCACACTCTGAAGTGAAAGACCAAAACTCACCCCACATCTGGGAACCAACCAATGTGGAGTCACTCTCCCTCGACCACCTGACTACACCTGCTGATTGTAGTGCTACTAACCACTGTGCAGTTCAGTGTTCATGGTTATGTTTTTTCTTTTCCATACCTCTCCTCGCACAACTGTCACCAGGTTCGATACTAACCTTGTTAGCTTGAACTATGCTCTGAAACAGTTATCCCATGAATATAGGCTCATGAGTAATGAATGTGGGGCAGACCCAAATGGCGATCACCCCCTCTTCTCACATGGTAGTCCTTCCACTACACCACAGCTGGCAAGCAGTTACTTATCCCCCCCGCTGCTCACTAAGTTAGTAGCAATCTTAAAAATGATACATATCCACCCCCTACTGTTTGAACCCTGGCTCACGAAAAAAAATAAAACAGTTGGCCCATTAATTTGGCTTAACATATCGAGCGGTTGTTCTCCCTCCCCCTTCCTGGGCAATCTCTACATAGTAATAACCACAAGAATAGTACTCTCCCTGAGACACATGTATACCCCTGAGTTACAAGCCTGTCACTCCTCTAGGTCCCGGGCACTTTATGTTTGTTCACCTCTCATTAATATAAATACAGTGCTGACTGTATAACATGTCTTAATATGATGCAATACCCCTTTTATGTTTCACACTATGTCAAAGTGCAATCATTGTTATATTGCACCACCAGCACAACAAAAATAAAGAATGATATAAAAAAAGTTATAAATTGATTTGGTTTTTAATGAGCGAAATAAGTATTTCATCCCCTATCAATCAACAAGATTGCTGGCGCCAAGGTGTCTTTTATACAGGTAACGAGCTGAGATAACGAGCACTCTATTAAAGGAAGTGCTCCCAATCTCAGCTTGTTACCTGTATAAAAGACACCTGTCCACAGAAGCAATCAGATTCCAAACTCTCCACCAAGAGCTGTCCAAGGATGTCAGGGACAATATTGTAAACCTACAGAAGGCTGGAATGGGCTACAAGACCATCGCCAAGAAGCTTGGTGAGAAGGTGACAACAGTTGGTGCAATTATTCACAAATGGAAGAAACACAAAAATGGCCTGGCATGACAATGATCCAAAACAGCCAAGGCAATAAAGGAGTGGCTCAAGAAGAAGCACTGGCCTAGCCAGTCTCCAGACCTTAATCCCATAGAATATCTGTGGAGGGAGCTGTAGATTTGAGTTGCCAAACGTCAGCCTCAAAACCTTAATGACTTGGAGAGGATCTGCAAAGAGGAGTGGGACAAAATCCCTCCAGAGATGTGTGCAAACCTGGTGGCCAATTACAAGAAATGTCTGACCTCTGTGATGGCCAACAAGGGTTTTGCCACCATGTATTAAGTTGAAGGGGTAAAATACTTATTTCACTCACTGACATGCAAATCAATGTATAACTTTTTTGACATGCGTTATTCTGGATTTTTTTTTTGGACAGAATAACTGTCTATCACTGTTAAAATACACCTACCATTAAAATTATAGACTGATGATTTCTTTTTTCCCTCACTGTACTTCTAACCTAGTTGGGGAAATATTAATTTATAACAATAAACAAATGGTATGAACACCAATGTCATATCAACCCCAATATAAAAAATAGTTAATCAAAATCAAATACACCACACAACTCTTCCCTCAAGGAGTATGTTAGGTTGTTTCCTGTCTTCATCATATATGAACATTTTTGAATAAGGAGAACACTGAAACAAAATATAGTGTAATATGTTTGTAAAACAAACAATTCAAGTATTCACAAGCCATAGAACCACTCACATATCAAAAGCAATTAAACAAGGCTTGTAATAAATATTCAGTGGTGTCTTCTAAGGCTTTCATACCTCCCATGTTAATTATTTTTATGGCCAAATTAGCGGTTCCCGGTCTGTCAGGAAGTGCTCTCACAGTGAGCACTTCCTATCAGAACGCTTGGCCACGCTACATACAGGCAGGAGGAGAGCAGCACAGCTCTCCCCTACTGCCACATACCCGGGAACCGCGAATAACAGAATAGCTACAATTAGTAACAACTTAGAACCAAGTGGTGTGTCACATATCACACTGCAGAGAGTGAAATTGCTGCAAGATACCTTCAAGCAATTTCACATACTATAAATCAGATTTGAGTAACAAAGCGGAGCTGTCTATATCTTAGTAAACTGGATTCTATCCTGTGCCTTCGAGGGCACCTAATCTTATCATGATTCTGTCTAACAAACTCCTGACAGCTACAGAAAATGTTTCGCCAGGCAGGCTCCTCAGGGGGAAATTATAAATATTTTTTTATTTTTTTTTATGTATTTACATCCTATATGTTCATATACAGTTTAATTCAGGACATATCTCTCTCTCTCTTTTTTTCTTTTTCTTTCCTTTATTGTATTACTCTCACTTTTGTGGTTTTAAGGAAGACTTATTTTATTGAATATTTGTGGCAATTAGTATTGGTAATTTTACTGGTACTGATGCCCTATTCGAGCATGGGAACTTTGTATGGTATGGGAGAGTTTGTGGTCAGTCTAATGTGGAAGTAACGTTTCTCAGAACTCAGTACAAGGATGCAGATGCATATCATGTGACCCGAAATGCACATTAGTAATAGTTGTGGATATAAAACTCAATACAACATGGAAAAATTGGTATTCAAGAAATGTGTACCCTTGAGCATTTATTACAGATCCTGGTAACAGCTCTTAAATGTGAGTGATTCCTGACTACAATTACTTAAAATTGACTGTTTTACAGAACATATTACACAATGTTTTCTTTCTGTGTTTTCTATACTACAGAGTTGTTCTATTTGGTGGAAACTTGGAACAACCACCTTACTAGAAACCATATCCCATAAGAAATGTTATTGAAATGTGTATTTGTTTTTGGAATTGTTAAGATCTTTTATAGCAGGATTGATATCACATTGGTATGCACTCATTTTGTTTATTGTTGTAACATGTAGTGGGACAGATTTTTGAAGTGCAGCATGGGTGTATTTATTTTTTAGATATAATTTTTTACAGAAAAAGCCATGACAATTTTTAGTTGTATTTAAGATTTGATTTATTATACTAATAATGAATCCTACCTTATCTGGATGGACTACAAGCACAGCTTTCCTATAGTACTTTTTAACTTGCTCCGGGGTAACCAACTCAGCCATGTTGACCGATTTCCATTTTGTTTCACCTTCCCACAGGACAGTGTGCAATGTTGATATCAGCGCTCTGATATTTCTCTCTTTTCCTTCAATCCAATCTAAAATCTAAACAAACAGTATTATTTCAAATGAACATGCTCAATAAATAAATGTCCACTGGAAAACAAATGCTATACTAAAGTATTAAACTCCAAGCCTTATCCTAATGTAGTAATGTAGTGTTAGCAAGTAAACCAACTCAGTAATGAGATGCTGGCCTGCAAGAGTACATGCATGGGAATATGCCTCTAATGTATTCATATAATATAAATTAAATCATCAAGGTCATTATTGGTTATTATGTGTAGTGATATATTTCTACAGATCAGATAACCCATACATTTAAAATAATCTAAACAAAACTGGTAGAAATGTATGTGATTTTGTCTTTTGAACACCCACTCAGGGTCCCACTCTTGCTGGGCTGAAGGGGGAGGAAGGGGTTAAACGCTTACCATTCTCCAGCGCCGGGCTCCCTCTGTGCTGGGGAACTCTTCACCCTCTTCCGACATCAGCGCTGAATGTGCATGCGTGGCAAGAGCCGCTCGCGCATTCAATCAGTCCATAGGACAGCATTTCTCAATGCTTTCCTATGGACGTCAGCGTCTTCCTAATGTGAGAAGCGCGGAAGCGCCTCTAGCGGCTGTCAATGAGACAGCCACTAGAGGCTGAATTAACCCTATTGTAAACATAGCAGTTTCTCTGAAGAGATTTGGCCTGATGATCTTGCAGCCCACTCTCATAAAAAGGGGCCAAATTGCATATGTATGAAAGCATGCACGATATTACTCTGTACTACTGTTCATGTCTCATGTACCGTACGTATCTAAGATAATTATGTTAACTCTTATGCCTCAAAATAAAAAGAGAATTAAAAAAAATAAATTAAAATGATTTAAAGGACCACTATTGGCACCCAGACCACTTCAGCCCAATGAAGTGGTCTGGGTGCCAGGTCCATCTAGGGTTAACCCTGCAGCTTCAGA
This sequence comes from Pelobates fuscus, assembly GCF_036172605.1. NCBI lineage: Eukaryota > Metazoa > Chordata > Amphibia > Anura > Pelobatidae > Pelobates > Pelobates fuscus. Next base: position 308,883,775 of record NC_086321.1, read on the forward strand.
GAAACTGCAATGCTTACAATACGGTTAATCCAGCCTCTAGTGGCTGTCTCATTGACAGCCGCTAGAGGCGCTTCCGCGCATCTCACAGTGAGAAGACGCTGACGTCCATAGGAAAGCATTGAGAAATGCTGTCCCATGGACTGATTGAATGTGCATGATTTGGGTCTTCTCGTGGGTGGTGGTGCAGCGGACTATTACGTCTCTGGCATTTTCGGCGGGTCCGTTAGGTAGAGTTGGGAGATGTTATATCCCTTCCAGGGTGAGTTTCCGGGCCACAGCCGGGGGCACAATAGTAGCCAGAAGTCTCCTTATATAGTATGATCCCCCCCCAGCAACACAGATGTCCACAAGAGGGAATCATGCCGATACCTATCTACGAGTCATGTGATAAATGTGGGGACACGCAGCAGGCAACACATGACACCTTGCAGCGACAGACCCGAGCCCAATTTGTTAGCTAAACCCTTTCCCGCAGCACTGATGCCCCGAGACGACCGCATGTAACTTTCCAGTAGACACGTGTCTCACTGATATATCCCCTGAGAAACCCGCTCCCATTCAAGCGTATACTCACCCAATCCGGATCCTCACGGCCAGACATCTAACGCAATTTGGTACGGTAATTCAGTCTAGACACATGTGGTACTCGATATTCACAGAGATTGCCATATACTACCTATACTTACCTCACACACAATACCACAACATTGGAAATCGGCATACACCGACAGCTGGCCACAGCTCTTGACCAATCCTGTGTATATTTAGATTACTGGGGGGAACATTGAGTACACTCTACACTCTAGAGTACACCCTAGGTGGCGGTTTGGCCTTGCTATCCCACCCAGTTACACAGGGACCCCTCAAATTGAGGGAATTCTTAATCACTATATCTGTAGGGGGGGCGCTAGGCCGACGGAATACTCCGGCCCCACTTTGCCGCAATCCTACGAACTCGCACTTATACATAGCTTTCCCTTTTCCCCCCAATTAAGGCTCCCCTGGAGGCCGGGCACCCTAATATTGTGGTGGGCAGCTGCCGGGTGACCCTGCAGACTTCTCTGCAGGGTGATTTGGGGGAACAGCCTGTCTTGGTTCCCCCGACGGCTGTTCATCAAAGCTTGGCGTTCCGTAGTCGAGTGGCCTCCCCCCAATCTTCTTGTTTTCATACCATCCCTCTCTGGGGCGTGCGTGGGCCCACTGAGTAAAGGCCTGCACCCGCACACAAACCTCGACACCGTATTACTCCCACAGCATGGCATACACTGCCATACCCTTCCACATCAAAACAAAATTGCAGGGACCTAAACACCAAAAAAGCGCTCGAATCTCTTACACGAACTCAAACGACGCAGTGTTTCCATTGGCATGCTACAGGAAACACACCTCAGACCCGCAGATTACAAAACAAACACTACCCAATCAACTACCACAGCAACCACCCTACTTCCCGCAAAGCTGGTGTAACAACCCTCTTGGAGGCCAATCTCCAGTTCTCACTAACCGAATCGCTCACGGACCCTGAGGGCAGATACCTTTTTGTGAAGGGCGTCATAGCTCAAAGAACATACACGTTTGCCTCAATCTACGCACCGAACAAACACCAAGCCAGGCTCCTACGTAAAACAATACTGAAACTCACCACATTTACGGAGGGAGTTTTGGTCATAGGCGGGGACTTTAACGTGTCTTTAGACCCAATCTCGGACTCGTCACCTGGACACAGCAGCCTACCACAAACGGTGATACGAACGATCTGCAGAACCCTCAGGGACCTGAGACTAGTTGACCCCTGGAGAGCGCTCCACCCTGATGGCCATGATTACACTTACTACTCAACCCTCGACCAACGATACTCATGCATCGACTATCTCCTCATCCAACAGGAGGGTCTTACCCACCTGCAGAAAGCGGAGATAAACTCTACACCCTGGTCCGATCACAGCGAGGTCTCCATACTCCTGAACTCGCCCCTTTTCAAACCCACGTTGACGACATGGAGAATGAATGAATCGCTCCTCTTAGATATTGACGTTCAGATGCAGCTGGCATAACATCTAAGTTAATACTTTGCGGAGAACAACACGGAGGGAATGTCGGGAGTCACGCTACGGGAAGCACACAAGATTGTCCTCATGGGTGACTTTATCAGAATAGCGGCATGCAAAAAAAGGGCCAACGTATAGACAAGCTCAATGACCAGAGAGCGCCACTGGAAACCCTCCACAAACTGACTTAACTGGAGACCCAATACCGCAACCTTCTCGCAACCCGCCGCCAGCTTGCGGAGCTCCTAGATTGCAAACACTACCAAGCACTACAACGATCTAAAGCCTTTTACTACATGCATGCCAATAAAGGAGTGAAAATGCTTGCACGCATGATCTGGGGTCAACAAGCTAGAGCACAGGTACACGCAATACAGACGGCAAGGGGCGACCTAACACAATTTTCAGAGGAAATAGCAGACGAGTTTCGGAGATACTACGAGCGCTTAGACAATATTCAGACCGCACAAGCAGAGACTCACCAGGCCACAACGACAGAGGCTATAGAACTGTACCTACAAGGTTTTCAGCTGGACTCACTAACACAAGAACAAGCCAACACTTAGATGCACAAATCTCTGAGGATGAAGTACGCGCAGCAATCAAGACGGCAAAAAATGGCAAGACACCCGGCCCTGATGGTTTACCAGCAGGGTATTACAAGAAATTCTGTGACATCTTGAGTCCACGGCTTACTGAAACCTTAAACCAGCAGCAGACCAGAGGCACGTTCCACCAAGAGACTCTGGCCGCCAAAATCACAGTGATACCAAAACCAGGTAAAAATCCAGAAAATTGTGGCAACTATCGCCCCATCTCTCTACTTAACATGCCTTTTTTTGTTGAAGATCCCCTAGTCACCTTACCAACATTGTTATCCGAGTTTAAGACATACGGCCAACTATCAGGACTAAAGTTAACCCAGACAAAATGTGAGATTTTAAACGTCACAACCCCGATAACCGACCGGGACTAAATTAAAAATCGCTTCCCCTTCCTCTGGTGCAATGAACGGATGCAATACTTGGGAATAAGGATTCCCCCATGATCCGAAAGACCTCTATACCCAGAACTACGCTCCACTCCTCAACAAAGTTCTAGCAGACTTTAAAACGTGGAATTACGAACACATATCCTGGCAGGGTCGTATAGTGGTAATTAAAATGCACATTCTACCACGACTTCTTAATTGCTTCAACACTATCCCTTGGCACATACCGTAGGACTTTTTCACAACACTCAGAACTGCAGTCATTAGATATGTCTGGTAAGGGGAATGAACATGCCTCAGCCATGATAAGATATGCCTCCCCAAAGCATGGGGCGAACTGGCGTTGCCGGACTTTCGGAAATATTTTCATGCGACTATACTCCAACGGATCCGTGAATGGCACACAGCCCCAGATCACAAACTATGAGTGTCGATTGATAGAGAAGGCACAGGCAAGGCGCTCCACACTTATGTGTGGCATAGATCGACTGAAGTGATACAACTACTAGGCAAAGACTCCCACATCACACAAACGTTGAAGACCTGGGCCACCCTGAGACGCAGCCGAGCCCACTGACACCACTGACGCATAAATGGTTTGAAAACCTATGTATACAAGACACTGACGCAGACGGCAGAGTATCCGTCCAATATCAACGACTGAATGTAGGAGATTATGTTCGAAATGATGCCTTCAAGAGGAGGTGGGAAGAGCTGACCTATCGATCCTTCACCGAAGCTCAATGGGAGCAGATGCTTGTCCTACAACATAAAAAGCTCGATAAGCTCCCGGTACCAGGAAGTTAACTTCAAGTTGATTTCCTACTAGTACCGCACGCCTGCGCTACTACATCGAATATTCTCGGAGGTCTCCGACGCTTGCTGGAGATGAGAAATGCAGATTGGTACCCTCCAACACATCTGGCGGGACTGCACTAAGATCAGACCGTACTGGGAAGAGATCAAACTAGAACTGGCCAACACCCTAGGTGAACCGTCAGACCTCAGCATGGAAGCCGCACTTCTTCATTTTACAGACCAACCGATCACTCAATACAAAAAGTCAATACTGAGACACCTCCTCAACGCAGCTAAGTCACTGAACCCCGCCATGTGGAAGCAAACTCAACCGCCGACCAAGGCACAATGGTTGCTGAGGGTAGAAGAGATCCATACCGCGGAAGCGAAATATGGAGACCTGGGACACAACGACAAACACGTCGAACAATGAGGAACTTGGTATATATACCTAGCACACACAAGGGAATCATGAGGACAGGGGCTATCTACCTGGGTGGGGGGCACAAGCGCGCTCCGGACCTTCCCCTTTTCCCCCTGCTAGACATACCTTTACCCCCCCCCTCTTTTAATACCTACTCAACACACTCTCATACTACTCTCGGCTTTACTGGATATCCAAGCCGCGAACGCCAGATGAACTTTCAGCGGCTGGTGGGCTGGGAGGGTAGGAGCATTGGGCAGCGGATACACAGAACACTAGGCCCACTTATCAGACAGACGCTTTTATCAAACTCGAAACGTAGGCCAACAATACTCAATTGAGAAACAACACTCCTGCAGATGTTCACACCTTTGACACAACACCCACTTGCACTAAATCCAAGCTCAGCAGACAGGCTGGTCACATGGCCGGGGTGGCCTACACTCCCCGGGGATGGCGACGGATTAAAAACAGGGAGCACACCACACTTCAGGGGACTGGGAAGCAGAAATGGACATCACAACACTAACACAAATCTCAAATAACACCTTTTTGCCCCTGGTGACCCCACACCCTCATCACGCGACTTTTGCCACTACAGACAGGAGGCTCGTGACACAAGACATATACATGGAAAACGCAATAGATGGGCCAACGAGAGGAACAGACTCCCACACATTTACTGAATACCTTAACACCTGCTCCTGTCTAGATGACCCGTCGACCTCCCTGAGGAACCATTAGGAACTCTAGATGACGGGAACAAACATTCACCCACACCATAAACACGACTGACAACAACAACACTGAGAACTCAACACTAGACACAGGCCAAACAAAACAGCCAGCTATACAGTTAGGCGGAGACCTCTGTGTCTCTCTGAGCGTCTCCCACAGACCAGCCTTTGTTTATTGCTGCAAACCCGCAAGATAAATCACAAACCCTTCGATTGAGGATTAAGGGCCAAATGGTAATTCAGACACCGTATAACAAAAACTCATGTCATCTATTACAACGAACATAATATACGACGACAGACTGACTTAATAATATAGCTATAATACCTCACCTACGCTACATTTTGGGGATACAAATAAAATAAGAAAGAGCAACAAAGAAAAACAAATCAAAAGACATCACAGTTATGCACAATGTAGATAATGCACTGAAACACAACCAAGATTGCATAACAGTACCAGGTATACACTAAACTGAATCATACAAGCCGCCAAAAAGGTATACAATACAAAACATTACCCTTATAAATCACAAGTGGAAAGATTGTGGGGAGGTAAAAACAAACACATATGCTTTACCTATATGGCATTCCCTACGCTCAATCACAAAAACAGGTTTGCCCCACTGGAATGTCCAAATACCCCAGGAAAAAGGAGGAGAGTGAGTGGGATGATAGAGTCTCAAACGCTGAGTCCTTAGCTGTTTTTAACATATCCCATTGCCTCCTTACTACTCAATATATTTTACTTTTACACAAGGGCCTTAAGTTCGCTCCTATTGAACCTCCCAATTCATTTCAACTTTATATAGACACAAAGAAATACGTAAGAAAATTGTGCCTTAAGAGATTTTTTTTACTAGGAAAGAATTAGAAGGACCTTTGATTAGTCCATCACAAGGAACTATAGATCCTATTTCAAGATTTAAACCAAACATTTTTCCAAGCGATAAAGGTTCTCAGATAGAGGCATTTTAGATAAATAAAGATTTTGAAACTAATTAAAATAATTAAGAATGCTGACAAGGGGGAGGGGTAGTAGTTATGTCAATTGACTACTGTGACGAAATGCCTTTTGTCACTGGGTTTATTGGTGACAAGCTGCCCTTTACCCCTGGCTGTTGGAGGAGCCTGATGGCCAGCCTCTTACCTGTTGACTATGGTCCCTGGGAGATTTGGCCTTTCAGGTGCAACATTTGGGCATATTGGATTTGTATGGTGCTGCTGCTGGCCCTTTAAAAACCATCCGTGGACATATTATGACTTTTAGGAACAATGTCCCTTTAAGACTGTGTAGCAGATTGCATTCAGGCTGTCTTCAATATTATGTATGCTATTATGTGTTAGGTAAATTGTAAATGTGTAGGTTCTATGTGATAAATGTAACAGTATGTATTTTTACGTCTTTTATTGTCCTTTGTCTGCCATGTGGCTAATGGAGTTTGGCCTCTGTCCTTGGAGATAATTGGATTACTTCCCAATTATCTCCAGGATAGAGACTCTGTGGAACTTGTTTTGGAAAAAAAAAATGCTTCATTTGGTAACAAAGGACTTTCCCTTAACTTTTAAACCACTGGTCTGATTCGTGTCATTTTTTATATGTTGTTCCCCTGAATGGATTGATTGTGAATATGTAATTTTTGGATGTATGGTTTTAGAGTTATGAAAGTTGGGTAAAAAGTATGTTTAACTGTATGTATAATTGAGTTTCCTCTCAGGATAAGGGGAGGGAATCTGGGGGATGTGATATGATTGGTTGTTTTATCCCTCCCTGTGGGCGGTCCTGTATTTGCTAGCACCTCAGATCATCTTGTACCTTCATGAAGTTTCGGCTCATGTTTGGGGGATTGGAGAACTACACTCTGGGGATTGCTATAATCACTATACTCCCCAGGGTATAATCGCTGAGCTCTGCTAAGAGCTTGTTCCTGTTCCTGCTCTCTGGAATTCGGAGAGGTCCACCTACTGGAAGCTGGACCCTGGTCTTGGGTCCAGAGTGGGTGGAGTCGGCGAGACCCCAACCAAGCTGCGGCGGTTTGTGGGGTCTGCAGTGGTTATGGTGTCAGGCAGAGTGCTTGGAGACCTCGGAAAGCACTAGGAGCATCCGTCAGCGGAGGGTACCCGGTCGGGGTGCCAGCGGTTCCGTTACAACTACTATCTTAATGAATCCTATAGACTGTTAAACAACCAATTAACTTATCGAAAGTTGAAAACTGACCCAAATATTATGTTTAATAAAGAATTGGGAAAACTTTTAGAGCAAGCCAAAGAGGATGACATCATAGATGATAAGGTTTTTAGATTTCGGTTTGTAGAATCACCAAGGATACCTACCTTTTATTTTTTACCAAAGGTACACAAATGTAGGGAGAAACAGACTGGTAGACCGATCATAAGCGGTATAGATTCTATTACATCCAAAACTTTCAGTATTTATTGACTTCTTTCTTCAAATATATGCCCAAAATGCTAATTCCTATTTAAAGGATACAACACATTTCATACAGGAGTTGAAAAAGATAGTATGGCAAGATAGATTTATGTGGGCAACCCTTGATGTGACTTCCCTACACACGATCATAGAACACAAGAAAGGGATGGAAGCGGTCAAGTTTAACCTGGAAAGGGATAAGGAATAAATACTAATTTTAAAGATTTCTTATTGCCATCTATTGAATTTATCTTAACCCATAACTTTTTTGGTTTTAACAAGGAGTTTTTCCTACAGATAAATGGTAATGCCATGGGCACCAAGTTCGCGCCAAGTTATGCCAACATATTTTTGGACGATTGGGAGAGATCCAATGTATGGTGTAACAATCCTTTTGGCGCAAGCTTGGTGCTCTGGAAGAGGTACATTGATGAAATTTTTTTTTATATTAAAGTGTTCTTGCATAGCAAGACCACTTACAGTTATCTCACGTATATATTATTCTTATTATAGCCAAATTTACCACCCTAACTCCCCCCACAGTTTTTACACTACATAGACCGTAATATACCGAAACGTGTGGATTGTTCCCGATTGGTGTGCTATTACTTTATGGAACGTTTCGCGGAATGGTTCACAAAATATTGTCGTTTTTGTGGCGAAATTGGTCCCATAGGAATGAATGGCAGAATGTTCAAAACTAGAGTGGGATCTGGCAAAAGCTGAAAAATCAGGACATGATTTCTAAACTGCCACCACTCCCTCATTTTCAGGCCCACCTACACAAATCTTATATCAAAACGTTCAGCTATCCCTGCTGCCACTAAACATGTCCACGGCTAAGCCATAGTCCTGACCGTTTTCACAATATTACCATTTGTTTGCAACTCACGCCGTCCATTGACATTCATTGAAACTCCACTCTAGCCACCTTCAAATTTGAAGTGCAATATCTAAACTGCGACTGTGCCTTCATTTTTAATATTTCAGAGACATACTATGCATCAATGTGTAGGTCTGGGTCTTGTGATTCTCACAATATAAAGCTCTTTGCTGTAGGATTTATAGTTTTTAAAATACAACCGTATGAAGATGGCAACCGCCAGTGAAGTGAGCAATTTCGAGCAGTTTGTTTTTAACTGCTCTTCTCTGCCCTTTTTGAAATCTATTAGTTCCTGTTGGCGATTGGTGGAAAGTTCGAGGAATTTGAAAGCTCTTCTCTGCCCTTGCTTTAGAGTGAGTGAACCACACTCCAACCTTTCCACAGTTACTCCAGCCACTCAAACCACACAAGTTACTCAAGCCACTCCACCCAGTTACTCCGCCCACTCCAGTTGTAGACTACTGGTGGAGGCAATAACACTTCACACAATTTCCTCAGAAATTATAGCTTTTCTAGTTAATATTTTTAATGTGCATCTTTGATTGCAACACATAAGCTTGTGGTGCCCGAACAGCAGTCCTCAAGCGCATTTCTTTATGCAACAGTTGGAGCAATAATAAAACTTGCTAATTTTTTCTTTTAGGTAAACAAGTATATTCAGGAAGCTTAAGTATCATAGTGTTTAGGGTTACAGGCTATAGTTACATGAATGTAATATCACTATGTGGATGTTAGAGTGTCATGTTTGGTCTAAAGGCTTAAGTTGCCACGGGTTCCAGGGCCTAGAGAGTTTTAAGATATATGGTACCGGTCCCAAAGTCTGGTAGGAGCTCGGTTGGTGCACGTGCGTGTGTTCTATCGGAGCCGTGTCGGTGGTAGTGCCAGGAGCGTGTTGGTTGTGTGCTTGCCCTATGTTGCTTCGTGCTGGATGTTTTAGGACTTGTGGGGTTGCCAGGTTGCAGGCTTGGGTTGTGTGGTAGCAGGTGAGTCCCGTATTTTTGTGGGTAGTCCAGCACATCAGGTTAGGGTGCAAGTCCCTGTTTAGCCTATGCCTCGGCTTGGTGGTAGGTTTATGGGGCAGAGTGGGGTCGGAAGGCAGATATCGGGTGAGTCCTCCCCATAGCCCTGGCCGTCTTGAAGACCTGCATCCTCGGGCCACGAACTGGGCATCCCTTGTGGAAGGCTGGCTCTTGTCTTTGTAGGGAGGCTACAGTGTGTCCCGGTGGAGTGTCGCCGTTCATGGCGTTGGGTCCACCGCGCCGGTGGCCAATGCTTTGGGAGTGTCCCCTGGTAGCCCCATCGTGCGGGTGTCAGGTCTGCATAATTGGGAGTGCACAGGGGAGACTCGCTCTCTGCTGGCCTCATGCCTTCCCGCTTGTCGTTGGTAGTGCCGTGGGCTGCTGGGGGGGGGACCCGCTGGCTTGTCCTGGAGGTAGTCCAGGGATGTGATCAGGTTTTGTGATGTGGGCACCCGGTTGCTCCGGGTCGTCTCACTCCTTAGGTGCGCACGTGGCTGCGAGGTGTCGGCCATCTTGTGGTGAGCTGCCCTGTCTGCCCTTCACTGCTGGGCTGATGCTTGGGGCTTGCGGGAGTTTTGGCTGTCACATGTGGGGACCGGGATAACCCCCACCGGTCAAGACGGGGGGGAAGAGGACCGGGTCCGCCACGGTTTTGAGTGCTTGTCGGGCTCCGTTAGGCAGGATAGTGGGGCAGCGGCTGTCCACTCCACTCACCGCCGGATGAGGTCCCACCTGAGTCAGCGGAGATCTCTCCTCCGAGGGACTAGAACTCAGGGAGCAAGCCTCTCCCTGTATCCGGTAACCCTTGCGCCTTGTGGGTCGTGGCTGCAGGTTGTTGAATTCGTCCAAAAGCATGGTGTTTAGGCTTAATAGTGTATGGTTTGCAGGAGCTTATCTTTCCTGCGACCGTTCATCTTGGCGGTCTGGCCACAAGATGGTCAGTTTTACTCCGAATTTCGATAAGGATCAAATTGACTTCTTAGACCTTAGCCTATATATAGAAAATTCACAAAGTAAAACAAAAAATTTCTTCAAAGATACTGACACTAACAGTTACATCCACACCAATAGTGGACAGCATCCTAAGTGGCTAACCATTGTTCCAAGAAGTCAATTCACCCGGATTCAGAGAAATTGTACAGATAAAAATATGTACTTTGAACAAACTGATATTTTAAAAGAAAGATTCCTGGAGAAGGGTTACTCTGAAGATTTTCTAAATGAAGAAATAGAAAAAATAGGAGAAAAAGATGTTTTCCTTCAGAATGTTAAACATATAAGAGAGAACTCCAATTTTGAGTATGTTTTTAACACCCAGTACAACTCGAAAGCGTTTGACATTCAACGTATCATCGAGAAACACTGACCACTCCTCTTAGAAGATGACATATTAAAGAACAAACTCCCGAGGTATACGAGAACCATTTTTAAAAAAGGCAATCATTTTAAGAACATTTTAGCCCCTAAAACCTTTCAAAAGAGAGAAGGAAAGATAAAGTGTAATTTCGGTTTCCACACGTGTGAAAACTGCATAGCGTATAGATGTTCTTATAGGTCATATAAAGAGTTTAAAAGTACCCAGACGTCTTAAGTTTTTAAAATTAATAGCCATATCTCGTGTTCCTCAATGCATGTCGTGTACCTTATTATTATTGCCTTTTATATAGCGCCAACAGATTCCGTAGCGCTATATAAATGGCAATAATAATAACAATAATTCATCAGGGGTGGGGCCAGGGGGGAGGACAATAGATCCCCCCTTATTCTAATTTAGGGTCACCACTTGCCGCTCAGGGGTGGGGGCTGGGAGGGAGGACAATAGGTTGCCCCCCCATTATTTTACTTTAGGGCCCCACCTGGCGCTCAGGGGTGGTGGCCGGGGGGAGGACAATAGGTCCCCCCCATATTTTACTTTAGGGCCTCCACCCGCCGTTCAAGGGTGGGGGCTCAGGAGGGAGGAAACTTTTTTTTTTTTTTAAAACAGTGAGCAACCATAGGCTGCTCACTGTTTAATAGACATGCCCCTACTCGCGATATAGCGAGTAGGGGCATAATTTACTAATACTAAGTAATCTTTACTAGGTATTAGTAAATTTGGCTGAAAGACCTACCTTTTAGTAGACAGCTCTCTAATACAGTGGGAATTAGGGAGTTATCTACTTATTCCTCCTGTCATTACATTGACTGGCCAAGTAACTTACATTTTATATGAATGTGTGTTACTTGATTGTTGAAAGTGTTGCAAATGCTTACAGCTGAATCCTGGCTATGTTTGTATACTTTTTATTTAAAATTGTATACAGTGTAACATTTTTCTTCTTCCACTGGGTAAGTATATTAGTACTTAGGCAATAAATTTTACTTAATTTTGCAGCCCTCTAGCCCTTTCCAGGACTTTTTTTAGAGCCATTTTAGTGCCCAAAAGTTCGGGTCCCCATTGACTTCAATGGGGTTCGGGGTAAAGTTCGAGTCCCAAACTCAAACTTTTTGCCGAAGTTCGGCTGACCACGGTGAACCCGAACATCCAGGTGCCCGCTCAACTCTATTTGAGGGTTCCTAACTGGACTTTCTTAATGAGAATTTATTAGTTCATTATTTAAGTTTATCCACTAGGGATATAGATTATTTCAGTGTTCCTTGTTTTAGAATATATATTTTTCCTTATTTAGGCCATAATGATGGATATTTCTCGGATTCCCTTTGACCTCATATCGGTGTTCATTCTCACATTCTACACTCACAATTTATAGATTTATATGCATGTTTATATTTACTTTAGTATAATCTTTATATTTTTTCCCCATATACTCTGTATGCTAATATACATACAGGATGTTGGAATAATATTATTTCGTTTTTAGATATTGTATACTTTATCTGCATGTTAACTACAAAATATTAAGAATAAGATAATGACACATTTGTTTATTTTTATTGTCTATGGAACACTGGACATTCCATGAACTGAATACCAAGTTGACAGTGTAAGTTTCCACATACGAACGCTTGAGCTGTAACGCAAGCGTTTTCACCGGTCTCCACTGCTTTGGAACGCAGACGAGTAACAGCTGCATCCCCTCAACACGGACGGGCTGACAGCATCCGCGTGAGGAGCATTAGATGATTTAAAACCAAGCCCGGCGACAGGAAATAATTATACACAGGAGACTGGACTTTTTACTTCATTTTACCCCTGAGGAAGTCTGACGTGTCAGACGAAACGTGTAGGGTTGGGACTCCTGCAGGAGAGTATTTTATTCTATTTATGTTTGTTTTATTTATTTGATTTAAAATAAATTATTTTTGATTGGAGTAATGTTCCCCTTTATTTGATCTAATAAGACTGCTAGTGGACTACCACTGAATACCATGACAACCTGGGATTTGATATGTCTATATATCACTACAATTTTGTAAGTGTTTTTCATTATAAGCGCACTACCAGGATATTATTAGTCTGCACTTATTAGTATTCACTTTCTCTCTCCTACATGCCCATATATGTGGGGAAGATTTCCTGTCAACTTTAACCATTGATGTGCCTTCAATCAAACTTTCTTTGTGAGTGTAACCTTGAACACCACTTAAGGATATATGTTCGATATTACACTATGATCTTTATTTTTCTTCCTACTGTAGATCTTATATTTTGAATATATAAGCCGCCAAATAGGGCATTGATGCATCCTAACCCCCTACCATTTACATAGTATTGCTTTCAGGTCTATCTTTAACCCCTTAAGGACCAAACTTCTGGAATAAAAGGGAATCATGACATGTCACACATGTCATGTGTCCTTAAGGGGTTAAAGCATTGTCGGTGAAATAACAGAAAATTTGAGATGTACGGAGATACAAAAAAGAAAAAAAAGAACCCTACGCCTGTTATATTACTACTTGAAAATGTTAATCTCAGAATATAACTACTGTTTTGTTTGATAACTCAATAAAAAAAAAAATATATATTATTACCTACTTCACACCCGTTTATAAACCATACTTTGCCTTAAAGATACTTGGGGGGCTGGCCCCGGGCCTATCTGTATTCCTCCCTGTAGCATTTAATTTGGAGTTTCAAAATGGTCATGGCAAATACTTGCTAAAAAGGATAATAGGAGATGCAGACCCGCTTATAACAAGATTATTGACAGATGAAACCTCCCCTAAGATAAGGGATTTTCCCCAAAGTAAAAGCAAGACGACACTCATAGATATAATGGGAATTTCCACTTAAATTTTTTTTTTTTTTTTTAATAGATCAGTTATACCATATTGCCACTCAAGAGATAAAACACAATTTAAAGCTTTTGTGTGGTCCAGGGATATTGAATAAACGGTATCTAGCCAGTATATACAGCATAATACAGAGAGGTGCTACGGAAGGGCTAGTACCTTCTAAGATCTCTTCACAGATCCATAGGGGTGCCCCTTCTCTGTCCCTCCGCTCTGCCAGTGACCTTCTTCTGTCGGGTGCTCGCACCCGTACGGCCAACTCGCGCTTGCAGGACTTCTCATGGGTGGCTCCCTTCCTATGGAATAGCCTGCCTACCCCAATCAGACTCTCCCCTAGTCTTCAACCATTTAAGAAGTGCCTTAATACCCATCTCTTTAGGTAAGCTTATGGCCTCCCAGAGTAACCTCTACCTGACATACCTGTCGCTTGCTCTCTCCTAAAGGGCAGAACTCTACTCTCTCCTCCAGCTCTGCTTCTCTCCCACCTTATTTGATTGATATTTCTGTCCTAATGTGTTTTATACCTCACATCCTATAGACTGTAAGCTCGTTTGAGCAGGGTCCTCTTCAACCTATTGTTCCTGTAAGTTTTCTTGTAATTGTCCTATTTATAGTTAAATACCCTCTCTTATATTATTGTAAAGCGCTACGGAATATGTTGGCACTATATAAATGGCGATAGTAATAATACTTTCTTTTCAACGGAAGTGGATGCAAGGTCTCAATATTCAAATGACTAATGAGGATTGGTCATATGTGCTTAAAATTGGGATGAACTCACAAGTCAGCATCTCCAGAAAAATGATCTTATTTAAAAGAGTCACTAGATGGTATAGTACTCCAGCTCGATTGCATAACCACTGTTCAATGGTTAGTGATCGATGCTGGAGTTGTGAAGCTAAACGGGGTGATGTGGAACATATTTGGTGGGAATGCAAACATGTTAGATCATATTGGCAGCATGTCCTAGGTGACATATATACAATTGTACCCACATCTAAACAATTAACCCCTTCAAAGATATTGTTGGGTTGGCCAGGCTCCTTTAAAGAGAAATATAAACATCTATTGTTGAACCACTTATTGAATTAACCCCTTAAGGACTGGACTATTTTTGCGATGTTGTACATTTGCGACCAGACCTCTTTTTACACTTTTGTGGAGTTTGTGTTTAGCTGTAATTTTCCGCTCTCTCATTAACTTTTCCCATACAAATTATATATTTTTTTTTCATGACAAAAAGGGCTTTCTTTACATACCATTATTTATATAATCTCATGTAATTTAATTTAAAAAAAATAATAAAAAATATGATGCAAAATTGAAAAAATATGATGCAAAATTGAAAATAATACATGTTTTGTTTCTTACTTTTACTTGAAAAACCTTTTACTCATCTACAAAAGCCAATGAAAAAAACTGCTAAATAGATTCAAAATTTTGTCCTGAGTTTAAAAATACCCAGTGTTTACATGCTTTTTTTGCAAGTTATAGTGCTATAAGTACAAGTAGGATATTGCAGTTTCAAAACATACATTTTTAAAATGTATCAATAGTGACATTGTAACACTATTATGTGTAATACATCTCTGAAAAACACCACACATGTGTATGTATATATATATATATATATATTTTTTTTTTTTTTTTTAAGTAGACAACCCAGGGTATTCATCTACGGATATTTTGACACTTTCTATGCAGCCATTTTACCACCAGTCTTTGCCAAACTTCGCATAGGTAGTTTTTTTGTTTTTTCACATACATTGCAATTCAAGTATAAACTCACAGATCCTGTTATGTGTTGCTTTCTCTGAAACTGCTATGTTTATAAAAAAAAATGGGTTAACCCTAGCTGGACCTTGCACCCAAACCACTTCATTAAGCTGAAGTGGTCTGGGTGCCTAGAGTGGTCCTTTAAAACATGCTCCAATACACAGTCCAGGGTTTGTAGGGCAATCGGGACAGTGAAAGGGGGTGTCTGTCCTTTTCCCTTTTTTATAACAGACCCGGCAGGCAACGTTTCTGGGGATTTCGTTTTATGTCTGGAATCCTCTTGCACCGTTGTTGGAACTTGACCATCTCCATAAATTATTGTGGAAATCAGCTTGAGCTGAAATTGGAGAAAGGTGGTTCTTCCTGGATTCATTTTTTTAACCCCTTAAGGACCAAACTTCTGGAATAAAAGGGAATCATGACATGTCACGTGTCCTTAAGGGGTTAAAGAGTAAAAATTAATTATGTGTTGCTACTTGCAACAGTTAGATAGCCACCTTTTTATAACAGGTTTTTGTCTTTCTTAAGATAAGATATGGCTGCATCAGCTGATCAGCCAAATCAACACCTCTCATGTGCCTGTTATAAGCCCTGATGCAAACAGGTTTTCTCTGCACCCTGCCTCGTACAGTGACGTGTGACATGCTTTCGTTATGGATGGTTGTTAGCATGTGAACATCCTTCATGTCCTTAAATTGTAACGCAAGCAGTTCAGCTTTGCGCAGAGCTTTGCATTCACCTTTTTTAAATTTGGCCTCTATGAGAGGTCTGGGGAAATCCTTGGCATTTCTTCTTACAGTGCCGCAGGCCAGTGTCTGCAAACAATAAAGAATTTTAAACAAGTGGACACTGCTGTAAAAATTGTCCACATAAAGGTTATTGAACAAGGGGATCAGTAGGTCCCAAACAAGTTTTCCACTTGTGCCCAGAGAGTCAGGACAGCCAGGAGGGTTCAATTGACCATCTTTCCCCTCATATACACGAAAGGCAAATGTGTAGCCACTTTCGCTCTCGCACAGTTTGTACACTTTAATGCCATACCTAGACCGCTTTGAGGGGATATACTGTTTGAACCCTAATCTCCCTTTATATTTCATAAGAGATTCATCAATAGATAAATTTTGTTGGGGAGTATAAACTTCAGAAAATCTGTTCTGAAGATGGTCTACCAGTGGGTGAATTTTAAGAAGCCTATCATATTGGGGATGATCTCTGGGGTGACAGAGGGTATTGTCGTTGAAATGTAAGTATCTCAACAGCAGCTCATATCTTGGTCTAGGCATTGTTTGGGAGTATATAGGAGTCAAACAAATTGGGTTGGTGCTCCAGTAAGAGCAGATTGATGGCTTCTTTATTATCCCCATGAGCATTGTAAGAGCCCCGCATTTTTTAAGTTCAGGGACATCTGTGGGATGCCAAGCATGCTCCCTGACTGTATAGCTACCTGGATTGGTCTCTGTAAATTGGCTAGCGTATAAATTAGTCTGGGAAACAATTTCCTCCCAGATGGTATCCCCTAAAAAAAACTCCATATATTGTATAGGGGAGAAGTCAACCACATTCACATTAATGCCTGCGTTGGCACTTAAAGGGAGGGTGTTGGGTTCAGCTGACTGTGGAGGTACCCAGTCCTCCTCCACATTCGGCGTAGCAGGGGAAGCACAGCTTCTTTTAGCAGCTGGCTCACAGACAGATGACATGTCACTAGACGTGTTGCTAAACTGACCTGGGTCAAAATCGGACGCAGTGTCAGTGGCGTCAGAGTCTGACGCCAAGAAGGCATATGCCTCCTCCAAGCTGTACATGCGCTGCATGTTTCACACTAACAGACTAAACTAACAAAATACTAAACACAATTTTTTTTAATATATATATATATATATATATATATATAAATATATATATTATTATTTTTTTTTTTTTTTACTTAAACAGACTAAAACAGTAATCCCTAAACTAACTCCTGTTAAAATAATCTAATGGAGATTTGGGGGAAGGAAACTGACAGTCTAAGACAGTCTAAGACACAGATTTTAAAAATAAAGTTAACCCTTAAGGGCAAAAAAAAAAAAATACAGACAGTACAAATGCACTGTCTGTAACAGACCTAGCATGGAAAGGGGTTAAAAGGGGATTTTTATTCACTGCTGATACTTTTTAAAACTCTCTGGAACACCTCTGCAACAATATATCACAATCTCTCTCGCCTCACAACACGCTACAGAGGGGAGAGAGGCAGAGATCAGTGTCAAAGGGAGTGTTTGTAACACCCACTTTGACACCAGCCAATTGTGAGCGATCGCGGAACGATCACATGCCGCAATTGGCTGTTACTATCTGCCTGGGATGCCGGGCAGATAGTAACAACGGGATTTCGGCGGAAGTGATCTCCGATCGCTCCCGCCACCCGTTTTCCGTTAGGACGGTTCAGGACTGTCCTCGGTCGGCAAAGCAAAAATGCAGAGAACGGTCCTGAACCGTCCTCGGTCCTGAAGGGGTTAAGCAAATCCTATGATCCCGGTCTTTTAGTGTAAGTCCATAGTTCCGACCAAAGAACAATGGATACAGAGAGTTGAAAAAATGAGGTAAATGAAAAATCCATCGGGCAGCTCAGGGGAAGAAAGAATATTATTTTAAGGTCTGGTAGCCCTGGCTAAGTGGATGGATCCCGTATAGATAATAGTCTTACTGAGGTTAATGTACATGTGCAGAATAGGCAGATTCCCTTCCTCCCTCCCCACCCATCTTTTATCTTTTACCCCCCCCTTTTTTTTTCTTTCCCCCTTTTCTATATCCCATTCTGTTTTTCCCCTTATTACTCATCTTGAGTATCTCTTCTATATCTAATAATTGTGGTCCATGAGAAGAGAAAAAAAAAGAGAGGAAAGGGGAAATGGAAGAGAAGGGGAAAGAAAAAATAGAAGGGAAAAAAAGGAAAACAGATGATGATTTGGTACTTGATGAGGTTACTCTTGAGATAGAGGCATCAATGAATTACCAATTTCTGAAGTGGGGAAAAAAGTGACACACAGGGGGATTCGTGGGACACATGGGGGTGCTACTGAGACACAAGGGAGGGCCAATGAGACACATACAGGGCTATAGGAACACATGGAGGCTTGGTAGGGAGGGCTAGTGGGACACATGTAGGGCTTGGGGATAATGGGACACATGTGGGGGTTACTAAGACACATGGAAGACTGGAGAGGGTGGAATGAGACACATGGAGGGGCTAGGGAGTAAAAAGACACATGGAGATGTGTGGGGAAAAAGAAACAGAGGGGTTGGGAAAGGGGAACAGGAGACAGAGAGGAGCTGAGGATGACGAACAAGAGACACACAGAGGGGCTGCGAAAGAGGAGAATGAGACACAGAGGAGCTGTGGGGAAAGATACACATAGAGGTGCTGGGGCCTGGGAAAGAGTCTCACAGAAGGGCTAGGGAAAGGGAGAAAGAGACAATGGGGCTGTGGCTAAGAGACACATGAAAGGGGCTTGAGGGAGAAAGACACAAACAAAATGCATCTTCACTTGTGTCTCCTGCTCCTACTGGACTTTTTTTAAAAAAAATTTTAACCTCTAGTTATGTTGAAAAAGATAAGAACAGAAGATTGGTCTAAAAAATCCAAAAAGGTTTGTTTCATTGTGGTAACTGTAACGCGTGTAAAAGTCATGTTATCACGAAGAAAAAGAAAGAAAACTTTACATCACAACTAAAATAATTTTAATGTTCTTTCTTTTTTTTTTTTTTTAATTCTTTATTTTTGGTTCAGTAGGAAGGGTGTATTGTTACCCGTTTGAGTCCCAGATTTGAGGCTTTGCTGGTCTGTGGTCAGGGACCCAGCTCTCCATGGCTTCCAAGATGTGATGCAGGGCTGAGGCTTGGACCCTGGCAGTTCCCACCTTTGTGTTGCTGATGGTTGTATTGGGCTCTGCTGTTTGCGTGCTGGTATAGCTTTCGCCTTGGGTGCATGCTGCTGTGCTCTCTGGAGCTTGTATGGGGTAGTGTGGAGGTTGGCGGTCGGCCAGGAGCTAACCAGTTGTGCCCTCCCGCTCCGGGCCTGTAGCAGGGCCGGCATCTTGTGGCCACGGACTCGGGAACTATCAAAGGCCGAGTCCTTCCCTTTTGGGGTCGGTCTGGAGATCCTGGGGTTGGTGGTATGCCGCCGTCGGCGGATGGGTCTCCACTTGTGTGGTTGATGCTTCGGGGTTGATCCCCTGTTGGCCCTTGGCCCAGATGGGCTGGTGTGGGGATACTTGGGCTGTATTTCCATGGCTTTGCCCGAAGGCAGCTTGGTCCCACTCCGGTCGGTATCGCCTTGTAAGCCCTCCGTACCTCTGATCTCCAGCAGCCTGGATCGCTCATCCTTATGTCGGGCCGCGATCCTCGCCCAGAAGGCCTCAAACAGCACGTCGAGGCGGGTAGTGAGGGATTCGCTTGTGTGGGGGCTTTGTAGTGAAGGCCTAGATCGTGCTCGGGACTGCGTGTCCGCCATTTTGTTACAGTGGGTTGCTTGCGAGTTCGGTGCGTGGATGGGGTCGGTTTCCGCATTTAGAGTCCACTGAGGCTTGCCAGTCCAGGCGATTGGGACCGGGATAACCCCCACCGGTCCTAGGGGGGGGGAGTAGCCATTTGCTGCGGGTGCTGCATGCGGTTATGGGCTGGGAGAGCGGCCGCCTCTCCCTTGCCCTGCTTAGTATAGGCCCCAGGCCTCAGCCTGGTCATACCGGCGTTATTTCTGGGCATGTGTAGTATCCCCCTGTTCGCCAGTGTCTGCAGAGCAAGATGCGGTGAGTTGGGGGTCTGAATTATGTAGTTTGCCCTCAATTTTAGTCAGTAATCGGCTTTAGATCCAGGAGCTCATGGTTTGTGCGTCTGCACAGCTTCACAGTCAGGCCACGCCCCCTAATGTTCTTTCTTTTATTACACGCAAATCTAAAAATGTGATTTATTTAATAAAATGTACATGCGGGTTACAATACATAGGGAATACATCGAGATCTCTCAAAACCCGAATAAATGAGCATGTTAGAAATATAAGAAATGGATTTTTAAATCATAGCCTGTCCAAACACTTTTTGGAGATCCATAACTCCAATCCAAAAGAAATGGCGTTTATGGCTATCCAAAAAGCATCAACCCACTGGAGAGGTGGAGATGATGCTTTTAATTGAAATAAAAAAGATTAATTGGATTTTTGAGCTACAGTCTTATTAAAGTTGTTATTTCTCTTTGATTCCTGGTATAAATATTTACTGTTTTTATTTACCAATCCCCTTGCCCTTACTTTTTCCCTCTTATTATGGCATTTCCGGGAATTGCTTGTTTGCTTGTTTGAGCATTATGGATGTAAGGGGTTAGTGATATACGCGCCTCTGAACGATAAGGATGTTTCGACGGAGCGCACAACTCCCTTATGATGACGCCCGACGAAAACACAAATAAGCCACACGTGATTAGCCGCAACGCGTGGCCATCTTGAGAAGGTCTGTTCGAACGTCCATAGAGAAAAGCTGCCTCACCCTCTATATTGAATGTGGCTAATAGGAGCCGGAACTTCCTTATATGGACAAGGGGTTGGGACAGTTTTTACATACACATGAATGATTATTTTGTATTGATTTTGTGTGGTATATAATTATGTTATATCAACTTGATAATATGCACCTGAGGAAGACCTATTGGAAAGGTCAAAATGCATTGTGCTCGTTTTTATTACTTTTTACTCTAATAAAAGTTTTAAATCTACCTTTCATCTGGTTCCTGTATCGCTATCCAGAGGAATATTGCTACCTTCTGGGGGAACTGTACCTTTCTTTGCATCTACATTGGATTGATGAAACTGCCATTATAGTTTAGAGCCGACTTACATGGGCTCTAAATATTGTGAGTGCTTCAAGTTACTTCTCACTTTTAAGTCTTGTAATACTGTTTATTTTTTTTTTTCAATTTCACAATTTTTATTATTTTGCATTTTTTTTCCTCTTTAAAACTTGGGGTACAGAAAAGAAAATGGGATGGGGAAAAAGGTAAGGTCAAAACATTCCATGTCATTCAGGTTACAGTACACGTATCATACATTTGTTTCATAGTAAGGCTCTGGGTGCATGGGTGTGAAGTGGTAGGCCTAGTGTGGGCTTTGTTGTCAGGGTTGGTATCCTTTCCCATAAAGGTTATCGTGTTCTTCAGGAATTTCACCCGCATTATAGTTTTTGCGTGCTGTGTGTCGTGTGCCCCTGGGTTACCTATCTCCTGACTCTTTCTCGGTCATCCTTTTTCTATTCTCACTGGTTACCCACTCTGGATTACTGATCCACTGTTTGGTCGCCTCGCCTCCCAGCCTTGTACTCTTCCCACCTCTCACTCGCTGGGCCTACGTGCTTTCTTGGACCAATGTGTTTGTTTGCCATCTTTTCGTATTGCCAATTAAGGGATATTTGTTGTATTAGGGCTTCCTTGGTTGGGGTCTGTGGTGATTTCCACGCTCTAGCTAGCTATGAGGGTTACTGCTGAGACTAACAAGTGAAACAGCAGGGACTCCTCTATTTTGGACATTGCGAGTGGTAACATAAATAGTATGCATTGTTGTATGGTAAGCTGCCACTGCCTTCCCAGTAGGTCACTCGCTATATTCTCTACCATTGTCCAGTATTTCCTGATCTTTGCGCACGACCACCATATGTGGCTCATGGAGCCTCCGGTTGCCCCGCATCTCCAGCATGTGTTTGGAGAGTTTGGGTATATCCTGGTCAGATGCTTGGGTACCATGTACCATCTATAGTGTAGCTTCCTGATTATTTCGAGATGTGTTGTACATCTTGTGTTACCTTTGGGTACTTTGAATGCCCTTAGCCAGTGCTCTTTATCTATGTCTTGTCCCAGTTCTTTGTGCCAAGCTGTTTGGAATGTCATGTCTGGATCTGTCTTGACGTCTGTGAGTATGTTGTAGATTGCGGAGATAGTTTTTTTGGGAGGTTTGCTAGTTAGGCATAGTTGTTCTATTGATTGTTTGTTGGGTGTCACCTGATTATTTATATGTATTCCTGTGAGCAGTGATTTTAGCTGTAAATAGGAGAACAGGGCTTTGTTGGGGATGTCGTATCGTGTTTGAAGGTCTGGGAAAGGCATCAATTTGTCGTCGTGGTACATATGTCGGATCTTAGTACAGCCCACCTCATTCCATCATTTTGTGTCAAATGTTGGGATCCCTACTGCTATGCACGAAACTGGGGCGTCCCCTAGGAGTGTCCCCTTATTTCCTTCCCTCTTGCGGCTTTCGTCCCAAAAGTGGAGTGTCAGTTGCGTGGTCGTCAGGGGGTGTGTATGTTGGGGGCAGAGTTGTTGTGGGAGCCATTGGAGTTCCCTGAGAGTTGGGCTATTTGTCCAGTGGGCCTCTATATGGGTCCATTGTGGTATCTCTCCCCCCGCTGTTGCCACTTTGATTGCTGTCAGTTGTGCCGCCCTATAGTATGCCTGGATATTTGGCAGTCCTAGACCCCCTTTCGTGGTTGGTATTTGTAGTATTTTAGTGGCTACCCTTGATCTCTTGTTGGCCCATACAAATCTGATTATTGTTTTTTGGAATGAGGACAGGTACTTGTTTGGCAGTCGTATGGGGAGGGTTCTCAGGAGATACTGGAGTTTCGGGAGCAGCATCATTTTTACCGCCGCAATCCTTCCCACCCACGACAAGTATTTTCCCTCCCATGCCCCCGAGGTGGCTGCTGCTTCTCTCATGAGCCTGTTGTAGTTTAGGTCTAGCAATTTTTCAGTGCGTGGTTGGATGCGTATGCCCAGGTACGTTAAATAGTCTTCCCGCCAGTCAAAGGGGAAGGCGTCTTTAAGTCTATTGAGTGTTTCCCCTGGTATCCCCAACCCCATTGCTTGTGTCTTTGTGACGTTTAATTTGTAGTAAGAGTGTGTCCCGTATTCCGTGATGGTGGCCTTTAGGTTGGGAAGGGATATGTGGGGTTGTGTCAGGGTTAGAAGGATGTCATCTGCGAATAAACTCGCCTTGTTTTCCCTGTCCCCTATTTTTAGGGTAGTGTATGGAGGAATGCTGTCTGATTGCTGCTGCTAATGGCTCCAGGGCCATGACGTACAAGAGTGGTGATGGCGGGCATCCCTGTCGGGAGCCGTTTGTAATTTTAAAGGGGTCCGAGACGAACCCTGCGTTGATGACTCGTGCTGTTGGTGCATTATACAGAGCCCTGAGACTAAGCCCTCCAGCACCCCAAACTTTAAGAGGACCTGCTCGAGGAATTCCCATCCCAGATGGTCAAAGGCTTTTTCGGCGTCTAGCAACACCAACACTCCTCCCAACTTCAATCTTTGGGCGCTGTGTACTATGTCCAAAACCTTCCTAGTATTGTCACATCCCTGCCTGTTCTTTATGAACCCCACTTGGTCTGTGTGTATTACCTGTGTGAGCATTCTGCCAAGGCGTAGTGCATAGATTTTTGCATAGAGCTTGGCGTTGGTGTTAAGCAGGGATATTGGGCGTAAGTTTTGAGGGCATGTGGGTGGTTTGCCCGGTTTAGGACGTGTGATAATGTGGGCCAGTAGAGATTCGGAGGGTAGTTGTTGTCGTGTAGTGGCTTCATTAAATGCGTTTGTCAATGGCAGGTGTGGCATTAGTATTGAGGCAAATTGCTTGTAGTAGCAGTTTGCAAAGCTATCTGGGCCTGGTGCTTTGCCCACTGGTAGTAGTTTGATGGCTTCCGCTACTTCTTCAACTGTTATGCTAGCCGTGAGTTCTTGTCGTTGTTGCGGTGTGAATGTTGGCAGGGGTATGGAGTTCAGATATGTCCGTATTGCTTGAGGATTTGGTTGAGGGGTGTGTGTGTCCTCAGCCAGGTTGTACGGTGAGGCATAATATATTGCAAATACATTGCTTATGTCTTTAGGTGCTGTTATTTTGTGTCCCTCAGCTGATGTTAAGTAAGCTATCTTTTGTTGTGCTTGTTTGGTTTTGAGGAGTTGGGCTGTCAGTTTGCCTGCTTTGTTTCCCTGAGCATACTGGGTAGCTTTTAGTTTTTGCAGGTAGTGCCCTGTTTTGTCTATGGCCTGTTTATGTATGGCCTGTGTTACCATCATGATGCGTGATCTTAGTTTGTGGGATGGGGTTTGTTGATTTTGTGTGTTAAGGTCCTGCAATTCCCTTGCCATTGTCGCATCTGTGTTTGCGCTTGTCTTTTTAGGTAGGATGCTCTTTTTATCAACAGTCCTCTGGTTACTGATTTGTGAGCTTGCCATATTATGTTGTGAGATGTATCGTCTGTGGTATTTTCTGTGAAGTAGTGGGTAAGTTCAATTTCTAGTGTTTGTTTGAATGTATTGTCTGCGAGGAGTGATGCGTTTAGTCTCCATGGGCTTCTATGTGTGGATTTGTATAGGTCTGTCAAGGTCGCCACCACTGGTGCATGATCCGACCATGTTATCTGTTCAATGGAGCAGTCTTTGACCTGTTCTAGGTGCCGGCCTGTAATCAGTATGCCATCGATTTGTGAGTAGGTATTATGTACAGTGGATAGGAATGTGTAACCCTGTTCCCCTACATGTAGTGCTCGAGATACGTCATAATAGTGGTTGTCTTGTAGCAGCTTTTGCAATGCCCTGCCCTGTCTCTTGAGCGGTCTCAGTCTAGTGGTCGTGTGTGGGCCCGTGGTGTCTATCAATGGGTCCAGTACGTGGTTAAAGTCGCTACATATAACCCCTATTACTTGGTGTATAGTCGACAATTTTTTGAACACCTTGTGGAGGAAGTTTCTTTGTTCTGGCATAGACACAGCTATCGTGTACAAAACACCATTAATTGTCCCCACCACCATAGCGTATCTACCCTCAGTGTCTATTTCTGATTGTACGAGGGTGAATGCCACATCCCTACTGATAAGTATGGAAGCCCCTTTGGATTTGGATGAGTATGTGGCGTGGAATTGGTGTGGGTAGTCTTGCTGAAACAAAGGTGAATGTGCTTTGAATTTGAAATGAGTTTCCTGTAGGCACACCACCTCAGGTCTGAGTTGGTTTAAATCTTTGCGAAGCAAGCTCTGCTTCGCTGGGTGATTAAGCCCTTTAGTATTGTGAGAGTATATTTTCATGGGGGGTTGTACATTTAGGTTTTGAGCTGTGGTGGGTTTGTGATATCTATTTGTAGGAGAGGCACCCTCCCCCCAGCATTGTCGAACCGGGTGTCCACTCCCTGTTTTTGGCCGTGTGCGGGTGGTAGCCCCCATCACGGGTGAGAGCCTTGTGTGGCTTGGTGGTATGAGATGGTACATGCATTGAATGTGCACAATGAAACACATGGAAGTCAAACAAATGAACTAAAACAGTAAAAACTAAACATTTTGCCACATATGTGGTGTACTTCCCTGCCTGGTCGCATCGGTCATTGTGGCCTATTTGGGGTGTGTCAGTGGTGTTTGCAACCCCTGTTCGAGTATGGAGTACCCATCCCGTGTTTGGGGGGGTCAGTTGGAGTGCCCTTGAGTTCCGGCTTTACCCTATTAACAATTCGGGTTTTAATAAAATTAGGGTGAGATTTATCCCTCTCGGTTCCCCCTGGAAGGCACCCTTTCCCCCCTTACATTCAATGTCCCATTGTCTCTGTGGGGTACCTGCCACTGTCCGTGGATGTGGGTCGCGGCCTTATCTATTTCTAGTGACCTTCTTCCATGTTGGAGGTAGTTTGGCCCTTCCTGCGTCTTGGGCTTGTGTCCACGGAGGTGTCAGGCCCCAATCTTTCAATGCTTGGATACCGGCTTCTGGGGTCGTGATGGCCGTCAGCTTGCCTTCATGTACGACTAGGAGCTTGACTGGGAATCCGCATCTGTACGACTTCTTATGTTGTCTCAGTTGTTCTGTGATCCTCTTTTTCAGCGTTACTGCTGATATGTCAGCGTAGATTGTGATTCCCTGGTATGGAGTTGGGAGATTCGGAAGCTGCCTGTTTGCCCTCATTATGTCTTCCTTTACATGGAAATAGTGGAACCTTACTAGGATGTCTCGTGGCTCTTCTGATGTCAGAAATATCGGTTTAGGGACTCTGATGTCTGTCTAGCAGGATCATGTCTTGGAGTATGTCTGGAATGAGGAGTTTAAACAGACCTTGTAAGTATGCATGTAGATCCTCTGCTACCCTTCTCAGGCGCAGGTTATTGCGTCTTGAGCGATCTTCCATGTCTGCCAGCCAGGCCCGGACTGGCCATCGGGCACACCGGGCAAGTGCCCGGTGGGCCGCGGTGGCAAGGGGCCGAGGCCGGCAGGGGAGGTCCCAGGATCTCCCCTGCCGGTCTATGCAGGGCCGGCACTATCTGAGCGCCGGCCCCACTGTATTCCATGGAGGGCCAGTGGGGAGATCAGAGATCTCCCTCACCGGCCCACTTTAATAGACCTGCGGCTGGGGAGGGAGGGCAACGACCGGATCTCGCGAGAGTGAACTCTAGCCCGCAGGCTAGAGTTCACTCACCACCGGACCACCAGGGATCGTGTGATAGTGCGAGTGCCTCTCCCTCCCACCTACCAAGTACTACCGTGCCTGTCCCCCCCTCCCAGACTAAAGGTAAGACGGGAGGGGGGGAAATAATGCCTACTTAGTTTTTTTCATTTGTTTATTTACCCCAACACACAATCCCTAACATTTACACACTTAGCACTCTCACACAAATTATCCACAGCACTATCACACTTAGCACTCTCACACAAATTATCCACAGCACTATAACACTCAGCACTCTCACACACATAATCCACAGCACTATCACACTCAGCACTCTCACACAAATTATCCACAGCACTATCACACAAATTATCCACAGCACTATCACACAAATTATCCACAGCACTATCACACTCAGCACTCTCACACAAATTATCCACAGCACTATCACACTCAGCACTCTCACACACCATCCACAGCACTATCACACTCAGCACTCTCACACACATCATCCACAGCACTATCACACACATCATCCACAGCACTCTCACACACATCATCCACAGCACTCTCACACACATCATCCACAGCACTCTCACACACATCATCCACAGCACTCTCACACTCAGCACTCTCACACACATCATCCACATCACTATCACACTCAGCACTCTCACACACATCATCCACATCACTATCACACTCAGCACTCTCACACACATCAACGACAGCACTATCACACTCAGCACTCTCACACACATCACACTCAGCACTATCACAAAACACATCATACACAGCACTCTCACACACATCACTCTCACACACATCATCCACAGCACTATCACACTCAGCACTCTCTCACACACATCACACTCAGCACTCTCTCACACACATCACACTCAGCACTCTCTCACACACATCACACTCAGCACTATCATAAAACACATCACACTCAGCACTATCATAAAACACATCACACTAAGCACTCTCACACACATCACACTCAGCACTCTCACAAAACACATCATACACAGCACTCTCACACACATTACCCATCATACACACATACTGCACCCCTAACATACACACAACCTCCCCAACACACTGCACCACACACATACACAATACTTCCAAACATATATATATATATAATATATGTATGTGTTTATATATATACATATATATATATATATATATATATATACACACACACACACACCTTCCAAACACACACACACACACACACACACACACACACATATATATATATACATATATATATATACATATACATATATATATATACACACACACTACATTCCTGACATACACACTCTGGATCCCCTATACACACACTAGATTCCTTGTAAGCAAACACATACTACACCCCTAAACACACACTCTCTACAAACACTACATCCCCTATACACACACACACACTATAGCCTGTATGCACACACTTGCTACATCCCCTATACACACATTCTCTACAGCCTCTAGCCGCATATGCATTACATTACACCACAAACACAACACGACTAAAACCGACCTTATTACACGATACCACACCACAATCAGCTCACTCTATACACACACACAATCCCAGATGCAGGCTCCAAACACAGGCACAATACTCTTTCCTGGCATTTTTGTCTCCTTGTATCCATTTATAGAGACACCAGAGGCAAGTTGCAAGGATACACAGTGCAAGCATGTTATTAAATGTGCTTGCACTGTGCAGAACAAATACAGGGCTTTTTTCTCATGCTAGAGCTCTTTAGCAGAGCTCTGCGCATGGTCTGCCCTGGCCTGCACTTTGAGAGGGGGCGTGTTTGTCGTTAGTGATGACAAAACACACCCTCTCTGCCCCGCCCCCTTCTTAGTGGGCCGCTGTGATAGAAAAATGCCCTGGCCGAATTTTTATCCCAGTCCGGCCCTGCTGCCAGCTTGTTTTCAAAGGTCGCTATCGTGTCCTGTATGTCATCCATTTCGGCCCGCATGACATTATAGACTTCATCCTGGTCCGCCATCTTGTCTTCAAGTGACCATGTGCGTGTCCCCAGATCACAAATTTCAGATTTAATTTCATTTAGTGATGTTTGGAGGGTAAGTTGGAGCTTGTGGTGCATGTCATCCAGCATTTTTTGTATCATGTTTTGGGTTGCTGGGGTATCTGCAGCTGTTAGTCCCTGTAACACATTTTGTATGTCGCAGGCGCCATCTTGGGACTCCTCTGATCTCGCCAGCATTTTCCCCTGTGCGTTTCAGGCGGTAAAAAAAAGTTATTTTTATCGCTCTTCTTGGTCTGTCTTCGTCCCTTGTGTTGGGACATCGTTTTTGGGTGGTTTTCCGTTTTCAGGGTGCTCGTTGCGCTGAATATTAGGCCGTGGTAGCACGGGGCTACACTGACATGCGGCCGCTGTGCTCGAGCTCCAGGCCACGCCCCCGTAATACTGTTTATTTAGTATTTATTTTTGTTTGGTTTACTTTGTGTATATAATAAAGAGATTTGAGTTATTAACAAAGGTGTGCACCTTTTTGTATATAGTACTATATTGATTTGGAATTAAGGGATGCCTCTTTAAGATAGCACTCGTATATGTATACGTAGCCTTTTTCCAATTGAA
The DNA here is from genome assembly GCF_036172605.1 of Pelobates fuscus. Taxonomy (NCBI): domain Eukaryota; kingdom Metazoa; phylum Chordata; class Amphibia; order Anura; family Pelobatidae; genus Pelobates; species Pelobates fuscus. Next base: position 308,913,185 of record NC_086321.1, read on the forward strand.
TTTGTTTAGTTATGATAGGAGTTACAAAAATTAAGCTTTAACAAGAGAAATATATATATATATTATATATATATATATATTTATTAAATAGTCTATTTTTGGAGGATAAAATATATCCTCAATTTCCCCAGGAATTTGAGCGGTGCAATGGGGAGGATACTGAAAGGGAATCTAATATGTGTGTCCCTAAAGATAGTGTTTCCAAATACTAGTAATAGCGATAAAGGGCACATGAGAAATGCTAGGCTCCACTGACTAATTCTATCAAACAATTATCAAAACATTGTGTGCCTACAATCATAGATATAACAGTTGGTATAGATAATAATTAGAAACATGGGGGAAAGCAAAGGGGCCATACATAGAAACCAAAAAAAAAAAAATCTCTAAATCCTAGTAAGTCACCACCCACTATCCGCTCCGTATTTGCAAATACTTAAAGTGCAGATGTATGTAGAGCATAAGGGAGTAATGAAGGGTGAAGATAAAAAGACAAACAAACCCTAAACTGATGTACCACATGCCTGCACTGGAAATTACCTCAGCACACACTAAGTTTTGTGCCTACAAATACAGAAATGCCGGGGCTATGCACAACTTAAAGAGAGGGAGAGTGATGGTAAAAATAGCCCTGCGCTACTACACACTATATCCTAAACAATTAAAAAAACACAATATCCGGTACAATACCTCATCATACCTACGTCTGTGTGCCTAAATAGCTAGTGAACACACTACACATTCCAAGCCAGACTAAGCAAAGAGTGAAAAAAAAATACAAAAAGAGTGCTGTGGTTAGAGGTTCACAGTGTGGCTGCTTGTGCTGCTGTAAAGTAAACATATGGGCACTGCAAATAAAGTGCAAACAAAATTGACTGCAAATTGATTATACATGGTTGAGGGGTATTAATGTAATACATGAGTCCAGGGGTGAAGGCGTTTTTGGAAAAACATTAATAGCCAGGATAAAAAAAGAAGCTGAAATTGAGAATTCTTCCAACTCCATTATTCTTATTCTGTCAAAGAAATCTATGACTGATCGTAACAGCACTGCGCGCATGCATATGTGACTTGATGGAATGCTTGATTATGAGAGCCGGGAAGTAACAGCCCAGGCTCTCCTATCCAGAGGGACTGGAGGATGTAGACTGAAGCCTTGATTCCAAGGCTTCTAAATATATAAAGTCATTTGAGACTACTAAGATGAGCTCAACTACTGTAGGTACTATACCAACATAAGTTATAGCTAGTCAGTGTTCCTTTAATTATGCAATTTAGTTTTTAAATCACAATTCACTATTTAGTGAATAAATTATTAACTGTAGTGACAATTGCATTGAATTTCAAATTTAAGGCCAAAATACCTTAACTGGAAACATTCTCTAAGTTAGCTATGCTTCCAGTAAGGCTATTTTGGTGGGATATGAAATTCACATTGAACTCTCTTTGAATTCCTGACAATTCCCACTTCAGTACGTAAACCTGATAGCATAGTGTGCGAAAGCTACAAAGGAATCAAGAGAATGAGATTACAGAGAGTTTGCATACCCCCCAGTGATCGCAATAGGTCTATAAATAAATTAAATCAATGTTATATTATTTTGCGTTATTCCCATAAGTGGTTTGAATGCAAATCATGGTTTTACTTGGTTTATAATAACCATTATAATACGAATGTGACTTCTACTGAAAAGCAAAATACCTGGTTTCAGGCTATCAAAAATGAAATGTGAAAGGTTGCCTACTTTTAATTTTAGGGGATCAATATCCTTGGTAAGTTCTTGCCTTCTCATGTCAGCAATTGTTCTTGGTCCTTTCTTATCAGATTTTGTGGAAAATCCTTGGTTAGACAAAAGGTCGCCAAAATCACTCTCGGTAACCTTTGGTTTTGGTCCTGCAGCCAGAAAAGACCATGTGAAATTATTAAAAAGACATAATGAAGAACTCTTGTAATACACAAAAACATCACACCTGTATTGTAGAATACATCTACCCTTATGCTCTCCAGTAATTCACAATGGTTACATTTCCAAAGGTTAGCTATCACTGCTGCCTATCTTTAGATTACTCTGTTGGTCTTTAATCCCTAAAGGACAGAGGCAAGTGTACTGACCAAAGCAAAAGCTGGAATTTGAGCCATACATCTGTTCAACCATAAATGTACCCCTTTAATATTAAGGGCACCCACACATATATCATTTTGTTCAGGAGAAATGGGCTTTCATTTTACATCACATATGTATATGTGAAACATTTTAAAATTCATAAAATAAAAAAATAAAGAAGTGTAAGAAATGAAGAAATGTTGTACTGCAGTTCTGTATGGCATTTTAACTGTGAATGTCATAATACTGTTAGCTTTTACTGCAATAAAATACACATATTTGCCATCATATTTGGATCAAATGAAGGAAATGTATTCATACTTACCGTTATTTTTTTTTTCCTGGCTATTATTCATGGCCTAATTTAATGAATGGGTTTGCTCCTCCCTCCAGCCAATAGGAGAGGAATAGGTTTGATTAAACAATTACCTAATTAATCCTATGGTATAAGAAGGTCCTTAGGAACCCCAGCTCTCTAGTCAAGTAACAAGTTGAATATAAGTCTGCAAAAAAAAGGGTGGGAAACCCAAATGCGGCTATGAATAATAGCCAGGAAAAGAAAACCAGTATAATTATGAATACATTTCCTTTATTCCAGTCTAATTACGTCAACATTTAACTAATGGGGAATTCCAAGCAGTAAATAAACACAGGGGGGAACGTTAATTCCAAATTAAGCATGGGAATTACAAGAATTCAAAACAGAGAGGTCACATTGAGAATCAGAAACTAAAGAGGCATCCAACTCTAATATCTGACAAAAGGTCTTCAAGGATTACCAATTAGCAGTCTTACAAATGCTCTCTGCCGGAAGACCAGACTCTGCAGCCCATGAAGTGGATATGGATCTGGTAGAATGTGCATGTATACATGTAGGAATAGGAACACATCAAAGGTCTTGAAAGTCCTAGAAATAGCTGTAACCATCCAGGAACAAAGGGTAGAGACTGAAACAGCCTCTCCTTTACAAGAACCTCAAGGAATTAGGAAAAACTGATTGGACATCCTCAATGAAGCAGTTCAAAGTAAACACAGAGACACATTTTTTTTTATCTTTGACATTTTTTTATTGAAGTTTTTTAGGGATACAGAAGAAAAGGGGAATGGGGAAGCAGTGGTAAAACAATTTAAGTATCTCATACACATTTTACACATTTATTTAAGTACAACATATCGACATGTGACCTTGTGTTACAGTGGGTGGATCCGCCGATTTGTATTACCCAGTACCTTAAGGGGACTCTTGTGTGACCCTACGGGGTGCCTAGTCGTCTGGGCTCGATTGTGGTAAAGGGTATAAAGTCTTAATGTCCCGTGTACCACTGGGAAAGGTAAACTTGGATTAACACATGGGGTAGGAGGAAAAATAAGAGGGGGGGGGGGGAAAGGAAAAGAGGAGGGGGTAGAGTCTCCCAGGCTGTCGACTTCTGGTGGTTGCCTCTGCAGGGCTGTCAGTCCTTCGTGCGTGTGTGTTGTGAGTTGCGTCTTAACCAGTCTTTTTTTACAATTCCCATATTTATTCAAATTTAAATGATAGTTTACAATCTCATATTTGAAGGGGCACAGCTGTCGATCCGTAGGTCTTTGCTACTGTCAGCTCATTCGGAGGGTATATCCTTACTCTCCATGTACAATTGCCAGGCTTCCCAGGCCTGTGGCCAAACTTTGTTAGGGTTACCTGAACGTCTGGCTGCTAACGCGTAGCGTTTAGTTGTTTCTATTGTCTGTATGCATTCTGATATTTTGGGTGGGATAGCGGATTTCCAGTGTCTACTGATGGCCGTTAGTGCAGCCAGAATTATGTGGTAGATTAAGTATTTTTGCCTGCCTAGCATCCCTTTTGGAAGAAGCTGGAGGAGAGGTACGTTTCTGGTTTGCGGGGCAGTAGTATTTTTGTGCTGTCTTGTATAATGGTAGCTATAGTATCCCAATATGGCGTTAATGAGGGACAGTTCCACCAAATGTGGAGCATTGTGCCTTTATGTTGTTGGCATCTCCAACAGAGATCTGAGGCCTGTGGATACGTTGTCTTTAGGCGTGTGGGTACTAGATACCACCGGTATAAGATTTTTCGGGATAGTTCCATATGGGATGTACATTTAGATAGCGAGTGATGTGCAAGGAGGATCTCATTCCATTGTTGCTCGCTAAGAGCATACGCGAATTCCCTCTCCCACGCTGCAATGAATGAGAGTTTTGCATGGTCTTTTGGGGGATGCATCGTTTGATATAATTCGGATATCAGTCTTTTGGGGGTTGAGAGACGTGAGCATATTTTCTCTACCATCATCAGCTGTGGCCCCTGTACATTATCAGTTCCTGTCAGAGTTTGCTTGCGGAGCCATGATTGCAACTGCATATAGGAGAAGGAAGCCGTCGGGGGCAAATTGTATGAGGTTGTTAAGTCTGCGAGATGTCTAAGCGTGTGTTCCCGAAGCAGCTGGTGTAGATGTGTTACTCCATGCCGGTGCCACATGGCGTAATTGAAGTTTGGTATCAGATAGTGCAGTGCCTTTATAGGTATGGCGGGCGATATTTTGCCTGACCAGCCCAATGTGCAGCGGTTTTTGTCCCACATGGACAGAGTAAGGACTGTGGTCGGGAGCAATTTGGCCATGGCCGGCCTGTTGTGTCGAGGGAGCCATGCTAGTATACTGATGGGTATGTTATCAGCATGTTGCGCCTCCAGTGCCATCCATTGGGTTGGGTGGTCTCGGTGGCAAGCTGCCAATAAGGGGCTTAAGATGGCTGCTTTGTAGTAGCTGTCTAGATTGGGTACTCCCATTCCCCCTTGTTTACGTGACATGTATAGCGTGCTTTTCGCCACTCGCGCTTTTTGTTTGTTCCATATGAAATTCAATAGTGTCTGTTGTCCCTCGTGTATAAACTTGGGTGGTATCTTTATGGGTAACGTCCTAAATAGGTATTGCAATTTGGGTACAACAATCATTTTGATTGTAGCAATTCTCCCTGACCAAGATATGAATTTGCTCTTCCATCCTAACAATAATTTTTTTATTTCAATCAATTGTTTCTGATAGTTTGTTTTATAAAGGTTTGCTAAGTTTGGGGTAATGTTAATTCCTAAGAACTTTAAGTGGTCATTGCGCCAGTCGTATTTGAAAGAGGTGCGCAGCCTCTCCAAGTCCTCCGCTGGGATATTTATACCCATTGCTTGGGTTTTATTTATATTGAGTTTATAATAAGAACATTTGCTATATTGGGTTAGTGTATGATGGAAGTTAGGTAGGGATATGTGTGGTTGCTCCAGCGTTAAGAGGATGTCGTCTGCGAAAAGCGTGAGTTTATGTTCCTTGCCTTGTCTAGTGATGCCGTGAATGTTTGGGTTGTCTCTAATGAGTTGTGTGAGGGGTTCTAGGGAAAGGATGTAAAGGAGAGGCGACAATGGGCAGCCCTGTCGCGACCCATTGGTGATGTGGAATTGTTTTGAGCCAAATCCCCCATTAGTAACTTTCGCTGTTGGCCTAGAGTATAAGGCTCCTACAAGTCTTAGGAAGCCATATTTGAGCAGAACAGCTTGGAGGAAGGGCCAGTGCAACCTGTCAAAGGCTTTTTCAGCATCAAGTGACAGCATGATGCACTGAGCCCCACCCCAGCGCCTCCCCTGTAGTAGGTCCAAGACCTTTCGGGTTCCGTCTGCTCCCTGCCTGCCACTTACGAATCCCACCTGGTCTTCATGTATTAGGGTCGGGATGATGTCCGTCAATTTATTGGAGAAAATCTTAGCCAATAATTTAATGTCCGTGTTAAGCAGGGAAATTGACCTTAGGTTTTGGCATTTAGTGGGGGGTTTGCCTGGCTTTGGCAGCGTAGCCACATGTGCCATAAGCATGTCTTGGGGCATTTGGCCCGTCGTGAGGATATGGTTAAAGGTTTTTTCTAGATATGGAGTGAGGATTGTTGTCATTGTCTTGTAATAGGTATTTGTGAGTCCGTCGGGTCCCGGTGATTTGCCATGGGGAAGTGAGTGTATAGCTTGTTGTATTTCCTCTTGTGTGACTGGGTTTTGCAATATAGTTGTTTGTTGTTCCGTCAGTGTTGGCAGCGAGGACATTTGAAGGAAATTTTGAATTTCCTGAGGTATGGGTTGATGTAGGTTAGAGTCATCTTTGAGGTTGTATAGTGTGTGGTAATAGTCTGCCATGGTATCGTTAATATCCTGTGGGTTGTGAATCTTAGAGCCTTGGGGCGTGAGCAGAAATGGGATTTTAGCATTGGATTGTTTTTGGCGTAATAGGGTCGCTAGATGTTTTCCTGCTTTATTGCCTTGCGAGTACGTTGTTTGTTTCAATTTGTGTAATATGTGTGCAGTTTTGGAGATTGCTATGTTGTTAATACTTGTCGTGGTGTCTTGGATTGTCTTTGCAAGTTGTGGTGAGGGGTTTGCTATATTTGCCGCCGTTGTGTCTCTCAAGGTGCGCAGCAAGTGTAAGTGTTCCTGTTGTGCCTTCTTATTTAGATAGGAGGCTCTACTGATGAGAAGCCCTCTGATGACCACACGGTGGTCGGTTGAACATCCAGTGTATCGTTTATTTGGAAATACGCTGACAGGGCTTCCGTCAGTGTTTTAGAGAATGTCTGGTCATTTAAAAGTGAGTCATTTAACTGCCACGGTGGCCTTCCTCTGTGTTGGTATTCCTCAGTCAGCCCTACTATGGTTGGGGCATGGTCTGACCATGTTATATCCCTAATCTCGCTGTTTGTCATTCTAGGGAGTAACGTGCCTGTTAGGAAAATGAAGTCAATCCTTGAATATGAATTATGTACAGCTGAATAGAAAGAGAACGATTTCTCAGTAGGGTGGCATGTTCTCCATGAATCATAGAGGCCATATTCCCCTAACAATTTGTTGATGGCTTTGCTTTGCGTCTTAAGTGCTTTATGTCTTGGTGTCGTGGTTTGCAGTGTAGTGTCTATGTGTGGGTCGAGGGGGTGGTTGAGATCTCCACATAAAACAATTGGGGCAGTCTGGTTAGATGGGAGTGCAGAGAGCACCCTATGTAGAAAATTGCGTTGGTGTATGTTAGGAGCGTAGAAACCGACAATGGTATATTGCAGATTATTTATGAGGCAATGTAGCATTACATATCTACCTTGTTTGTCTCTAGTTATGTTTAATGCTTCAACAGTTAAGGAGGAATGGAGAAGAATTGAGGCCCCTCTCGATTTGGAGGAGTGGGTTGCATGATATTGGTGAGGGTAGTGTTGTGTACCAAAGTTGGGCACCCTTGATTTAACAAAGTGGGTCTCTTGTAAACAGATGATGTCCGCCTGAATTTTCTTGGCTTCCTCCAGCATCATGCGCCTTTTATGTGGGGTATTCAGTCCCCTGCAGTTGTGTGAATATATGTTCATGTGATGGGTGGATGGTGCGAAGTGCTCGCTTGCAGTTCTGCATTGCCTATATGGGAATGCGGAATATACAGGGTTTGTTTGGTGTACTCCATAGTCTGCGCCTGCGCAGTTACATTATTGTGCCCGGGAGCGGGAGATACATGAAGGGTGAGGGGAAGGAAGGATAAAAATTAAAGTATATACAATTGGACCCAAACTTGGGTCATGGCATTGTGGCGTTGTGCCATGGGGGAAGGACGCTTAAGCAGCGTCTCTAGTTGTGTGGCCGTTGGGCTCTCTTGCTTACACAGTGGTTGTGTCTCCATAGATCTATAAATCAGTAGTGGCTTGGGAAGTATACGTATTGCTTTTGTTTTTGTGCTGGCAGGTGAGAACAGGGGGAGGGTAAACCTGCCCCAGGCGAAGGTTAAGCGGGGCATTTTACAGTTTACAACTTTGATCTCCGGCATGATTATCACCACTGCCATGTTGATGCTCGTGATGTGGTGCTATTGCGCGGTTTACACATTATAGCTTGTGAGTGCATGTTGTAACGCTGGTAGAGAGGTGGAGTGGCAGGATTACCTTGAGCAGGGCGTGTTAGTCATGGCAACATGTGCGCGTGTGGTATAGTTTACATGCATCTTTTTATACACATTGGTCTGATTATCTATACAATCGTTATATGCCTTTTGCATCTTTGGACTGCCCTCATGGTGCATACCTATCAGCGATAATTGCAGTTATCAGTTAGACATCAGAATCACCCCAGGTTGCCGGTCCCTTCCCTATCTGTGCTATATAGGCCCCCCTTGTTACTCGGTGTTCAGCTTAATTATTACTTATGGAGGCCCCCCACCCACCAGCATCTGGTAAAGCATGCATAGTATAACTTAGTTATATGGTAAATAAATTGCTTAATCAAAGCAGTTAACCTCATGAGAACTTAACTAATAACTTATAAACAAAATGAGCGGTATATAATGTCATCTCACGTGTCCCTGGTTATGGCCTTGACGGCCTAGTCCTCCGGGTAGTTTATGGAGACTTGGTCCGCGCTGGGACTTGGCGCCATTCTGGTATCAGGCGTCCGGCTGGGCTTGCCCGAGTCGTGGGGGAGTTTGATGGGAGCCCCCATTCTTTCAGTAGTCGGGTACCATTGTCCGGCGTGTAGGCCAGTTTGAGCTCGCCGTTCTTGGTGATTAGTAGTTTGGTGGGGTATCCCCAGCGGTACCTGATCCCAGCGCGATGCAACTCCTCTGTCACCGGGTGGAATTCTCTTCTGCGTCTGAGGGTCGCCGCGGACAGGTCAGGTAAAATCTTGATCGCTGTGTAGGTCGCAGGCGGTTCTGTGCGGCTTCTGCTGGCACGCATTACTGCCTCTTTTATGTGTTAGTAATGTGCCCTCAATAGGATATCTCGAGGGACAGAATCAGGTAGGTTTCGTGGTTTAGGCACCCTATGTATTCAATCTATTAGGAACATATCTGTGGGTATGTCCGGAGCATACGCCCTTAGCAGGCCCTGTACGTAGGCTTGCAGGTCATTCGGCATGATGCTCTCTGGAACTCCTCGTAGCCTGAGGTTATTTCTCCGCGAGCGATCTTCAGCATCTGCCATACGTGCCTCCATCGTTTAAATTTTTTGTTCCAGCCGCGTCACATGATCGGCCATATCGTTATGCGCTGTTGCATACTCGCTTAGTTTAGTTTCCACATGTGTGGTTCTGCTGCCAATGTCCTGGACTTCCTTGCGGAGTTTTTCGGCCATGGCAGTCATCGCTTCATCCAGGTACGCTTTAGTTAGGTTTTCCTGGTTTCCACGAGAGGAGCCCGTGGTTGGGATGTTTCCCGCCGTTTGTTCGTCGGCGCCATCTTGGACCGAGCCGCGATCAATTACGGGACCATTCGCGTTTTTGTTGGCGAAAAAGTTCAATTTTTCAGCCTTCTGTGTGCTCTTCTTCCCTTTTGGGTTCGCCATCCTGTGTTTTGTGAGGGTTTTCAGAGCTCTGGGAGACGATGTCGTCGGATTCTAAGAGCCCGGGTGCCAGAGCAATTTCCTAAGCTGCCAGGTTGCTCGGCGGTCGGCCACACACCCCCACAGAGACAAATTTTAATATTCAGCTTATGCCATTTTTCTTCCTCTGGTGGTGATAGATTCTCTAAGTATACTGGAGGGACAATGTCCTGATTTAAACGATATGCAAAAAACACCTTGGGCAAAAGCAGAGGTCATGATGAAAGGACGTGTAAGACTCTTCTTTAATGCCTGCCATTCTTCTAGCCGAAACTAGAGGCTCAAACTAAATTTCTGTCAATGCATGTAGAAGCAGAGGTAAATGTGAATGTGCATAATAGAGGCAAGTCTAAGTCTGATAACAGCTTTGAAGAAATGGATCATCATAGGATGTTCTGCCCATTTTATTCCTGAAATGACTGAGATAGCAGAGCAATGTGCTTTAAGGTCTGAGGCATTTATAAAACCAGCTTGTAAAAAATCCCTACATCTGAGAAATAGATGAGCTTTTTAAATTGTAAAAAGAAGAAAAGATTCAGACCTAAAGATAGGCCAAAAAATAGGTGGTTTGGCGCTGAGAAGTGTGGTAGCAACTACCCCCAGTGTCTGACAAATCACTCAAAAGACACTACACATACATATAGTACCAACAAAAAACACAGTAGGGGGGGGGGGGGGGGTGCAAAATACAAATGATTATACTTAGAGTCAGGGGAGAGCTGGCATCCTTAGGCCTGGGGGGCAAAACCAGTCAAGTGGCCCATTGCACCACCAAATCAGTTCACCATCCATGCCCACCTTTTCCTGGTTTTATAACGGATATTGATGTTATGCTAATTAGTAGCTCTTTGCCATACTCGCTCCTTCACGGCTCTGACTTTCAATGCTGTCAGAGCGCAGGCTGAGAATCTCTGAGCCTGTGCTCCGACTCACTAACTGAGCGCCAGAACCACGAGGGAGAGGATATAATCTGACTGCACCTACTGCTGGTGCGCACCAGTGGACCACCAGCGAATCGTTTAAATTGAATATTCTGGTGTCCCCAACTTGTGAGCTGTGTTGGCTACCGGGCACCTCTGTTGTCATGGCACCCTGCGTGACCGCACAGCTTGCACACCCCAACGGCTGGCCCGGCTGACACACACTGACGTTACTACTTAAACATCCCTCAATATTAATACAGACATCAGAGTAAACACCAATACACTGTGGAAACAGAGCTGATCCCCCCAAATTTATAAAGATCTGCTTACTGGATATGTTGTAAGATTAAAACATGCCTCCACCTCTCTCCCATGCGCTGCTCTGTAGGCTGGGAGGAAGTGAAGACAGCGCCACTTGTGGCTGCATGGGGAACAGCTGGTTAATGTAATGCATGCAGGACAGCCAGCTGCCGCAGAACCTCTTTGTTCCAGTCTCTGCAAAGGGCTCCAGGCACTGCTTGCTGTGAGTGTGAGCCACTGTAAATTAGGGGCAGAGGGCACTTGCACTGTGGTAAAGACGGGTCTGGGCAGGAGGAGAGTGCAGTGCAATCAGTGCACTCTCCTCCTGTGGGTCACCAGTAGGCTGGTGCACCTACCCAGGATCAGAGCAGGTGCAAGGATTTTTGCCGCCCTAGGCAAAAGAAAAATTTGCCGCCCCCCATGTGACATCACAATGCCCCACCCATATGATCTGCCATATGAACTAACGCCAGTGCAGCACACAGTGTGTGTTTACATTAAAAAGCCTGCAGGGACCGGCTATAGACACCAGAACCACTTCATTAAGCTGAAGTGGTTCTGGGGACTATAGTGTCCCTTTAATGTGAGGTAAATTATAGATTAGTGTCACTAATATCATACTAGATTGCCTACTTACAACCAGATGAGGATGAGGATGGGCTGCAGTTTGGCTCCACTGGTCTGGTGTAGAACAGGATCTCTGGAGGCTGTTTGCAACTGTGGTCACAAAATTCAATGTTCTGGAAGAATTGGAAGCAGCTCCATTTTTTGGGGGCCCCTTACACAGCTCAAGGTCTTGGCCCCAGGGCCTGACGGTGAGTATGCCCATAAGGCCCACTCATAAGTCCACTTATATGTTCCGCCCACCCATGAGTTCACTCACAGGGAGTGGAGTGTGTAGGGAATGTATTATGTGTTATTGTAGAGGATATAATATGTGTGCTTATGGTATGTAGTGTATAGGGATACCAGTTTGTGTAGGTGATGCAGTGTGTTTGTGTGTAGTGGAAGCAGTGTGTATTTGAGTATAAGGGATGTATTGTGTGTAAGGGGTACATTGTGTGAATCTGTGTTTGTATGCATAAGGGATGCAAGGCGTTTGTCTGTATGTGTGTGCATTGAGTGTGTGTAAAAGATGCATTGTGTTTATGTGTGTATGTGTGTATGTAAGAAAAGCAGTGTGTGTGTGTTTTCGTGTGTGTGTGTGTAAGGGTTTGCATTGTATGTTTCTGTGTATGTGTGCAAAGGGTGCATTGTCTTTGTGTGTAAGGGTTGCATTATGTGTTTCTCTGTGTGTAAGGGAAGCATGTTGTGTTTCTCTGTGTGTAAGGGAAGCATGTTGTGTTTCTCTGTGTGTAAGGGAAGCATGTTCTGTTTCTGTGTGTGTAGGGATGCATTGTTAGTTGGTGTATGTATATAGATGCATTGTGTGTGCGTAGTGTGAAAGAGCTCCCTGTCTTGCCCCCTGTCCTATAGAGCTCTCCCCCACCCTCTCCTAGCGGTCTATTCTCACACTCAACCACCCTCCCTGTGCTCTTCTCACTCCCCCCCTCCACCTTCCCTGGGTTCTTCTCACTCCCCCCCACCCTCCCTGTGTTCTCACTCCCCCCCACCCTCCCTGTGTTCTCACTCCCCCCTCCATGTGTTCTCCTCACTCCCTCCTCCATGTGTTCTCCTCACTCACCCCCCCACCTGTGTTCTCCTCATATCCCCTTCTCCTCACCCCCCTTCCCTGTGTTCTTCTTACCCCCTCTCCTACCTGTGTTCTCCTCATCTCCCCTTCTCCTCCCCCCTCCTCCCTGTGTTCTTCTTACCCCCTCTCCTACCTGTGTTCTCATCTCCCCTTCTCCTCCCCCCCTCCTCCCTGTGTTCTTCTTCCCCCTGCCCCTCCTTCCCCCGTCCCCTCCCCCTCCCCTTCTTCTCCCTTGCAGAACGCTCAGGCGGCTGCAGCATTAGGACTAGGCCCTGCAGCGGCCAGGTTTTAAAATTATTTAGGGCGACCTGGGGGGCAATTGCCTCCCTGACCCCCCCTGCCCCTGCTTAGAGTTGTGGGACCTCTTGTTAATTCTGTAAATGACAGTAAACAAATACTCAAAGTACAGAAAGACCGGAAGGTTTAACCCCTTAACGCCGTTACAACGTGCTATGCCGTCACGGTTTAAGTGGGCTTTAAAGCCGTTGTGACGGCATAGCACGCCGTAACGGCTTTAAGCCCTGGAGCGCCCGGGATACTTACCTCCCGGCGCTCCGCTTCGGGAGGACTGCCTCACAGCCCAGGCAGCCCCCCCACGGTAAATCAGGCCCCCGGGGGCCATGTGATCGCTCTCAAAGAGCAATCACATGGCCCCCTATAGCTGGCTGTGGATCTGCCAGCAGGGGGACTGTCTAAAATATCAGACAGTCCCCCTGCTGGTGGGAAGTATAAAAAAATTAATTAGAAATGTTTTAAAATAAATCAAATGTATTTATATATATATATAATATATGTATATATATTATATATATAATATATATGTATATTATATATATATATAACGTCATACATAGTGTATTTTAATACTAATATAAGTAGATATATTAGTATTAAAATACACTTCGAATGACGTTACATATATATAATATACATATATTAGATATATAATAGATATATACACATATATTATATATATATATATATATAAATACGTATAATTACAATAATAAATAAATAAAATAATACAATTAATAAATAAAATATTGAAACAAAATTTAATATAAATTATATATACATATGTAATTTCATTCTAACTGTATTTTGTTATTAATATATATATAGGTAACAAAATACACTTAGAATGACATTCTATATATATCTATCTATATATAAAATGCAAATAACCGCAAATATATATATATATATATATAGATAAATACATATAATTACATAAAATATTACATTAGTATACACGTAGAATTTAAATACCGTATATACTCGAGTATAAGCCGACCCGAATATAAGCCGAGGCCCCTAATTTTACCCCAAAAAACTGGGAAAACTTATTGACTCGAGTATAAGACTAGGGTGGGAAATGCAGCAGCTACTGGTAAATTTCTAAATAAAATTAGATCCTAAAAAAAATTATATTAATTGAATATTTATTTACAGTGTGTGTATGAATGCAGCGTGTGTGTATGAATGCAGCGTGTGTGTATGAGTGCAGCGTGTGTGTATGAGTGCAGCGTGTGTGTATGAGTGCAGCGTGTGTGTATGAGTGCAGCGTGTGTGTATGAGTGCAGCGTGTGTGTATAAATGCAGTGTGTGTATGAATGCAGCGTGTGTATGAATGCAGCGTGTGTGTATGAATGCAGTGTGTGTATGAATGCAGCGTGTGTATGAATGCAGCGTGTGTATGAATGCAGCGTGTGTGTGTGTGTGTATGCAGTGTGTGTATGAATGCAGCGTGTGTGTATGAATGAAGTGTGTGTATGAATGCAGTGTGTGTATGAATGCAGTGTGTGTATGAATGCAGCATGTGTGTATGAGTGCAGCATGTGTGTGTGCGTGTGTATGTGTGTATGAGTATGTGTGCAGTGTGTGTATGAATGCAGTGTGTGTGTGTGTGTGTTGCAGAGCCTTGGTGGGGAGTGGGCAATTTTTTATTTTTATTTTAATTATTTTTATATTTTTTATGATTAATTTGTATTGTTTTATTTTATTTAATTATTATTATTTTTTTATATATTTTTTTTATTATTTTATTTGTAATATTTATTATTATTTTATTTATACATAGCAGGGAGGGGGGCTCCTTCCCTGGTGGTCTAGTGGCATTGGTAGTTCAGTGGGGGGAGGAGGGGGCTGTCAGAGAGTTTACTTACCTCTCCTGCAGCTCCTGTTAGCTCTCTCCTCCTCTGCGCCGGTCCGGTCAGCTCCTCTATCAGCTCACAATGCAAATTGCCATAATACAGACTATTGACTCGAGTATAAGCCGAGTTGGGGTTTTTCAGCACAAAAAATGTGCTGAAAAACTCGGCTTATACTCGAGTATATACGGTACCTATAAATGCATATGTATTACAATTCTACGTGTATATTTAAGTAATCTTTTAACATAATTAGGTGATTTGATTAATTAAAATTGGATTGACATGCCTGACAACACAGGGAGAAAGTGCAGAGAATTTAATTCGCCAGCACTACATTTGACCCTGTAACTCTCCAAGACAACATAAAACCTGTACATGGGGGGTACTGTTTTACTCGGGAGACTTCGCTGAACTCAAATATTAGTGTTTCAAATTGGTAAATTGTATTACAACGGTGATATTTTAAGTAAAAGTGAAGTTTTTTGCATTTTTTTTAACAAACAAACGGCACTTTTATGGACTATATTATTGTTGTAATATGTTTTACTGTTTTAAAACACTAATATTTGTGTTTAGTGAAGTCTCTCGAGAATAACAGTACCCCCCATGTACAGGTTTCATGGTGTTTTGGAAAGTTAGAGAATCACATATAAGGCTTGCATTTCATTTTTTTTACATTGAAATTTGCCAGATTGGTTATGTTGCCTTTGAGAGCGTATGGTAGCCCAGGAATGAGAATTACCCCCATGATGGCATACCATTTGCAAAAGTAGACAACCCGAGGTATTGCAAGTGGGGTATGTCCAGTCTTTCTTAGTAGCCACTTAGTTACAAACACTGGCCAAATATTCGTTTTTTGCTTATTTCACACAAAAACAAATATGAACGCTAACTTTGGCCAGTGTTTGTGACTAAGTGGCTACTAAAAAAGACTAAACATACCCCACTTTCAATACCTTTGGTTGTCTACTTTTTAAAATGGTATGCCATTATGGGGGTAATTCTCATTGCTGGGCTACCACACCGTCTCAAAGGTAACATTACCAATCTGGCAAATTTCTATTTGAAAATGGAACGTTCTATATTTGACCCTGCAACTTTCCAAAACACCATAAAACCTGTTAATGGGGGATACTGTTGTGCTCGTGAGACATCGCTGATTACAAATATGTGCATTTTTGTGCAGTAAAACCGTATTATTAAAACAGTATTATGACATTCACAGCTAAAATAGACGGAAATACAAATTTTTAAAAAAATCTTATTTTCTCACATTTTTTTTACATTTTATTCATAATGAATTATGTTCCATATATGAATAGTTAATGGTAAATTAAAGCCCTGTTTCTCCTGAACAAAATGATATATAATAAGTGTGGGTGCATATAATTTGAAAGAGGGGAACTACGGTTGAACAGACATGTAGCGCAAATTCTAGTTTTTGTTTACGTTTTGTTTTGATCAGAACGTGCACTATTGACTCCGTCCTGAAGGGGTTAAACACGTTAGTGAGTGGAACTGGACGTTATTGTTTTTTCTTACAGTCCCTATTACTGTTTTTATTTTGTATTATTTGGAAGTAAAAGTATTTTAACGCTTCCATCTGATCAGTGATTTCTACCTGGGAAAGGTGAACATTGGAATTGCTCTGATAGCCAGAATAAGCTGATTATTCAATTGCTGATACAGTTAGAGCCTGCTGTTGAGTGACCCAATACCATCATTATACTTACCGTATATACTCGATTATAAGCCGACCCGAATATAAGCCGAGGCCCCTAATTTTACCCCCAAAAACTGGGAAAACTTATTGACTCGAGTATAAGACTAGGGTGGGAATTTTTCTAAATAAAATTAGATCCTAAAAAATTATATTAATTGAATATTTATTTACAGTGTGTGTATATAATGAATGCAGTGTGTGTGTGTGTGTGCATGAATGCAGTGTGTGTATGAGTGCAGTGTGTGTGCATAAATGCAGTGTGTATATAATGAATGCAGTGCAGTGTGTGTGTGTATGAGTGCAGTGTGTATATGAGTGCAGTGTGTGTATAAATGCAGTGTGTGTATGAATGCAGTGTGTATAGAATGAATGCAGTGCAGTGTGTGTGTATGAGTGCAGTGTTTGTGTGTATGAATGCAGTGTGTGTGTGTATGAATGCAGTGTGTGTGTGTATGAATGCAGTGTGTGTGTGTGTGTGTGTGCAGTGTGTGTATGAGAGTGCAGTGTGTGTGTATGAGTGCAGTGTGTATGCAGTGTGTGTGTATGAGTGCAGTGTGTATGCAGTGTGTGTATGAGTGCAGTGTGTGTGTATGAATGCAGTGTGTGTATGAGTGCAGTGTGTGTATGAGTGAAGTGTGTGTATGAGTGCAGTGTGTGTATGAGTGCAGTGTGTGTATGAGTGCAGTGTGTGTATGAGTGCAGTGTGTGTATGAGTGCAGTGTGTGTGTATGAGTGCAGTGTGTGTGTATGAGTGCAGTGTGTGTGTATGAGTGCAGTGTGTGTGTGTATGAGTGCAGTGTGTGTGTGTATGAGTGCAGTGTGTGTGTGTGTATGAGTGCAGTCTGTGTGTGTATGAGTGCAGTGTGTGTGTATGAGTGCAGTGTGTGTGTATGAGTGCAGTGTGTGTGTATGAGTGCAGTGTGTGTGTGTGTGTGTGTGATGGAGAGCATTGGTGTGGGGTGGGCATTTTTTATTATTATTTATAAAATTAGATCCTAAAAATTATATTAATTGAATATTTATTTACAGTGTGTGTATGTAATGAATGCAGTGTGTGTGTGTATGAGTGCAGTGTGTATGAGTGCAGTGTGTGTATGAGTATGAGTGCAGTGTGTATATGAGTGCAGTGTGTATATGAGTGCAGTGTGTGTATAAATGCAGTGTGTATATAATGAATGCAGCGCAGTGTGTGTGTATGAGTGCAGTGTGTGTGCATATGCAGTGTGTGTATGAGTGCAGTGTGTGTGTATGAGTGCAGTGTGTATGCAGTGTGTGTATGAATGCAGTGTGTGTATGAGTGCAGTGTGTGTGTGTGTGTGTGTGTGTGTGATGGAGAGCATTGGTGGGGGGTGGGCATTTTTTATTATTATTTATAAAATTAGATCCTAAAAAATTATATTAATTGAATATTTATTTACAGTGTGTGTATATAATGAAAGCAGTGTGTGTGTGTATGAATGCAGTGTGTGTATGAGTGCAGTGTGTATATAATGAATGCAGTGCAGTGTGTGTGTGTGTATGAGTGCAGTGTGTGTATAAATGCAGTGTGTGTGTATGAATGCAGTGTGTGTGTATGAATGCAGTGTGTGTATGAATGCAGTGTGTATATGAGTGCAGTGTGTGTGTATGCAGTGTGTGTGTGTATGCAGTGTGTGTGTGTGTATGCAGTGTGTGTGTGTGTGTATGAGTGCAGTGTGTATGCAGTGTGTGTAGCTCCCAGGTCAGCTCCCTTTGCAAGTCTCGCGGCCGCGCGGAGCGTTGCCACAGTAACCCGTGGCAACGCTCTGACCCCGCGGCTCTCACGAGACTTGCAGAGGGAGCTGACCTGGGAGCTGCACGGACCGGTGGAGAGAGAAGGGAGCTGACAGGAGCTGCAGGAAAGGTAAGTTACAGCTTCCTGCCAGCCCCCGGTCCTTGTCTGTATTATGGCAATGTAAATTGCCATAATACAGACAATTGACTCGAGTATAAGACAAGTGGGGGTTTTTCAGCACAAAAAAATGTGCTGAAAAACTTGTCTTATACTCGAGTATATACGGTAATTGTATTTTATATACAGTATTATGCTATGTGTATTTGTTTTCTGTCATTTACAGAATTAACAAGAGGTCCCACAACTCTAAGTATAATCATTTGTATTTTGCACCCCCCTCACGGTGTTTTTTGTTGTTTTTAAATTGTTAATCTGTCTCTGGAACAAATGAAAGTTTAAGCAACCTGTTCTGGCAAACCTTGTGCTATCAGTGCTTGCTTTTCAAGAGCCATATCTGTAGTCTGAGCCTGTGTGGTTCCGAGTGCAAAAGTGGACCCTGTGAGAGAAGATCTTTGTACACTGCAATTTCCCACAGTCAATATATCATTTTTTTCTTAAAAGGGGAAACAATGGACAGCAAGGCCAGAAGGTGATTATTACCATCACCTTGCATGACTACCTCGATAACTTTCTGAGGACAGAACTAATGTGGAGACTCGAAGGAAAAATGTAAGCTAGCTGGAATGACCAATCCACAGAAAGAGAATCCTGAGTTATGGCTCTGGGATGGAATCTCATTGACATATAGACAGGGATTTGTGCATTCTAGGCCGTGGCCAGGAGAAGACCAATTTTTTTTTTTTTTTTTAACACTGTGCCTGTCGAGAAAGTCAGCGATCATATTCTCCTTCCATGGAAAATAGAGAGCACATAAGCCTGCCCAGGGCCGTCTTTAATATTGATTGGACCCTGGGCAAGCATCTGCTTGGGCCCCTAGGCATGCAATCATTCCCTCCACCCCAACCTAGAAGCGAAACTAATGTAGAGAGTGCCTTGGTGCAAAAAATAAATAAATTTCAGGCCTGCCCTGTAGCACAAGAGTAAAGAAAAGATAGATCCCCATCTGTCATACAACTCCTGCAATGCTATGCCAGCTGGGGATCTACCATCCTTGCAGGGTTGTATTTTTGAGCAGTGTGCAGTGTGCAATTGAATGTCAGCATATTATTGTATAGAGTGCATATGTGCATGTAGGGGTGTATTTGTATTTGAATGCAGGGATGTGTGATCAGAGGCGGCTCTCTAATTAGGCGATTTAGGCGACCGCCTAAGGCCTCGCGCAGTCAGGGGCCTCGCGGCCGCCTAAATCGCCTGAGGGCAGACTGACATGTCGGGTTCTCGGTCTATGACCGAGGACCCGACACAGGAGGGGACCCGGCGGCTTGCCCTTTGTGCCGCCGGGTGCGAGGCCCCTCCCTTCAGTCCGCCCGGGTAGAGAGCCAGCCTCAGTCTGCAGCTCCGCCGGTTGTGAGCTGCAGACTGAGGTCTCGCGATCTCCAGCCAATCAGAGCGTTGCCGCGGGTTACCACGGCAACGCTCTGAATGGAGATCGCGAGACATTCCCCATGTGGTCTGCAGCTCTGCATCCGGCGGAGCTGCAGACCGGAAAGCCCACTGCACCACCAGGGAGCCATCCAGGACACTGGACCACCAGGGACAGATTGACCCCACTGGACCACCAGGGAAAAAGGTACATTTTGACCCCCATCACTCTGCCACCCCACCTGTCACCCCCTCCTCTCTCTGCCACTTCACCCTGTCACCCCCTCACCCTATCTCACCCTGTCACCCCCTCACCCTATCACCCCTTCACCCTGTCACCCCCTCCTCACCCTACCTCACCCTGTCACTCTGTCACCCCCTCCTCACCCTACCTCACCCTGTCACCCCCTCCTCACCCTACCTCACCCTGTCACCCCCCCTCACCCTGCCACTTCACCCTCCCTCACCCTGCCACTTCACCCTGTCACCCCCCCTCACACTGCCATTTCACACTGTCACCCCCCTCACCATGCCACTTCACCCTGTCACCCCCCCTCACCATGCCACTTCACCCTGTCACCCCCTCCTCACCCTATCTCACCCTGTCACCTCCTCACCCTATCTCACCCTGTCAGCCCCTTCACCCTGTCACCCCCTTCACCCTGTCACCCCCTCCTCACCCTGTCACCCCCTCCTCACCCTGCCACTTCACCCTGTCACCCCCTCCTCACCCTCTCACCCTGTCACCCCCTCACCACCCTCTCACCCTGTCACCCCCTCACCACCCTCTCACCCTGTCACCCCCTCACCACCCTCTCACCCTGTCACCCCCTCACCACCCTCTCACCCTGTCACCCCCTCACCACCCTCTCACCCTGTCACCCCCTCACCACCCTCTCACCCCCTCACCACCCTCTCACCCCCTCACCACCCTCTCACCCTGTCACCCCCTCACCCTGTCACCCCCTCACCCTATCTCACCCTGTCACCCCCTCACCCCCCTCTCACCCTGTCACCCCCTCACCCTATCTCACCCTGTCACCCCCTCACCCTGTCACCCCCTCCTCACCCTACCTCACCCTGTCACCCCCTTCACCCTGTCACCCCCCTCACCCTGCCACTTCACCCTGTCACCCCCCTCACACTGCCACTTCACCCTGTCACCCCCCTCACACTGCCACTTCACCCTGTCACCCCCCCTCACCATGCCACTTCACCCTGTAACCCCCTCCTCACCATGCCACTTCACCCTGTAACCCCCTCCTCACCCTCTCACCCCCTGTCACCCCCCTCACCCTGACACTTCACCCTGTCACCCCATCCTCACCCTATCTCACCCTGTCACCCCCCTTCACCCTGTTACTCTCTCTGCCACTTCACCCTGTCACCCCCCCTCACCATGCCACTTCACCCTGTAACCCCCTCCTCACCCTGTCACCCCCTTCACCCTGTCACCCCCCTCACCCTGACACTTCACCCTGTCACCCTATCCTCACCCTATCTCACCCTGTCACCCCCCTTCACCCTGTTACTCTCTCTGCCACTTCACCCTGTCACCACCTCCTCATCCTATTTCACCCTGGCAACCCCCCTCACCCTGCCACCCCACCTGTCACCCCCCCAGCTGCCACCCCACCTGTCACCCTGCCACCCCACTTGTCACCACCATCTCACCCTGCCACCCCACTTGTCACCACCCCCTCACCCTGCCACCCCACCTGTCACCCCCTCACCCTGCCACCCCACCTGTCACCCCCTCACCCTGCCACCCCACCTGTCACCCCCTCACCCTGCCACTTCACCCTGTTACCCCCCACACCCTGTCACCCCTCTCTCACACTGCCACCCCACCTGTCACCCCATCTCACCCTGCCACCCCACCTGTCACCCCATCTCACCCTGCCACCCCATCTGTCACCCCCCTCTCACCCTGTCACCTTGCCACCCCACCTGTCACCCTGCCACCCCACCTGTCACCCCCTAATACTGTCACCCCATCTCACCCTGCCACCCCACCTGTCACCCCCCTCACCCTCCCTCCCCTCTCACACCACATCTGACCCTGTCACTCACCCTGCTACCCCACCTGTCACCCTGCCACCCCACCTGTCACCCCCTCTCACCCTGCCACCTCACCTGTCACCCCCTCTCACCCTGACACCTCACCTGTCACCCCCTCACCCTGTCACCCCACCTCTTACTCTGTCACCCACCCTGTGACCCCCCACACGATGTCACCCCTTTTACTCTGTCACCTTCCCCTGTCACTCCCCACCTCACACTGTCACCCTCTCTCACTCTTTCACCCCCCTAACACCATGTCACCCTCCCTCTCACACTATGTCACCCTCCCTCTCACACTATGTCACCCTCCCTCTCACACTTGGTCTCCCCCCCTCTCACACTTGGTCTCCCCCCCCTCTCACACTTGGTCTCCCCCCCCTCTCACACTTGGTCTCCCCCCCCTCTCACACTTGGTCTCCCCCCCCTCTCACACTTGGTCTCCCCTCCTCTCACACTAGGTCTCCCCCGCCTTCACACTAGGTCTCTCCCCCTCCTCCCCCCTTCACACTAGGTCTCCACCCTTCACACTAGGTTTCCCCCTCACACTAGGTCTCCCCCCTCACACATTAGGTCTCCCCCCTCACACATTAGGTCTCCCCCTCTTACTCTGTCGCCCCCTCTTACTCTGTCGCCCCCTCTCACGCTGTCATCCCCCTCTCACGCTGTCACCCCCTCTCACTGTCACCCCCATCTGTCTCTTCCCTCTTACTCTGTCACACACCTTACACAAATGTAACCCTCTCACACTAATGTCACCCCCTTACACTAATGTCACCCCCTCTTACTCTGTCACACCCCTTACACGAATGTAACCCTCTCACACTAATGTCACCCCCTTACACTAATGTCACCCCCCTCTTACTCTGTCACACCCCTTACACTAATGTAACCCTCTAACACTAATGTCACCCCCTTCTTACTCTGTCACCCCCTCACACTATGCCACCCCCTCACACTATTCCACCCCCTCACACTATTCCACCCCCTCACACTATGCCACCCCCTCACACTATGCCACCCCCTCACACTATGCCACCTCCCTACACTATGTCATTTTCCCCACACACTCTGTCACCTCTCTCCATACACACTATCTCTCCCTCTAAACAAACAAGCACCACTCTCCGCACTCTGGCACCCTCCTGCTCTTTTACACTCACCCTGCCACAGTTACTCCTTTACTCACCCTGTCCCCCCCTAAAGGCAATCATTCTACACACTGTCATAAAACATAGCGTCGCCATGAACTTAATGCCAAAGGCCACAGGCAGTACACAAACATACACATGCTCAGAGAAACATACATACATATACAAAGATACTCACTGCCAGACACACACAGGTAGACAATGCAACAATGTATACAAAGACTAGTTCTCTATATCCAGTACTGCAAGCTTCCCCTTCAATATCTCTACAGCTTCTTATACACACACAAGTCAACTGCAATTTTTTTCCAATAATGGTGTTAGTGGGGGCCTCATGTATGAGTTTCGCCTAAGGCCTCGCCAAGTCTAGAGCCGCCACTGTGTGTGATTGTCTGTAGTGTTTGCTTTTAAATGCAGGTGTACTTTTGTGTGTAGAGTTGGTGTTTGTATATAATTTTAGCGTTTTAATACAGGAATGTGTTTGCATGTAATGTTTGTATTTGCATGCAGGGGGGTGTTTGCATGTAGTGTTGTCTTTTAAATGCATATGTACATTTGTGTGTAGTATTGGTGTTTCAGCAAACTGGTGTGTTTGTATGTAATGTTTGTGTTTGCAGGGGTCTGTTTGCATGTTGTGTGATTTCTATAACACTTATACACGTACACATTAACACGCAGATACACTCATAAGCACACTGACACATGCTCACACCTTGACACATACTGGCACATACACACACACACTCAGATACACACCCTTTGACACACATATACAAGCACTTTGATACACACAGAGATACACACACACTGACACAGGTATGTACACACATTCAGATACACACATACATAAAGGTATAAATGCAGGGGTGTATATGTGTATAGTGCTAGAGTCCAGAATTTGGCAAAAGTGATTACCTCAGGTGCTGCAGGGGGGCCATGGGGCAGCTGCCTTAGGGCCCCCAGGAGTAACTGGGCCCAGGGCAGCTGCCCCTTTTGCCCCTCCTTAAAGATGGCCCTGAGCCTGCCACATTCCTCTGAGCTCAGGTCATGGTCTCTCATGATCTCTCATCAACAATTGACTCCTGGTACATGATATGATATTTGCAGCTGCAGCCCTGTTTATTCTCAGTTTTATCCACCAATCCTGAAGAAGTAGAAAGGGAATGCAGGGAAACCGCCTTCACAAGTTTTCTCAACTCAAAGATGAAATGATATGAAAAACAATAGGACAAATAAAACAGAATGTGGTGTTATATTTTTGATGCTGGTGATTATAAATAAAGAAAATAAATGCACTAACAATCTTCTGCAGCGTGAAATCAGCTCCAGATATATTTGCTTGGACGGTAGAATCCCGGCTGTGGATGTGCTGATCTTGGTCTTAATCTTATTTGTAAAGATATCCTTAGGCCGATCACCAGTGTGTCGTGGTTGGCGTTTGTATAAGTGGTCTCTTTCGGGGAACAGAGCCTGACCACGCAGGTGAATGGCGGAATAACTCTGCTGGGAGCTCTGCCAAGACCTCGCCTAATCCAAAGCCATCAACAGCACCTGAGCCCCCCACAACCCTCATTACCCCTCACCCTATTTACACTATCAATGGGCGGTGGCAGAAAATCCTGCAATTCAGCGGTAGTGCAGATTTTCCGAATAAGGCCCAAGCGCCATCTTTGGAGCAATCCCCATCAGAATCCGATTCCGAAATTAGCAGCATGGCGACCTCTGACAGAACAGAGGCCCCCCTAACCCAAAATGATATGCTGGGATTCCTGGCGGACTTCAAAAGGTCGGCTGCAGACAAACGACTGAGCCCGATAATGGAAGGCATGGCAGACCTCATGGCCTGAGCACAGGCCACAGAGACCAAGATGGAGGGGGTACACACACATACTGAGGAACTGCAGGACCTCCAGAACCAACTTCGCATACTAGAAGAATCTAACAAGGACTTGAATAATAGAACATGCTGGCTCTATATCCGGATAAGGGAACTGCCAGAAACGGTGTCCGAATTGCTCATGGACACACTTAGCCACAACAGCGGACCTCCCGATGGACCGTGCACACCGCGCACTGAGAGCCCTCAGCACCAACGCAGCCACTCCACAGGACATCTACCATATCAAGGAAAGAATAATGTGCACCGCCAGGGACCCCCCCGTGGAAGTGGAAGGAGTACAAATACAACTCTACCAAGACTTAGCACTGACCACCCTGAAACGAAGAAAAGACCTACGCCCACTCACACAACACCTTCAACACGCCCGGGGCCACCCCTTTAAGATTATTATCCGCAAGGACAGTAAGTTCTTTACGCTAATACAACCGGCAGAAGTACCTGCTCTTCTAGACAAACTGGGCCTTCCACAGATAATCCTGCTGCCACCACACAGCACCGGACCCTCACTGCAGCCGACAATAGGCCGACGACAACCAGCCAGAGACCGTGACCGACCGCCATCTAGCTCACCAGCGCAAGGACTGGGCCCGGCAAACTAACACCGAAAAGCAGCAAAGCACACTCACTCACTCTCTACAGCACCCGAGTACTACGTCACCGCACCAACAAACTGAATATTGGCGGTTAACAACTACACACCACAGCACCGAGGACTGCACCCATGGACAGAAGCCCATGAACTCTGGCCCAAGTGTAACGTGGGGGAAACCCTGTTACTGCTTTCTTCACTTTCCGACACTTATCTCTCTCTGCTAACTCACCCTGAACCACACCGCTCTCAACTATTCTACTTTCTGTAACTTAACCTAGATGTCTGAATGTATTGTGAATTTATCGTGAAGACACTTAAGCCGGTTCATTGCTATGGTGCTTGCAGCCGTGGCGTCCAGGGCCGTGAGGGCGATCACCAGAATGTTTAGTGCCCTACTGCTTACTGAGGTGACACCACCTAAGCTAACTCTCACTAAGACACACAAGGCCCTGTTGCCTAAGGCCCTAACACTTATGGCCTTCAGTCTGGATTCCACGCTAGTCACTTTGTCGAAACAGCTGTGACCAAAGTATCCAACAATTGCTGCTAAATCTTGTGGCCATTACTCTATCCTGATTTTCCTTGATCTTTCTGCTGCCTTTGACACTGTTGATAATCAACAGCTTCTTCGCATTCTCCGTAATTTTGGTCTACAGGATACTGCTCTCTCCTACCTCTCTCAGCACTCTTTCAGTGTTTCTTTCTCTGATTCTGCCTCTTCCCCCCAACCATGTTCTGTCAGCGTCCCCCAAACTTCTGTCCGTGGCCCCCTACTGTTCTCTATCTATACTGCCTCCCTTCGTAACCTCATCAGCTCCTTTGGCTTCCGTTATCATTTCTATGCAGATGACACGCAAATCTACCTGTCCTCTCCTGATCTCTCTCCGCCCATCTTGACTCGTGTCTCTGACTGCCTCTCTTCGATTTCCACGGCCCTTTACTATAAAACCTTACAGACACTGCTCATTCCCCACCTCTACAAGACTTAATTAATTTCTACAAGGACACCCCTTACCACCAGATATGCTCGCGGCAGACATATGCCTCCTCCTAAAATCAGGCAAGGAACACCTAGACCCAGGCCACTACAGGCCGATCTCCCTCCTGAATACTGACCTGAAAATACTCACCAAGACATTAGTCAACCCTTATCTCCCTAAACTGACCCACCCGGACAAGGTTGGCTTCATCCCAAGACGTCAACGAGCGGATAACACGAGAAGACCCTTCGACACAATCTGGTATGCCCAACACCGGTGTCTCCCTTCGGTAGTGCTCTCGCTGGAAACAGAGAAGGAATTTGACTGCCTTTTTCTGGCCCTACCTGTTCAAAGTACTCAGGCACATTGGATTTCCAACCAAATTCCTAAACATACTATCCTCACTATACGACTGTCCCACAGGTCGGCTCCTACTGCCCAACATAAAAGCCCAAACATTCACAATTGCAAACGGCACCAGGCAGGGCTCTCCCCTTTACTCTTTGCAATCTCACTGGAACCCCTATTGCAGGCAATACACAACCACCCTGACATCCAGGGCATCTGGATCAGACAAACATATACAGTAGCGACATATGCGGACAATGTCCTATTGACCCTAGCAGATCCCATCCAATCCCTGCACACCACACTCAAATTGATTGCAGAATACGCAAACCTATTGGGCTACAAGATCAACCTGACAAAATCAGTTCTCATGCCACTGGCGATGGAGCCGAACCAACTCAACACACTCTGCAACCTGTTACCATTCTAAATAACAACTGCTTCCATTACATATTTGGGCATCAGATTGTCTCCCTTACTCAAGGACCTATAGGACCTCAACTACAAACCACTACTCACAACACCCTGACAGACCTACAAAGGTGGGGTGCACTGGGAGTCTCCTGGTTGAGCCGAGTCACCACCATGAATATGAACTTACTTCCAAGATTTCTTTAACTCTTTCAGACCCTGCCAATCCCAATACTGAAAACGGACTTTAAGCACCTACAGGCTGCTATTGACAAATTCATATGGAAATCCAAAAAGCCCAGAATACGCAGATCGACCATGTACATCCCTAAACCCCAGGGTGGACTTGGGCTACCCAACTTTCACCAATACTATCACGCAGCTCAACTGGCTCACCTACAACAGTGACACGCGCCGCCCGGGACCAAAAGATGGGTGGACCTTGAACACGACATCCTGGGTTGGGACCTGCTGTCCTCTTAAATGTGGGTGCCCCCAACACATAGGCAGTTTCCACCACCCACCTCACCGGCGGTCACCCACACGCTGGCCCTATGGGACATGCTGAACACCAAATACGATCCTCGTTCCTCTCCCGGATTACACCAATATACTGCAACAAACTCTTTCCGCCAGGGTTGATAGCAAGGTGCTTTCCCAATTTTGATCGAAGGGACATATTCAGGTTACTTCACCTGTACCAACATGGAGAAGTGTTCGCCTATAATAACCTCCCCAGAGGCAGGATCCTTAACCACCTCAGACTACTTCTGATACCTACAGCTAAGAGACTTGGCACAGCAGCCTATGATCAAAAAAGCAGGGACGTGCCCCCCAACGACATTTGAGTAACAGTGCATTGATGCACCCCTACACTCGGGACAGGTCTCCGATATCTACAACACCCTAACGACCCACGCCTCACAAGTCAACCTCACATACATAGCAGCATAGGAACGCAACCTTGGACCGCCGGACCAACCAGGCGACTGGGCCGATATATGGGATGCGACAAACTAACTAACAGTACGCATCACCCATAAGGTGCAACCTTACAAAACTCTATTCCGCTGGTACATGACGATGTACCGACTCCACAAAATGGGAAAATTGTCCAACGACCAGTGCTGGAAACAATGTGGCAAAATAGGCTCCTACCTCCATTGCTGGTGGCACTGCCCCAAACTCAAACCCCTCTGGACGGAAGTACACCAACTCATCTAAATGATTATCGACAAACCTTTCACAGCAAACCCCTGGACCATGCTACTCACCAAACCTATGGACTCCCTCACGAGGAGCGAAAACAAGCTCACCGTCAAGATCACTCTAGGAGCAACACGGGCAAAAGCGGAGCAATGGGCAGACCAACGCAACCCCAAAATAACGACAGTCATACGCAAACTAAAAGAGACATGACACCTGGACGAACTCACTGCACAGATACATGACACATACAAATCATTCCACAGGACCTGGGACCTATGGGACGCTAACTACGCAGGAATGGACATAGGTGCTCCACAAAAGTTGCTCTCTCCCACACACAACCCCTCCTAAGCTGACGAGGAAGAGACTGACTTTTACGAACCTCTAATGGAATAACCAGCTAAAGCGACAAACCCTACAATATGGATGGACAACACTTCAAGAACAACAAGGCAGGAAAACCAATGGACACAGAACCTTACAACAACCGAGAACAGCACAACCTAGTCCCCCACCACCCCGCAGCTACCCTTCAACCCACCCATCACCCCCTCCCCCCTTTTTTTCTCTCTCTTCTCCACACACTCTCTCGCCCAACCCTTCTGCTCTCCTTTTGCTCACTTTCTCTCGCTAACCCTCTCGGCCCCCGATCGTCCCCGGTCCATTACCCTCCCCCAGCGCAAATGCTCCCATGACCCCTCCCAGGTGCCCCGGTGTGTGAGGGCGTGCAGGCGCACGAGGGCGGAACAGGGAACCCAAATCCCACCCTACCTTCCTAGTCCCCAGCGGAGGACGCACACAATCCCGGTACGGAAAAGACGTGGCTTAAACCAAACCTCGAACACATCACACCTATCCTAATTGACAATACACACCAACAACCTAGAAAGGGAACAACAACAAAAGAGACCCCAACGCACGTCACCCACGCCAGATACAGTGTTCAACTGACAGCATTCCCCTTATCTCCCCACATATGCAAAAGGGGAAAACAAACTCCGCTCACCATATCTGCTAGGCGACGATGGCACCACCACCACCCCTCCTCAGCTCCCAGATCCCTTTTGCCAACATCTACCAAAACGCAAACACATAAGAGATTACTGAACACAATCCGACACAACCTCCTGGAGGCCCTTGCCTGGCGAACAGCAAACACCACCTGTCACATCACGCACTGCTTGATCAGATACACGGGGGAAAAGGTAGGCTACATACTGGTGTAGCCGGGGGACTGATAGTAATAGACCGAACACAGACTACAGCGGAGGACAAAAGAGCTCCCCTGGCCGCGCACACAGACCTACGAGAAACCAATGGAGGTTTAACTACATGGCGCAAGAAAAGTATGCAATGTTGTAAGATGTATGGCCTTTCTATTTCTGTACAAAACACTAACACAAATGCATAGCCTATGCCCTCCCTTTTCTGTTCTGTATCCTCTCTTCCCTTACGGTAAAAATGAAAACAACATAAATAAAGAATAAAAAAAAAAAAAAAAAAAGTTGTCTCTTTCAATATGCCGTTTTATCACAGTGTGAGTTCACCAGCGTATACAACGAAAATAAAAACAAAATATAGTGCACTACAGCCTGTGTGTTGTTAAAACGAGTTAGTGCTATATAGAATCTTCTAACATCCTTATCCAGGTCATCCTCGATATCAAGAATCTAGGACTTTAAGGCTCTAGACAAGGCTAAAATAGATATGGCTGGGTGGCATCCTAAACCAGCTGCTAAATGGATTTGGTGGTCAGCATTTGTGGAGGTGGTCTCTTTCAGAATACCATTTTTATCAAAGTAAGAGTTCACCAGCACATAAAATGAAAAAAAAAACGAAAAAAAAAAAAGATATTGTGCTCTCTGTATAGCTAAAAGAATAATACATTGAGGTATATGCACAAACTGAGAGCACAGTAAAGTTATGCTCAATCCTATATAGCTTAGATAATATCTTCCCCACCAAGAAAATCAGGTATAATCTTCAGATAACAGTAGAAAGGTCCAAATTCAATAAACTTTTAACCATATATTTAACCTTATAGCCATAATAATAAAACCACAAGTTTAATATAAATCAGCAATAACACGTTTCACCTTTAAACAGGCTTTTTCAAAGTGTTACAGAGATATGGACCAGTACTTTTTAAATAGCTTGTAAATTAAAAAAACAAAACACTGTCAGATGTTGTCAATCATGTGACCAATTAATCAATTAAAAAAAACTTTAATTCAATACAATGTACATAAGAGAGTTGAGAAGGGGTATAGTAATGCTTAAATACTGTTGAAGCAGCTTAAATTCTGAAGTGTGTGGTTAAAATAATAACTAAACTAAAAGGTGGGTTGGCCACTTTAAACAGAGTAAGTCCAAGATGGCCACTGTAGGCTTATAAAGCATCCTTGAAGGCTTACGTAAAATATTAGAAACTTGAGGGCATAGATGCTCTAGATCAGTGGTCCCCAACCCAGTCCACATGGACTACCAACAGTCCAAGTTTTGTCAGTATTACCATTTAAAGAAAATAGGGAGGGGTGGAGAGATTGATGGAGTGACTCCCCACTCAAAACAAGCAGTGAGTATCATACAAAGGTACACCTAATTGGCGCAGGCCGCATTGTCGTGAAAACCTGAGGTAGAGGCATCTGAACGTGAAGGGAGGTAGGCTAAAAGTAGGAAAGGGAGGTGGCTTGTTCCCAAAGTTACTAATGAAATAGAGGGAATCCAAAATGGAGTCAGTCACATGTGGCATGTATCACAATTGGAGTCAAATAACACTCTCCTGAAAGTATTACCTCAACAAATTTCTCAATATCAAAAAACAAGTACACTCAAGGAGGTATGACTTAACAATTAAAATCTAAACAGATGCAGACTTTGGTAGTTGTGTAAAAGATATATAAAGGTTTAATATATGCATCTTTATATTCACATATATGTATATAACAGTCAAATCTTTTATACTTTAACAAGCTTAACAAATCTAAACATCACACTGCTACATACAGATCAACCACTGTATAGGAAATAAAATGATTTTGCCCCACTAGAGTGTTATCCAAAAATATGCTTTTAGTTTAATAAATGCACCAAACAATTTGATTAAACTAAAATGAACTAAACGTAATAATAAACAGCGATACAATATACTTATCAGTGCCAAACACAGATTGGAAGAAGAACAGCTGGACAGCAAGATGTTCTCTACTAGTCATCAAAAAAATGGTTCTGCTCTCCAGCATGTGGCTTCACCCTATAAAGGGACTGAGCATGCGATTTTCATTACCCAATCCATGTGTGCCATTTCATTGGGGGGAATCAATAATCCATCTTGGCTGCATGGCACAGACAAAGAAAGTCTCCAGAAAGGTGCTCACTACTACCCCTAGTGGTATAATTCTAAAATAGCACTCATCATAATAAACTGTATTAAATGCTAATTAATAAGACCATAATAAACCTGTGTCCATTACAATATTATATATAAATTATATTAAATATAAATATCAAATATACTTTTACATTTAAATATATATAATGTTATTCTAAATGTATATGTATTTATTATTTTATATAATTATATGATTTTCTGAGTTACATAAGCAGTCCCCCTGCAGTCAATCTGTCAGTCACGCCAATCCGAGTCATTGCAGTGTCATCGTGATCACATGACTTGGATTGGCTGCAGGGGGACAGCCTTGGTTGTCAGGCATTCCCCCTATCTGTCAGGATCCAGACAGGGATCCAACACACAGAGTACTAGAATAGATAGACGTAAACCGGACCTTAGAGTGGCCGGACTAACGTCACATAAACAGAGAATAGTCAAGGGCGAGCCGAGGTCGAGGGAAAGAGAAGACAGGTAAGCGAGATCCAAGCCGAGGGTCAAGGGAAGGAGAGATAAGCAAAGTCAGAGAACACGCCAAGTTAATAACCAAAAGACCAAACATACAGAACGCACTGAGGGAACAGGCAAGCTGAAACCACGACAGGGCAATGAGTCACTGGGAGGGATTGCCTTTTATACCTTCTCTCTTTAATTGGTACCCACGCCCCCAAAACGTCCTGGTCTGAATATTCCGGTGGGTTGTGACGTTATCGACGTCGGCGGGATTGCGCCTCGTCATAAAAGGGGGCGGGGTTATTGCGGCCAGCGTTAAACATGCCGATAATACTGGAGGAAAGAGAGGTATCAGTGGCAGGTACCATGACAGTACCCCACCTCTTAGGAACGCCCACTGGGCGAAAATGACCAGGACGAGCCGGAAAACGGGTATGGTACGCCCGGAGAAGGCGAGGAGCATGGACGTCCGTATGAGGAACCCAAGATCTCTCCTCCGGGCCAAAGCCCTTCCAGTCGACAAGATACTGTAATTTCCCACGAGAGATACGGGAGTCAAGGATGAAATTCACCTCATATTCCTCCTGACCCTCAATCTGAACAGAAGAGGGAGGAGTCGAGGCCGAGGTGAACCTATTGCAAATGAGAGGCTTCAAAAGTGAAACATGAAATGAATTAGGAATGCGTAAGCCAGGAGGAAGAGCAAGTTGGTAAGCAACAGGATTGATCCTCCGTAGAACTGTGTAGGGACCAACGAAACGAGGAGCGAATTTCATGGAGGGAACCTTCAAACGCAAGTGTCTGGTACTCAACCACACCCTATCCCCAGGGCAGACCGTAAGAGCAGACCTTCTGCGTTTATCCGCATGTCGTTTAAATAGAGCTGAAGTGCGAACAAGAACCTGGTGAATCTGATCCCATAACTTCCTCAGATTGGCAACGTGGACATCGACCATCGGCAAACCTTGTGAGAGGGATACTGACGGAAGAATGGTGGGGTTGAAGCCATAATTCATGAAGAAGGGGCTAGTATGAGTGGACTCACAAACCAAATTGTTGTGAGCAAACTCTGCCCAAGGAATCAAATCAATCCAATTATCCTGATGTTCGGATACAAAACAGCGCAAATATTGCTCGATCTTCTGGTTGGTACGTTCAGCAGCCTCATTAGATTGGGGATGGTAGGCCGATGAGAAATTCAATTGAATACCCAACTGGGAACAGAAGGGTCTCCAAAAACGAGATACAAACTGGGGGCCCCTATCAGAAACAATATCTGTAGGCATTCCATGTAAGCGAAAAATCTCCCTAGCAAAAATCACGGCTAATTCGGGAGCAGAGGGTAGTTTAGGTAAGGGAATAAAATGAGCCATTTTAGTAAACCTATCAACAACAGTGAGAATAACTGTATGGTTATGAGAGACTGGTAATTCGACAATAAAGTCCATAGCTAAACTGGACCACGTTTTTTGGGGTATAGCCAAAGATTGTAGTAAGCCACACGGAAGCGTGTGAGGTTGTTTAGATTCAGCACAAATGGTACAAGCCATGGCATACTCTCTAGCATCTCCACGCAAGGTAGGCCACCAAAATCTTTGAGAAATCAAAGAGAAGGTCTTGTGGATGCCAGGATGTCCGGCTATTCTACTGTCTTGGAAGCATGAGAGTAATTCAGTCGGGAGGGAGGAGGGAACAAAGTACTTCCCAACAGGGGTACTAGCGGGAGTATTTTGAGTAATAAAGGAGAGTTAACTTTCAAACTGGTATTGGCTACAATATTCTGCTTGGGAACAATGGAAGACATGGGGACTTCTTGAAATGTATTGGGTTCGAATTGACGTGAAAGAGCATCAGCCTTGGTATTCTTGGTGCCAGGTCTGTAGGTCAGAACGTAATTAAAATGAGCAAGGAACAAGGACCAACGAGCCTGTCTGGCGGACAATCTTTTGACTTCCCCAATGTACGATAAATTCTTATGGTCAGTCAAAATGGTAACTGGTTGCAAAGTCCCTTCCAACAGATGTCTCCATTCTTTCAAGGCCATGATCACCGCCAATAGTTCCCTGTCCCCAATATCATACCGTCTCTCCGTGTCAGATAATTTTTTAGAAAAAAATCCACACGGATGTAACGGTTTACCCAACCCTTGCCTTTGTGATAGGACTGCCCCTACACCCGTCTCTGAGGCATCCACTTCCAGTAAAAACGGCAAAGAGGTGTCAGGGTGAACCAAAATCGGAGCAGAGGCAAAAGTCTCCTTGAGAGTCTTGAAGGCAGCCAAAGCCTCCTTGGTCCACACTTTGGTATTAGCCCCCTTCTTGGTCATGTTAGTAATAGGTGCTATTATAGATGAGAATCCCTTAATGAAGCGTCTATAATAATTGGAGAATCCAATAAATCTTTGTAAGGCCTTGAGTCCAGAGGGCAACGGCCAGTGTAAGATAGACTGAAGTTTCACTGGGTCCATCTTGAAACCTTCACTGGAAATAACATAACCAAGAAAATTTATCTGGGATTGGTCAAAACTACATTTTTCAAATTTGCAGTATAAACCGTGTTTTAGTAGTGTATGCAACACTCTCCTAACTTGTCTGTGATGAATCTCTTTATTTTTGGAATGTATTAGTATGTTGTCCAGGTATACTATTACGCATTCCTCTTGAAATTCTCTCAATACTTCATTGATGAGATCCTGAAAAACAGCTGGAGCATTGCATAGCCCGAAAGGCATCACATTATACTCATAGTGCCCATAATGTGTATTGAATGCAGTTTTCCACTCATCGCCTTGCTGAATTCTTACCAAGTTATAGGCTCCTCGTAAGTCCAACTTGGTAAAAATTCTGGAGCCTTTAATTCTATCAAATAGCTCCGTGATTAGAGGAATAGGGTAAGCGTTTTTAATGGTTATTTTATTAAGGCCCCGATAATCTATGCATGGTCTTAGAGTACCATCCTTCTTCGAGACAAAGAAGAATCCAGCACCCGCTGGTGATGTAGACCTTCTAATAAAACCCTTTTCCAGATTTTCTTTTATATATTCTTCTAGTACCAGATTCTCTTTAGTGGATAAAGGATACACAGTACCACGGGGAGGCATCGTGCCAGTTAATAGCTTAATAGAGCAGTCAAAAGACCTATGAGGAGGTAAAGTGTCAGCCCTTCCCTTATCAAAGACTGATTTGAGATCCTGGTATTTAAGAGGTATCCCTGAATCACTGCACTGGGAATGTTTAGAGGGTATGTTAGCTATGGGAACAGGTTTGACCCGATGCAAGCACCTGCCAGTACACCCAGAACCCCATGATACTATCTCTCCTAACTCCCAATCAATGACAGGATTGTGTTTCTTTAGCCATGGATATCCCAAAACCACGGGAAATGAAGGAGAAGAAATTAAAAGTAATGATATAGTCTCCTCGTGAAGCATGCCTATAGTAGCTTTGATAAGAAAGGTTTCATGAGAAATGACAGGCTCTGAAAGTGGTCTACCATCTATGGCCTCCACAGCCAAGGGTGTTTCTCTTAATTGAAAAGGGAGACATTGTTTCTTGGCAAAAACTAGATCCATGAAGCTCTCTGCTGCTCCAGAATCTATTAAAGCAAAGGTATTCACAGAAACCTTCGCCCAGATCAAAGAGATAGGAATAAGAAGCCTATGGTCTTTCTGACTGTTTATAGAGGACGAGATTGCATCACCCAAGGCCTGTCCTCTGGAGGGACTTAGGTGCGAGCGTTTCCCGGCCTAGTAGGACAGGAAATGAGTAAGTGACCCCTTTGTCCACAATATAAACAGAGACCCTCTCTTCTCCTATATTGTCTCTCTTGTTCAGTTAGTCAAATAGTTCCTAACTGCATAGGTTCAGGTAGTGCTAGTGCCATGGAATCAGAGTTTTGAAATGAGGGAGCTAATTTAATGGAAGGTCTACGAATTCTATCCCTAGTCTTTTGTCTTTGTCTCATACGTTCATCAATGCGGGATAAAAACGAGAACAAATCTTCCAAATTTTCAGGGAGTTCCCTAGTAGCTACCTAATCTAACATCTCCTCAGATAGTCCGTTTAGAAAGACATCTATGAATGCCTGTTCATTCCATTTCACCTTAGAAGCCAAAGATCTAAACTCTAACGCATAATTCACAAGAGAACTATTTCTTTGCCTGAGGCGTAGTAATGCCATAGCGGCATTAGTCTTCCGCCCTGGAGGATCGAATGTTCTTCTGAAGGCTTCTAAAAAGGCGTTATAATTGTAAACTAGTGGATTATCATTCTCCCATAGCGGATTGGCCCATCTAAGTGCTTTATCTATCAGCAAGGTTATGATAAATCCGAACCTGGCTCTGTCAGTAGGATAGGCCCGGGGTTGTAATTCGAAATGAATACTAATCTGGTTCAAAAAACCTCGACAAGTCTCTGGTGAACCATCATAGCGTAGTGGTGAAGTCACACGAAAGGAAGCCCCTACCGTAGCTACTTCTAATCCTGTGTTACCAGGAGCAGAAAAGGACGTACGGGTCTCCTCAGGCTGTAAGTTCGGCCGAGATAATAATGCCTGTAAGGCCATAGCCATTTGATCCATTCTATGATCTATAGCTTCAAATCTAGAGTCCTGAGAGGAGGCCTGGGAACTAGTACCTGCAGGATCCATTGGCCCTGTCGTAATGTCAGGATCCAGACAGGGATCCAACACACAGAGTACTAGAATAGATAGACGTAAACCGGACCTTAGAGTGGCCGGACTAACGTCACATAAACAGAGAATAGTCAAGGGCGAGCCGAGGTCGAGGGAAGGAGAGATAAGCAAAGTCAGAGAACACGCCAAGTTAATAACCAAAAGACCAAACATACAGAACGCACTGAGGGAACAGGCAAGCTGAAACCACGACAGGGCAATGAGTCACTGGGAGGGATTGCCTTTTATACCTTCTCTCTTTAATTGGTACCC
The DNA here is from genome assembly GCF_036172605.1 of Pelobates fuscus. Lineage (NCBI taxonomy): Eukaryota > Metazoa > Chordata > Amphibia > Anura > Pelobatidae > Pelobates > Pelobates fuscus. Next base: position 308,950,185 of record NC_086321.1, read on the forward strand.
ACGCCCCCAAAACGTCCTGGTCTGAATATTCCGGTGGGTTGTGACGTTATCGACGTCGGCGGGATTGCGCCGCGTCATAAAAGGGGGCGGGGTTATTGCGGCCAGCGTTAAACATGCCGATATTGCTGGAGGAAAGAGAGGTATCAGTGGCAGGTACCATGACACTATCGGATCTGGGCAGGAGGTTAAATATTTCTGCTCCTAGTAGGGCCTTGTCATTATGGTGTGGTTTGCCACACTAAAAGCCCTCCTTCTATAGGACGGCATAGCATGCCATAACTTTGGTAAGGTGTTAATGTTTATCTTAATATATAACATTATGCAAATCAAAGACGTCAAATTACTATTATATCATAGTAAATATGTTTAACACAGAGAAGGTAAATTACAGTAAATAAAGGCAGTTTATGTGAATCAGAAGTTTTTCAAATAGATCTCTCCCAACACTGCTATTATTAAGGTTGGTATGTTAAAACACTGTTTTAAAATGCAGCGGTTAATTCTAGGTGCAACTTATTTAAACTAATTCACATACAATTACCAATGTGTTTTTTGTGATCTAGAGCTACAACTTACCAAAACCTGGAGGCCTGATGCCTCTTTCTTCCCTCCTGCCAATAACACTGAAATTTACAGAATAGTTTGGCTTTGAGGAAAATCCGGCTTTAGATTGGGACTGCCACGGGGCACCACTTGTTTGGGCTTGCCATTCATTGCCTTTTAGAGAAGGATTTTCAGTAGATTGAGAAGGCTGCATTTTTTGAGATGACAGATCTGAAAAGAGAAAATGTTCATTGAAATATATACATATGGCAATATTTAATAGGACACGTCAGGCACACAAATGAAATCTTTCCCAAAACTTGGGGTAGAAAACTACCTCTGTATACCGAATGCAACCTTTATTGTGCATATTTATAGTGTCTCTCTCTCCCTGGGCCACTGTATGCTTCTACAATGAACAGAGAGCACCCGGCAGACTCTCTGTCTGCACTTATGAGCCCAGCCTGTCAGAGCACTGCCAAGAGTTATAATGCTGCGGTTCATGATAAAAAACTTGCCCCAGGCAGAGGTGCAAGTTGGGTCTACATAGTACCACAGGACCACCAAGCAAATTGCAGGTTTTACTATCAGACCACCGGGTAATTGTGTGCCCCCTGCCATGACCAGAGGTTAAAGGCCGGGGGGGGGGGGAAGGGGGGGTAGGGGGGAACACACTAAATACACAGACACTGCATCCCAATACACACACACATATTACCCACTATACACACACTGCATCCCCTAAACCCTTTTGGATATGGTGAACTCTGCATTCAAATCCTCCAGTTCTCTGGACCATGCTTGACCATTCAGAATCTATGACATTGGATGCAAGCATTCACCTTCTTCAAATCCTGGATGAAAAGAGTAGTCTTGTTTCAGTACTAGGAAAAGTCTTGAATAGACATCTTGAAATTGTTCTTTCTCAGGAACTTTCAGCGGAACCAGAGAATCAGTTAATAGGGCATCCGCCTTTACTTGAGATGTGTAAGTTGAACAAAGGAATTGGGAAGAAGGTATCTCGAAAGGTTTTGAGTGGTCTGTTCCCATTGTCGAGCGTGTAATCTTCCTCCACGCTCTGTCATCATTTTCTCCTTTTAGGAGACGGTTTCTCACCAGACCTCGTTTTCTGCTGCGGTTTCTTATGGTAGCTGCAAAACCATTATATCGGCAAGATCTACCTGTTACATTTACTTCTCTAATCTTAAGGGAGAGCTTTTTTAGTGTTGGACATCTGCTTAATCTGTTCTTCCAGCGGAAAAGCAAACAATGTGGTCCTTTCGAAAGGAAGCTTGCATGAAGCAGCTGTAGAAGCTGTACCTGCCGTCAAGGATTTTAGTCAGGTTAACCCCTTAAGGACACATGACATGTCATGATTCCCTTTTATTACAGAAGTTTGGTCCTTAAGGGGTTAAGCAACAGATGATAGACCCATTATCTAGGCTGACAGCTTCAGAACCTCCTGTCATGTCACAAGAAGGCATTGCGTTCCTTCTAGGAGACAATCGTCTTAACGAACATCCAATCCTCCAGCAATGCTGGCTTTACTTAGGAAGGCTGCTGCTTGAAAAAGTTCACCTGCAGAAATTCTCTGCTCGTTTGTCCAAAGAATCCTTCAGACCAGCCAATTCTCCAATGAAATTGTGTGTGTTTTTTTTTTGATAACTTTTTGACTTGCACAAGCACCTTTGGCTATTCTTTCCAAGTTTCACAATATTGTAAGTGCAAAAAACGGGTCGCAAGAGTATTCTGAGAACGGACAGCAGCTGAAATAGCCTTCCCTTCGGTGGGTCCCCGCTCAGAACTCAAGCTGGTTTTAGCTCATCCTGTACAAAGTAAGAGTTCTAGGCCCCTGTCTAAGTCTGGGCCTATACTGCCTTATATAAAATTCCACTGTAGCTCCGAGTGCTCACATGCTCTCAGAGCAACTACCCTATCTGACACATTTTTTTTTTTAAATTCTTTATTTTTCTTTGTGCGAGGAATAACAAGACGTTCGTCAATGCCACAACAGCATATTCAAAATATTTAAACACAGTTGGTGTACATTCGTGGCATGTGAATATCAGCACATTTTTATATGTAAATAACATACTATTCTTGTAGCGATGTCTATCATAGGTATACAAAAGAGCAACGTTACACTATGCCGTAGCTTAGGCACGCATTATGTAATGATATTGTGAGGTCATATCAGGGGTTATAGCATAAGACAACGGTTTTATGCACGGTAACAAACTATGATCCGGCTAATACAAAGCTAATAAAGTTAAGCAGGCAGTCACCCGAGGCTTGAGTTACAGGACTATGCAATGCTTGTTCCAGGGACGGTTCAAGCTTAAAGTGTCATGCTGTGTGTACCGCCGCGTCTTATGTAGATAGGAGCATACATGTGGTACAGTAATAAACAGTGTAAGGTACGTCTAGCATGTCTGGTGGCATTTTTGAAGGTCGACCTCGGTTATATAAAGCTCGGTCCCAGACACGCGTTTCTAACCAACATTATCAATAATGAAACATGCTTTCAGTAGTAGTGGCATCACATAGATAATCGTTATGGACTACATTTAAACCTCCTCTATCTTCGCTTTTGTGGGTGGCTGGACTACACAGAGACCTGTTATAAACATACTGCAGATCGCTGTGGAGCTCAAAAAACCCAAAAAACAAAACATCTCTGTTACAGGTCGGCATCTTAAGAAGCACAATTACTCTGGTTGCTAGCAGGGAAACGAACAAATAAACAATTATGGAAAGTACAACTGTAGACAAACAAGAGTGGGGACGTCTTGTTTTTCAAGTGTGAGGGCAAGACGTGGCTCGGAGGCCTAGATATGTGTAGGCAGGTGTGGGAAGGGTTCTCACCCAAAGTCCGCTGCATGCCTCAGAAGGAAAGTCTCGTATCAACCCACCCCTCGCTTGGGAGCGGTGTAACGTCGGTGAGGTGTGCCACAAGGAAGCAGGTATAACGTGGGAGTGTCCGTCTGCAATGTGGCGTGGTGAAGCTCCTGCGGACTGTGCTGGGGCTTGCCTCATTTTACCACGTTCTTGTGGACTCACTGTGGCTCTGGAGTTGTCGTCTGGGGGCTTGCGGGTGGCCACCCCTGGCCAATTCTTTTGCTGGTGCGCCAGACTCCTCCGCTTGACCATGAGGGTGGGATCTTTAGGGTGAGGTGGTGATAAGGCTCCCCTCTTGCTCCGGGGTTTGTGTAACTGACTTTTGGGCTGTCTCTTGCGGTTCATAGCCCTCTGAGCGTTTGGCTGGAACTTGTGGGTCAGGGCCCTCCACCTGAATGTGTGAGCTTGGGCTATCTGTCCCCTTATAGGCTTACCCCCAACCCTTCACCTTGCAGTGTTTGCTGTCGCTTACAGGTGGTTCTTGTGCCATACCTGTGTACCATGCTCTGTCTGCTAGCTGTGCCCAGAATCTGTCGAAGATCGCTTTGAGTGTGTCAGTCGCTTTACTTGTAGGGCCATCCACCCTGAGTTGCAAAGTTTCCATGCCACGTGTAGTGGATTCAGGCATGTCCGCCATCTTGGGAATCGCCGCTTCAGCTCCGCTTGTGATTTCATCGGCTGCTGCCGATAAGGTTAAGGTTGCAGCTTCCCCTTCTGGCAGGGACCGGGATATCCCCCACCGGTCCAGGGGGGGGGGGGGGGGGAGGAGAGGAGGCAATGTGTGAGTGCCCCCTCCTCCGCCTGAGAACCAGGAGAGCAGCAGTCTCTCCGCGGCTCCCACCCGTGCAGGCCACAGGCCGCGATGCGGAAGTTACAGCGACGGGGAGACGCATATCAGGTTTCCCCCGATGCAGCATCCCCTCCTGGATAAGTAGAGAGTTGTCCGTGGCCGGCACGAGCCGGTGGTCGGGCGTTATGCCCAGAATCAGGATGTCGGATGCGGGAGCTCTCGCCATGCACGTCTGGCTCGCTCGGCAGGCAAGCTCAGCCCCCTATCTGACACAATTTTGATGCACCAAATTACATCAGTGGTTAGGGAGTGGAGCCTGAGCACTGAATAGTACAAGGAAATTTAAAAAATAAGTTAAGAAGTGGCCATATTCTAGACCAGTGTTGGACAACTTTTTTGAGCCCGTGTGCCCAAACCGCAATACACGCCAACTTTTTTTTCCTCAAGGTGCCAACACGGCAATTAAACCTGAATATGGTGGTTTAAGTTTAGAAAAAACAAGTCATACAGTTGTCCAAACTAATTCTCCTCTTCTCTCCCCGCAGCATCTCATCTCCTCCTCTCCTCTCCCCGCAGCATCTCCTCCTCTCCCCGCAGCATCTCCTCCTCTCCCCGCAGCATCTCCTCCTCTCCCCGCAGCATCTCCTCCTCTCCCCGCAGCATCTCCTCCTCTCCCCGCAGCATCTCCTCCTCTCCTCGCAGCATCTCCTCCTCTCCTCGCAGCATCTCCTCCTCTCCTCGCAGCATCTCCTCCTCTCCTCGCAGCATCTCCTCCTCTTCTCTCCTTGCAGCATCTCCTCCTCTCCTCTCCCCGCAGCATCTCCTCTTCTCTTCTCTCCAAGCAGCACATAAATAATGTGTAATATTTTTTGTTGCGGGTGGGGGTTTGAAGTCCACCCAGGCTCCCTACCTGGTGGATTTCCTTCCCGCTGCTGTGAGGGGGTGTGGGAGCAATGGATGCTACGGTGCCTGATTGACGTCATTTGCAGTCTCCCGGCGGCATCGGCGGAGGAAGCAGTGCTGGAACAGAACGTAAGTCAGTTCTCTCTCGCAGCCCTCCATCCCACCCACCCACCAGTGCCATCTTAACAACATTATGGGCCCCGGGCAAAGCAGTGCACTGAGGCCCTGCCTACACACAACTCACAGGAATAAGAAATTAAATTATAGATAAAATTAGGCTTATATTTATTAGTAGTGTGTGTGGTGGGTGGGTGCTGTGTGTGGTGGGGGAGCTGCTGCAAATATATTAATAAAATCTGTGTCCCCCTCTCTTCTTCTTACCTTTGGTGAAGGGGGGGCAAGGCCATCCCTGGTGGTCCGGTGATCGTAAGTATGTGACAGGGAATAAGCTCTCCTGTCCTCCTGTGTGCAGAATGCTGTGTGGAGTGTTGCCATGGTAACGCACGGCAACGCTCCACACAGCCTGCTCGCAGGAGGACAGGAGAGGTGTTTCTCAGTTCCCTCCCCTTCCGTGTCCTCGCGACACGGAAGCAGAGTAGGTGCCTGCGGTTTTGTGCAGGCAGGTGCCTTTACTGCATTGCAGCCGACCGGCGACCTATGGCCGTGTGCCCACAGAGGGCGCGGCGTGCTACCCGTGGAACGTGTGCCATAGGTTCGCCATCACTGTTCTAGACCAATAGCTATTATAATAAATAATTTTTGAAGGATTCAACTTAGCAGCAATCTCTTTTTACCTTGTTTAGAATAATTGAGATTATCAAGTTCAGCAAATGGATCACAACTTGAAGACTTTACATGGTTAAATGAAGAGCTTGAAGATGTACTTAAATGGTTTGCAGAAGCAAAAGCTGGACCTGAAATTATAAATATTGGCAGGATTGTAACACATAACTAAAGTAATTGCATTAATTGTGTCTTTTTTTTACCATTAAAATTTAGACTTAACAATTGTAATGTATCCTAATAGTTCACAAAGAGAAGCAAGTTATGTCAAATTATCTAGGTAACAGTAAAAATAATAATTGGTTTGAGCAGTCTCTATGACCCTTTTCTATTGTTTGTCAAACATGAATTCAATACGATTTTAATGAGAATAAGTATCAACACAAAGTTCAAGAATATCCAGTGTAATTTCTGAGTATATGGATAGATTTAAGTTTGTATAATGGTGAGTGACTAATGAATCACATATTAACCATGTACAATGCATTAATAAATTGTTTGTATGTCACAGAGAAGCAATACAACATCAATTCTGTCTTTTTACAGAGAAAAGAGGCTTAACCATATTATCATTTAGCATATATCACAACCTGGATTAGGGAATATATGAAGTAATAAACACGTTGAGCTGTACCAAGTTAAGCTTTAAGATACATTAACCTTGAGAAGAGTTCAGAGTAGGTGGTGGCACCTTAGTTAAGCATGCCAGGTTATTTTATTAAGTATGGTCAAGGAGCTGCACTTGAAAGAACCGGGGTGAGAGTGATTAGAAAAGAGATAAAGAAGAAAGTAAGAGCAGTGAATAATATACAGGGAGTGCAGAATTATTAGGCAAGTTGTATTTTTGAGGATTAATTTGATTATTGAACAACAACCATGTTCACAATGAACCCCAAAAACTCATTAATATCAAAGCTGAATATTTTTGGAAGTAGTTTTTAGTTTGTTTTTAGTTATAGCTATTTTAGGGGGATATCTGTGTGTGCAGGTGACTATTACTGTGCATAATTATTAGGCAACTTAACAAAAAACAAATATATACCCATTTCAATTATTTATTTTTACCAGTGAAACCAATATAACATCTCAACATTCACAAATATACATTTCTGACATTCAAAAACAGAACAAAAACAAATCAGTGACCAATATAGCCACCTTTCTTTGCAAGGACACTCAAAAGCCTGCCATCCATGGATTCTGTCAGTGTTTTGATCTGTTCACCATCAACATTGCGTGCAGCAGCAACCACAGCCTCCCAGACACTGTTCAGAGAGGTGTACTGTTTTCCCTCCTTGTAAATCTCACGTTTGATGATGGACCACAGGTTCTCAATGGGGTTCAGATCAGGTGAACAAGGAGGCCATGTCATTAGATTTTCTTCTTTTATACCCTTTCTTGCCAGCCACGCTGTGGAGTACTTGGACGCGTGTGATGGAGCATTGTCCTGCATGAAAATCATGTTTTTCTTGAAGGATGCAGACTTCTTCCTGTACCACTGCTTGAAGAAGGTGTCTTCCAGAAACTGGGAGTTGAGCTTGACTCCATCCTCAACCCGAAAAGGCCCCACAAGCTCATCTTTGATGATACCAGCCCAAACCAGTACTCCACCTCCACCTTGCTGGCATCTGAGTCGGACTGGAGCTCTCTGCCCTTTACCAATCCATCCATCTGGCCCATCAAGACTCACTCTCATTTCATCAGTCCATAAAACCTTAGAAAAATCAGTCTTGGGATATTTCTTGGCCCAGTCTTGACGTTTCAGCTTGTGTGTCTTGTTCAGTGGTGGTCGTCTTTCAGCCTTTCTTACCTTGGCCATGTCTCTGAGTATTGCACACCTGGTGCTTTTGGGCACTCCAGTGATGTTGCAGCTCTGAAATATGGCCAAACTGGTGGCAAGTGGCATCTTGGCAGCTGCACGCTTGACTTTTCTCAGTTCATGGGCAGTTATTTTGCGTCTAGGTTTCTCCACACGCTTCTTGCGACCCTGTTGACTATTTTGAATGAAACGCTTGATTGTTCGATGATCACGCTTCAGAAGCTTTGCAATTTTAAGAGTGCTGCATCCCTCTGCAAGATATCTCACTATTTTTAACTTTTCTGAGCCTGTCAAGACCTTCTTTTGACCCATTTTACCAAAGGAAAGGAGGTTGCCTAATAATTATGCACACCTGATATAGGGTGTTGATGTCATTAGACCACACCCCTTCTCATTACAGAGATGCACATCGCCTAATATGCTTAATTGGTAGTAGGCTTTCGAGCCTATACAGCTTGGAGTAAGACAACATGCATAAAGAGGATGATGTGGTCAAAATACTCATTTGCCTAATAATTCTGCACGCAGTGTAATGTTATGTCAAAACAGCTCTGGTTTGAGAATCAAGAATAAGAGAAGGGGAAGCGGAGAAGAAGAGAAGAGATAAAAATGAAAAAAAGGTGAGCATGGGGAGGATGGAGTAAGAAGTTCAGTTAAATGAAGGTAAGCTCTTGTAAACAAATGCAGAAAAAGGGAAGCTGGTTGGCAGCAAGGAGGATCCAGGCACCCATTAGCTCTAATCTGAGAGCCCAACGAGGACCAATTCTTACATGAGTAGTGAGTGTGAGTTAATCCAATAACAAGTAAGCACTGAGAAAATATGCCATTCCTCAGTACAGCTGCACTAAGCCCCAGTGACACAAACAAGTATACACAAACATACACATTATTACCAAAAAAGTGGGCTAGTACTGGAGATGGTAAATCTGTAAATAAGCAAAGAATAATATAGTACAGATTATCTTGATATGTAGTAAAATATATGGAGTGGGAGGAAAGAACTCACATGGACCAGATCCCCATCACCCATGGCTCTGGGTTTGCAAGGCAAGGCTCCACTGGAGAGGGTAAGTCCCACAATGTATAGATGGAAGCTGTATGGTGTATTCTCTATAACCAAAGATTATGTGTGCTACAGGATAGAAAGGCAAAATACCCCCAATTGAATAGTATCTTCAATGTTTATTAATAAAAAAAAAATCCTCCTCTTGTTCCTCTCTTTCTATTTTTTTTTTAATGGCGAACTTTGGATGTTTAGTTTGATTCTCTTTTCTTTTCCAGTCCCATTCTAAAAAATCTTTTGATTGTTCCCCTGTGTTTAATACTTCATATCTGTTGTCAATAGATATGTCAGATCTGGGGCAGTCTCCGTTTTCAGTTCTATGTTGGACAGTTTTCCATGGATTGGGGTTAGTATCTAACCTGTGGTTATAATTCCCATTTTCACTGGATATGGCCCTCTTTGAGTGTTATTCCTGGATTGATTATTTGGGAATGGTATTTTTACTTTGTAAATTGGAATTATAATTCCTTTGATATTCCAATGTTGTTTATCCTGTCTCCTATTTTCAAATCTTCCTCTATGGAAGGTATGTTCTTTATTTTCTACATAATCTTTTAGGTCTCTCTGATATTTCTTTTTCATGATGATAATTACTTCCTTCTCTACTTTATTAATTTCTTCCATAATCTCTTCAGAGTGTTTCTCCATTTCCCTAGATTCGAAAAAGGTTGCAATTAAGTGTAATGGTCTCCTTTTAATGATAATATGTAACAAACCAATAGATATATGGTTAAGATATTGATCCCACTCTCCCATAAATTCTTCACTTTTCCTATCAGAGGTGGGTGTTTTGTTAAATCGTAATCTCCTAGGTACCATTCCTTCTTTAATATACTGTTCCAAAGTGGCAATTTCCCATTTGATTTTTAATTCTTTTGTAAGTAGTTTTTGAAGATCTTTACATAAATCAGATATATTTTTGGTATATTTGGGGTATTGCATAGTACTTCGTCTCTGAAGATATCATTCAAATTGTACAGTATTTTCCTCTTGCTTCAAAGATAGACATATCTAGTAACCAAGCAGGCTTACACAACACGCTATAAGTGCAAAAAACAGTATCTATTTGAGATATACATGCATTTATGTGGGTAGCTTCCCTAGCCAGACCCACCACTTACTAAGTAAGAGTTTTTAACCACTTTTTTTCATTAAACATTCAATTAGGGGTCTTTTGCCTTTCTATCATGTAGCACACATAATTGCTTGGTTATAGAGAATATAACATACAGCTTCCATCTACATTGTGGGACTTTCCCTCTCCAGTGGAGCCTTGCAAACCCAGAGCCAGGAGTTATAGGGCTCTGGTCCATTTGAGTTCTTGAGTTTTACTATTTACTACAATTTGCACTATATTATTCTTTGCTTATTTACAGATTTAACATCTCCAGTACTAGCACACTTTTTTTGGTACTAGGAAGGGTAAGTTGACTGCAATTAGAAAACATAGTTAAAAAAAAAAAAAAAATGTTTATAGGCGTTCGCTATAGTATAAGAAAAACAACAGGCAGAGTCACACAGGAATTCCCAAACCGGATATATAACAAGAAAAGACAATAAAACGAGTAAACACAGCGCCAAAAAGAACCTCAATATGTGAATAAGTGTCAGGATTAGTGATGTCGCGAAAATAAAATTTTCGGTTCGCGAATGGCGATTGCGAACTTCCGCAAATGTTCGCAAACCGGGCGAACCGCCATAGACTTCAATGGGCAGGCAAATTTTAAAACCCACAGGGACTCTTTCTGGCCACAATAGTGATGAAAAAGTTGTTTCAGGTGGACTAACACCTGGACTGTGGCATGCCGGAAGGGGATCCATGGCAAAACTCCCATGGAAAATTACACAGTTGATGAAGAGTCTGGTTTTAATCCATAAAGGGCATACATCACCTAACATTCCTAAATCACAATGGATATAGATTGACACCTGACATATGACATATTGACACCTTGACATATGTATTAACACCTGTCCTCAGAGACCCTGATACACACTGACACAGAGCAGAATAGGGACTTTTCCCTTACATAGGGTCACTTGGCAGATATGGATTGACACCTGTCCTCAGTGACCCTGATACACACTGACATAGAGCAGAATAGGGACTGTTCCTCCTACATAGGGTCACTTGGCAGATATGGATTGACACCTGTTCTCAGAGACCCTAATACACACTGACAGAGCAGAATAGGGACTTTTCCCCCTACATAGGGTCACTTGGCAGATATGGATTTACACGTGTCCTCAGGGACCCTGATACAAACTGACACAGAGCAGAATAGGGAATATTCACTAAATGCCAAACATTGTTATACAGGGGAATATTCAGTAAATAAGGATAAAGGGGGGGGGGACCTACTGTCCTCCCCCTCAGCCCCCACCCCTGCGCGGTGGGTGGGGGCCATAAATCACAATGGGGGGACCTACTGTCCTCCCGTCCGCCCCCACCCGTGAGCAGTGGGTGGGGGCCATAAAAATAATGAGGGGGGGGGACCTACTGTATGATGTTGTGTCGATCAGGTAGTGTAAGGGTTACGCCCGCTTCACAGTGACAGACCAAACTCCCCGTTTAACGCACCGCAAATAACCGCAAACTCCCCATTTGCACAACCGCAAACTCCCCATTTGCACAACCGCAAACTCCCCCTTTGCACAACCGCAAACTCCCCCTTTGCACAACCGCAAACTCCCCCTTTGCACAACCGCAAACTCCCCATTTGCACAACCGCAAACTCCCCATTTGCACAACCGCAAACTCCCCATTTGCACAACCGCAAACAGTCCATTTGCACAACCGCAAACAGTCCATTTGCACAACCGCAAACAGTCCATTTGCACAACCGCAAACTCCCCATTTGCACAACCGCAAACTCCCCATTTGCACAACCGCAAACTCCCCATTTGCACAACCGCAAACTCCCCATTTGCACAACCGCAAACTCCCCATTTGCACAACCGCAAACTCCCCATTTGCACAACCGCAAACTCCCCATTTGCACAACCGCAAACTCCCCATTTGCACAACCGCAAACTCCCCATTTGCACAACCGCAAACTCCCCATTTGCACAACCGCAAACTCCCCATTTGCACAACCGCAAACTCCCCATTTGCACAACCGCAAACTCCCCATTTGCACAACCGCAAACTCCCCATTTGCACAACCGCAAACCCCCTATTTGCACAAGGTTGGATACCAAGCTAGCCATGTCCCGTTCCTTGTCCTCACTGATGTCATTGAAGCATTGAAGGTCTCTTCCTCCACCCAGCCACGTACAACACCAAGGGTCCCCGAAAGGTGACAACAAGCCCCCTGGGATGCCTGCTGTGTTTGGTCTTCCACCTCCTCAAAGCCACCTTCCTCCTCTGACTCATCTTCTTCAGACTCCTCTCTCTGCGTTGACTCTCTCTGCGTTATTATAAGGTGTGTTAAGTAGTACTATTCTTATCAGTTTAATCCCGTTACGAGTAGAGGACTATTTCCTTGTTTTGCCAAACCCCTTCAAAGATGGAAAAAGCGGTATGAGTGGAAGAAACGAGGAAATGTGGTCAGGTTGTGGTGCCAGCCCCACCGAGGGCTTGTACCCAGGTATGCTAATAAACTAAAAAAAGAAAAAAAATCTCCCAAGAAGGAGATCTAAAACTGGCATAGGAAAAGGTTAGACAACTATAATAAAGTGATACCTACAAATCCTAGTGAGCATTGGTGTATAATAGAGGGAGAAAGGGAAAGCAGAGTAATGCTTCCTAATACCGTGGTTAGTACCCTTTGTTAAAGTAAATTGAGTAATGGACAAAAGTCTTTATTGTATCATTTATAAATAAAGGGATACTATACTCATTCCCCTATAGTGGCTAATTGTGTAATAATGGTAATACTATTACCTATTATATAATATTGCCAGGGGCAAGGAAATTCCCTCTAAATAGATGGGTATAGGCAGAGAGTATGGAGACCGGAGTGATAAAGTGTCAATAAGGTGATATAAAGTTAAATGTATCACAGACACACATCCACCCTTTCTCTTAGCTAGTTTCCAGAAATGCTGGATAGGTAGAAGAGCTATAAAGACTCAGAGACGTCTAGGAAGAATCCTCTAAACTAGCCCTAATCTCCTTAAACACCTTCAAGGATGTTCTAAGCTAAAGCTCAATCTAAACGTTTAGATGACTGCCTGATTTCCCATCACAGATGCTGGCTAGGAATAACACTGTGCAAGACAAAGAGTGGGTCTAAGTGCCCATAGTGCAGTAAAGTGTCCCTAGTGAAGTGAAAAAGAGAATAACGAGCTGGCGCCCAAGAGAATAATGAGCTGGCGCCCTATCAGGGGACGTGTATATGGCATCGATTTTAGGAAGCGGGAGATGGAAAAAGATGCTTGGTCGGTCCTCCTACTTCAAATTTGGGGCACTGCGCGTGCAATCTAATGTGCCAACAGATAGGAATAGTACTACTTAACACACCTCTCCTATCAGTTTAATCCCTGTTATGTGCCTTTTTTTGGTTTAGTTTTTGAAGCCACAGTGCAGCACCAGAGGCCCGAAAAATTAGGCATGTACACATGCCTGAAAAATTAGGTATTGTTGCAGCCGCTGCAGTAGCAGCAGACAGAAAAATTGATGTTTGTTTCCAAGGCAGAAAGTGCCCTAAAACATTGCGGCTTGAACCCTAGTTGTTGGCGGATAAGTCACGCAAGTCAACCGGCATTCAGAGCTAAAATACAGCAGCGTGTGGACCATTTTTAGCCCAAGGCAGCTCATCTCATCAGGCCTTTTTTAGTCTAATGTATGGCCCCGTGTCAGTCCCTTCGGGATCCATCCCTCATTCATCTTAATAAAGGTGATGTAATCTAGACTTTTTTGACCTAGGCGACTTCTCTTCTCAGTGACAATACCTCCTGCTGCACTGAAGGTCCTTTCTGACAGGACACTTGAAGCGGGGCAGGCCAGAAGTTCTATCGAAAATTGGGATAGCTCAGGAAACAGGTCAAGCCTGCACACCCAGTAGTGAAGGGGTTCATCGCTCCTCAGGGTGTCGATATCTGCAGTTAAGGCGAGGTAGTCTGCTACCTTTCGGTCGAGTCGTTCTTTGAGGGTGGATCCCGAAGGGCTGTGGCGATGCGTAGGACTTAAAAAGCTCTGCATGTCCTCCATCAACAACACATCTGTAAAGCGTCCTGACCTTGCCGGCGTGGTCGTGGGAGGAGGAGGATTACTTTCACCTCTTCCCCTGTTAGATTCCCGTTGTGCTGTGACATCACCCTTATATGCTGTGTAAAGCATACTTTTTAATTTATTTTGCAAATGCTGCATCCTTTCCGACTTGTTGTAATTTGGTAACATTTCAGCCACTTTCTGCTTATGAAGAGAAAAAATAGGAATAAGGGCTGCGCCTAGTAAAAACTAGATAAAATAGTCCAAATAAAATAAATGGGTAAAAAGGGAAAGTCTTATCTAGAGACGTCTGTAGTGGTTGTATGGCAGTGTTCAGTCCAGAGCAATTATCCTTATTATGTTCTTCCTTGTGGGTCAGCTCATATGCAAGAGACAAGAAATATAGGAAGCCAAATAGTGTAGTATGTTGGTAATAGTTGAGATAAATATATAAAGAATCTTGAATGCAAACTCACATTTATAAGAGCTTAGACCCGCTCTGGTGTGAAGGGCGTACAGCGGTTTGATCCCCGCTTATGGGATATAAGGTGAGTTTCCTTTGTCTGCGTTTCTTCCGTCCGTGGTATAATAAACACTCAGATAGAAAGAAACAGCCAATAGTGTTCACTGTGTAAAAACTATTAAATAAAATAATACAATAGAATGGGTACTCACAAGAAAGGAGCAGAACAACTGCTCCTTGTTGATAGCGCAGGTGGTATAATCCCCACCTAGGATTGCTTGGAGTCCGACGTAATAAAACGATGCCAGGTAAAAAGTAGGTAAATGTGTATTAAAAGATAAATAGTACAGGGGGGGGGGCTGAGCCACTGAGCGGATCAGTCGCATGTCTGCTGAGCTCCAGGAACTTTAGGCCTGTACCACAACTTTAAGCAAGCCTATCCCGCAATAAACAGACCTAAATTGGTGCCAAAGCATACTGAAGAGGAGGCTGCCTGATCCCACAACTACCACATCAAGGCTCTGGCCGCTCCGGCGATACCCCGCGGTCTGCGGCCTAGTGGAACGGGGGACAGGGTGGACGGCCGCTGCCCTGCCCTACTGTCACGGGCTGTTAACGCACACGCTGGAGAAAGCTGAGGTGGGAGCAGATCTCCTCCCCTCCCCCCCCCCATTTGGACCGGTGGGGGTAATCCCGGTCCCCACTGGCCGCTACACATACCTACGAGCGGCAACAATAATGCAGGCGGAGATCGCCATGTGCTCCCCCAAGATGGCGGACGGATGCGCGGCACTGAAGTCACCACACACCCTGAACTTACCTGCCAGCCTGGAACAAAGAATCGACGAGCTCTTTCTCCGCTTCTGGGCAAAGCTGGAAGCCCGAGCCGAAGCCAAACACTCACAGAGCCAGGAGAGCCCACGAGGGGGAAAAGAACAGCAGGCGCAGGTACACCCTCCGATCACTCGACAATTGCGAGCTACAGCCACCAGCACAAAAGGCTCACCTGGGCCAAGGGCCAAAAGGGGGAAACCCCCAACGCACCGGCCACGACGACGGAAAGCCCCCCGCTATAAGTGGCGAAAACGCATCAGGGGCCAATGTTGCACCCCCCATGGGAAAAACTTGGACTCCGACAGGAACCCCCGAGTCTGTGGCCATTTAATGTGGGCCCCTCCCGAGGTCTGGGGCAAGAGGGTTACCGTGAAGCACGCAGACCCGGCACCCTTATGGGCACTCACCCGAATACTGGGGTGGGGTGAACGACCTAAACCGAGCACGGGACTGATAAACAGCTGCCAGTCAACTCCATCAACCAACGCCATGAACTTACCAGCCTT
The DNA here is from genome assembly GCF_036172605.1 of Pelobates fuscus. Taxonomy (NCBI): domain Eukaryota; kingdom Metazoa; phylum Chordata; class Amphibia; order Anura; family Pelobatidae; genus Pelobates; species Pelobates fuscus. The sequence continues at coordinate 308,965,942 of NC_086321.1, forward strand.
ATAACCCACTCCTCAGACCGCCAGAGAAGTGTGCAGCCAGTGGATAACGGTGGTGACCACTAATGTTATAAAAGCATATTTTATTTAGCAAAGTTACCTTCACCCTTTGTTTTGTTACCTAGCTTTGCAGCTTTTCATGCAGGCACACCATGATTAACTTTTAATCGCGCACGAAAGCATACAGTTTTTACTATTCATGTTAGTCTAGCAACTGTTTAGCTTGGAATATTAGCCTGCAGTTTTGTAAGCTCTACCAATAAGCATTATGTTTAGCGAGGTATGCGAACCGAGCGCTTGCAGACTTTAGTCCCATGATGTGATTTAATCTACAGCTTACTAACCATAACTAGTCTTACGTATTACACTGGTATTTTTAGATTTAGCGGTAACGATATTAAAGCTAGAGATGGCAGTATTGAGGCGAGAGATAACAGTAATACAGCGAGAGACAACAGTATTAAAGCGAGAGACAACAGTATTAAAGCGAGAGACAACAGTATTAAAGCGAGAGACAACAGTATTAAAGCGAGAGAAAACAGTATTAAAGCGAGAGATTACAGTTTTAAAGCGAGAGATAGTATTTAGCCATAGTATGTTACTATATATAAAATGAGGTTGATGATCATAGGAGACAATGTCAATATGTAATGACGACCCCATCCTGTACAACTTTTGAACGTCTCCCCCTCTTTTTTCTGTACCCCCATAACCACATGCCTCAACAAAAATAAAGAATTAAAAAAAAAAAAAAGATAAATAGTACAATTAAAAGTAACCAAATATACTTTAATATTAAAAATACACAATTATAAAACCATAAACGCGTTTCGCCACAAGGCATTATCAATATGGGGAAAGAACCTGATACCTGGCAAGAAAATGAATAAATAGCAAACCCAATTGTTTGAAAATTGGCGCCAAAAAATAAGTAACCAATCACAGGACGGGTTGGTATTAATATAATAAAAACTGTATAAAAACAGAGAAAGTACTGAGTGATAAAATAGAGGTGCTAAATAACAGTTAGAATTTATAAATATACATCTAAAACAAGCAAAATATAGATATAATTTGTTAGAATATAGCACGGTCACATGACCGGCATGAACACAGCGGGGGTTGATGGGAAGTGTAGTTAGACGCCGGCGAGCACTGCGCAGCCGCCGGCGTCTGTGTGATAGCTTGGAAGGGCGTCAGCACGCACAGGAGGTGCGGCTTACGCCTGGAGGGGGGGGGTGCACACAAGGGGAGACGACGGCTCGCACTGGGCTGCGGCTGTCGTCAAACTAGGGGCGTGGGGAGTATGACGCGGCGGCTCGCACAAGGCTGCAGCCGTCGTCATGGAGATCCCACAGCAAAAAAAGTTGGCTTGCACAGAGCTGCAGCCGACTATAGGGAGAAAAAATGAATAGACATAGACATCATGTCTGATACACTGAATCAGTGTAATCAGGCATGATGGCTAAAAAAAATAATAAATATAAATATGGTGAATGCAAAAAACTAATATAAGACATAAATAAATTTATATGCAAACAACCTATATAAGACATAAATACATGTATATACAGCATATGTAAACAGCATATAAAAACATCAATGGGAATGTAAAATACAAAGAAAAATAAGAAAAAATCTGTTAAAAATGAAATTAAAAGACATGACCAAAAGAATAATAGCAGAGCTTATAAAAAATTAAACAAATCAAAATCTACATTGAGACCATGTGGAGCAAGGGTTTGAAGTTTGTAAACCCACTCCATTTCTTTTTTACCTCAAATGTTTTTACTATTTCCACCCCTCCATGGAACTACACATTTTTTTATTCCAATACATTTAAGCATTTTTGGATCTTTGTTGTGTATAATAAAATGTTTGGATACAGAGTGATTCTGGTATCCATTTTTTATGTTTCTTCAATGTTCGCTTAAACGCGTTTTCAAACACCTTGTGGTCATTCCAACATATTGGAGGCCACAGGGGCATTCAAGCAGATATGACGTTTTTCGTAGAACAATTGATAAAATCATTTATTTTGTAAACCTTATTAGTCCTTTTAGATACAAATTCAGTGATTTTGTGAGGAACATCAGGGTCATGATATAGGCTGTCAAGCTGTAAGAGATATCTTAACAAGAGAAGGTAAAATTGCTGAAAAACAAATTGAATTTATTTTAGAAGGTATTAATATTATTTTAAAAAATAACTATTTCTGTTTTTTAAATTCATTTTATCTCCAAAAAAGAGGGACTGCAATGGGGACTAGGTTTGCTCCAAGCTCCGCTAATTTATTTATGGCAAATTGGGAGTCTGAGGCCATTTTTTGCGATCATGCTTGGAGAGCAAACCTAGTTTCCTTTTTTAGATATATTGACAACCTTTTTTTTATCTGGGATGGTACTGAGAACAAACTTAATTCTTTTATCACTAATCTCAATATTAATAATCTCAATAGTAATTCTTACTAATGAATATAGTCGAGAACAAATTAATTTTTTAGACCTTAATATTTTTATAACAAATGGAAAACTAAATACTAAGACTTTTTTTAAAAAGTCTGTGCAAATACTGCTATAGACAAAAGCAGTTGCCACTACCAACCCTGGTTAGACAGCGCTCCGAAAAGTCAAATACTTAGACTTAGGAGAAATTGTTCAGAAATAAAAGATTTTAAAGTACAAGCTGATTTTTTGAAAGACAAATTTGTTGAGAAAAACTACCCTAAATTAGAACTTGAAAATACTATCAGAGACATCCAAAAAAAAGATAGGAATGAACTTTTAAAATATAAACCTAAAACTACAGACACAGCGATGCCTTTACCGAGTAAAAGCAATAATGTAAAAAAGATTATAAGAAAGCACTGGCACCTTTTAAAACAAGATGAAACTCTAAATAAAATTGTACCTGAGCGCCCAAATATTATATTTAGAGGAGCCAAAAATTTAAAATCAATGTTAACCAAGAATTTCACTAGAGAAACTAAAAAGACCCACCCTGTATCCTTTTTCCACAAATAGAAGGTTTTTGTAAGTGTAAAATGTGCATTGTTTGCAGAACCACTGACCCTGATGTTCCTCACAAAATCACTGAATTTGTATCTAAAAGGACTAATAAGGTTTAGTGCCTGCTGACGCCCTTCCAAGCTATCACACAGACGCCGGCGGCTGCGCAGTGCTCGCCGGCGTCTAACTACACTTCCCATCAACCCCCGCTGTGTTCATGCCGGTCATGTGACCGTGCTATATTCTAACAAATTATATCTATATTTTGCTCGTTTTAGATGTATATTTATAAATTCTAACTGTTATTTAGCACCTCTATTTTATCACTCAGTACTTTCTCTGTTTTTATACAGTTTTTATTATATTAATACCAACCCGTCCTGTGATTGGTTACTTATTTTTTGGCGCCAATTTTCAAACAATTGGGTTTGCTATTTATTCATTTTCTTGCCAGGTATCAGGTTCTTTCCCCATATTGATAACGCCTTGTGGCGAAACGCGTTTATGGTTTTATAATTGTGTATTTTTAATATTAAAGTATATTTGGTTACTTTTAATTGTACTGTTTATCTTTTAATACACATTTACCTACTTTTTACCTGGCATTGTTTTATTACGTCGGACTCCAAGCAATCCTAGGTGGGGATTATACCACCAGCGCTATCAACAAGGAGCAGTTGTTCTGCTCCTTTCTTGTGAGTACCCATTCTATTTTATTATTTTATTTAATAGTTTTTACACAGTGAACACTATTGGCTGTTTCTTTCTATCTGAGTGTTTATTATACCACGGACGGAAGAAACGCAGACGAAGGAAACTCACCTTATATCCCATAAGCGGGGATCAAACCGCTGTACGCCCTTCACACCAGAGCGGGTCTAAGCTCTTATAAATGTGAGTTTGCATTCAAGATTCTTTATATATTTATCTCAACTATTACCAACATACTACACTATTTGGCTTCCTATATTTCTTGTCTCTTGCATATGAGCTGACCCACAAGGAAGAACATAATAAGGATAATTGCTCTGGACTGAACACTGCCATACAACCACTACAGACGTCTCTAGATAAGACTTTCCCTTTTTACCCATTTATTTTATTTGGACTATTTTATCTAGTTTTTACTAGGCGCAGCCCTTATTCCTATTTTTTCTCTTTGTTTTGTATCTAAGGGTTTTTGAGGGATTCCCTTATAGGGTTGCTGCCATCCTTTGTTATTTAGCGCCTACTCTTTGTTTTGTTTTTACTTTCTGCTTATACCGTGGGTCTAGTAGCGTGGACACCCAGTACAGGTCGTTCTCCTTCAGCCTTTTTATACGAGGGTCCCTCAACAGGCACGACAGCATGAAAGACCCCATTTGCACAAGGTTGGATGCCGAGCTACTCATTTCCCGTTCCTCCTCCTCAGTGATCTCAATGACGGTATGTTCTTCCCCCCCAGCCACGTACAACACCACGGGTACCAGATAGGTGACAATGAGCACCCTGGGATGCCTGTTGTGGTTGGTCTTCCTCCTCCTCCTCAAAGCCACATTCCTCCTCTGACTCTTCTTCCTCACAATCCTCTTCCAGCGTTGCCGCAGGTCCAGCAAGCGATGCTGATAAGGCTGTTTCTGGTGGTGATGGTGACCACAACTCTTCCTCTTCACGCTCATCTACGGCCTGATCCAGCACTCTTCGCAGGGCACGCTCTAGGAAGAAAACAAATGGTATGATGTCGCTGATGGTGCCTTCGGTGCAACTGACTAGGTTTGTCACCTCCTCAAAAGGACGCATGAGCCTACAGGCATTGCGCATGAGCGTCCAGTAAAGAAAAATTCCCAGCTCCCCAGAGGCTGTCCTAGCACCCCGGTCATACAAATATTCATTAACGGCGTTTTCTTGTTGGAGCAGGCGGTCGAACATTAGGAGTGTTGAATTCCAACGTGTCGGGCTGTCGCAAATCAAGCGCCTCACTGGCATGTTGTTTCGCCACTGGATATCTGCGAAGTGCGCCATGGCCGTGTAGGAATGCCTGAAATGGCCACATACCTTCCTGGCCTGCTTCAGGACATCCTGTAAGCCTGTGTACTTATGCACAAAGCGTTGTACGATCAGATTACACACGTGCCATGCACGGCACATGTGTCAACTTGCCCAACTTCAATGCCGCCAACAAATTTGTTCCGTTGTCACAAACCACTTTGCCGATCTCCAGTTGCAGCGGACTCAGTCACTTTTCCACCTGTGTGTTCAGGGCGGACAGGAGTGCTTGTCCGGTGTGACTCTCTGCTTTCAAGCAAGTCCAACCTAAGACGGCGTGACACTGCCGTATCCGGGATGTGGAATAGTACCCGGGGAGCTGGGGGGGTGCCGTTGATGTGGAGCAAGACGCAGCAGCAGAAGAGGACTCAGCCGAGGAGGTTATGGAAGAGGATGGAGTAGCAGGCCTGCCTGCAAGTCGTGGCGGTGTCACCAACTCCTCTGCAGAGCCACGCATTCCATGCTTGGCAGCCGTCAGCATGTTTACCCAATGCGCAGTGCAGGTGATATACCTGCCCTGACCATGCTTTGCAGACCAGATATCAGTGGTCAGATGGACCCTTGCCCTAACACTGTGTGCCAGACATGCCATTACTTCCTTTTGCACAATCCAGGTTGGGGATTGCCTTTTGTGAAAATAAATTTCGTCCGGGTACCTTCCACTGCGGTGTCCCAATAGCTACAAATTTTTTGAATGCCTCAGACTCCATCAGCTTGTATGGTAAAAGCTGGCGGGCTAATAGTTCAGACAAGCCAGCTGTCAGACGCCGGGCAAGGGGGTGACTTTCTGACATTGGCTTCTTACGCTCAAACATGTCCTTGACAGACACCTGACTGTGGGCAGATGAGCGGGAACTGCTCAAGGCGAGAGATGGAGTGGCGGATGGTTGAGAGGGGGCAAGGAGGACAGCAGTGGTTGATGTTGCTGAAGATGCTGGACCAGGAGGAGGATGACTGCTTTGAGTTTGTGTGCTGCTTGTACTCATGTGTTAATCCCATAGGCGTTTGTGATGTGCGATCATGTGCCTACGCAAAGCAGTTGTACCTAGGTGGGTGTTGGACTTCCCACGACTCAGTTTCTTTTGGCACAGGTTGCAAATGGCATCGCTGTTGTCAGAGGCTGACACACAAAAAAAAATTCCACACTGCTGAGCTCTGCAATGATGGCATTCTGGTGGTGGACACAGCATGCGTTGATTGGCGTGCTGTCGGGCTGACCCCAGGTGCCGATGCATGCTGTCATGCCACTAGCTCCTTGCGACGACCTCCCAACTCGTCTCCTCCTCCTCTCTGCCTCCCCATCTGAACTTTCACCCTGTTCTTCTTCTTGCCGAGCGGGCACCCACATGACATCCATGGACGCATCGTCAACATCAACCGTTTCACTTGTATCTGACAACTCAGCAAAGGAAGCAGCAGCGGGTACAACATCATCATCATCACACCGTACGTCCATGTGTGTAATGCTGCCTGACAGACATATCCCTGTTATCTACATCCTCTGGCAATAATGGTTGCGCTTCACTAATTTCTTCAAATGGATGTGTAAATAACTCCTCTGACATACCAAGTGAAGCGGCTGTGGTGCTAGAGTTGGTGTTGGCGGCAGGCAGGTGAGTGGTATCTTGAGAGGTGCCCGAAGCGAAGCTGGAGGAGGATGTTGCGTCAAGGTTCCGAGCGGAAGCTGTAGAAGATTGGGTGTCCTGTGTTAGCCAGTCAACTATGTCCTCAGAACTTTTCAAGTTCAGGGTACGTGGCCTCTGAAAACTGGGCATTATTCTAGGGCAAAAGGGAATAGCAGCACCACGACCACGACGGCCCCTGGGGGGTGGCCTGCCTCTGCCTGTCATTTTTTTGGGGGATTAGTGGTACAATGCGTGCAAGCTACTGTGACACCAGATATGAGTGGCACTGTGCACTGGCAGAGGTTGGCAGAGTACACGCTGTAGGTCTGACACCCGCTTGCAGACAACTAACTGCTATTCAATCAGGCTGTAGGCCTGACACACCCGCTTGAAGACAACTAACTGCTATTCAATCTATAACAGTGAAAAAAGTTTTTTGGTTTTAAATGCACGCTATTGTGAGACCAGATATGAGTGGCACTGTGCACTGGCAGAGGTTGGCAGAGTACACGCTGTAGGTCTGACACACGCTTGCAGACAACTAACTGCTATTCAATCAGGCTGTAGGCCTGACACACCCGCTTGAAGACAACTAACTGCTATTCAATCTATAACAGTGAAAAAAGTTTTTTGGTTTTAAATGCACGCTATTGTTTGACCAGATATGAGTGGCACTGTGCACTGGCAGAGGTTGGCAGAGTACACGCTGTAGGTCTGACACACGCTTGCAGACAACTAACTGCTATTCAATCTATAACAGTGAAAAAAGTTTTTAAATGCACGCTATTGTGACACCAGATATGAGTGGCACTGTGCACTGGCAGAGTAGACGCTGTAGGTCTGACACCCGCTTGCAGACAACTAACTGCTATTCAATCAGGCTGTAGGCCTGACACACCCGCTTGAAGACAACTAACTGCTATTCAATCTATAATAGTGAAAAACTTTTTTTGGTCTTAAATGCACGCTATTGTGAGACCAGATATGAGTGGCACTGTGCACTGGCAGAGGTTGGCAGAGTACACGCTGTAGGCCTGACAAACACTTATGAAGGGCACTGACTGCTATTATATTACAGTCAAAAAAGTTTTTTGTTTTTTAAATGCATGCTATTGTGACACCAGATAAGAGTGGCACTGTGCACTGGCAGAGTTTGGCAGAGTAGACACTGCAGGCCTGACACACCCGCTTGAAGACAACTAACTGCTATTCAATCTATAACAGTGAAAAAAAAAATTGTTTTTAAATGCACGCTATTGTGACACCAGATATGAGTGGCACTGTGCACTGGCAGAGGTTGGCAGAGTAGACGCACACACGCTTGAAGACAACTAACTGCTATTCAATCTATAACAGTGAAAAAACTTTTTTGTTTTTAAATGCAAGCTATTGTGACACCAGATATAAGTGGTGGCACTGGGCAAGTGGGCACAGTATCAACTGTGAGCCTGACACAGAAGCTGGCAGGCAGGAAACTGCAATTAGATTACACAGGGAAAAAAGGGTCTGGAAGGGAGGGTCTGCTGCCGATTGGCTGGAATGTGTCTGCTGACTGTGAGGCACAGGGTCAAAGTTTACTCAATGATGACGAATAGGGGGCGGATCGAACCGCGCATATGTTCGGCCGCCGTGGCGAATGCGCTATGTTTGCCGGGAACTATTCGCCAGCGAACCGTTCGGTACATCACTAGTCAGGATTACAAGTTGATCCAGCACGCAGTACTGTGTCACACCTAGGACTAAGGATAACGTATAAACGGACCTTAGAATGGCCGGACTTAACGTCTCCAAGAATATTCAAAATACTTGCCGAGGTCAGGGACACAGAATCAGACACAAAGATGAGGAAAAGACAAAAGAGAAGGATACCCCATATCAGGTAAGTCAAACCAAAGTCAAAGTCAAATACCATAAAATCAAGATCAGAAACGCACTCTTGGATAACCATAGACATGAAACCACGACAGGGCACTGAGCAAGAGGAGAACTGGGCCTAAATACCCCTCCTGTGGATCTGATTGGCTGTAACCGACCTTTGACCCCAAAGGCAATTACCAGGTTTCCATTTGCATGATTGCTGCTCGGCACACCTTTTCCTGTCAGGACAGTAATGTTGCTTGGCACAACTTTTCCTGTCAGGACAGTAAATGCCATTATCCACAATTGTATGTGCGGATGAGTACGTGACAATATGTACATGAGATATTGGACTATTCCAATAGGACAAAACAAAAGCAAATAGTGTAGTATAGTCTGAAAAAAGGGTGTATTTATATAGAATGTTCTTGTGGAGAATTCACTCACATTCCCTGCCGGGATATAGGTTGGTACGAGTGGCAAGTACCAATGTTATATTGATTGCAGAATACATACAGGGAACACAAAACTATTTTGCCTTACTTCTGTGGAAATTGAAGTTCTAGCAGTGTTTGCGTCGTCAAGTGCCCAATTTTAGTTCCATGCACTCGAGGACCAAACACAGCTGTACGTGTTCGCAGCTAAAGATGGCCGCCGCCACGGGTTCGGCCATACGAACGGCGGCCATTCAGCCGACCGCTCAGAATGTTGTTATAATTGCGGTTATGGAGGTGTGAACAGAGGTGAAAGAGGTCAATGAGCAGCACACGCCTGCCCTGGGTGGTCTGGCCGTTCGGTAGTTTGTTCGGTATACAAAATAGATAGGTCTTCGGTGTTCGTATACCGAACTATGGAGGATATCAAATAAGCAACAAAATTCACGGCCTGTCATATATGACAGGCCGTGAATTTTGTTGCTTATTTGATATGTCGCAATAGATTGCATTTAAAAACCCAAAAACTTTTTTCACTGTTATAGATTGAATAGCAGTTAGTTGTCTGCAAGCGAGTGTCAGGCCTACAGCGTGTACTCTGCCAACCTCTGCCAGTGCACAGTGCCACTCATATCTGGTGTCACAATAGCATGCATTTAAAAACCGAAAAACTTTTTTGACTGTAATATAATTCGTATATGACAGGCCGTGAATTTTGTTGCTTATTTGATATCCTCCATAGTTCGGTATACGAACACCGAAGACCCATCTATTTTGTATACCGAACAAACTACCGAACGGCCAGACCACCCAGGGCAGGCGTGTGCTGTTCATTGACCTCTTTCACCTCTGTTCACACCTCCATAACCGCAATTATAACAACATTCTGAGCGGTCGGCTGAATGGCCGCCGTTCGTATGGCCGAACCCGTGGCGGCGGCCATCTTTAGCTGCGAACACGTACAGCTGTGTTTGGTCCTCGAGTGCATGGAACTAAAATTGGGCACTTGACGACGCAAACACTGCTAGAACTTCAATTTCCACAGAAGTAAGGCAAAATAGTTTTGTGTTCCCTGTATGTATTCTGCAATCAATATAACATTGGTACTTGCCACTCGTACCAACCTATATCCCGGCAGGGAATGTGAGTGAATTCTCCACAAGAACATTCTATATAAATACACCCTTTTTTTCAGACTATACTACACTATTTGCTTTTGTTTTGTCCTATTGGAATAGTCCAATATCTCATGTACATATTGTCACGTACTCATCCGCACATACAATTGTGGATAATGGCATTTACTGTCCTGACAGGAAAAGTATACCGAACTATGGAGGATATCAAATAAGCAACAAAATTCACGGCCTGTCATATATGACAGGCCGTGAATTTTGTTGCTTATTTGATATCCTCCATAGTTCGGTATACGAACACCGAAGACCCATCTATTTTGTATACCGAACAAACTACCGAACGGCCAGACCACCCAGGGCAGGCGTGTGCTGCTCTGTGGCAGCACTATGGAGGATATCAAATAAGCAACAAAATTCACGGCCTGTCATATATGTGCTGTGGGTGATGTGTGTGAGAGTGCTGAGTGTGATGTGTGTGAGAGTGCTGGGAATGATGTGTGTGAGAGTGCTGAGTGTGATGTGTGTGAGAGTGCTGGGAATGATGTGTGTGAGAGTGCTGAGTGTGAGAGTGCTGTGGGTGATGTGTGTGAGAGTGCTGTGGGTGATGTGTGTGAGAGTGCCGGGAATGATGTGTGTGAGAGTGCCGAGTGTGAGAGTGCTGTGGGTGATGTGTGTGAGAGTGCTGAGTGTGATGTGTGTGAGAGTGCTGGAAATGATGTGTGTGAGAGTGCTGAGTGTGAGAGTGCTGTGGGTGATGTGTGTGAGTGCTGAGTGTGATGTGTGTGAGAGAGCTCTGTATACATGTTAGAAGGGATTGTGTGTGTGTGTGGGGGGTAAATAAAAAAAAATAAAAACATAAGTAAGCACTATGTCCCCCCCTCCCTTCTTACCCTTTAGCCTGGGAGGGGGGGACCGGCACGCTGGTGAGTGGGAGGTGGGGACCGGCATGGTGCACCATCCCTGGTGGTCCAGTGGTGAGTGAACTCTAGCCTGCGGGCTAGAGTTCACTCTCGCGAGATCCAGTCGTTGCCATGGCAACGCTCCGGATCTCGTGAGAGGAACCCGGGGGAGCTGCAAGATAGAGCTCCGCCGAGTTCCTCTGCTGGCAGGCTGGCTCCCTCCCTCTCTCTCCCCGCCGGCGGCCACCTTTGACAGCATGTGGGCCGGTGAGGGAGATCTTTGATCTCCCCACCGGCCCTCCATGGAATACAGCGGGGCCGGCTCTAGGATAGTGCCGGCCCTGCAAAGACCGGCAGGGGAGATCCTGGGACCTTCCCCTGCCGGCCTCGGCCCACGGCCACCGCGGCCCACCGGGCATTTGCCAGTCCGGGCCTGGATACAGCTCAATTAAGAACTCCGGAACTCCTCCATTGAACGCTAAGTATCATTCTAAAGTTACTGCGGAATTGCCAACACACTGCTTTCCTTTGCAATATAAGCTTGCAATCTCTTCCCTGCAAAATTATTTCACCTAAAGAGCATTGGATCTATCATCCACTAAACGCTGAGTTTACTTATGTAAATTGGGACTTTGTCTGCCTGCTTTTGCAACCGCTAACCTGCTACTGTCAAATAATATTCCTACTGTTTCCTGCTAATATAACAGCACTGGAAATCTCTCCTTACAATTTGAAGTGTCTTTATTACGACTGCTACTCTGTAACAAATCCACTTCTGCTTGCTCAATTCCATCAGCAACACCCAAACTAAGATTTAAAGCTACAGTTACTGTTCCAACCAATTGTAGTTCCCTTTGGCAATTAATTAAAATATCTAATCAATATGTCTGCAGTTGTGTTCCATCCATTAATTAAATCATCATAAGAGGCATTACACTTGCTGGCTACGGCTGACAGGCTGCGGGTTTGTTTTCCTGACACTATAGTGAAAATGGAAGGCCTTGGGGCATTTGGGTTATCTAGGGGCACAATAAAATGTATTGCAGTCGGAAGGGGGCTTAAAAAAGTAGCCATGACACTGCTGCTTTAAGTGGCTGGTTTCATCAGTTCCTTTACTGCTATACGCCATCATATTCTGATTGCCTGTCTCAGAATATATATAGATAGATATTTTTCTTTTTCTTTGTTTTCGTGTGCCTTTTCAATTTCTTTACCTAAAGTAGTTCTCTATTCTTGTCTGCTTCTGCACTAGTCAGACTTCATAATTGGTTACCTAATTATGATGCTATGGCATTTCACATTCAAATGAGACTCCAGGAGTGGACTAATTGACTACTTTTCAGACAACCAATCATCATCTCCTAAAATGAACAACCCACTTATTATAATTAGGAACACTATAGTCACCTAAACAACTTTATAGCTTAATTAAGCAGTTTTAATGTATAGATCATGCTTCTCAGGTTTCACTGCTCAATTCACTGCCATTTAGGAGTTAAATCACTTTATTAATGTTTATGCAGCCCTTGTCACACCTCCCATGGCTCTAAATGACACAGCCTGCATGAAAAAAAACTATTTCACTTTCAATCAGATGGTAGAAGGGAGATATATAAGTCATCAAACTAGAATTTGACAGGTGCCACGCCCCTTTCCCCATAAAGCCACACCCTCAACAGATGTGTTGCCACGCCCAATGATGAAGCGACCAGCCCCGCCCCTTTACCATGAAGCCACACCCACAGCATATGTGTCGCCACGCCCAATGCTGGAGCGACCACGGCGCATGCATGAGCCTTTGAACCACGACCCCTGATGCACCACCACACCCACAGCGTGCGCACCCACTGCGTATGAGCGCCCCCCTATGAACCAAAAAACGCAGTGCATGCGCATTGTAAACCAAGCCCTATGCATATTTACAGACAATTAGGACATGTTTGGGCATGTTTTAGGGGATAGGAGCGCTTTAAAACAAAAATAATTGTAAACCAAGCCCTATGCGTATTTACAGACAATTAGGGCATGTTTGGGCATGTTTTAGGGGATAGGAGCGCTTTAAAACAAAAATAATTGTAAACCAAGCCCTATGCGTATTTACAGACAACTAGAACATGTTTTGGCCCCCACCCCCTATTTTGACCATATTGTACATAATAGAGGAAACATTTTTTTATAGAAAATAAGAAGGCAAAAAAAAATGACCAGGACAATAAGCGATATGTTTTAAAACAAAATGTATTTATTAGGCAGTATTATATCTGTAAAACAATAAAAAAGTGCAACGCATGAATAAAAAAACATAATACATTTCAATCCATTAAAGTACAGAAAACAGGGGTGATTATATAACTATGTATATAGACAATTAAAACTTTAGCTACTCAGGGGTATGCCGTGTATATGAACGCTTTCCAGGTAGTAAATAGCCATGGGGTGTAGTTAGCCCTGATGCTGTTAATGGCATATGTGTTAGTGAACCCCAATTTTGTAGCGGTGACTGTGGTGTTACAGATGGAATTATAGTCGCATGGTTCTGAATTTTCAAATGATCCAGATAGTCTCTATTCGAAGGGTTACCTACAACTGTAGAAGGGATGTTGAGGTCAGCCATGGCCTGAAAAAACTGTCCCAGCCCCAAGGTCTCTTGCGTACTCTAACACTATGACTTTGCGTAACACTCCAAACCAGATCCAGTATATTAGAACCAGGTACAACATTATTTTTATAAACAAACTCTCCCTTATCATTCCAATTTGCAACATGTTTGGCATGCGTCATTCTAGTAAGCAACAGTTCAGTGTTCTTTTTATAGCGGTCATGAACATTATGGAGTACATCACTAATTACATTATCCGAAACATGAGCGGGGTCAGTAATTGGTGGCTGATGAGTGTCCATAGGTGTGGAATCTCCCGGTGGTAATAAAAGTGTTAAGTTCAGCTTTTCCCGGTCACTCTGCTTTGCATGTAGTAAATATTTTTGCAGTATTGTGGTGTACCGTTATATCTTCTCAGCTGTTGGCATATTTCTACTTTGAAGTAGAGACATAATGTCCGCATCAAGCCTTTGTGTTACAGACTCATGAGCAGTGGCAGATTGCTGAGTGTTCTTTTGTATTAGATCCAACTCTTTTTTCGGAACCAAAGACATTTTTTTCAGCATATTCCATTATCGGTAAGAAGCGGTATAGCAAAACCCAGCAGAGAACCAATAAATCCACCAGACTGTTTAACCATTTGTTTCTTAACAATAGATAGTTTCTTATCACACAATGATTTTATATTTTTTCGCCACTTTCTACGTTTTTCAATTTGATGAGGTGATAAAGGTATGCTTCCTTTGAGGGAATTGAGCGCAATTTCACATATGGCTGTGACTAAATCATGGGACGCTGAGCATAAAATGGCTTTTCTCTGCGTAGTAGCGGCACATAATTATCACCCACACGCTGATGCTCTATTATATCTGTGTACACAAACAGTGTATAAAAACTGCTATTTATATCTGCACAAATAGTTCCTGAAATAGTTCTATCAAAATGATTAAAGTCAATTCCAAGAATATGCGTCAATTTGTCGCTGGCTATAAATGTATCACGACCAACAACATGTACATAACGCTCCAAAGGGTCATATTCCAGTTTAATATCCACCGGCAGATCATTGTTCGCAGCAATAATCTTGTTAATATTCCTAACCAGCTTCTGAACATCATCATAATATCCCGCTTTTACGTTCAGCTGTTTTAGGGGTCCACCGGCTAAGCTAACATTAATGATCCCTTCATTGGTTTCAAAAGTGTTCCATGTATGGGGATATTGTATCTCTGTCATCCGCACTTCCCATTCACCTTTCAAAACAATTGGTTTGGACAGTTTGGTTGTGTAAACGGATATTTCATTTTGGGGGTAGGTTAAATACGATGCGTTGCTTGGTAGAGTGACATCAAATGGGGCGTCCTCCATAATGTCTTTTAGAGGGTGGTTAGCTGTTTTTCTTCAATCCAACTATTGAATGGTTCTGGGTATCCCACCCACTGGACGTAGTAAAATCTTTTTCCCTTTTGAGTTTTTTGTTTTAGTATTTTTTGAATTCTATACACCCTGTTGTAGTCTTTGGGTATTTTTTGTATTTCTTCAGCGTAGAAAGACCCTTCAATCATATCGACATTACAGTCTTTTAAGTGATATACCGGTTTCCTACCTTTGGTATTCACACCGTTAACTTCAAGCATTTCATCTGTAAATGTCTGTTGATAGCCTTTTACAAAGGGACCTTTATATTTCGAAATCCGCACATGATCTCCAATGCTGAATGTTGGTTTAATCTTCTTCTGTATGAAGTAATCCTGTACAGTCTCCTCCATACTGTAAGTGTATTGGATTGGGTCACAGCTGCCGGAGAACAACCTATTGAGCGGTGTGTTGTGTTGTTGTAACTAAATATTAAGTCATCCTGAATATCTGTGTATGTAAAGGTATTGCGCGCTGTAAAATACCTCCACATTCTAGTTTTTATTGTACGGTTAATGCGTTCAACCACCGCTGCTTTGACATCATTATTGGTTAAGAAGTGGTGTATTCTGTATTTTGTAAATGTTGTTTTTACACTCTTATTCAAAAAATATTTTCCTCTGTCTGTTTGCATCTTTTGAGGCACACAACCCTTACCAAATATTGATTCAAAAGCTTTAGCAATACTTGAGCAGTTTTATTTTTTAAAATCACTACCCAAGCGTATTTTGAAAAAATGTCTATGACAGTAAGAATTAATTTAAATCCATTATTGTATTTTGAAAATTCAATCATTGAGACTAAATCAGCCTGCCATTGTTAATCAATATTAGAGACGCATATTCTGTTTCGTTCAAAGTGACGCATCACCGGCTTGTGAAGCGTGTAAGTATCTTGATATCATAACAAATTTTTAATATTTTGCTTTGTGATTTTGTGTCTTTTTGTTTGCTTATAGAGATTATGAATTCCGCCATAACTACCAATTTCTTTAGGATTAAAATATATATTGTTCAACACCGCTGAGTTGTTTAATTTGGCCATTAGTAAATAGTATTGTTTATCAGATCTGTTTTTATGAGCTTATTCAAAACTTTACTTCTGATTATGGATGTTTTCTGTATTTCTTCTGAT
This sequence comes from Pelobates fuscus, assembly GCF_036172605.1. Lineage (NCBI taxonomy): Eukaryota > Metazoa > Chordata > Amphibia > Anura > Pelobatidae > Pelobates > Pelobates fuscus. Next base: position 308,982,072 of record NC_086321.1, read on the forward strand.
CAGAAAGTTCCTTCAAGCATATTGACCTGTTTTTTATAGCTAATTCAAAAAAGTTTACTTTTGAGCATATTTGTTTTCATATCGCATGATATTAATAGATATGGTTTATATCTGCTGATGTAGCAGATCTTTCACACTACGTAGTTCTATAAATCATTGTATGACCTACCATGACCTCTTAAGACTTTTAGAAGCCATCACTCATACATCGGCACTATTCTCAGTATCCTGTGTGTGATGTTGATGACCTATCCAGACATCTTAAGAACACCCTGGGGCCTTTTTAGAAACCATCAATCATACATCGGCCCATGGCTGACCTCAACATCCCTTCTACAGCTGTAGGTAACTCTTCGAATAGAGACTATCTGGATCATTTGAAAATTCAGAACCATGCGACTATAATTCCATCTGTAACACCACAGTCACTGCTACAAAATTGGGGTTCACTCAGGCCCGGACTGGCCATCGGGCACACCGGGCAAATGCCCGGTGGGCCGCGATGGCCGTGGCCGGCAGGGAGATCACAGGATCTCCCCTGCCGGTCTATGCAGGGCCGGCACTATCCAAATGCCGGCCCCGCTGTTTTCAATGATGAGCTGGTGGGGAGATCAAAGATCTCCCTCACCGGCCCACATAGAGAATATTCCGGCCGCCGCCGGGGAGAGATGGAGGGAGCCAGGAGAGGACCCGGCGGAGCTCTATCTTGCAGCTCCGCCGGGTTCCTCTTGCGAGATCCGGAGTGTTGCCATGGCAACGACCGGATCTCGCGAGAGTGAACTCTAGCCCGCAGGCTAGAGTTCACTCACCCACTGGACCACCAGGGATAGTGCCTGAATCCCCCCTCCCAGATACCACCATGCCGCCCTTCCCCCCCCCCAGGCTAAAAGGTAAGAAGGAAGGGGGGACATAATGCCTACTTTTTTTTGTTTTTATCTACCCCCCCCCAAACACACACAATCCCTTCTAACAGGTATACACAGCACTCTCACACCCATCACACTCACACCCATCACACTACACTCATACACATACACATCACACTCACACCCATCACACTACACTCATACACATCACACCACACACATCACACATCACACATCACACCACACACATCACACCACACCACACACATCATACACATCATACACATCACACACATACACATCACACACATACACATCACACACATACACATCACACACATACACATCACACACATACACATCACACACATACACATACACAACACACACATACACAACATACACACACACATACACAACACACACACACATACACAACACACACACACACATACACAACACACACCACACACATACACAACACACACCACACACATACACAACACACAACACACACCACACACATACACAACACACACCACACACATACACAACACACACCACACACATACACCTCTCACACTCAGCACTCTCACACTCAGCACTCTCACACTCAGCACTCTCACACTCAGCACTCTCACACTCAGCACTCTCACACTCAGCACTCTCACACTCAGCACTCTCACACTCGGCACTCTCACACTCGGCACTCTCACACTCGGCACTCTCACACTCGGCACTCTCACACTCGGCACTCTCACACTCGGCACTCTCACACTCGGCACTCTCACACTCGGCACTCTCACACTCGGCACTCTCACACTCGGCACTCTCACACTCGGCACTCTCACACTCGGCACTCTCACACTCGGCACTCTCACACTCGGCACTCTCACACTCGGCACTCTCACACTCGGCACTCTCACACTCGGCACTCTCACACAGGGCACTCTCACACAGGGCACTCTCACACAGGGCACTCTCACACAGGGCACTCTCACACAGGGCACTCTCACACACACACATCACACACAGCACCCACACACACAAATCACCCACAGCACCCTCACACACATCACACAGCACCCTCACAGAAATCAATCACACACAGCACCCACCGCACCCTCACACACATACTGCACCCCTCACAAACACACAACCCCCCCGACACACTGCACCACACACATACACAATACTTCCAAACATATTTATATAAAATATATATATATATATATATATATATATATAATATTCACACACACTATAGCCTGTATGCACACTTTTGCTACATCCCTTATACACACATTCTCTACAGCCCCTAGCCACATATGCATTACATTACACCACAAACACAACACGACTAAAACCGTCCTTATAACACAATACCACACCACAATCAGCTCACTCTGCACACACACAATGGCAGGCTCCAAACACATGCACAATAATCTTTCCTGGCATTTTTGTCTCCTGGCATCCATTTATAGAGACACCAGAGACAAGTTGCAAGGAAACACAGTGCAAGCATGTTATTAAATTTGCTTGCGCTGTGCAGAACAAATACAGGGCTTTTTTCTCATGCTAGAGCTCTTCAGCAGAGCTCGGCGCATGGTCTGCCCTGGAAGAGCATTGAACCAACATGCTCACTTTGAGAGGGGGCGTGTTTGTCATTGGTGATGACGAAACACACCCTCTCTACCCCACCCCCTTCTTAGTGGGCCGCTGTGATAAAAAAATGCCCGGGCCAAATTTTTTTCCCAGTCCAGCCCTGGGTTCACTAACACATATGCCATTAGCAGCATCAGGGCTAACTACACCCCATGGCTATTTACTACCTAGAAAGCGTTCATATACACGGCATACCCCTGAGTGGCTAAAGATTTAATTGTCTATATACATAGTTAAATAATCACCCCTATTTACTGTACTTTAATGGATTGAAACGTATTATGTTTTTTTATTCATGCGTTGCACTTTTTTATTGTTTTACAGATATAATACTGCCTAATAAATACATTTTGTTTTAAAACATATCGCTTATTGTCCTGGTCATTTTTTTTTTGCCTTCTTATTTTCTATAAAAAAAATGTTCCTCAATTATGTACAATATGGTCAAAATAGGGGGGTGGGGGCCAAAACATGTTCTAGTTGTCTGTAAATACGCATAGGGCTTGGTTTACAATTCTTTTTGTTTTAAAGCGCTCCTATCCCCTAAAACATGCCCAAACATGTCCTAATTGTCTGTAAATATGCATAGGGCTTGGTTTACAATTCTCTTTGTTTTAAAGCGCTTCTATCCCCTAAAACATGCCCAAACATGTCCTAATTGTCTGTAAATATGCATAGGGCTTGGTTTACAATGCACATGCACTGCGTTTCTTGGTTCAGAGGGGGGGCGCTCATACGCAGTGGGTGTGCACGCTGTGGGTGTGGTGGTTCAACAAGAGTTGTGGTTCAAAGGCTCGCGCATGCGCCGTGGTCGCTCCAGCATTGGGCGTGGCAACACATATGTTGTGGGTGTGGCTTCATGGTAAAGGGGCGGGGCTTGTCGCTCCAGCATTGGGCGTGGCAACACATCTGTTGAGGGCGTGGCTTCATGGGGAAAGGGGCAGGGCACCTGTCAAATTCTAGTTTGATGACATATCTCCCTTCTACTGTATCTTCTTCCCTGTAAATTGAACTTTAATCACATACAGGAGGCTCTTGCAGGGTCTAGCAAGCTTATAAGATAGCAGGGGATAAGAACATCTAAATTAAATAGAAATTTCAATAAAGGAAGGATAAACTTTAGATGACTTTACAGGAAGTGTTTAGGAAGGCTATGCAAGTCACATGCAGGGAGGTGGGACCAGGGTTCATAAACAAAGTGATTTACCGTATATACTCGAGTATAAGCCGAGTTTTCCAGCACATTTTTTGTGCTGAAAAACCCCAACTCGGCTTATACTCGAGTCAATAGTCTGTATTATGGCAATTTGCATTGCCATAATACAGACAGGGGGGCTGTGGGGGCTGCAGAGTGCGTTACTTATCTCTCCTGCAGCTCCTGTCAGCTCTCTCCTCCTCCGCGCCGTCCGGTCAGCTCTTCTGTCAGCTCACACTGTAAGTCTCGCGAGAGCCGTGGCTCTCGCGAGACTTACACTGGGAGCTGTCCGAGGTGCTGAACGGACGGCGCAGAGGAGGAGAGAGCTGACAGGAGCTGCAGGAGAGGCAAGTAAACTCTCTGCAGCCCCCACAGCCCCCTCCCCACTGAACTGCCAATGCCACTAGACCACCAGGGAAGGAGAGCCCCCCTCCCTGCCATGTATCAAGCAGGGAGGGGGGACGAAAAAAAAAAATCGAAATAATAAAATATTAATAAGTACAAAAAAAATAATATTACAAATAAAATAAAATAAAAAATAACAATAAAAAATATTAAAATAATAAAAAATAATAATACAATGAAATAATAAAAAAAATATTAAAATAATTAAAAATAATAATAATAAAATTGCCCACCCCCCACAAAGGCTCTGCAACACACACACACTGCACACACTCATACACACTGCACACATACTCATACACACACTGCACACATACTCATACACGCACTGCACACATACTCATACACGCACTGCACACATACTCATACACGCACTGCACACATACACTGCATTCATACATACTGCACTCATACACACACGCTGCACTCATACATACTGCACTCATACACACACGCTCCACTCATACACACACGCTCCACTCATACACACACGCTCCACTCATACACACACACTGCATTCATTATATACACACACTGTAAATAAATATTCAATTAATATAATTTTTTTAGGATCTAATTTTATTTAGAAATTCACCAGTAGCTGCTGCATTTACCACCCTAGTCTTATACTCAAGTCAATAAGTTTTCCCAGTTTTTTTGGGTAAAATTAGGGGCCTCGTCTTATATTCGGGTCGGCTTATACTCGAGTATATACGGTAACTCCTAAATGGTAGAGAATTGAGCAGTGAGACTGCATGGAAATTATCTATATGCCAAAACTGCTTCATTAAGCTGAAGTTGTTTTGGTGATATAGTGTCCATATAAGAAATGCTAAAAAAGCAAGATATTTCATGCTGGCATGTGGTCTTTAACGAACATGTTCTGATGAAGGCATTAATTGTCATTAATGTTGAACCATAAACCATTACTAAAAATTATCTTCTATGATTTTTGCTTACATTATAGTTTTTACACTGAACAATTTCGGTACCTTGAACAACTGTTTTTCTAGTTTGTGAAAGGGAAAGATTCCCAGAAGAGTCTTCCCATGAATTCCATTCACTCAAAAGATCTGGATTGCTTACCGACGAAACCATTTTTACTGGTGGAGTGGGTAAATTAGCTAAAAAACAAAATGTTAAACCTTTAGTACATTGATAACATTATTTTGTTTTAACCAAATATTTAAAAAAAACAGCCTAAAGTACATTTCCCACTTATTTTTTATACATTTCTTAGAATACAGGGACACTGTAAGCACCAAAGCAACTTAAGCTTAAGGAAGCAATTTACAGGAAGCTTCAGGAAGCAATACCTTTGCAGCGTCATTGCTTAAATCTAAATGGTTAAGGATTACTCCAACGAAAACTACTGGGCTTTGTTGAAGTAACCATTCAAATCATCATCTGCTGCCTGGCACCACCATGCTGAGTATGTTGGCTTTGGACATCAGTTTTGCACAGAATAAATATTAGCCAACATGTAACTCTAGTCTGGGCTGAATAATAACACCAATAGTGCTGCAGTAGATGAAGTTACACCTCTGAAAGCTACATTTTATAGTAAAATTCAGGTACATAATCCAGGCACCATGACCACTTCAAATCATAGAAGTGGCCATGGTGCTTGGAGTAATCTTCTAAAAGTTTGTCTTGGAAGTTTAATACCCATCACAGAAAAAAAAAAATTGCCACACAAAAGTATATATTTATATTAAGTAGACATCAAGCTATTTAACACGCAGCTACCGAAGGGAGGCAACACAGATAAAGACCAGGACCAAATAAGGAGCCAAAAGGGAGGGAAAGCCACAACACACCACACGCCAAAGACGGCTCAAGCCCTGGACCCCACAAGGAGTACCTTATTACCATAATTTCAAGCAGCCAGCCCGGGGTTTGACCCCCATAACTAGAAGCATAGCGAATACCACACGCCTCACACACTAGCTGGCTCTAAGATAACTGTGCTGTCACACATAATCAGGTGTATACACATCCACAGATTCACTAGTTAAGGCCCCCATTACAACATACCAGTCCAATATAATTTAAAATGTATGCAAACTGTACCTCAACAGTGTATTCAATGTGAAATGTTTCTGTAAGTAATGTACCTACGGTTGCGGTATTACAAATTTGACTGTCTTTTTTCATCGCATGAAAAATAAAGAATTAAAAAAAAGTGTGAATTTTCATAGATAGTTTTAATGGGTCCATGTTTTTAAAAATTTTAGCAGGCTGCTTATATCAACTACCCCAAAAAGCGATACTATTTCTTAAAGAAGACACCCAAGGGTATTTCAAAAGGCATATTTTTACGCTAGCTTGTACCAAGTGTCGTGGTAATAAGCATTTTTTACACACACAGTGAGTTTGTACTGTATATTTTGCACTACCCCATAAACGCATACAATTTCTTAAAGAAGATATCCCAGGGTAATTCAAAAGGCATATTTTGAACCTTAGCCTGAAATTATTTTTCTGCTAGCTTGTACCAAGTGTAGTGGTAATAAGTATTTGTTCTGCCTTTATTACACACACAGAGTGAGTTTGTACTGTATATTTTGCAAACCTTATGTGTGATGCTTACTATCTTGCTCAGCTATGTCGTCTGACCACAGCAATAACCCCATATGTACCTTTGCCAGGTATATGTGCACGTTGAAGGGGCACATTCGAGAGACAGCCATTTTAAGGTTTTTTTTCAAACTTTGAATTTTTACGATGGGTCCATAGCCCACTCTGGAATTTCTTTTAGTAGGTTGATTCCAACTACCCCACAACTACCCCACAATTCCAACTACCCCACAAAAAATACAATTTCTTAAAGAAGACACCCTAGGGTATTTCAAAAGACATATTTTGAACCTTAGCGTGAAATCATTTTTCCACTAGCTTGTACCAAGTGTAAATAAGCATTTTTTTCTGCCTTTTTGACACACACAGTGAGCTTGTACTGTATATTTTGCAAACCTTATGTGTGCTACAGCAGTATAATACTTCATATGTTGATCAGCTATGCTGTCTGATTACAGCAATACCCCCGTATATACCTTTATCAGGTATATGACGACGCTGAAGGGGCACATTTGAGACACAACCATTTAAGTTAGAATTTTTACGCTGGGTCCATGCCCCACTTTGGAATTTTTAAAGCAGGTTGTTTTTTTTCCCAATTTCTTCACAAAGGCATACCATTTCATAAAGAAGACTGCCTAGGGTGTTTCAAAAGGCATACTTTGAGACCTTAGCATGGGATCATTTTTTCGTTAGCTTGTACCAAGTGTAGAGGTAATACATAATTTTTCCCTTTTTTTTTACTTTTTAAAAGTTTTTCTAACTTTCAAAAACTTTTTTGTTTTTGTTTTTTAAGTTTAGCTTAGTTTTTTAATTAGATCATTAAAAAAATCTGCACGTTACAAGTCTTCTAAGAAAACAGAAAAAAAAAATTATCTGCATATTCATAGCTATCTGATTTAATACTCAATATTCAAATGGTACAGTTTGAGCCTATATTTAAAAAAAATGGAAACTGGAGTACAATACAAACAAAAATGTTTTTTTTTTAGTATTGTAATTAGTGATTTCTGTTTTGGACACATATTGTTGAAGTAGAAGATCAAGATTCACATTTACGGCAGTATAGGGTGCTATTAATTACACTGTCGCACACAGATTTGCACAGTTAATGTCCCTGGTGAGATTTTACACAAAAACAAGACAAATGAAGGTTGCGCTAAAGCTGGCTGCAGTCCAGCTAATATGAACAAAGTCCAAAATAATGTAAAACAAAGTCCAAAGTAATATAAAACAAACTCTTTAGTGGAGCCTGATGGGGTATCAACGGCCTATGTAGAGGGATATTCTCTGTGTGGATCAAATGGAGACAGCTTTCCAGGATCCGTATGTGAAGAGAGAAAAGGGTAATAGTGCAAATACGTCAAGTAAAAAGGTGGGATAGCAGGAAGAAGAGGTAGTCCTACTCATGTGTAGTTGAGCTAAACTAGCTCTAGTGTGGCTGGCGTACAGCGGTAAAATCCCTGCTTATGGGATACGTAGAGAAGTGTTGGTCTTTTTGTCCGTATGTGGAAAAAAAAGACATAACAGGGCAGTACGTCTTGCAAATATTGTATAACAACAATAGAGACTAATATAGTCCTCCTCACGTGCGGTAGAGCTTAAACCAGCTCTGGGGGGAATGGCATACAGCGGTATAATCCCCGATTGTAGGATACGTGTTGAGTGGCAAGTCTTATATAGATATATAGATCATAAAAGAGAAAGGAGACAACTGATAGTGCTCACTGTATAAAATAGTATATCAGGAGTATATATAATAAAATAGGTACTCGCATATGATTGAGCAGACAAACTGCTCAATGACTTGGGCGTAAGTGGTATAATCCCCACCTAGGATACCCAGCAGGAAGGATAAAAACAGGATACCAAGCAAAAATAAAGTAATAGATAAAGTAAAATGGCACAATCAATGTGTATTAAAAGTAGCCAAAATACCTTTTTTGAGAATACAGAATAAAATATTAAAATATCCACAACGCGTTTCACCTATGATGGCTTTCTCAAGGAACGACAAAGAAAACATGCTTGGTAGGGTAGGGTTTATATAGGGTGACTGATTTTGAACAGTAAAAGGGTTTGGCACCCAAATGACATAAAATAAAGTGCATTTTCAAAATACATAAATAATTATACATATGTATAGATTTGAAGTCAGGGCAGCTTCCCCTAAAGTTTGAAATAAAAACGAGGGTTATAAATAGGTTAAAAATTATGTTTAAGGTGGTCATGTGATCGGCATCCATATTGGGAATCGGCCGATCACGTGCCGAACTTAGGGGAGGGAGTGTGCAGTGTTAGGTGGAGGGGACGTGGTATGCGGCCGTGGGCGTGTTTATATGCAGTCAGCTAGGAAGTATTTGCAGCTAATCATGCTGTGAAGGTGGGATGCTGTGTGGGAGTGGGTAATGCCAGAGATTATTTAACTCTGCTTAGAGGAGTGATGATACTGCCTTAATAGGCAGAAAGGACACAAATTTATGCAGATAAATGTAACAGACAAATATGAATGAAAGGGAAGAAAGGAGAATGTGATAACTAGATACATGAGCAGTGCAATGTTATTATAAATAAGGGAGGTGCATACAGATTATATAACTTATAAATAAAGGAAAATAAATTAACATAATTATGTTTACAAAATGCTTTAAGCTCATTATTAATTGGTATTTAAGAAAGGCTAATTAGATGAATAAACTTAAGGATAAATTATATTAAATCAATAAATATGCATTAAAGTAAATAAACAAAAGACAGCTTATATTGGATATACTTATATATGAATATAAAGAGGCTAATTGATACATTGAATACAGTAACAAAAAATAGATTTTTAAATGTTAAATAATTCTTTTTTTGTTTTTTGTTTGAGAGATAAGAATAATATCGTTTATAAAGAAGGAATATTTTAAGAAAATGTAAAAAAACTAAAATAATTGTAAACGTCAAAGTCAGCATTTAACCCTTCTGGGTTAAGGGTTTTTAAAAGAAAGACCCATTACCTTTCTTTTTGGCCTAACATCTAAAAACGATACTGGGCTTATCAGGGATAAAATATTTTAAGATATCGTCTTGTTTTAAAATATGCCAGTACTTGATGGTTTTTTTTTTCTTTAATTCTTTATTTTTGCAGTGCTTGGAATGGTTACAGGCGTGCGTATGGTACCCCAACGGCAATCCATACGTTTAGTATTAAACATTCATTACAATGGGTATTAACAGACAAAGCACTTTTTTTTTTTGATTAAGTGTTGCATAGTGAAACAGGCTTAAGCGTAGGGTAAAAGTACAAAATACACGAGTATGTAAGACTAGTTGGCCTCGTTTACATGTCGCAACCTGCTTTGAGATGTGGCTAGCTGCGCGTATAGTGATAATGTAAATGAGATGAGTAAAGCCACACTTTACAGCTGCAGTTTACATAAGAGTCTGCCAGGGTGCACATGAACGATAAACATGTATAAAACAAAAACAAAAAACAATACGGATGAACAAGAGAGTGGTTTTAGGTTCTGAAATATGTGGCTGTTGTTGCTCAGGATGACTGTGCGAGCTCAGTGTGCTTAATTGTAGATGTGAGCTGAGTTCTCACTAGGCAGGCATGAGATGAAGCTGCCTGGGTTATATCCCTTACTATCCTCTCCGAGTGGGAAAATGAGGGGGTATGTGCCTTGTTCTGCTGTTCAGGGCGGGCAGGTCATGCTAGGGGCTAGTGGTAAATCTTGACAGTCATGTTCTGTGTGGGTTTTAGCGGGTCTAAGATGTAATAAATGGTTGGGGGGGAATTAAGCCCATGGTTGGAGCGCTCGGGCACTACGTAAGCCCAAGGGGGACATTTTACCCCTGTATGCCATGGATCTTGCTCGTAACGGTAGCTGACCGTGTTAGGCTAGCGTCAGGTTATGTACTGTGGTCGCTTAACCGAAGGGGCTAAAACATACAGTCAGCATAGAAGCAGAATGTAGTTGTGAGACGGTGACTTCGGAATAGTTCTGCCTGTTTCTGCCTGTGCTGAGTGCATTAATGTCGGTATTACCCGTCTATGTGGTAGCGACCCTGTCTCGTGCCCAGTGTTTTGCCTGGGTGATCTAGGGCAGTCTGGCACAGTAGGAGGCCTAGGATTGATAGGTTGAAGGTCGAACAGGCTTGTAAGTGGCGAGACACAAGGTAGAGGTAGGCGTCTGTGGAAAGGCCCTGCGGGTGCAGTGAGGTTAACATGCCTACATAACCGGCCCGACCTCTAGAAGTATTCTAAAAGAGGTCAGTTATCCTTAAGAATGGCCGGAGAGTTTCCCTTAAACATTAAACTTATGCGTCTTCGCATCTTGTGGTGTCTGAGTAAAAGTATATACCTAAGCAAGTAACAATAATAAAACATTAGTAAAACAAAATGTAAGGGAGAGTTTAAGTCTCTGGATGTGCCAACAGTTGTATTTCTACAAGGACGTTGGGTGTCCCATTCTGCGTCCAGGTGGTCAGCCTGGGTGTAGGCCTCAGGCGTCGTTCAGCCGGTATTCCAGGTGCATCTTATGGGACGATCTTGAAGTCGTTCCTCGTGACCCTTAGTCCTCATAGTCCCAAGGACAACAACAAAAAGGTAAGTGAGGAGCCTTAAGTCCGCCTTTGGTTACAGCGAGAGTCTGCCGATATTGTCATTTGGGTGACGTTTCTTGGGACAAATGTCTCAGAGGTGTCCGGGTTCCCCATACGGGAGTTGGAGGGCCTTCCAGGCTGCTGAATGGCGTCCTGAGGGAGGCCCCATGCCGCCAAGTGCTTTTTCGCCTCTGGGAGATCAGATATGAGATAGGTGCCAGTCCCGTGGATTACTTGTATTTTGCGGGGTGGGCGCCATTGGTATTGTATGTTATGTGCGCGGAGTGAGGTGGTAAGTGGTCTGAGGGCCGCGCGCCATTGCATAGTTCCTCTAGACAGGTCCGAGTAAAAAAGGAGGGTCATATCCTCAAAGGCATATGGCGTGATTCCCCTGGTGGCTGCCATTACTGCCATTTTGTCTTGGCGTTTATTGAATTTAACAATAATGTCCCTGGGTGCTGTCTGTGGCGCTGTTGTGGGTTTGGGTATTCGGAATACGCCGTCGATGCTTATGCCCTTGGCCTGCCTTACTGGGAGGATCGTGCTTACCAGCCGCCGAATGAGATGAGGCACCTCGGCATCCGAGACAGACTCCGCTATACCTCTGATCTTAAGGTTTGAGGCCCGCCGCGTGTCCTCCATTGCCGCCATTTTATGTTCCGCTTGGATGTGCTGCTGTTGTAGGGCGGCGAGATCTCTCTGCAGAGTGGCAAGTTGCTTTGTATGGCTCGTTGTGTTTCGCTCGACGACATCCACGCGGTCCGACAGGCCTTGGATGTCTCTCTTCATTTCCGCCATGTCGGCCTGGATGCCCCGTCGGAGCTCGGCCAGCAGCTCCCTCATCTCCACCTTTGTGACCGGAGATGCATCCGTCTGTGCCTTGGGTGTTGTCGGCGGTTTCGATACGGATAGGGCAATCTCCTCTTGGTCGGAGAATGGGTCGTCGGAGTTATTAAAGTTGTCTATGTAGCTTGTGTAGTCCGCCATGTTGGGCTCCAGGGCCCCCTGCGCTCTCCGCCACAAGTCACCAATAGTTGCTCCCGGACATGTGCCGTCTGATTTCAGTTTTTTACTCTTCTTTCCCATGCTACCTAGGTTGTAGAAGTTATCAGCTTGGTCGTATGGTTTTTGGGGGATAATAGTTTGTAGTTTTGTTGAAATAAGCTGGTATTATCACGGAGCTCACTGGAGATGCGACCATTCTGTTCGGCTGTTGGCTCCGCCCCCCTTGATGGTTTTTTTGATAGTTGTGCTTCTATTATTAAAATTAAAAATGACAGGCATAAAAGGAGAGTCTTTCATCTTTTTTGATTTATATTCTAAAAGTTCTTTTCTTTCTTTTTTGGTGACCATTTTATTGAGGTTAGTTTGTGGATAATTTTGTCAGTAATTTTTTTTTTTTGTGATTGGGCCTGTTCTATAAAATCCTTTGTGTCTTAACAGTTTCTTCGGAGGCAAAGGAATTGGCTTTTGGGGACACCATCCGACCAGGGTTTGAAATGGCAGCTTGCTTGGTCAATTACAATGTTCGTGCAAACTTGTTTAAAATAAATTTTTGTGTGGATGTGAACTTCTTTAATACAAATTTCTAAATCTAAAAAATTGATGCTATTTTTGCTATGTTCTGAGGTTAAGATTATGCCATATGTGTTGTTTCTAAGATGACTTAAAAATTGTGTTAGGGAATTTTCTGTACCTTTACAGATAAAAAAGAGGTCATCTATGTATCTAAAATATGATACCAGATTTGCCCGCCAGGTATGCTCACCACAAATGGCTGTAGATTCCCATTGTGCCATGAAGAGATTTGCATAGCTGGGGGCAAATCTGGTCCCCATTGTAATTCCTTGTTTTTGAATGTAAAAATAAATCTAAAAACCAAAATTAATTGTTGTTTTTAATTAGCTTGATACCTTGTATAATGCAATTGATTTGATTGTCGGGATAGATTTGGCTTCTTTTAAAGTTGAAAAAACGGCTTCACAACCTTTTTGGTGAGGGATAATGGTGTATAATGATTGTACATCACAGGTTACTAAAATGTAATCAGAATCCCAAGTAAAATTATTTTAAAAACGTAAGAGGGTCATGGAGTCTTATAGATAGGATTTCATTACTTTGACTGATGGCTGTAATAAAATGCAAATGTATTCCGATAAGTTGGACAGTATAGAACCTATCCCCAAGACAATTGACCTACCTGGGGGGCTTTCTTGATTTTTGTGAATCTTTGGTAAGAAATATATGACAGGGATTTTTGGAAAGGATATGTTCAAATAGTCATGTTCTTTTTTGTTAAGAATGGTGTGTTCTAGACCTTCTTGCAGGAATGCTGTAAGATTATTTTTAATAAGAGTAGTTGGGTCTGAGGGTAATTTGTCATATACGTTACAGTCATTTAAATGTCTTAAAGCTTCTTCAATGTAAATGTTTTTTAAAAGGATGACCAAGCCTCCCCCTTAGTCAGCTGGTTTTATGATGATGGAATTGTCTTGTTTTAGTTCTTTTAGTGCTGTCTATTCTTGGGAGGATACATTATGGTGTTGGTATTTCTGTTTTTTATTTTATTTAAGTATTTTAGTACTAGTTTTTCAAACACTTATATGGGACCAGATTTAAAGCTAGATGGGTAGAAATTTGAAATTTTCTTTAAATTAGTTCTTATGATTGAAGGGTGGATAGGGTTAGTGCAAGGATTGTCAGTGGGAATATCTGTGTCTGTTTGTACTGTATTTGATTCTGTGGACTTGGTTACAAAAAATCTCTTTAGGATGGCCTTCCTAACAAATTTGTTGATGTCTAAAAAGGCTTGGAATTGGCTAAAAGGGTTGGTTGGTGCATATTTGAGACCCTTACTTAAAACTGAGATCTGTGTAGAGGTTAGAATTTTTTGTGGTAAGTTAAAAATGCTGTGATCTTTTTCTGCTAAATGGGTTGGTGTCTGTCTAGTCTCTCTTTTTTTGTATTCTTCTTCCATTTCTCCCTCCTCTAAACTTAGGCTTCTTTTTTTCACTTTTGTTGGGTATGGGGTTTGGACAGGCGTGTGGTCTGATCTCTAAAAAAAAAAAACGGTCCTCATTTTCAAACTCGGAATCAATGGATAGTAGTTTGTAACTATTTTGTTTACAAATGCAGATAGATAAGATGAAGATAAGTCTCACTCCCATCACTACTGGGCGGCAGCAATGACTACAGTACACATCAGCCCCAATATATAGTAAAAACCAAAGAAAAACAAGTTACCTGCGCTCTCTCCGTAATCCCTATGCATATTGAGACAAATGGAGGTCATTCAGTTACTCCAATGGCTGCTGGGCTTTCCTCTGCAGGTAATAACTCAAACCACGGGTCAGCATCTCTGTGTCCTCTCAGACCAGGCCTGAATGGGAGCCGTGCTCCATGTTCATGGATCCACTGGCCTGCGCTAGGAGGATGGTGGGCCCGCAGGTGCACCGGATTACAGCTTAACCTCCGGGTGTATGGACGGCGAGCTGGGGACATCCCTGAGTGGGTTCCAGGAGAGGGACGAGCGGTTGCGACAGTACACCTGTAGTTTTTTTTTTTTTTTTACTGTTAACCCCTAAATAACCTAACAGTAAATCCCCCAATTTTCCCACTAACTTCTACCCACCCTAGCTGAATAAATAAATATTTTTAAAATATTTAAGTAACTAACTAAATAAAAAAAAAAAAAGTTAACCCTGCAGACAGTGATCAAAGGGTAGGGAAGAGGTTACATGTTATTGGGAAGGGGTGAGGAGTGTGGGGGGGGTCTGTCTCCCTGCACTTCACAGCTTACACGGAGGTGCATGAAGAAAGATCAGGTTTCATTGCAGCAGGTGTAATCTCTTTGACCCCCGGTCACTGCATCAGTGAAATTGCTTGCAGCAGTGTGCCTCAGACACAGAGGCACACTGCAGGAACATTAACCCAACAATTACTGTGGTTGTGGCAATCTGGGCTTAATTTTAGTATTAGACGTAAATTTTCCATCCTGCGTCCTTAAGGGGATGACTGCAATGACTGAAAATTTTCGTCCAGCATCCTTAAGGAGTTAACTAACTTGATTGCATTATATGGTATAACATGTGGTGGCATGTAGCTCAGCAGGGTAAGATTCATGATCTCTAATGGATGTTTCTATGCTGTGAGAGCTTTTAGCTACATTTCTATCACAACCTTTCCTTTATTTTTGGTATGGCTCTAAGATTTATATTTTGAAAAGCAAGTGCAGCTGTAAATACATATGAAAGACGTTGCAAAAGGTATAAACATGAATAAGGAATAGAGGCACATAAATATAACAATGTCTGAAGATACTGCACTGGATTTAAATGTATTTTGTAAAACATAAAACAAGATGAGACAGGGGGGATATGATAGAAACATTTAAATACATACAGGGAATCAACACAGTAAAAGGAAACTACACACAACAAGAGTCCTCTTAAATTAGAGGGGCAAAGGTTTAAAAAGAATATCAGGAAGTATTACCGTATATACTCGAGTATAAGCCGACCCGAATATAATCCGAGGCCCCTAAATTTAAACTGGGAAAACTTATTGACTCGAGTATAAGACTAGGGTGAGAAATGCAGCAGCTACTGGTAAATTTCTAAATAAAATTAGATCCTAAAAAATATATATTAATTGAATATTTATTTACAGTGTGTGTATAATGAATGCAGTGTGTGTGTATGAATGCAGTGTGTGTGTATGAATGCAGCGTGTGTGTATGAATGCAGCGTGAGTATGAATGCAGCGTGTGTATGAGTGCAGCGTGTGTATGCGTGCAGCGTGTGTATGCGTGCAGCGCGTGTGTATGAGTGCAGCGCGTGTGTATGAGTGCAGCGCGTGTGTATGAGTGCAGCGCGTGTGTATGAGTGCAGCGCGTGTGTATGAGTGCAGCGCGTGTGTATGAGTGCAGCGCGTGTGTATGAGTGCAGCGCGTGTGTATGAGTGCAGCGCGTGTGTATGAGTGCAGCGTGAGTGTATGAGTGCAGCGTGAGTGTATGAGTGCAGCGTGAGTGTATGAGTGCAGCGTGTGTATGAGTGCAGCGTGTGTATGAGTGCAGCGTGTGTATGAGTGCAGCGTGTGTATGAGTGCAGCGTGTGTATG
Source organism: Pelobates fuscus (assembly GCF_036172605.1). Lineage (NCBI taxonomy): Eukaryota > Metazoa > Chordata > Amphibia > Anura > Pelobatidae > Pelobates > Pelobates fuscus. The sequence goes on from NC_086321.1 coordinate 308,998,498, forward strand.
AGTGCAGCGTGTGTATGAGTGCAGCGTGTGTATGAGTGCAGCGTGTGTATGAGTGCAGCGTGTGTATGAGTGCAGCGTGTGTATGAGTGCAACGTGAGTGTGTGAGTGCAGCGTGAGTGTGAGTGAGTGTGTGAGAGTGTGAGTGTGAGAGAGTGTGAGTGTGAGAGAGTGTGAGTGTGAGAGAGTGTGAGTGTGAGAGAGTGTGAGTGTGAGAGAGTGTGAGTGTGAGAGTGAGTGTGTGAGAGTGAGTGTGTGAGAGTGAGTGTGTGAGTGTGTGAGAGTGAGTGTGTGAGAGTGAGTGTGTGAGAGTGTGAGCGTTGCAGAGCCTTGGTGGGGGGTGGGTGTTTTTTTATTTAAATTTTTATTATTTAAAAACATTTTATTATTAATTATTATTTTTATTTATTTAATTATTATTATTATTATTGTATTATTTAATTATTATTTTTTTTTATTATTATTCATTATATTTTTTTTCGTCCCCCCTCCCTGCTTGATATATGGCAGGGGAGGGGGGCTCTCCTTCCCTGGTGGTCCAGCATTGGCAGTTCAGTGGGGGGAAGGGGGGGCTGGCAGAGCTGTAACTTACCTGTCCTGCAGCTCCTGTCAGCTCTCTCCTCCTCCGCGCCGTCCGTGCAGCTCCCTCTGTCAGCTCACACTGTAAGTCTTGCGAGAGCCGCGGCTCTCGCGAGATTTACACTGGGAGCTGACCGAGGTGCTGAATGGACGGCGTGGAGGAGGAGAGAGCTACAGGAGCTGCAGGACAGGTAAGTTACAGCTCTGCCAGCCCCCCTCTCCCCCAGTCTGTATTATGGCAATGTAAATTGCCATAATACAGACTCTGACTCGAGTATAAGCCGAGTTGGGTTTTTTTAGCACAAAAAATGTGCTAAAAAACTCGCCTTATACTCGAGTATATACGGTACTTTACAGAGAGGGTAGTGGATGCATGGACCAGCCTTCCAGCTCAAGAGGTAGAGGTTAACACAGTGAAGGAGTTTAAGCATGCATGGGATAGGCATAAAGCTATCCTCAAATTAAGATAAGGCCAGGGACTAATGAAAGGATTTAGAAAATTGGGCCGAATGGTTCTTATCTGCCGTCTCATTCAATGTTTCTAAGATAAATCAAGCTAGGCTTGCATATCTAGATAATAAGCAGTAACAGGGCTAATTATCTTGATAAAAAGCTGTCTTGACTTGCAGATTATTGGCTGAACAGTGTTGCTGTATAATCAAGATGAAAAATATGTCCAGAGGGAGATTAAAGATGATATCAGTAAGATCAGGCCATAACAACAGACATTACGCTTAGTAAAGTTACCACTGGGTAGGAAAATGTGCATAACATTGAGGCTGCAATAGCGGTCTCGGCAAATGTAGAGGTTTATCTAGGCCACATCACCCAAGGCCTTGTAGGCCTAGCTGAAAGTCCGACCCTAGACATGAGACCACCGAAACAAAGATGAGCCCCTGGGTGGGTAAGGACGGCAGTGGGAAGATACTTTCACACAGGAATGGTTCAGCAGCATGATGTCTCCATGCAGTTGGAGTAGTGTGGTGGAATCTCAGTAAAAATAAATTTACTAGGACAAGATTGCCACATGGTATGTGCATTTGCATATGTTGATGTACCAGTTAAGTCAGTTACACGTAGCTAAGATACAATCAGTAGTGTAAGGAGCATAAGTAGGAATACAGGATATACAAGTATTTCCCCTCCTCCATTGTGCTGGGCAAGCCATGTGGTCAAACAGGATTTTAGTCTCTATTCGGTTGATTATGTGTAAGTTGAACTGATTATGGGAGGAGCTACATGCCTATATAAGGGACCTACACTGTATGATCAGGACTCAGACTTTGCTGTTTTTTGGTGACATTAGTCCCTCTGAGTCCCGATCGGTGAACCGAATAAAGAATCTCTTCCTTCCTGAAGAAACCTGTGTCCATCTCTCTGTGCTTGGCTTCCGTCAGTTTCTCCGGTATCATTTGGTGCATTGGGCCGGGAAGCTCATCGTTCAAAGGTAGCTGAGAGGCAGAGGCGTGAGACGGTCTATCTTTGCCCACGTTCTCTACGGCTGTACCCCTGAACTTCTGCGTGGACCTCCTTTCGTCTCGGCGCCACTGGTCTGTTGTCCAGGAGATCATCGGCCTCTACGTAGTAAGTGCTGGGGTGTCCCCGTCGATGAGTGTGAACCCAGGTTCAGGAACGAGGAGGTAAGACGACCAGTGTTTTAGACGGCGGACCCACTAGGGGTATTGGATACCGATTGTGCGGTAGGCCCATAAGGGGTTATTTGGAATCTGCCCCCTCCAGTGGAGGGAAGGAGCAAAGGCGCACCGCTCAATTAAACGCCCTTTAGTAAGCCCGTTTAATTTTGGTTTGGAGTCAGGCGGGGTTCTGGTGTAAATAGCCCTAGCCGGACACCGGTGTCTTGTCTAGACTAGCGTTCTAGGGTGTATATTTTGTTCGCTAGGTCGGAGGGACCGGGAGACTAAGCGGCGTCTGTGTAAATTCGGTCCGCTAGATCTCAACCTATCTTGGCTAAGTGGGAAGGAGTGTAAATTTGGAAACCACTAGATTTTTGATAGAGTAGATAGACTAAAAGGGTGCTGTTGTAAATTCCGCCCTCTAGTTCGCTATATGTGGTGCTTGGGCAGTGTGGCTAACCAAAATGTATGTAGATAGTTTTAGGTAGTCCATCAAGGTACTGGCCAATAGATTAGTTGGGAATTGTAAATGTGTTAAAGATTGTTGTAGTAGCGTGTATTTCTTGCTAGATAGCGTGAGCTCTGCCGTCTAGCGAGAGTGTGAATAGTGTGTAACTGTATTATAGCGCACGGTACCATAACCATGTATAATTACTGATACTGTAAATAAGTACTAATAATTGTCGTCTATGTTGCATGTTTTAACACCATAACCACTACTAATTGTACTGTGACTTTAAATTGTACTTTAACCTATGCTAACCGTACTGTAAATACTGTTTGTAAAGACAATGTTACTGTGGTATGTTATAGACGGGTAATTCAAATATAGGGAATTATAGCGTGGGTGACCGTATAGTTTCGGCAAAGGGCACAGTATTAGTTACTTAGTGTAACAGCTGTGTGTGTACGGGAATTCCCTGAGTGTTTTGTTGTGTGCGTTTCACTTAGTAACTGTATCACGTGGTGCTGTTGCCGAGGGAACGGGTGTGACCGTTGGTAGAGTGTTTGTATAGTTTCTGTTGGAAACGACGCTCCATTGTTAAGTATGGGCGCGTCAGATTCGACGATTTTGGATCCCTTAGGATGTATGATAAAGAATTTTAAAAAGGGATATACAGTATGTGATTTGGGGGTAAAGATGTCTCCAGCACGCTTGATTACATTGTGTAGTAGGGAATGGCCTACTTTGGTTGCCGGATGGCCGCCACGTGGCAGTTTGGATCCTAATCTGGTACAGCGTGTACACGTGGCTGTATCAGGTAGGCCTGAACTTTACGGGCAGTTTCCATATATTGATTGTTGAAGGCAGGCCGTAAAAGACTCGCCAAAATGGATCCGAGTATGCCACGAGGAACAATGTCGCCTCATGGTGGCCAGGACTCACTTGTCCACTAAGGCCGTAATTACGCCCATTTTGGACACGCCTCCTGAGTCTGAGATCCCTATGCCGCCCCCTTACTCCTCCTCCACCGGAAAAGGAAGTGCTGCTGGAAACGCTCCTCCCCTTGCCCCGTTGTCCCCACCTACTTCCTCCTCTAGCACAGAGCCCAGCCCTCTTGTTTTAAACCCTCCCCTCTCAGTACCTACCTCTGTCAACTCCGCCTACCCAGATTTGGCGCCATTTCTAGTTCCTGGTCAGGCTCCTCCTAGCCCGATCCGGAATATTTTACTCACCGACCTCCCCCTCAGTAAAGCGTCCCCATCCAATTGAGGGGACTCTTACTACCCCTCGACCGGAACCCCTAACTGACGTTCCTAAACGAAGCCCCATACTAACCCGACAATTGACCGGTACCCTACAACCCCGACATTATCAAATGCCACTTCGACTGACACCTGGCCCGACACACATTAACGGTGACGGCCAGATACAATATGCTGATCCAGTATTCGTTTATGTTCCCTTCACAACTACTGATCTATTTAATTAGAAGACCCATAACTCCTCATACACCGAAAAGCCTCAAGCCATGACGGATTTGTTTACCTCCATAGTCCAGACACATAATCCCACTTGGGCTGATTGCCAGCAACTGCTTATGACATTGTTTAATAACGAGGAAAGGACAAGGATAAACCAAGCGGCAATTAAAGCGCTGGAAGAAGTGGCCCGTACACAAAATCAGGCCAATCCGGCAGCATGGGCCGCAGCACTTTATCCAAACACTGATCCGGAATGGAATATCAATGGCGCAGATATGGCCCATTTAAAAGCATACAGGGACGCTATTATTGCTGGCATGAAAGCTGGAGCAAAGAAGGCGATTAACATGTCTAAGACGGCTGAGGTATTGCAGAAATGTTATGAATCGCCCAGTGTCTTTTATGACCGATTTTTGGAGGCATGCCGCTTTTATACCTCCTTTAATCCGGATGCCCCTGAGAATTCCCGGATGGTTAACTCTGCCTTTGTCAGCCAAGCCTACGGAGATATAAAGCGCAAGCTACAAAAGTTAGAAGGGTTTGTAGTCATGTCCATAACCCAACTAATGGAGGTAGCGAATAAAGTGTACATGAACAGGGAAACAGAGACAAAGAAGGAGGAAGAGCGTAAGATGCGAAGAAAAGCAGATATGCTAGCGGTAGCAATCGCAGGCGTAGATAGAAGGGAAAAGGAAGTGTATAGGGGAACGGATAAAGGCGAGTAAATGGAATAGGGAACCCTTGAGTAGGAACCAATGTGCATATTGTAGGGAAGAAGGGCATTGGAGAAGTGAGTGTCCACAAAGTGAACAGTATGAGAGAGACAGGCCTAGGGCAGGATATAGTAATTATAGAGGCAGAGCGAGAGGTAGAGGAGGTCCTGGAGGGAATAGTAGTAATAATAGAGGAAGTGTTAGTAGGAATTACCCGGCAGCAGGTTATAGAGTTGGGTAAAACTATGGAGGAGGTACAGAAATGGGTACAAGATAGATTACCTGTGAATATTTATCCCCCTGTTCATAGTTATCATCCAGGAGATCAAGTATGGATAAAAGAGTGGAACATTGTACCGTTGGGGCCTAAGTGGAGGGGTCCTTATGTTGTTCTTTTGTCTACCCCTACAGCTATAAAGGTGGCTGAAGTGACTCCGTGGATTCATCACTCCAGGGTTAAACCAGCAGCAGTAGATTCTTGGCAAGCTACACCAGATCCAGAGAATCCCTGCAAGATCCGGTTAAAGCGTACAACTCAGTCGGAGTGACGAGGAGATATTGGGGTTTCAAGTATAATTAAAGAGATCAGCAAGTAAGTGTTTTGACGGCCATAATAAAGCCTGACCACTTACCCACGTGACATAGCCAGAGTGTCTTGAAGGGACCTCTGTGAAGGGAAGAGAGGACCTGAAGAACTCCATTCCTTGCAGCCCTTACACCCTGGAAGCTGAGGTGCCAGCGCACGGACGAAGAATGAGGATGAAGATGTCAAGAGAAATGCACTTGATAATGTATATATTTGTGTTTTTAATTATTCAGGAAGGTAGAGGTACCGACACACCTGGTTGTGAGGTTTGCATTAAGACTACTAAAACAGGTAATCATATTTCCCAGACCCTTATTTGGCATTCACAATATGAGTGTAAAGGATATGTATCTAGGTGTAGATACTTAGGTATAGATTGTAGTGTATGCCATTTAGGAGTAGGAGAACCTAAGTGCTTCAATCCAGAGTATCAACCGCGCACAATTTGGTTGACCCTCCGGAATGGAGACTCACAGGGGACCCAAATAAATAAAACAGTATTAGAAACCGTACATTCTTCGGGTGTTCTGTTATTTGATGCATGTAAGGCGATATCAAGTGGTAGAAAACCGTGGAATGTATGCGGGGATCTTAAATGGGAAAGAGCGTATGGGTCTAATGATAAGTATATTTGCCCCAGTAGTAAAAACAAGTATACAGATCCAAAATGCCCAAATAAGGTTTATAATTATTGTCCATATTGGTCTTGTGTAGGGTGGGCAACTTGGGGACAGACAGTAGATAAGGATATGATTGTTACTAAGTTGCCTACCAGACCATATTGTAAGTCTATAGAGTGTAACCCAGTCCATATACTTATTAATAATCCTGAACAATTTATAGATAGGTTTGTAAACTTATTTGGGTTCCAGATATATGGGACGGGTTTGGATCCTGGAACAATATTATTTATAGGGATAGAGACCGATACTGTAGCATCCCAAACTCATCAGGTTTTCCATTCTTTTTATGAAGAGATGAGTGTAGAGAATACGATCCCCCATAATGCTAAGAACCTGTTTATTGATCTAGCTGAGAGTATTGCTGGTAGTCTTAATGTGACCAACTGCTATGTGTGTGGAGGTACTAATATGGGAGACCAATGGCCCTGGGAAGCAAAGGAGGTAATGTATTCTGGTTCTGAGACAATTGAACAAATAATATCTTCTCAAGCCGATTATCAAATGAGTGTTAGAGGTAAATCTGAGTGGCGATTAAACACCTCCATTATAGGTTATGTTTGCATAGCAAGGAAAGGAATAATGTTTAATACATCTGTAGGAGAATTGACTTGTCTAGGGCAAAAAGCTTATGATGATAATACAAAGAATACAACTTGGTGGTCGGCTTCAAATGTCTCAGAACCACCTAACCTGTTTGCAAGTTATACCAATTTAAAGGACGTGTGGTTTGATCTATCTACTACATCTAGTTGGAATGCCCCAGCAAATTTGTACTGGATCTGTGGTAAGAAAGCCTATTCGGAGTTACCTCAGGACTGGGAAGGGGCATGTGTGTTAGGTATGCTCAAACCATCCTTCTTCTTGTTGCCTATTGAAACAGGAGAGACTTTAGGTGTTAAAGTATATGATGTGAATCATAGGAAGAAAAGGGGACCCCTAGAGATGGGTACCTGGGAAGATAATGAATGGCCTCCCCAGCGTATTATAGATTATTATGGGCCAGCTACATGGGCAGAGTATGGTACTTTTGGATATAGAACCCCAATATATATGCTCAACCGTATTATAAGGTTACAGGCAGTGGTTGAGATAATTACCAATGAGACATCGCAAGCGCTCAATCTCCTAGCGAAGCATAATACTAGGATGAGGACAGCCGTTTACCAAAATAGATTAGCTTTGGATTACCTATTGGCAGTAGAGGGAGGTGTATGTGGGAAGTTTAACCTAAGCAATTGCTGTCTTCAAATAGATGAAGGGCAAGCGATAGCTGAGCTTACTAGCCATATGGTTAAACTAGCGCATGTGCCTACTCAGGTATGGAAAGGGTATAATCCAAGTAGTTGGTTTGGTAACTGGTATGAGCAGTTTGGAGGACTTAAGGCATTGGTAGGTGGAGTCATGCTAATCTTAATGCTGTGTCTTCTCCTACCATGTCTTGTTCCTTTGGTAGTTAGGTCTGTGCAGAGCATTATAGAAAATATAGTAGAGAGAAAGGCTGCTGCACAGATAATGGCTATATGTAGATATGAGGCTCTAAATCAGGGAGAACCAGTACAGGAAGAGGAATGTTGAGGGATTCATGTCTTTAGGGAGTCGCAAAGTCTGGTCTGGTTCATGGCAACCTGAGGTATATGCAAACTATGGTTAAGTGATGCCTCTGGAATTGTGAAAATATCAGAAGCATCAAAGGGGGGGATGTGGTGGAATCTCAGTAAAAATAAATTTAGTAGGCCGAGATTACCACGTGGCATGTGTACGTGCATATACTGGTGTATCGGTCGGTTGGTTGCACGTGGCAAAGATACAATCAGTAGTGTACGGAGCATGTACGAGAATACAGGATGTAGTAGTCCCCTCCTCCATTGTGCTGGGCAAGCCATGTGGTCAAACAGGAAGCACGGTTTTATGAAGCACAGGTCATGTCAAACTAACTTGATTGCGTTCTACGAAGAAGTAAGTAGAAGTATAGATCAGGGTGTTGCAGTAGATGTGATCTATTTGGATTTTGCCAAGGCATTTGATACAGTTCCACACAAAAGATTAGTGTTCAAACTCAAGGAAATCGGTCTCGATGAAAATGCTTGTTCTTGGGTAGAACATTGGCTTAAAAACAGAATACAAAGAGTTGTCGTTAATGGTAAATTTTCAAGCTGGACAGAGGTGGCAAGTGGTGTCCCTCAGGGGTCTGTTCCGGGACCCCTTCTATTTAACATTTTTATAAATGATCTTGAAGACAGCATTGAAAGTCATGTTTCAGTGTTTGCAGATGACACAAAACTTTGTAAAATAATACAATGTGAGCAAGATATTACTTTGCTGCAGAAGGATTTAGATAGACTGGAGGACTGGGCACTCAAATGGCAGATGAAATTTAATGTTGAAAAATGCAAAGTTATGCACTTCGGCGTAAAGAATACACAAGCAACATATACCCTTAATGGAAGCGAATTAGGGATAACAACACACGAAAAGGACTTGGGAATTGTTATAGACAACAAACTATGCAACAATGTGCAATGTCAATCAGCAGTGGCCAAGGCCAGTAAGGTATTGTCATGCATGAAAAAGGGCATTCATTCTCGGGACGAGAATATCATTTTGCCTCTCTATAAATCACTGGTAAGACCACATATTGAATATGCTGTGCAATTTTGGGCACCTGTTCTAAAGAAGGATATCATGGCACTAGAAAAAGTGCAGAGGCGGGCTACAAAATTAATAAAAGGAATGGAACATATCAGCTATGAAGAAAGGTTAACAAATTTAAACCTATTTAGTTTAGAAAAACGTCGCCTGAGAGGGGATATGATAACATTATACAAATATATTCGGGGCCAATACAAACCATTGTGTGGAAATCTATTCACAAACCGGACTTTACATAGGACACGAGGCCATGCGTTTAGACTGGAAGAAAGGCAAAGGAAAGGTTTTTTTACTGTAAGAACAATCAGGATGTGGAATTCTCTGCCTGAAGAAGTGGTTTTATCAGAGTCCATACAGATGTTCAAACAGCTACTAGATGCATACTTGCAAAGACAGAATATTCAAGGATATAATCTTTCAATGTAGGGTAATAACTGCTTGATTCAAGGATAAATCTGACTGCCATTCTGGGGTCAAGAAGGAATTTTTTGTCCTAGCTTGTTGCAAAATTGTGCTTCAAACTGAGGTTTTTTTTGTTTTTTTTTTCTTTTGGATCAACAGCAAAAAACAGGTGTGAGGAAGGCTGAACTTGATGGACGCAAGTCTCTTTTCAGCTATCTAACTATGTAACTATGAAGTTAGTTCTTGTTCGATTGTTTGGCTAAGAGTATGTGTGGGTGGAGCTAATTATGGGTGGAGTTACATGCCTATATAAGGAGCCTACACTATTGTTCGGGGCTCAGATCTTGTTGTATTTTGGTGACATTAGTCCCTCTGAGTCCCGGTCGGTGAATCGAATAAAGAATCTCTTCCTTCCTGAAGAAACCGGTGTTCATCTCTCTGTGCTTGGCTTCCGTCAGTTTCTCCGGTATCAACTTATCAGTAAAATCTGAAATAATAGTACGTGGGGGTACCGTTATATTCAGAAGACAATGTTAAATCAAAATACCAAGTCTCTAGTGCACTAACTAATCTCTGTATTATGACATTTCCAGTGAAAATGCTATTTATCTGATTAAAAAGACAAAAATCAAAGTAGAAATCGCTACATGGGTCCAGCATTTCTGTTAAAATGGCTAGACCAAACATCTCAAATTATGCCATTTGTTATACTCTGGGTTGTCTTCTTTTGAAAATGGTATGCCATAATAGTGGAAATGTTAATACCCAGGCTGCCATGCTCTCTCAAATGCGATATAGGCCCAGAAAATCACTTTGCCAAATTTTAATGTAATAAAGCCTAAAAGCCTAATATTTTTGTCCCCGTGACTTCCCCCCCAAAACAGAAAAATCTAGTACATGGGGGTACTGTTACATTCAGGAGACAATGTTAAATACAAACAGTGAGGCTTTGTTGCAATAACTCATATCAGGAATATGAAATGTCCTGTGAAAAGTGAGTTCATGTGTGGAAAAAAGCACAAATAAAACTATTACCGCTATGTGGGCCCTTCATTTCTGATAAAGTGGTTAGACCAAACATCTTGCAATGCACCATTTCTTATACTTTGGGTTGCCTACTTTTGAAAATGGTATGCCATAATAGTGGAGATGTTATTACCCAGGCTGCCATGCTCTCTCAAATGCGATATAGGCCCAGAAAATCACTTTGCCAAATTTTAATGTAATAAAGCCTAAATGGATAAGCCGTATATATGACCGTGTAACTTTCCAAAACACCATAAAACCTATACATGGGGGGGGTACCATGGCGCTCGTGAGACATCACTGAACAGAACTAGGAGTGTTTCAGTGCAGTAAACTATATACTAACAATAATATTATCAGTGAAAGTACAGATTTTATGTGAAAAATGCAAAAAAAAACAAAACAAACGCTAACTTTGGCTAGGATTTGTGCCCAAGTGGCTACTACAAAAGACTGGGCATACCCCATTTTGAATACCCTGGGATGTCTACTCTTTCAAATGGTATGCCATGATGGGGGTAATTTTCATTTCTTGGCTGCCATACGGTCTCAAAGGCAGCCTGGACACTGCAAACTAATCTAACAAATTTCAAGGTGAAAAAGCATAAATGAATAAGCTGTATATATGACCCTGTGACTACCCAAAACCTCATAAAACCTATACATGGGAGGTACCATGGTGTCCGTGAGACATCACTGAACAGAACTAGGAGTGTTTCAGGGCAGTAAACGATATACTAACAATAAAATTATCAGTGAAAGTACAGATTTTATGTAAAGACAAACAAACAAAAAAAACCACAAAAAAAACCCGCTAACTTTGGCTAGGGTTTGTGCCCAAGTGGCTACTACAAAAGACTGGCCATACCCCATTTTGAATACCCTGGGATGTCTAATTTATCAAATGGTATGCCATGATGGGGGTAATTTTCATTTCTGGGCTGCCATACGGTCTAAAAGGCAACCTAGGTCACTCAAACTGTGGTGGAATCTCGGTAAAAATAAATTTAGTAGGCCGAGATTCACACGTGGCATGTGTACGTGCATATGCTGATGTATCGATCAGTTGGTTGCACGTGGCAAGATACGATCAGTAGTGTACGGAGCATGTGCGAGAATACCGGATATAGTATTCCCCTCCTCCATTGTGCTGGACAAGCCATGCGGTCAAGCAGGAAGTTAATTCTTATTTGTATTGATTGGTCAAGAGAATGTGCGGGTGGAGCTTAATATGGGAGGAGTTATATGCCTATATAAGGAGCCTGCACTATTGTCCGGGGCTCAGAACTTGTTGTATTTTGGTGACATTAGTCCCTCTGAGTCCCGATCGGTGAACCGAATAAAGAAACTCTTCCTTCCTGAAGAAACCTGTGTCCATCTCTCTCTGTGCTTGGCTTCCGTCAGTTTCTCCGGTATCATTTGGTGCATTGGCCGGGAAGCTCATCGTTCAAAGGTAGCTGAGAAGCAGAGGCGTGAGACGGTCTATCTTTGCCCACGTTCTCTACGGCTGCACCCCTGAACTTCTGCGTGGACCTCCCTTCGTCTTGGCGCCACTGCTCTGTTGTCCAGGAGATCATCGGCCTCTACGTAGTAAGTGCTGGGGTGTCCCCGTCGATGAGTGTGAACTCAGGTTCAGGAACGAGGAGGTAAGACGACCGCTGTTTTAGACGGCGGACCCACTAGGGGTATACCGATTGTGCGGTAGGCCCATAAGGGGTTAAATCTGTGTATGGAATCTGCCCCCTCTGTCGGAGGGAAGGAGCAAAGGCACACCGCTCAATCGAACGCTCTTTAGTAAGACCGTTTGATTTGGTTAGTCAGGCGGGGTTCTGGTGTAAATAGCCCTAGCCGGACACCGGTGTCTTGTCTAGACTAGCGTTCTAGGGTGTACAATTTGTTCGCTAGGTCGGAGGGACCGGGAGACTAAGCGGCGTCTGTGTAAATTCGGTCCGCTACCTCTCAACCTATCTTGGCTAAGTGGGAAGGCGTGTAAAGAGAAGACCTACCATACGGGCAAACACACCTCCAAAACCAGCATGAAGGACAGGTCACACCCTGTCACTACTGAGGACGTGGGGCCCCCACGTAAAAGAGCCACCCGCCGGGCAAAAACGGTGAGGACTTGGAAATGGGCAAAAGCCCAGACAGAGACATCAGACTCTGGTTCGGACCTAGAGGAGGTAATGAGTGAGTCCGAGGTAATCGGCTCTTTGGAATCGGGGAACTCTTCCCCTGAGCGCAGCCTGGCAATCACACCAGCTTGCACGGGTAAGGTGGCCACGGATGACTCCATCATCCTAGACCCTCAGGGTGAGCACCTATTTAACCCGGACGACCTACAACACCCTAGGTCTACAGACTGGTTCCCAGCTGACCACGTGGCCCAATATATAGCGTCCAGGATCAGGAAACCCCTGGATAAAACGACCAGGAATAAGCTGAGAGCAGAGTGCCCACGCCAAACGGTCCCCGCTATGGCTTGCGCCACAACGGAGGTGGACCCTAAGATTGCCCAGTTCCTGGGAAAAGCTGTCTGGAAAGCCAAAAAAGGGCTGGACTACTCCCTGCGCCACTGCCAGGACAAGGTGCTTGACTCCTTGGGCCCCAGCGCAACAATCTTCGACTTGGTCGAAGCGACACTCTCAGGTGGCGCACCGCTAGATCCCTTAGAGATCCGAGAGTGGGCACAACACCATTTGCCTCATCGGCAACTCTAATGCCGCACTAAGTACTGAGAGGCGGAAAACAATTCTCATGAAAATAGACCCTAAGCTGGTCAACATGGCCATAACCGAGCCTGGACCCCAGGCAAAAGGCCTCCTTTTCGGAGACAATTTTGTAAAAGAGCTGGGCAATTACGTGAGCACATTTACAGCCCTAGATAAGGCGCAAACAAACCTGAAACGGGTGTTCTCCTTAAAGGTTTTTGGGGGGGCTGGCAGGTACCGGGGCCGCCTGTCCAGCCGTCCATCACGGGGCTCCCACCGAGGCTACCGAGGCCCCACTACACCAAGGTTCCCACAGACTGAGACCAGAACCCCCGCACCTTTCTTCCCAGTCAGGGGCAGAGCGTGGCATCCCAGAGGACACAGGGGTTCCACATACGGCCGACGACCTAATTGTAAGTGCCTCCCTCTTCTCCCTTTCTCGTACCTCACACGTGGGAGGCAGACTTTCCAAATTTATCGGGGCATGGCACAGACTCACGTCTGATGCCTGGATTCTCAACACAGTAGCAGGGTACCACGTAGAATTCGTAAAAGACCCAACCCAATCCGCAATGCCACGGTGGATGGTATTCACCCCACAGGACAGAGAACTCGTGTCAACGGAAATTATAGCACTCGTAGCGGAGAAGGGAGCGATCTACCAGGTCGCACCTCACTCCCCAGGTTTCCTGAGCAACCTGTTCCTGGTCCCCAAGAAAGGCGGTGGGGTCAGACCAGTGATCAACCTACGCCCGCTCAATGCGTTTGTAAGATATCACCACTTCAAAATGGAAGGGATTCACTGCCTACGAGACCTTATCAGGCTTGGGGATTGGATGGTCAAACTAGACCTCCAAGATGCATATCTCACCATCCCCATTGCGAAGGAATGTCAACATCTCCTTCAATTCCGTTGGGACACTCAGATGTGGAGGTTCCAGTGCCTACCGTTTGGCCTATCATCAGCACCATGGTGCTTTACAAAACTGTTGAAACCAGTGGTTGCGCTGCTGCGCAGCAGAGGGGTTTGCATGATCATATATCTGGACGATATGCTGATCATGGCGCAAGACGCCCTATTACTACAACAACACTTATCTTGGGCAATAACACTCCTACAAAACCTGGGATTTCTAATCAACTGGGAGAAGTCGGTACTAGTCCCCTCCCAGTCCCTAGAATTCGTAGGATTCGAGATAGGGGCGGTCTTAGGGACCCTAAGCTTACCACCCACAAAGATAAAAATCATCAAGAAGGAGATCCGCAGAACATTGGCTCGTCCAATACTCACTATCAGACAACTAGCCAGAATAATTGGACTCCTCTCCGCTTCCATACAAGCGATCTTCCCAGGACCCCTGCATTACAGGGCCCTGCAGAGACTAAAAGCCGCACAGCTACGCTCAGGGCACTCCTACTCAGACTCTGTACCACTCGACCACACAGCCAAGGAGAAGCTCAAGTGGTGGCTACAACACATGGAAGCGTGGAACGGCAGAGCAATCTTCGGCAGCAACCCAGATTGCGTAATAGAATCAGATGCCAGCACACGGGGCTGGGGAGCGCGCTGTGGGCATACCTCCACAGGCGGAAGATGGTCCCAATCAGAGAGGACACTACATATCAACAGCCTGGAACTTATGGCAGGATCATTCGCGCTAAAGAGTCTCTTGGGCCCCGCGACGCACTGCTCCATCATCTTGAGGATGGGCAACGTATCAGCAGTACAGTACATCAACCGCCTCGGCGGCACCAGGTCCAAAATCCTAGCAGATCTAGCCGCAGAATTTTGGCAATTTTGCTCGGAACGCAACCTAACAGTACGGGTCAAATACATCCCTGGACTTTCAAATACCGTAGCAGATTGGAACTCCAGACACCTACGGGATACCAGCGATTGGCGCCTGAACCGAGAGACGTTCCTACGATTACAAACACTATGGGGTCCGATGTATATAGACCTGTTTGCGTCACGGTTGAATACACAACTCCCAGAGTTCTTCAGCTGGAGCCTGGATCCAGACGCATTAGCTACGGACGCATTCCTACAACCATGGCCGAACAAACGACTATACGCGTTCCCTCCGTTCGCTCTGCTGGCACGAACACTAGTACACCTCGGCCGCGCACGGACATCCCTAGTCCTCATAACGCCATTCTGGACAGCACAGCCTTGGTCCCCTTCACTCATGGAGATGTCCATAGACCTTCCCAGAATGCTACCCGAGAACCCACGTCTCCTTTCGGACCCAGATGGGAACCCACACGCTCTGATGACGCAGGGACAACTCAGGTTGTTGGCGTGGCTTATTTCCGGGGACCCTGGGTCGTGCCAAATGTTCCGCAAACAACTCTGGAACTTCTGGCGGGAGCCTGGGCTCCTGGAACACGGAGATCCTACACTAAAGCTTGGAACATCTGGAGTGGTTGGTGCATGGAACAACACGTGGATCCCGTATGTGCCTCTGTAAACCACCTGTTACGTTTTCTTACACACCTATACGACCAAGGACTAGCATACCAAACTATCAATGTATACAGGTCAGCGATATCCGCTGGACACAAGGGTATAGAAGGATTCTCAGCGGGTAAACACCTGTTGGTGTGCAGACTCTTACGCGGAGTTCGATTGGCAAGACCACCACAACCCCGATATAGTACAGTATGGGACGTGAATCTGGTCTTAAACCTTTTGGAACAATGGCCACAGAACTCTGATCTCACGCTGAAACAATTATCAGCGAAACTGGCCATGCGCTTATGCCTAATATCCTGCAAAAGAGTCTCAGATGTCAGGGCATTGGACGTCGACGCACGCACGTCCACTCCAACTGGAGTTACTTTCAACATTTCCAGACATACTAAATCAGCGACATCATCAGTATCGTATCCAGCATTCCCTCACAACAAAAACCTATGTCCAATAGCCTGCCTCAAGGAATATGAGACACGGACACAGGCATTTCGAAACTCTAGACATCATGAATTATTTCTGGCCATCAATTCACCACACCAGCCAGTATCTTCAAAAATGATAGCCCGATGGGTGAAGTGGATAATGACCTCCGCAAACATAGATACATCCGTATACGGAGCGCACACCACTAGAGGAGCTATGGCATCTAAAGTATTCAACTTGGGATGCAGGCTGGAAGACCTATTATTTTCACCCTACAGACCACGTATCATCGACAGTCATTGCACAGCTTTGAACTAGCATAAGACTAGCATATGAGCCTCCGTGTCCTTTAATAAAATTACCAGATTTTACTAATTACATGACGTAAAGTCATGATTTTATAAAGGACACGGAGGCGAATAATGGCCCACCCGTTAAGTATCTCAGGCCTATATCGGCGAAAGAGTGAAATTCCCACCCAATAAACCGTAGAATAAGGGTCATCGTGGTGTCTTCTTTTGTCTAGATTTAATGCGATTATATAGGATAAGATTGATTACAACGACAACAGATATTATATACTAGTGAGTCTGTAGAAAATAATGCATATAGTAAGATTTAGTCACTACCAATGTGACAAACAGTTCCTAAGAGCACATTTTACCACTTTTTTCTCTATCCCATTACAGCTTAATTCACAATAAGCGACGCCCTGGATGACCAGTTGTCACCGCAGTTCACACGGATAAGTTTCTACAAGTTCGGGATATGGGAAAGTTCGACACAACGGATAGAGTGTTCCAGTGTCTTCTCAAGTTATAAAGATACAGCTTCCGCATGACCAAAGAAAGAGGGAGAGGAAAGGTCACATGAGTAGTTATAGATAGATGGACTGTTCCTATTGGTTAAGGGTATAATGTTGTGTTAACCCTTGGAGAACCTGTTAAAAAAATTTCTATGAATGTTTATACCTTCTCTTTGCTGCTGAGGTATAATAAAGAAAGAGATAAGCATAATATTCGCCTCCGTGTCCTTTATAAAATCATGACTTTACGTCATGTAATTAGTAAAATATGGTAATTTACCTCTTTCATATTAAATGCACCCACCCTTATTATATATCATTGTATTCAGGGGAAACAGGGCTTTCATTTAATATCAAATATTTAGCTATGAAACATAATTTAATATGAAAAAAAATGGGAGAAAATAAGATTTTTTTTAATTTTTTTAGTTCTACATGACATTTTAACTGTCAATGTCATAATGTTTGCTTTTACTGCAATAAAATACACATATTTGTATTCAGCAAAGTTATGTACAGGTTTTATGGTGTTTTGGGAAGTTACAGTGTCAAATATAGCACGTTACATTTGAAAATGAAATTCGCCAGATTGGTTACGTTGCCTTTGAGACTGTATAGTAGCCCAGGAATTAAATTTACACCCATAATGGCATACCATTTGCAATAGTAGACAACCCAAGGTATTGCAAATGGGGTATGTCCAGTCTTTTTTAGTAGCCCTTTGGTCACAAACACTGGTCAAAGTTAGCATTAGTATTTGTGTGTGAAAAATGCAAAAAACGCCAATTTTGGCCAGTGTTTGTGACTAAGTGGCTGCTAAAAAAGACTGGACATACCCCATTTGCAATACCTTGGGTTGTCTACTATTGCAAATGGTATGCCATCATAGGCGTAATTTTCATTATTGGGCTACCATAGGGTCTCAAAGGCAACATAACCAATCTGGCAAATTTTAAAGTGAAAAAATTGAAACACAAGCCTTATATTTGACGCTGTAACTTTTGAAAACACCATAAAACCTGTACATGAAGGGTACTGTTGTACTCGGGAGACTTCGCTGAACACAAATATTTGTGTTTCAAAACAGTAAAAAGTATCACAGCAATAATATCGTCCGTGTAAGTGCGGTTTGTGCGTGAAAAATGTAAAAAACATCACTTTTACTGGCGATATCATCGTTGTAATACATTTTACAGTTTTGAAACACTAATATTTGTGTTCAGTGACGTCTCCCGAATAAAACAGTACCCCCCATGTACAGGTTTTATGGTGTCTTGGAAAGTTATAGGGTTAAATATAGTGCTAGCAAATTAAATTCCCTATACTTTCGGCATGGGCTGCAGGATGTCGGATGTGCCGCGGGGGGCTCCCCCCAACCGTGATTGCCAGCGATCCCACCGGGTAAGTAAAAATAAAACGGAGGGCGTACTATTACGCCCTGCGGCATTTAGAGCCGCTTAGAATAGGGCGTAATGGTACGCCCTCCAGTTTTAAGGGGTTAATCTTATTGAACACACCAAAAAAGTGATAAATTCACTTCAGTACAGACTCACAATGGCTGAGAAGTGAAAGGGTTATATAGCATGTAAGTTATCTTACCTAAATTCAAGAAGTCCATGTTGGAGGTAGCTGGTGCAGCAGTTTGTTCTGAGGGATATACACTGGGAGTGGATGCAGAATGTGAACTGATAAGACTTTCAAACAGATCAAGGCCACCAGACCTATTTCCTGATACAGTGGTTGCAAATGGGTCGAATATATCTAATAAATATGAAAGGAGAAAAGTAAAGTAATGTAATATATCGAATATACAGTCATTCATTGCCTCATCTTATAAATAATGCAAAGCCAATGCACGTGCTGCCCCGAATATTTGAAATAATGATTTACAGTGTGCATCATGAATTTTGATGAATCTGAATAAATATGTAGAGCATGACAAATCACAAGGGCAGAGTAACTATGAAAAGTGTCAGCAAAAAAAAGCCTATGAGGAGCAAATAAGGTTACTTTCATGACCGTTTTATGTTTTACAAAAAGGATGCTTGTATGCTTGTGGTCAATATGTACATTGGCTCTAAATTAATATTTTTTAATTAAAGGGACACTATAGTCACCTGAACAACTTTAGCTTAATGAAGCAGTTCTGGTGTATAGAACATGCCCCTGCAGCCTCACTGCTCAATCCTCTGCCATTTAGAAGTTAAATCCCTTTGTTTATGAACCCTAGTCACACCTCCCTGCATGTGACTTGCACAGCCTTCCATAAACACTTCCTGTAAAGAGAGCCCTATTTAGGCTTTCTTTATTACAAGTTCTGTTTAATTAAGATTTTCTTATCCCCTGCTATGTTAATAGCTTGATAGACCCTGTGATTAAAGTTCAATTTAGAGATTGAGATACAATTATTTAAGGTAAATTACATCTGTTTGAAAGAGAAACGTTTTGTTTTTTTTCATGCAGTCTCTGTGAATCATAGCCAGGGGAGGTGTGGCTAGGTCTGCATAAACAGAAACAAAAATATTTAACTCCTAAATGACAGTGAATTGACCAGTGAAATTACAGGGGAATGATCTATACACTAAAACGGTTTTATTTAGCTAAAGCAATTTAGGTGACTATAGTGTTCCTTTAAGTTCTTCAAATGATTTAATATTTTTAAATATAAACTGGTTTATTAAGGGAGAGTGTGTCCGGTTGCTAGATACAGTGTGGGTGGTAGCTTTGATGAGGCGGAGTTTGTATGCTCCCTTTGATTGAAAAGTGAAATCATTCCCGGTACATATAT
This sequence comes from Pelobates fuscus, assembly GCF_036172605.1. Taxonomy (NCBI): domain Eukaryota; kingdom Metazoa; phylum Chordata; class Amphibia; order Anura; family Pelobatidae; genus Pelobates; species Pelobates fuscus. The sequence goes on from NC_086321.1 coordinate 309,017,893, forward strand.
ATAAATATATATGTATATATAGATAAATCCCGACTACATACGGTGGTTCTCATATATTGGAGGATTTATCTATATATATATATTTTCAAATTTTGGATTGACTAGCCCCCTTTTCTTGTCAGATTACGGATAGGAGCATGAGACAAATAAAGCAATTTATCCCCTCTGGTTGTAACAGGACTAATTTAACTTTTCAATCAAAGGGTTTATACAACCTCCGCCATCTTACTCCTCCATCATACATGTTTACCCCAAATTTTTTTAATTAAATACATTGACAAAACTGATATTTAAAAGCCAGCCTCACTGCAATCAGCAAGACAAAGCTATTTCTGGATGTTTCAGAAGTAAGACATCACAGAAAATGCATTCTGGAGGTCCATGCAGACAAAAATGATATACATATAACTGGCAACCATCAGGGAAATGCATTACTGGACTACCTCAAACCGTGAAGCAGCCCAGTAATAGTCCAAAAATAATTAACCTAGTATGTGCGCTCCCTAATGATATTGCTAATACACTGCTCAAAAAAAATAAAGGGAACACAAACAACACAATGTAACTCCAAGTCAATCAATCAATTCGCAAGACACCCCCAATAAAGGAGTGGTTCTGCAGGTACCACAGACCACTTCTCAGTTCCTATGCTTCCTGGCTGATGTTTTGATCACTTTTGAATGCTGGCGGTGCTTTCACTCTAATGGTAGCATGAGACAGAGTCTACAACTCACAAAAGTGGCTCAGGTAGTGCAGCTCATCCAGGATGGCACATCAATGCGAGCTGTGGCAAGAAGGTTTGCTGTGTCTGTCAGCGTAGTGTCCAGAGCATGGAGGCACTACCAGGAGACAGGCCAGTACATCAGGAGACGTGGAGGAGGTCGTAGGAGGGCAACAACCCAGCAGCAGGACCGCTACCTCCGCCTTTGTGCAAGGAGGAACAGGAGGAGCACTGCCAGAGCCCTGCAAAATGACCTCCAGCAGGCCACAAACGAGCATGTTTCTGCTCAAACGGTCAGAAACGGACTCCATGAGGGTGGTATGAGGGCCCGATGTCCACAGGTGGGGGTTGTGCTTACAGCCCAACACCGTGTACAGGACGTTTGGCATTTGCCAGAGAACACCAAGATTGGAAAATTCGCCACTGGTGCCCTGTGCTCTTCACAAATGAAAGCAGGTTCACACTGAGCACGTGAAAGAGTCTGGAAACGCTGTGGAGAACGTTCTGCTGCCTGCAACATCCTCCAGCATGACTGGTTTGGCAGTGGATCAGTAATGGTGTGGGGTGGCATTTCTGTGGCGGGCCGCACAGCCCTCCATGTGCTCGCTAGAGGTAGCCTGACTGCTATTAGGTACCGAGATGAGATCCTCAGACCCCTTGTGAGACCATATGCTGGTGCGGTTGGCCCTGGGTTCCTCCTAATGCAAGACAATGCTAGACCTTGGCAACATCCTCCAGCATGACTGGTTTGGCAGTGGGTCAATAATGGTGTGGCATTTCTGTGGGGGGCCGCACAGCCCTCCATGTGCTCGCCAGAGGTAGCCTGACTGCCATTAGGTACCGAGATGAGATCCTCAGACCCCTTGTGAGACCATATGCTGGTGCGGTTGGCCCTGGGTTCCTCCTAATGCAAGACAATGCTAGACCTTGGCAACATCCTCCAGCATGACTGGTTTGGCAGTGGGTCAGTAATGGTGTGGCATTTCTGTGGGGGTCCGCACAGCCCTCCATGTGCTCGCCAGAGGTAGCCTGACTGCCATTAGGTACCGAGATGAGATCCTCAGACCCCTTGTGAGACCATATGCTGGTGCAGTTGGCCCTGGGTTCCTCCTAATGCAAGACAATGCTAGACCTTGTGTGGCTGGAGTGTGTCAGCAGTTCCTGCAAGATGAAGGCATTGATGCTATGGACTGGCCCGCCCGTTCCCCAGACCTGAATCCAATTGAGCACATCTGGGACATCATGTCTCACTCCATCCACCACCGTCACGTTGCACCACAGACTGTCCAGGAGTTGGCAGATGCTTTAGTCCAGGTCTAGGAGGAGATCCCTCAGGAGACCATGCGCCACCTCATCAGGAGCATGCACAGGCGTTATAGGGAGGTCATACAGGCACGTGGAGGCCACACACACTACTGAGCCTCATTTTGTCTTGTCTTTGTCTTTAAGGACATTACATCAAAGTTGGATCAGCCTGCAGTGTGTTTTTCCACTTTATTTTTGAGTGTGACTCTAAATCCAGACCTCCATGGGTTGAAAAATTTGATTTCCATTTTTTTTTTTTTGTGTGATTTTGAACTATGTTAAGAACAAAGTATTTCCAGAAGAATATTAAATTCATTCAGATCATATCTAATGGCTAGTGTAGGTCTCACCTTTTGAGGCTTGCCTTGACGTGGCAGGTGAGCTTATGTATTCAAATGGCCATTGGAATAAAACTAAAAAGCCTCCATTTTGTTTAAATGAACATAGGGATTTAGGACAGAGGGCAGGTAACGTTCTATTTGTTTTTACTATATATATATATATATATATATATATATATATATATATAAAATGACAAACAGTGTCTCTCAAGAAACATATTTAATAGAGTTGAACGAACCCAAACTGTAAAGATCGGGTTTGTACCGAACATTACAGTTTTTGGACCCCAGACCTGGACACTGACATATCAGTGTATGTTCGGGTTGGAGTTCGGTGTTTAATGGCGTGTTTTGAAAGGCAGCCAATCAACAAGCGTTTGACTCATGTACCCTTAGACGCCATCACAGCCATGCCTACTAATGGCATGGCTGTGATTGGCCAGTGCAGGATGTGACCCAGCCTCTATATATAAGCTGGAGTCACGTAGAGCCGCATGTCACATGAGCTCTTATTAGTGTAGGGAGAGGATGCTGCAGTTGTGAGGGACAGATTAGGAAAGAATTCTGGTGTTGAATCTGCAAACTACAGCGATTATTTTTGTGGGTGCTATACTACATTTTTGTACCCTGCCCTAAGCCCAGTGCCACAGAGAGTGCAGTGCACTTGCAACTGCATGTGTGCCAGGCACATTACTTTAATCCTGTTCTGGTAGCTCAGTGGACAACATCTAGGCTTTTTTAAATACTGCAATTTTTTGGGTGCTAAATAGTACATTTGCGTACTGCATTTCTTGCAATCCAATAAAACCCTTAAATACTACTGTTACATTGTTGGTTTAAAAAAATCTAACTTTATGGTGCTAAAAAGTACATTTGGGGCCTGAACTTCATCTCTGAGAGTCAAATAGAACCGTCAAATACTGCTGTGACATAGCAGTTTGACTTATTCACATTTTTTTGGTGCTAAATAGCACATTTGCGTCCGGCCTGCTGTGCATTTCTTGCAGTCCAATAAACTACTTTCATTGTCGCCTGACATAAACCATCTGTTAGTTTGTTGGGTGAACGCAAACAATGAGGAGAGCGTCAAATAAAGGACAAGGGCCTGGTCGTGGTGCTGCTAATGTTGGTGGAGCTCCTGTTGCAAGGAGAGGATGTGGTCGATCTGTGCCAGCTACACGCACAATTAAAACACCTTCCTCAGGTGCGAGTATGCGACAGAACCTTCAGCGTTATTTGGTAGGCCGGAAGCCGCTCTACAAATGGTGAGGCCAGAACAAGTACAGCCGATAGTAGATTGGATGGCTGGCAGTGCCTCCAGTTCCTTCAGATTGTCTCCCACCCAGTTTGGAGGAAGAGGCGGTGGTCGCACAGAGGCACCAGCACAGCATAAGAGGGAGCAGGGTGCAAAAGTGGAGCGGCCGGTGAAGATGGGAGAGCATTCAAACGGTACTATGACTCCCATTACCTGCACCTAGCCGATGTTGTGGACGACACGGGAACTCAGATGAAACCTCTACAGACAACAACAGGGGGTCACACTATACTGCATACATTCCAATATAGACAGCTTTCCCACTTCGTACATACAGGGCCATTGGCACACAATTCTATTAGACCTCACACACAATTGGAATTACTCTTTAGAGAACATACCTTAAAGAAGAAAATCATCTCAGAGATGTAACACCACACACATCTGGTGGTCCTGCCCAGTAATCCATAGTTACTGGAAACGCATACATGGGATGATACAGTCGATACTAACCACACACATCCCGTTCAGTCCAGACCTCTTCATATTCTTGATTACCCCCCGAGACACTCCCAAATTGCTTTCTGATCTACTTACGCATTTAATCTCGGCAGCGAACCAACTTATACCTGCACTATGGAAGCTACAAAACTCACCCTCCATCCGCGAGTGGATACAAAAAGTAGAAACAATTAGAGGCCTAGAAGAAACATGCCACTCCCTCACAGATAAATACTCCACATACATCACTACCTGGCAACCTTGGTGCGACTACCTCACTAACCGTTCGATGTAACCGTCCTCACATGACTCAGACTCACACCTCACTTCTGAAACCCAATTTCCCTCCTGAGATTGCTGCCCCTCCCCCTCTCCCTTTGTCCCTCTCGTACTCATACCCACACCCGGACAGCGACTTAGCTATTAACTACAACAATTGCCTTATCCTCTATTCCATGGGTCGAATTCTCATTGCTACGAGCCAACTTTTTAATTACTATACGGCATTGTCACAGCCAAGTCTTGCATTTAGCCAAATTAAAATATATTGTACATAGAACCTAACTGTGATGAATCAACGTGATGCAATGTCACCTACTTTGGTGTCTAATGTTATATTATGCGCAATTTCATTGTTGTATCTTCTTCTGTCATGTCATGCTATTTTATATCTTATTACACTGATAAACGATTGACAATTGATGTAAAATGCAAATTTTCAATAAAATGTTAAAACTTAAAAAAAAAAAAAAAAAAAAAGTGGAGCGGCCGTCCCCTAGATGGTACGCCTGCTACTTCCCACCGCACCCAGGGACCGAGCACACCAAAGCCAGCTCCAAGGAGTTCGCTGGCGTGGTAGTTCTTCAGACAATGTGCTGACGACAAGACACAAGTGGTTTGCACGCTGTGCAATCAGAGCCTGAAGCGAGGCATAAACATGCTAAACCTGAGCACAACCTGCATGTCCAGGCATCTACATGCAAAGCACGAGCTGCAGTGGAGTAAGCACCTCAAAAAACAAGAAAGGTCTCAGGCTCCTCCTGCTTCCTCTTCTGCTGCTGTCTCTGCCTCTTCCTCCACCTCTGGAGTCAGAGTGACACCAGCCACCCCGCAAACAGAGGATGTGGCAGCAACGCCACCACGTTCGCCACCGTCCCCAAGCATCTCCACACTGTCCCATGGAAGTGTTCAGCTGTCCATCTCCCATACACTGGAGAGAAAGAGGAAGTAGCCCCCTAAGCCACCCGTGATCCCTGGCCCTGAATGCCAGCATTTCAAAATTCGTGGCCTTTGAAATGCTGTCATTTCGTCTGGTGGAGACTGACAGTTTTAAACACAGGATGGCGGTGGCTGTCCCACAGTACGTGATTCCCAACTACCACTACTTTTCCATGCGAGCCATCCCTTCCCTGCACAACCAATTGGCAGACAAAATCAGGTGTGCACTGCGCAATGCCATCTGTGGCAAGGTCCACATAACCACGGATACGTGGACAAGTAAGCACGGGCAGGGACGCTAATCTCCCTAACCGCACACTGGGCAAATGTAGTGGCGGCTGGGCCTGAGGCAGATAGCAGTTTGGCGCATGTCCTTCCACCACTGAAGATTGCAGGGCATTTCTTTTTGCCTTCTCCTCCACCACCACCACCACATCCAGGCAGCATAACACCTTCACCAGCAACTTCAGCACAGCCAGGGGGAAACGACAGCAGGCTGTTTTAAAATTCACATGTTTGGGGGAAAAACCCCACACCGCGCAGGAGCTGTGGACAGGCATGAAACAATAGACCGATCAGTGGTTGTTGCCACTGAGCCTCAAGTCCGGCCTGGTGGTGTGCGATAATGGGCAAAATCTCGTAGCAGCTCTGGGCCTTGCCGGTTTGACGCACATCCCTTGCCTGGCGCATGTGCTGAATTTGGTGGTGCAGAAATTCCTGAAAAACTACACAGATATATCAGAGCTGCTGCAGAAAGTGCGGGCCGTCTGTGCGTGCTTTCGGCGTTCTCTCCCTGCTGCTGCTCGCCTGTCTGCGCTGCAGCATAACTTCCGCATTCCCGCTCACTACCTCATATGCGACGTGCCCACAAGGTGGAACTCCACCTTGCACATGCTGGAGAGACTGTGCATGCACCAGCATAGGCCAGGTACATAATTGTCCAGCCAGGGCACAGTTCTGGAGGATGAGGAGGAGGAGGAGAAGGAACCGTGTTCAGCAGGGTGGCACTCAACACAGCTCGTGGGCATCACTGGAGCATGGCTGGGGGGATACGGAGGACACAGACGATACACCTCCCACAGAGGACAGCTTGTCCTTGCCTCTGGGCAGCCTGGCACACATGAGCAACTACATGCTGCAGTGCCTGCGCAACAACTGCAGAGTTGCCCACATACTAACTTGTGCTGATTACTGGGTACCCACCCTGCTGGATCCCCGCTACAAGGACAAGGTGCCATCCTTAATTCCCTCACTGGAGCGTGATCGGAAGATGCACGACTACAAGCGCACGCTGGTAGACGCGCTGCTGAGGGTATTCCCAACTGACACTGGGGGCTCAGTGGAAGCACGAGGCGAAGGCAGAGGAGGAGAAAGAGGTCGCCAACACAGCTGGGGCACCGCCAGCACCTTAGAAGGCAGGGTTAGCATGGCCGAAATGTGGAAAAGCTTTGTCAGCACGCCACAACAATCAGCACCACCATCTGATATGGAACGTCTTAGCAGGAGGCAGAATTTCAGCAACATGGTGGAACAGTACGTGTGCACATGCCTACACGTACTGACTGATGGGTCTGCCCCATTCAACTTCTGGGTCTCCAAATTGGGCACATGGCCTGAGCTTGCCCTTTATGTCTTGTAAGTGCTGGCCTGCCCTGCAGCCAGTGTATTGTCTGAACGTGTGTTAAGCACGACAGGGGGCATTATCACAGACAAGTGCAGCCGCCTGTCCACAGCCAACGTGGACAAGCTCACATTTATTAAAATGAACCATGCATGGATCCCACCAGACTTGTCTGTACCTTGTACAGAATAGACATTTATACTGGCCTCACCCAGCCATTGTTATAATCAAGTGCACTTATTCTTTGTTTTCTTTTTTTTATATGTCCCAATATTTTGGGGGCTACCCCCACAAAAAAAAAAATAATATATATATATATATATATATATATATATATTTTTTTTTTTTAATTTAAAAATAAACCACGTTGGCTACCTCCTCCACCTACACCGCCACGGTCACTGCCTTTTCAACCTACGGGTCACTTAGTATAAACTATGTACACAATAGCAGAGGCTTGTGAAGGCCTTTTCTCCATGCATCAGGAGTTGAGCTCAGTATGAACAATGAAAGAGAATACCCTGCACTCCAACCCTCTCTCAAATGGACAATTCTTGTGATCCTCCTGACAGTAATGCTTTAGATTTTGATTTATGCTCTTCCAAAGCTAAAATCAAAGATTCCATCTAGTGCTATTTTATGGCTAAGCTGTATTTTTAATTTGTATGTATTTTATGTTATTTTAAGTGATTTCCCTAACCACATTTGTTTGCAGGGCACTTGTCCTACTCTTACCCCCATTTTACTTAATTTTGCAGCCCTCTAGCCCTTTCCAGGACTTTTTTTTTTTTTTTTATTCTTTATTTTTATTGTGCATGAATAACAACCGCTTGTCAGCAATGCCACAACGGCAAAATCCAGCATTTTGTACATACAGACTTGGTAACCGTTATATAGCATTTAGATGGAAATACACATTTTTATATTAATAAAGCAGGCTAGTCATACGTGGTTTCGTCGTATTAACTATAATGAGTTACATCTTCGCTTCGTAAAAGTAGATTATGGTGAACATTTCTATTGCATATCCTCGCTTATAGGAAGAAATAATAAAGGAAATAAAAAAAAAAAAGATAAGGACCATTAGTTGAGACATGTACAGATATATGCCGCTTACAGTCTAATACACCGATATAAGTCAGAGCATGTTATAAAAAATAATAGAAAAATAAAATAAAAAATAAACGCTACGCCAAGGGAAATTAAAACTTAGGCTTAGCATACAAGGTGTATAGGAATATAAGCCAGTAAGTTTCGGTTTGTCCACATAACAATCACGCTTGTAAAATAGAAAAACAGAAAAACACATGTAAAGTGAGCAATACGGGCTACGTCTAGCTGTTGTCTCTTACAATAAGTTACGCTTGTTTAGTTCAAACTGTTAAACATTGCTAGTGTGTCTTAAGGATCAATGTAAAGATCCGCTGGGTAATGTGGACATGTGATAAGGATTAACAGTAGTTTCCCAGTATCTAGTGAGCGTCACTATTGCCCTATTCATCTCAAGTATTAGTGTAGTGCTGTAAGAGGTAGCCAGGGTATGTGCTATTTTGTGTGATGGTGTCGCTTATCTGGGATTACTCCCATATTGCTTGCCCGGGAGGGCAGGGCACCCATTATAGTGGGCACACACACAGTTTACACCGTGGATTGCAAATTTCCCTTAGTTAGCTAGGCATGAGTGAAAGTGGATTGGCAAACCATGTGTTTTTAGTGTGCCCTTTATGCTAGCTTAGTTATGTGTTACAATGGGTGAGATATAAGCTGTGGTCTGCAACTCAGTGTACAAGCTTATGTGTGTTCAGGCCAGACATCGAGCAACCTGTATAGCATACTGTCACCCAGATAGATCAATAGTTCGTAAGTCCTTATATGTTTCAGGTACTGCCGTCTTGGTGGGTCCGGCGCTGCATGGATGGTCGGTCACTGTCTGCTCCAGCTTGTCGGCTTGAGTTGGTGCAAGCGTCCATTTAGGTTTAGCTGCCAGCAATGCCTCTCCAGATGTGATTCTTACGTTAGCCTCTTTTGGGGAACGAGGTGAGGGTGTTCTCCAGGAGCAATGTTGAGTCCGTCACCTGCTTGTGTGGCCCTCTTCGCTTGGCGTTGTGAGCGTGGTGCATACTGCATACTGGTGCTTCCGCCGCTGTGGGTATGGTAGGCCTCCCTTGTCGCCCGCTTATCTCGTGGCAGGTTGCTGTCACTTGTAGGAGATCGATTGAAGGGCATCGGTGTAGTGGAGCCTTCAACTCCTCTGGCCTCTCTGACCTGAATCAGGTCGTGATGCTGTGTGTTCAGTGCTCCACTGCCATGTGCACCCATCTGCTTATTTCGGCGCACGTGGCAGCCGCCATCTTGCTTGGTACTGTGAGGCCCTCGAGTGTGCCAGCGGCGCCTTGGTGCCTCAGCTGCCATGCCCCCGGGCGAGGACCGGGATCACCCCCCCGGTCCATAGGGGGGGGGGACAGGGCCGGGTCCGCTCAAGCCCCAGTCTAGGCGCTGTGTGGCAGGATAGCGGTGCGGCGGCCGTCCGCCCCGCTCACCGCCGGAGAAGCCTCAGTCGGGACAAAGTTTCCTCCTCCAGGGGACTGTAGCCGGAGAGGCCAGCCTCACCCTGGCACCAGCAGATCCTCTGCTTTGGGCAGTGCGGTGCACGGTCAGTTTTTCGAAGAAAATCTTGTTTTTTCAGCATATTTCGAGCTGTGCAGCAGGAGCCTCTGTTGCATGCGACCGTCCAGCTCGGCGGTCCGGCCCCGCCGCCCCCAGGACTTTTTTTTAGAGGCATTTTAGTGCCCAAAAGTTCGGGTCCCCATTGACTTCAATGGGGTTCAGGTTCAGGGTCAAGTTCGAGCCCGAATTCAAACTTTTTGACGAAGTTCGGCCGAACCCTAACATCCAGGTGTCCGCTCAACTCTAATATTTAATAAATAAAATCAATAATTTAAACTCTAGCGTTCTCACATGTGGCAGAACCAGCGTCGCCACTGGGCATTGGAGAAGACTGATTGCCAGCCTCCTGCCCTGTGACTATGGCCCCATGTTAAAATGCTTGATTTTTCCCTGCAAAGACCTGAAAGCCGGGTCATTCTGTACTTTCCCTATGTGAGCAGTGTTACCCCAGATAGCTATGCCATGGAGCCCATTCGTATAACAAAAGACTATGTGAAAGACTTTGGGTCCATGGCAATTGAACTGTATGTTTTAATCTGAGCGCCATTCAGTCATAATCTGCGCTCTGATCTACGCTATCTGGGGATATGTTGAATGTACCTGTTTTATGCAATAGCTGCACAGTTATATATTTTTTTTGTATTTATTTTTATTTAGCTACCATGTGGCTAATGGAGTTTTGCCTCTGTCCTTGGAGATAATTGGATTACTTCCCAATTATCTCCAGGATAGAAGACTCTGTGGAACTGGTTTTGGGCAGAAAATCCATGCTTCATTGGTTCAAATAGGACTTTCCCTTAACGTTTTAACCCCTGGACCGATTGCCCTGATTTTTGAGTATGTGTATATTTCAAGCATGCTGATTCTGAAAACGTATGTTTTATGTAAATGACATGTATATTTTGGAAGTTATTAATATTTTGTAAAAACTGTATTTCTCTGCCTGTGATAACTATATTACCCATTGTGTTCAGTAATCATATCATAGGCAGAGGGGAGGATTTTGTGTGGGAGTGTCTGTGTGTATTGTACGATTGATTGGTTGTATTTCAAAACCCTGTGGGCAGTACTAGGTTTGGGGATTGTGAATAAAAGAGCCAGTACAGTCAGTTCTGCTTGACCTCAAAGCGAAGTGTCGTCTCGTTATTGGGGGAATTGGATTGTATGCTGATTGCCAGGAGTGTAAACTGATTGTATGCTTTTCCTGTTCAGCTGTTTACAGCATTCATATGCTTGATAGCATTTGTATGCTTCTCCAATTCGGTGGTTGTGGTGTCTGCTGCAGTGCTTGGAGTCCTCAGGAAGCTCTAGGAGCATCCTTCAACGGAGGTACCTGGTCGGGGTGCCCGTCGATTCGTTACATCACACAATGCAGACTGAGTGATCAGTATTGAAATGCACCCCAAATACAATAGGTAATATTGTGTTCTTTGTCCCCCTTCCTTTCGTTTATCCCTCCATATTTTCAGTTTCATATAAACAAGTAAATTTACAACTGAATGGGTTATGTTTACATTGATACATTTGTACACTCTATATGTTTATTTAATGTAGTATCATACCCAGAAGATACAAACTCTGAAATGAATATGCACACCTATGACTAAAATGACTTAATGTGTTTTCATTTGAATGGATAAACACTCTTTATTATATGTCTATTTGGTGCTTTACTAGCAACTCTCTTCAATGGTATCAACTTTTTAGTGAAATTTGCAGATCCTTGGCATCATTGTTTTTACCTACATGGACACTCCTTATGTGCTATCTGTTTTATTGTAGCAGTACCATCTCCACTAGTGATGTACCGAACTGTTCGCTGGCGAATAGTTCCCGGCGAACATAGCGTGTTCGCGTTCGCCACCGCGGGCGAACGCATGCGCGGTTCGATTCACCCCCTATTAGTCATCATTGAGCAAACTTTGACCCTGTGCCTCACGGTCAGCAGACACATTCCAGCAAATTAGCAGCAGACCCTCCCTTCCAGACCCTCCCACCTCCCTCCCAGCATCCATTTTAGATTCATTCTGAAGCTGCATTCTTAGTGAGAGGAGGGAAAGTGTAGCTGCTGCTCATTAGATAGGGAAATTGATAGCTAGGCTAGGGTATTCAGTGTCCACTACACTCCTGAAGTACTCATCTGA